>NC_134461.1:48277376-48909320 GCF_047948215.1 Lycorma delicatula
GGGTATGTAGGAGATTGGAAGAGATTAAATGGACAGATAAAGTTAAAAAAAGTCATCAAGTAATGAGGAACATTGACCTCGCTTTCGAAAGCGAACCAGAGCAGAGAGAGAGATAGGCTATGTTTTCATTAAAGGCTTATTAAATTTCTGAATCTATTTTTTGATTTTTTAAGTAAATCAAGAATTGAATTGTAGGGCAAAATCGTTGTGATTGTGAGCAAGACTTGTCTTGTTGGTATTTGGACTATATTTTTGGTGTTTAAAGACTCGGTAGACCAAACATTTGAGTGTATAGTTTAATTGAAGTTAGATTTAGGAAGAGTTTTTGTGTGAAAACTTCGTATTAGAGGAAGGCGCGGGGATCGCGCTTCCCAAATCAGTTGGTAGTTGGGGGTTGTAAGTTATGGTAGGTGGTCGTGGTTGGATGAAGCGATTCGAAGGTGATAGTGGGTTGTGTAAATACATTACTGGAAATGTCTGCCGAGGCATTTGCATCGGTGGCATCATATCTGAAGCTAAACTGATGACGTCGTTGTTATCTAGTTTAAAGGGTTTAAAATAGGACCTCTGGTGGTAATACCCATCAGGGCTAGAAACGGATATGGTGGGAGGGTGGTCGGCAACTGGGATCGTAACAAGAGACGGATATCTTTCCCTACGGGGGTCGGGATGTTAAAAAGAATAGAATCGTAATCAGAATAATTAAGAACAGGAAGGCTAGCGTCTTAAACACATCAAGAGACAAAAAGAATTGATTAAAACCGTGCTAAAAAATTAGGTAAACGTACAAAAAGCAGTGATTTAAACACATCAAGAGACAAAAAGAATTGATTAAAACCGTGCTAAAAAATTAGGTAAACGTACAAAAAGCAGTGACTGGATTGATCTAAAATCAAAGGGGAGCTTTCCAGGATCTTAAAAGTTTAAGTCAGCATAAAGGAGAATGAAAACGAACATGATGCAAAGGACAGCCTCAGGACAGGTTTATTTAGTTTAGAATTTTTGAACAGTACCTGAAACAAATATTAACATTTATTTTTCATTTCTATATCTAAGAAAGAAAGAAATTTGAATCTTAATCATAAAAGTTATACATGAATAAAAAGCCGGCAACCAATTTTTTTCACTTTATTGAATTGTATATACGTTGAAATCCATTTTGATTTTAAATATTTATTTTTTAATATCACACCTTCGAAAAATATGTTTTTAACTTTTTGAAAATTTTGGTACTCATACATCAAGCGGCTTTTTTAATGAATAAAATATTCATTATAATTGATTTTAAATGAATTAAAACTGAAATTTTAAAATAATCTTTCGATTTTTTTTTTTTTTATTGAATTTCGCTCTCAGGAGATGGACATTAAGTTATTTTAGTGACTTTAATGTTTAACAAAATAAGCTTTGAGCATTAAAGATTACGAAAATATTTTCTTTTTCATTTTGGGAGTTACCGTACCTAAGGGGAAGCATTTCGGTAAAATTAATTTTTAAGAAAATTAATAATGGTGTTCTTTGGTCGTTGGGTTTCAATTTACCACACATCTCAGGTATGGTCGAACTGAGAATGTACAAGACTACACTTCATTCACACTCATACATATCATCCTCATTCATCCTCTGAAGTATTATCTAAACGGTAGTTACCGGAGGCTAAACAGGAAAAATAAAGAATTTTTAAGAAAATACCTAACTGGTGATAATAAATTTAAAAAATTAGTTTTTAAAATTGTTAAAAAAATACAAGGATACAACGGTAATTTTAAATAAACAAAGTCGTAATTTTCTAGGAAGGGGATGAACATTTTTGGCTAATTTTTTTGTTTCAAGAAAGAAAGGGCTGTAAAAAATTAAGATTTCTACATTTTAACTGGAAAAAGTAACTTGCGAGATGGGTTTTAACCTAAACTAATTAGACAAAATAATTTTTTAAATTAAAATATTTTTTTTTTTTTTACCATAGACCATTGGTTTGGGATGGAACAAACGTTTTTGTAGTGTTTTGAAGACCTGTTGTTGTAGATAATATAGATGAAACATCTCTTTTTCTGAAGTAATATACAGCTTAAAAAAGAAAAAATATATATATTGAAGTCATTTTTTTTAGGAGGGAGTGAATAAGAGACAAAACTTTTGGGTGTGTGATCCTGATAAATAATACTTCAACTTTTGTAAGAAAAAAATTTGTTACAATGTCCCAGTAAATATTTGAAATTTTATTTCGGCAAAAAAACTCCATCGCTTTTTCCATTTTTTGAAAAAAATTAATAATTTTTTCCCTTCAAAAGTAGTACTGTCTAAGTTTGAAGAAAATCGGTAAAGGGGTCCAACGTTATAAGACAAATTACATCCTAACATACATACGTAAACATGCATAATCGTTTGAGAAAATATATTTTTTGGGTTTGGGAGCATTGGAATAATATTTTTTTGTAGATTATTCACGATTTATTTAATTTTGTTTTTATTAAAAATATTTTTTTAATGTCTCCTTAAGACACAAAATTTAAAAGAGGCACATATAAATAATATTATTTTAGACCGATCTGTAGCCCCGTTATAGTTATGGCTGCTACAGCAGCACATATCGCTGTAGCCAAGAAAATAAAGTTGTATTAATGTTATATATTAAACGATAAAGGCTTCGTCGTTTTTGTTTAAAACAGGAATTAGCTAAAGCATACAGCTTTCTGTAAATATGTTTCCGGTCAAGCATTGTATTTTATATACGCTTCCGCATTATATCCAGAAACACAAGCTTCAGAACTTTGGACAACATAACTTTTGCACAAAATGAAATACCTCCTGTTTCATGCTAACAGGTCTAGGGACGCCATGGTCATCTGTTGAACGATGGGCCAGAGGTAGACAGTGGATGGTATCTTAGTCTCGGAATCCAATGTGGCGGCGGTCAGAGGACCACGTTGGCTAGTTTATCAGGTTTCAGGAGCTGCGATCGGTCTCCCGATAATAGACACCATTTTGAAAAGCCAGTATCACTTTGAAGCAGTCCCAGGATTCATGGAGTCCGGGAAGAGAGGAACTGATGGATGCTTCCAAGTGGATCTTCTAGTGAGTACCACAATACAAAGTCCTCAGACTGAGGCGGAGGAACATGATCGGAGGATGAATGACAGCTCTCTGTGGAGCTGTCGTTCTTCCGCGCTTGCGTAGATGGGCGATGGTGATGAAGCACGGAGACTCTGGATCCCTCTGGCCCAAAGGCATCCCTCGGGGACTTGCAATGCTTAATTTTGTGAACCCGACCCCGGGAGTAGAGGGTCGGTGAGAGAGGATGTTTAGTCGGTAGGGCGCAGGCACAGATACGTTCTCTTAATAATATCTAGTGGAATCTGTTAGCGAGTCCGATACTCCGTCCGTAAATGGGGTTCCTCAGACTCATCGGAAACAATAAAAAAAAAAGAAACTTGAAAATTTATTTACGTAATATTCTATTATTTTATGTAATTTATTACTCAATATTCTATTGTCTTTTATGAAATATTAAACTAATAACTAATAATTAAATATATATTTTTTGTTACATATCTAATCTGCCTATTTTAATTAGATGAACATATTTTTGGATTAGGAGTTTTTTTGGATATTTTTCATATTTTTTTTTTTTAACAATTGTAGAGGAATACTATATAAAATAAAATATAATATGCTTGTAGTTTTTTATTTGCTATTATTATTATTTTTTTAAATATGAATAAATACTTTTGCAGTTAATTAGAAAAAAAAACTATTACTTACACTTGATTTAGGTTTTTTTTTTATAATAATAAAATTAGATGATAATATTTTTAAATAAACTAAAAAACAAAAAATAGTTATGAAATTTGTCCTAACAATACTTTTAAAAAATTGTGAAATGTTATAAATGACAAATATTTTAATATTTCTTAGTTAATTATTATATAATTAAAAAAGGTTAAATAATAAATTAAGTAATCATTTATTAATAATTAATAAAGTTTAATTAATTACAGACCGTTTTATAATTATGTGTGAATATATATATATATTTTTATTATTTGTTTTAATTATTAATACGAGCTATTTTTAATATATAATATATAATATAGGCACACAGAGAATATATATATAATATTACGCATTAACCTCCCATGAAAGGATCTCTCTATTGCTTTGCTAGATTTCCAATTATAATAGACTTGGAAGCGTTCGATACCGGTCAAAGAGCAGGAAATATAGCCTAAAGGAAATTGGAACCGTCATAAAATAATTAGAAAAGCAGACGAGGAAATATCCCAAAGATATAAATAAATGTATAGTCCTATTCCAAAATGAGAAGAGATGTATGTTGGTTGCCTAACAGAAATTGAATGATCTTTGATTTTCAGAATGGAAAAATAAAAGATTTTGTTTATTAATGATAATTATATCGTGTATTTTTGTAAAATTCCGAATAGTTTTTTCTAACATGAATTATTTTATTAAATTATAAATTTTGTCAAATATAAATTGACACAAACAAAAACCTGTTATTTATCAAATAAATTGTTGAGTGATAATAATATGTGTCCAGCTTTCTCATAATCATAAACAAAAACACATGTACACACAAAACACACACACACACATATATATATATATATGTGTGTGTGTGTGTGTGTGTCTATCTGTCTGTCTGTGCGCGTGCGTGTGTGTGTAATATTTAAATAGATCTTTATTTTATTTATAATAATTTTGTTAAGGTGGCCCATTGGTATATACAAAAAAAAACTTACCAACAATTGAATTCGCCGCGTTCAAGCGCTTTCGGAATTAAATTCCATCTTCAGTAACTCTCATATTCGTCCTATTTATATTATTAATTAATATTTAACATGTAAAGTTATAAAAAATCGTGATATGTTCTTAAAACATAACAGCTGGTCGTCGTATGTTTTAAAATTATGTCAACGTAAACGTTCTGTCAGTTTGGTGGTCTCAACTGTTCTTATAAGCGGTTTTTTGTATATTAACTATAACTTTATTTTATTATTAGTGGTTTATCGCCTTACAAAAAAAAAAAATTAAGTCATCTGCGAATTTTATAAAATATATTTTCGTGTCTCTTAAAAATGATTGCTTCATCTTCTTTCAAAGTATTTTTGATGAGAGATATGAATTAACATTCATATTAAAAAATATTGGTCATCAGCAATACTCTTGTGTTGACTCTTCCTACACACTACTCAGTGGTGTGCTTTGTGTACTCAGATTTTACTCTTTAGCTTCTTCATGTTTCTATTAGCTCATCCCATTTGATATAGTAGAATGCTTCTCTGTCACTCTCTCTCTCTCTCTTTCTTTATACATATATATATATATATATATATATTACTTTTTTACACCTCTTCTTATCAGTAGTTATTATCTAATTCTATCCTTGTTTTCTTTGTCTTGAAGGAACTTTTACTCAGTCTCCGCAGAAGTTCAGAATTCTTTATTTGGTTTAGAATTTGCAATATGCCGACCTCTGTGGCGCGAATGGTAGCGTCTCGGCCTTTCATCCGGAGATCCCGGGTTCGAATCCCGGTCAGGCATGCCATTTGAACACACACTACAAATCATTCGTCTTATTTTCTGGGAAGCAATACCTAACGGTGGACTCGGAGGTTAAAAAAAAAAGAATTCGCAATATAATCATTCCTAAACGCGAAATTAAACTAATTGTCGTGTAATCTTGGGTTTTTCTGTACTTTTGGGAATTGTAATCATGTTTGTTTAAAGCACATCTATCTATTATAGGTTGTATTACAGTTTCAGTGTACGTATATAAATAATTCGTATTTTAATTTGAAATTTATTGCTTTTCGTAATTTACATTTCTTGTAATTTAAATTTAATTTTAAAAAAATGAATAGTTTTATTTTCTAAATTTTTTCATTTTAAAATTTTCTAAACGTGTTTGTTTTCTTAAATTTTACAGTAAACTTAAAAAAAAGTTTTTCTGTCTTTTGAAAAAATACACCTTCCCTCATTTTTTTTATATCCAGTGAATATTTGAGATTACTAAGTCAAAATTATACTAAAATCTTTATAAAAGAATTTTTGATAATAATATATAATTTAAAACGAGGCATAAATATATTATAAATATGATGCTTTCTATTATAAACAATTACTGTATATTTTGTTTATAATTGCTTTACTGTAAATTTTATAGAGTTTAAAACTTCTACTACGAATTTTAGGCCTGTGAACGGCGCAAATACCACAACTCTGTATAACCAATTTTTTTCGTTCTTGGTACTAGCAAAATAAAAAAAAATCACAGTGTTAACTGCCAAAGGATTTTCTACCTCAATTGTAACTTAACAATTACCAATCTATCCTTACGTTATCATTTTGCAAATAATAAGTTACCTATAAAAGTTTACTTGACAACTCATGATCAAAAACGTATAATATTGCTGTACTAATTAATTTTTTCTGTAAATTCTGTAAATCTAGAATTTGGCTGATTTTATATGGTAAATCATGATATGGAACTTTAAAAATAAATAATACCTTTATATATTTTCCAATAACGAAAAGGATTTTCTTGAAGAACTTTCTTAGCAATAAAATAAAAAAAAAAAAAAAAAATTATTAATTGCTTTCATTCATTATATAACCTATAATTAAAAAATGGAATCCCATTTCAGACAATATTTAAAATTTTAATGTATAAAGCATAAAAACTAAATATAATTAATAAATAAATAAATTAAAATTTGACTAAGTATTAAAGATCTGTTTACAGAAAAGATCTAGTGATTAGACTCTTTAAAATGTTTAATGTATTTGTTTTGCGGTAAAGATAAACGCTTACCACTGGTATTACCACATACCTTAAATAAACGAATAAATATACTTAATGAACCAATATACAATAACAGTAATTTAAATTCAACTACGTCTGTCTTTAAGCATTCAAAATTAGGTAAATTATGCAATATTAAGCAAAATATTTATCCATATATTAACTCATATTCATGAAATTTGATTTGGTAGATTCCGCGTTCAAAATTGTATTACATAATTATAAAAAAAAAAACAAAAGTAAATAAAATTAGCTGATGTGAAGATGTGGAAGATATGCAATACTTCGAATGGTGTGCTGGTATTAATGTATAAAGGTTATTTGTGTATTAAAAGTATATTATTATTAATATTGCATGTTAATACGAATATTATTAATTTTTTTGTATTAATATTTTACATGAATAGTTTAGTTTATAAAAGAAAGTAGTAATAATTGCGTCCATTATTAATACGATAACATTAACACAATAATACTTCCACTATTCATTGAAAACAGTCTATCAGAATTGTTTCCTCATACAGGGGGTCTAATAATATTTTCCATTTATACGATACGACGTCAAATACTTATCTGATTTTAAAATAAACTTACAATAATAATACATTCCAAAGTAGTAATATTAATAATTCAATGAATATTTTTTTACATTAAAAAGAAATTTCCTTAAAATCTATTTTGTAATAAATTTTTCTAAACATTTATCTTTTCAACCTATTATCTTATCTACCCTATTATTACTATTTGTTTCATAGTATTCTTATAAATGATTCTTAATAATCCTTGTAGAACATAAACATAGTGAAAACATTTGTAGAAAAAGAAAAAAAAATTGCTTAACAGTCTACAATTAAAAAAATAAACAAGATTTCTAAAATCACAAAATTCAGGTGCTGGGGTTAAATTTTAAGTTTTAAGCGGATGCAGGGAACGTTTGAAAACATTTGTATGATCTTTTCCAACCGATAGCGATTGTTATTTCCTTTAAAATATCCATTTTTCGTTATTTGTATTTATTTCTTTTGAGACCGGTACATTGGACCATTTAGTCAATCAATTTCCAGTATAAGAGCGCACTGCCAACCTTCCGGTTCTGCCAGTACGTTTTAAGATGGTCTGATCTTTGTTTCCACATTTCGTCTGTAACCACCACTGTGCGTTTTTTAATATTTCTGCAGAGAATCTGGGGGCTTTGAGAGTGTTGTTTAATTTTGTTTATCGAAAGCGTCCTCGATCCTCAGTCCAGTTTCTTCGAGATCCTTCTTAATTTCTCTGATGTATTTTTTATTAGTTTTCTTTCCTAAAAATTCCTAAGAATCAGTTTTTTTCAGATTTCGGCCTTCAGACATTCGTAACATATGGAAAAAATGAAAAATCCTTCCCTTCTTCGTCGCACTGATAATCGGGTCAATTTCTTTGTATATTGTTTCCTAAGTGGGAATTCGCTAGATCCCATTCTTCCGTTAATATTTGTTTAAACAGGTTCTGATGAGCCTTCGTTCTGTTTTAATAAGTCGGTCGGTTTTAGCTTCATTTTTAATTTGGAAAATAGTTTCACAGGCGTACATTGTCTCTGGGAGAACGACTGTTTTATAGTGACGAATTTTGGAGCGTATCGAAAGGTATTTTTTATTGTAGGTCTGTCGAATAAAACCTTGTGCTTTTCTAATTTTGGAGATTCTATTTTGCCAAGTGGAATTTTCTTTTAATTTGCAATCGATGTTCTCTTCTAAATATTTAAACTGCTGAACTAGTGAAAATTTCATTTTCATTAATTTTGACTTTATTTATGCAGAAAGGGTAATTGTTTTTTTTCATTAGAAATTCCTAATTCAACTTTTTGGGCTATATTTACGAGGCTAGAAATTTGTGAGCAAATTTGGTTTATGTTCAAAGTCAGGATGGCCAACCGTCGGCAAATCCTAAGCAGCTTATTGGAATAACTTTCCCCTCTCTTCCAATTTTGGTTTTCGGAGAATTCTTATCCTGCCAAAATGTCATTATAGTTTAGAACAATGGTAAAAAGTAGAGGGGAAATCCGTCCCCTCGTCTTTGTCTAGTTTTAATGGTGAAGGGATCCGACATTTGTTCTCGGAATTTCACTTTGGATTGAGTGTTTGTTAATGTCAGATCAATTATTTTAACTAGTTTCGGGTGTAGCCCGTAGTACCTGAGGATCATAAGAAGGGTTGGCCGGTGAATGCAATCATAGGTTTTTTTTAAAGTCGATGAAGGTAATAAAATGTTGCTTGTGGACAAGTTTGAAATTCTTCGTTATTTAGTTCAGACTTAGAATTTGATCTGCGCAGCACCTGCAAGGTCGACAAATTTCTTGAACAAACCAATAAACATCATGTACTGCCTGTAATTTACGCTAGCAGCGTAATCTGAGGTATAAAAAAACGAATATAATAAGCTAAATTTTGAATGTATCTTTACTGAGCGTTATCATTAGCTAGATGTTTCCTCTCCCCAGGCGTTATCCTGATGATCTCCACATATCGTAAGTGAAATATTATCAATAATTCTTCGTCCAGTGATTGAATTTCCCATGGTGTGTCAACATTTGTGTCAAAGAATGATCTTTTTTATCTTTTAAATCATCCTGAGAAGTGAATAATGTGAGTCGATGAATAAACCTAAAAAGAGTAATGTTTTACCTAACATAAAGAAAGAATTATTTTTTATTTCCACTTTTGTATCAATGACAATTTTTATATCTTCTTACCTACACATTATAAATATATTTAGATAAGGGCGACGTCAGATCATTTTTGGGATTTCATGATAATATCCACATCATGACATATAGAACATACAGATTGTAAATACCATTCGTTTTTTTCAGAGGAAATGGAATCGTTTTGTAATATGACAAATTTAGTTTACTGGTCCAAATGAAGAACTGTAAAATAATTCTAGAAGCAAGGAAAAAAGTATTCGAAATCGAAAAAATACGGAATACTCAAGTATTTCCAACATCATTAAAATATAACTAATTACTCCGCAAACGATCGGATAAAAAAGTTACAAGTACTGAGCATGAACTACGCGTACTTGGATGGCTAAAAGGTGTATATGTCCATAAATCATTCAGGTCCTGTACATACAGATGAATAGAGTATACCTTCTACAACTATGGATGTTCAGCTTATTCAGAGGATCTTATTGCATTTATCCGCTAAAACCTAGAATTCGCTAACCAAATAATTTATTCAGAATCGAAAATAAAAAGCTCAAGCCATAGTTTAAACAAAAGCCATAGTTTAAACAAATCTGATCTCCATTCACAATTTAAAACTTTTTTAAATGAGCTAACTGTAAAAACCATCTGCAAATTTGGTTTACAGATCACGTTTTCGCTTTATTTGCACGAAATTCCTTTTCTTTCCATAACATCAGGAAACGCAAGCTGTTTATAACCTCTGAAGGTGAGCATAATTTCAGAACAATCTAAAACTGAGGGGCAATCATGGTTTGCTTTAAATATTATTTTGTGATGAAATTTTGAACAGTGAAAGTAAATTACGAACTCAAGCGAACTTAATGTAGAGATGAATATTAACTCACACAGTCGTAAATAGTAATCTGAAAAATTTAGTTTACTGGTCCAAACTGGAGAACTGTAAAACAATTTCAGAAACTAGGGAAAAAAATTAAATTATAAGGTTTCTCCTAATTACACCGTAATTAGAAGAAATATAAAACTTCTGTTAATTGACTCGTAGTAAGGAGATTGAAGCAAAGAATTGCTGTGTTAGAAACTTAAGGAGAAATTAGGCGATGTCGCTTTTATCGTAACTTTTCTCATACTTCAATAAAGAAAGTGAAGATCCATCATATTTTATTTCCTCACATTCCTGCCCTTTCCTCTATTTCCAGTCGAACTTCATCAACATAGGTACTCTGTAGGATTACAGTAGTTATGAAAAGACAGCTTCTTTCTAATCTCTAATATTGGGTAAATAACCCAATACATTGCTCCTGTTTTATAATCGCCGCTTTTCTCATCCTCACCTCAGTTGATGAACAGTTTAAATTGGAATAAATATATCTCAAATTTTTCTCGAAAAATTGACAAAATAATTTCATATCAAATTTAAAAAGACTTTTACCTAATATTTAATGTTATACATGAAAGTATAAAATATTAATCTGAAGTGGGTGAAAGAGCAAAGTAGTAGTTCACTGAGAGTCTATCTTGCCGGTCTTGGGTTTTACTGTAGTTTGAATTATATTTTATTTAGATCTTTTTAATCCGATTCTTTTATCTGTTACCATGTTAATGATTTAAATATCATATTACAAAAAAGAGCAAAGTTTTTTAAAGAGTTCCCTAACATTTAATATTAGATCTCCGTTATTCATGAAGTTGTTTGAATTCACTGACAATATATAATTATCTATAAGTACTGAAACATTTATGTTTAATGTGCAGACATATGATCAAAGTCGTACTCATGATTTCACATAGCATTTGATAGTAAGAGAGAATGTTCTTATACACAGTTATACTACAAGTAAACTGTTAGCAATCAGACTACAAAGCCACTTAAAGGGGGCAATATAGTACAACTTGTGCACCATTTATTATTCTTCAACCTTCCCCTCTTATCTACCTTTCTCTACCCTCTTCCCGAACAGAAGCCTTTCCTTTCTCACCCCTTATAACTCCCAACAACACCATCACACGATTCTCACCCACCCATCCCTACATCTCTAACCACCTATAGAGAAACAACCCTTCACACAACTTTCAAATAGTCACTTCCGCCACATCACTACCACAAACTGCTTACCGCTTTACTCATTTGCATTCAACAACTGGTCGGCTTATACCCTAAAAGTACTTTCTAAGTAGAGAATAAAAAGAATGTATGGATAAAGCAAAATAAAAAAAGGTTTCTTTTTGCTGATGTGTATAACATCAAAAGCCATATGTGAAAGAAATAAAGAATGAATATCCTTTCTTTGTACTTTTCAGACATATAAATTTTTATATTGTCAGTTTGAATGATACTTTTCACACATTACGTAACAATAAAATTTACATATAATCATTTATACACTTGTAGTTAAAAGAATAGAGGGACGCAGATGTACATGAATAGATGGAAAAAAATAATATTATTCGTTACGAAAAAAGAAAATTGTCGAACCATTAGGACTTTACATTAAAAAGAAAAAAAAACAATTACCTTTATAAAAATGAACAAAGTAAATGTCTATATATTTTTATTCGCATGATAATTATTTATCATTCTTCTGCTCTTGAAAGTTTATGAATTTTGTAGATATTATAGAAATATCTTTAATTTTAGTTTATTTCGTCACATCACAAGTTCTATTAAAATAATTTGGTTAAATTTCCAATTCATTCATATTCCTATCGAAAATTCTATATATTCTCTCACATTTAAATAACTAGATGTAAACTATTCTGATTATCTAATAACAAAATATATCGCAGTTGTCTTGTTACAAACTATTCCTGAAATAATAATGAAATAAAAAACGAAAGGAAACAGATGTTACAAATTTATGATTTAAAATTATATACGTAAAGATAATGAATCAGTTTTAGCATGTATTCAAAAACTCTTGAAAGATATATCGCCAACAGTTTGTTTCATTATTTGCAACATAAAATTACAGCTTGTAATCTGATGATTTACATGATGGGTGGTCGCTTGTTCTGGAGGAATATTACAGAGAAAAATTAATTTTATTAAAGTTAAATCTGAGCTCATTGGTTTTACTGGAAAAACTGTTGATACCATATAAAAAGTATCGATCAATTATTTCAGAAGTGCAGTAAATTCAGTACGTGACATATATTGTACGTACATATATAAATTGATTTGTAAAGACAGTAATTGCAATTTAGATCGTAGGGCAAACTAAAAAAAAACTGAATGAAAAGAGAATTTGGCTTATCTAAAATATAGAATAGGAAATATGGTTCTATTTGTTAAAGGTTTCAATCAAATAATATTAAACTTTTATCCTCTTTCTTTAATTTTATTTAATGAAAAGAATATTTGTGTGATTTATTTATTTATTTTTCACACTAACTTTATTTTTCTTAGATAAATTTACCTTACCCGACCTATAAGAAGCGTTTATTAAGTCGTGGTAAATAATCCGAGTTGCATGCTTAAAGTGGTTTGTATATTTTTATATTAAATTTATTCTTTCAGTTGGGGTTGCTTAAAATTACAAACGTTTTTATGTTTTTTCTCTAATTAAAAAAAAAAACTTTTCATTTCCTACTCATTTCTTTTACTGTCGGAAAATTTATGTATTATATCTAAATAACTAGGAGAGAATTATTTTGAGAAGTTAAATCATATTTATCTAATAACAAACTATTCCTATCATTGTTAAAAATGAAAAACTGAACGTAAAAAGATATTGCCAATTTTGGTTTTAAAATTGACACGAAAAGATAATGAATCACTTTTGATTTATACTGATATTGTATGGACTCTGTCAGCTATATCACCAAAAGATTTTTCATTATCTGGTACATAAATTAGAAGATTATTCAAAATACAACTGATTTCGATAATTTTTACTAAAAAGACCTTTGAAAATGTACAGAAAAGAATCGACTAAAAAGTTTAACAAATGCAGCAAAACTGCCTTACTTCAGGTCGAGGATAGGTAAAGAAACACGGATAAAAATCGCACAACTTTAATCTTACTGAGAAGATAAATGTAAAAATAAAACTACAGAAAAGTGGAATTTTTAGATTGACTTGTAAAGATAATATTGCAATTCTGGATACATAAAGAAAGATTTAAATTAAATAAACAATCATTTGAATATTATAAACATAAAAATCGGTTGTAGCACAGCGTTGCCTGGAAAGTTGTCAGAAAATTAGTTTATTAGAAACAAAGGCTTTATACGGAATAACAGTGATTAAGTATTGGGAAACTTACTTTATCCTTAATAAAGCGGAAAATTCATTGTTAAATCACGGTAGGGATCGATATATAATAGCCTTTTTAATTTTATTAATGTATTTTTGTGGAAGTTTTCAATTAACATTACCTTCAATCAGCTGTTATCCCTACGCATTAATTATGTTCATTGACGGGGATGTCATCTTTTTTAATTGATAAGTTTCATGTAGTTTTTATCTTTCTTGGGTTTATTTTATTGTTTAATCTTCGGGACCACCGTTAGGTATTGCTTCAGAGGATGAGAAGAATGATTTGTAGCGTGTGTGAAAAATGCCATGCGTGACCGGGATTAGAACCCGGGACCTCCGGATGAAAGGCCGAGACACTACCACCCACTCGCGCCACGGAGGCCGGCCTCTCTTTCTTGGTTTCCCCTCTCCCTGGACCGGATACCACAATGACAATAACACAGTCCGGAGGAGTGTTCTTTCACTCTAACGAGCCTCCCCGCCTACCAGCAGTACGTCCGGCATGAGAGATCGGATCTTAATTTATTGCCTGCCACTAACTCCAGTAGTAGGATTACCAGGGTTTGGGTACTCTTTCTTGGTTTTTTCTTAATCCCTTTCCAATTGAAAAAAAAAGAAGAAATAGTTACACAGTTAGGCTGTACACTAAAAAAACCGAAACCTCAATTATTATTTTCTATGAAACTACACTTTTAAAAATTTAAATAAAGACACGAAACGCACGCTTCGCGTCGAAACTAAACTGACGTTATGCAATCGTTTACACTTCTATTATACTGTTAAGAGCACGACCTGTTCGAATGTATTATATACATGAGGCTGTCACAGTGAATATTATGCAAGCAAACCAAATTACAAGAAAACGTACCATCAAGTTGGAATCTGTAAATTGTTCATGTTTGTACACTTCTGCATAAATGTTCATACCGTTGCTATTAACGCAGCTAAATAGTTTTAACTAGGCTTTACTGGGTTGTGTTTGGGGGTTCGGAAATATTCATAATATTTTTTTTTTTTTAGTTTTTAAGGGTCGTGGAACTAAAAAGATTAAGAATCACTGATTTAATCTATTTACATCATTGTGATGTTTTAAATTTGCGCAATTTTTCATTACTTTTAAAACGGGATAGATTTATAATAAATATATTTATTTTATAAATTATTTGTATTTCAGTTAGTATTAGTTAGATAATTATGTTTTATTTTAATTTTATAATTATACATTGATATTATTTTCATTTTAAATTAAAACTTTATGGCTAATATATACACTTTATATAATAAAATGTACGTAGTATAAATATTTTTAAATTTATCTCTATTCTTTTAAATAAAAGTGTTAAAATATGCAATGTGTTATTTCATTATGTGTTTGAAATATAAATAGTATACTTACTTTACTTCTTTATCAGATCTATTCTTAAATGTTCAAAGGAATTAACGTAAAAATTAATATTCGGGTCGTAATTAAGTCAGACGAAAGATGAAATGATATGAAAATAAATTGTAAATTAATCGAACTGATTAACTGATTTACAAAACAAAAAGAAAAAATTCTAAATCAGTTATTGATATACGGAATAAACTGAAATTTTATTTCACGTAAATTTAACACAGACGTTTTGTAAGTAAAATTCACAACTTAGGTCTTTATTTTTTCATAAAATAAAAATGCATTATTTTATCTAATTAAAGGACTAGATAATTAGTTTAATTGCCAGCATGAACAAGTAAGAAATTTACGAGTACACTCAACCACACGAGAGTGAGTGTTCAATACGGACGGTATATACCAGTGATTTTTCGTCTCCCGTGAGCACCATGCCCTAGCCGTGGTCGTGTTTTACGGGTTTTCTAAACGTTTTATATTCCAATATATATATATAATTGTTGATAAATAGTATATTTAAGCGAATTAAAAATAAGAAATAATTCAGCACGGAGGATTAATACACCGATGAAAAGCAACTAGTAAATGTGTTAAGATATCGTAAAAACGTGCGGCTACCTCTGGCAAAGGAAGTGTATTGCATCCTCCAAACACTACGGCCTCCAAAAGGCGCATTTCTCCTAGATCAGAAGGCTTTGGCACCGAAAGGACTTCAAGAGGACGTACTGAAGAGGAATCACGTCGGAAGAATGAGGAACGTCCGCGACTAGTCGATCAAGTACAGACCGGATCAGAATATTTCTCCGATCAGTATATCGATTTGATCAAAAGGATCGGAACAGAGTAAACAAAACAAAATAAATATGACCGCCATTAAATAATTACCCGCCCGATAAATACATAGAAAACATAACATAGAAAGACATAACAACAAAGGACTTTGGTTTAGGTTCTGCGATTAGTAGGGAGATATATAAATCTCCCGCTATCCTTACGATCCGTTCCGTTCCGTAAAACATATTTTAAAAACATCTCAGATAATACGTTCGTGAATAAAGTAATCATGCTCAATGAAAAAAAGATTACCATTTACTTTTATGATATATTTAAAACAATTATAAACTAGAACACTTCATTTATCAAAAATAATTTTATGTTCACCAACTGAAATAATGAAATTTCACAAAAATTTATCAACGCTTATTTTTTAAGGCTAGAAGTATTACAAAATGTTTAAATTGTTCTTATCTTAATTGTATTAGTCTTTCATGAAGATATCATTTTAATTCTCAAAACAAAATTCACCTACCAAGTTGGAATATTAAGAAGGCATGTAAATTTATGGAATATATATTTTTAGGGTGGGGATTTATAACCCCGTCTCTCAACCCACAAATAAAAGAAGAAAATAGTTTCTTACCTTACAACCCTAATTTACAGATAGGTAATTAAAAATATCTTAATTAAGATGATTTAAATTGTCAAAATTTTAAAAATAATTGATAGAAAGAAAACTTTCAGTTTACCGGATTGAAATACGAATTATGCATGGAAATTTTGCATTAAAACTTTCCATTCCATATTCTCATTCACACTATTTAACCAGATGATAAATAAATCATTTAAATATATATATATATATATATATATATATATATATATATATATAAATAAATGTTTAAACCATATGTTAAGAAACTAAAAGGTTTCTTTTTTTAATTGAGTTATGCGAGATTCGTAGTACGTATTTTGCATAACTCAAAAACAATTAGCCGTAGTATGTTGAAATTTTGGATTTAGGACTGTTGTAACATCTAGATGTGCACATACCCTTTTTATTGCAATCGACTGGGCCAAAAGTGTCCATAAAAAACCAAAATCCAAAAAGTCGGATTTTGGGCTTCTTCTTAAATGTAGTAATAAGCCCTCATTGAGAGCTCCTCAACGATATAAGTGGTTTTTGTTTTGAATGGTTCCAGAGTTGTAGCTAAATAATATTTTAATTAATGAAATATTTGGATCTTACAAGGGGAAGGCACATCGGTTCAAATCCGACTTCTTCTCTTTGTTTTTTAAACTGTTTCTTTTTTGATTTAAATATATTGATTTATTAATAATTATTAACCTCTGTCTGTAAAAAAAAATTACAATAAATAATTCTATAGTTACAATAAAAAAAGAATATGAAAAATATCAGAAGTTATTAATGAAATGAAATTTTATGTACTTTCTTTTTAAAGAAAGTATATACACATATACATATGTGTATATGTAATTTAATAGGCGTACAAGGAAGTCATGTGGTGTTCACATCTGATTTTTTTTGTTCGGCTTAAAAATAAACTGCTTATGTTTATATATATATATATATATATATAGTGTGTGTGTGTGTGTGTGTGTGTGGGCGCGCGCGCGCACGCGCGTGTGTAAAGAGTCTGTTAAAAATAACAAGCATCCTAGGCCAGCTTTACTAGAGAAACTGAGCAGACCAGACACTCCACATTGGTTTTTTCAACAGCTGCTTATCAGCTTATCAAGACGGCTGAAATATAAGATATTCTCCTAAAATTCGACATCTTTTTACTATTTCACCTAAAGATTGGCTGGGTATTGAACATCAGTACTTTCAATGAAAGAGATTTTGTGTAGTCGTTTTCTTGTAGCTCAGGTGCTTCCCCTTTAAAACCATAAGAAAAATGAACAAACAGAAGTAAAAAACAAGATTATTTTACATTTTTCTTTAGAGAAACAAGGGCGTTTACTGCTTCAACTTAATTGGAAATAGATTAATTTATTATTAAAAAAAGGTCAAAGCTTATGAGTTGGAATATGACACTGACATTTTTTTTATCGCATGAAAAAGACCTAGAATAATCTGTGCTTTCAAAACCGGCATTTTTTAACTGAATGTTTGAGATGATATCACTCCGTTACGATTGTCAAGTACATGTGTACATTAACTGTAAAAGAGAAAGAAATACGATTTTATTTCAACTATGGTATGCCTTTTGAATTATGTTTTACTTTAACAGAAATAGCCAATTATCCTTTTAAAATTTCGCCCTTCTTATATAAAAACAAGTTTTTTTTTAAATTCTTTTTTTTGCTTAGATTTTATTGTATTATTTTGTCATGAAACAGAAGAGTTTTTCATATTTCGAGCTTTATATATGTATATTAATTTTTATATCTTGTTTATTACTATCATCTGATTAATATGGAATTGTCAAAAAAGGGTTTTAATTGTTAGTGGGCGCGTTTTTAATTTAAATTTTGCAAACGATTTAAGGAATTTATTCATAGTAATCATAATTTTTTTTTTTGATTGATAGCATTATATCAGCGTCATTATAATAACATGATTTTATAGTTACAAACATTTTTCCCTGGCAACTTCAAGAAATTGATAAAATAATTTGAAATAAAAAATTTATTTCTCCATTCCGTAGAGCCTTTTTTTACTCCATGTAGTCGTCATTTTATTTCACTGCATTCCTTTTTTTCTATTTCTTTCAAGAAGATATTTTCTTGCCTTCTGCGTAACTTGTGAATATTTTTTGTTGTTCTATTCATAAATTTTATAAATATAAAAATTAAATTAAAAGTTTTAACCGATTTTAAAAAATGCACCCCAATGTAAAAAAAATATAATAATACTTTCTAGTCATATTTAAATTTAAATATTTCTGAAATCAATACCAGTTAAAGGGTTATTAATTTGTTGGATTATTATTATTTTTTTTTTTTTTAATTTCGCATCGCCTTTAAAAGTTTTTAATTTAAATACAAAGTGACAATTACTACATTTTTTGTTTTACTTTTTAATCTGCTTTTTGAAAATTTAGTGTTAAATTTTTCAATTCAATGTTGATAAATAAATTTAAATTAAAAATCAACTTTAGTAAACTTGTAAAAAAAGAGAAAGAAAACGAAGTAAGTTGGTAACATAAATTTAATATGTATGAAAGTGGAATAATGAATGCATAACGAGGTTGCAAACGATTGTGTAGATAACTAATATAATAATCTTATAAATAATTTTAAAGCATTATGATTTAAATGAAATTGTAAAGTACGTGTGTGCGTTCGTAAGACTACGTTTCCATGTGTTTGTGAACGCACGGACATATAGCTAAATAATTTAATTCTGCATTACATTTGAATAAAATTATCGAATACCATTGATTGCTTTAATAATATAGACCTCTAAATTTAAATCTAAATCTAAAACTACAAATTATATTATTGTTTTAATGGAATCATAAAATATAAGCAATAATTTTCAGCCCAATTAAACCTTATATAATTAATTTTATTATTATGTAATTAAAAAGAGCCGGCCTTGTTATATGGATTATAATTCTTTGAGCGTGTAATGTAATACTATTTCTTTATACGTAGAACTGGAGGCTATAATATTAATTTATTCGTTTTATTATGGATCATAATAGATTTCGACGATTTCCGACCGATTTATTGAAGCGCACGAGTCATAATATATATATAGTCTATATTATGGGAACAAAATGATCGTCCAAAGCAAAGCTTCTGACTTTAGAATATTCCTCTATATCGATGGAATGTAATGACGCTCTGGAGTACAATTCGCGGTCTACATCGACCAGCAATTACTATTAATATTACACGGTACTCCGCAACGCTGTAATAGATTCCGGACCTCCCTCAAATTGCCCATTACGTCGGGACTAAAGCAATCAATGCAAGGCCATAATGGTCCCGCCGACCATGATTAACTGGCACTCAATTAATACATGTATGGAAACTACTGTAATCTGTACATGTAGTCTACGCAACCTAACGAAATCCACCACTTATCGCTGTCTAACTGGTTAACCTCACTTTTATCAAATTATATTACATTTCGTTCTAATTAAATTTATATGGTACAAACATTTTACGTCACGTGTATCGAATAAGTAGCGTTTAACTCATAAACATTATCCATTAACATTTAATTGTAAAAAAAAAAAAAACTACGTATAAATTGTATATTTAATACATATTGTAAGTATATAATATTTTATTGCATATTAATTTTTTTTTGTATAAATTGTTTAGAGTATATTTTTATTTTATATATTTGTAGAACTATTTTTTGAAAGTAAACGAATTAAATATCGTTTAAAAAGGTAAAAAATGTTGTTATACATAACGATAAAGAAGAGAATTTAAACAGAAAGAATGGTTATTTAAAAACCAACAAAACCCTTAATTAGTTTTGGAGATTTTTACTTTAAAACTAGGTAAATATTTGGACTGTTAAAAAAATCATCTGTAAGTACTCTTAAATATATTGTAACAAAATCGCTATAACGTACCTGAGTAACGGATCCCTACTAGTTAAGAGGAAAGTAGTAGTAAATATAATAACGGGAGGAATCCAAAAATGGACTAAAAGGAACCCTTTTAGTAAAGGTGTTAGATCCGTTGCGATGTGGAGGACCATAAAACCTTTGTGGTAGGTTTTAGAACGTGTATGAACTGTGGATGCATAGGTGATGAATTGAAACAACGCCTTGTTGCTTATTGAATTGTTATCTAATATCTTGTCGTCGTGACATTTCGATAACATATAATTGAACATTTATCATATAACGTAACATATTTAATTTATCTTAATAACATATAAGTATCCAAATAAATAAGCGTTCACCCGAACATTTGTGTGCGCGTCCAACCGGACTGAGTGTACAACACGACCGCTCTGGGGTCGATTCTGGCGCCGAATGCATAGAAGTCCCTACATCACAATGACCACTCCTTGCGGTACTATGACGTTGGACATCGTATAACCATAGCTTGCCGGAGAGCTCTAGCTCTCGCTAGGTAGCAGCACCCGACGGTAGAAGTGGAACGTAACAAAAGGTAACAGGTGCGTTTTTGTAATAGTACTCGCTGACACACTAAAGAGATGTCCTTCCGTGAGAAGAGTTACCGGATCGAAGTTAGGAATTCATGGGAACGAAAGGGCACGGTCGATCGTTCTCACGCTGAACTGGGGTCTAGTCCGGCAGGTAAAGTAGATAGGAGTATAATTACTCCGGGGAAGTTAAAAATCAATTCCGCGAGGAAAGTCTGCGATGTGAGTTCTGCGAATCAATTTAAGCGAGACATTACGACGTCATCTGGGAGATATGAGTCTGCGATGTCAGTCGGCGAATGTATTCTGCGAGGAGGTCAGTGAAGGAGCGAATTTCTAATTTATATTCGACGCAATTACGGTGACGTTACAAGTAATTCCAGTACATGTAAATAAGAAATGGTTTGGTGAGTTACTGTAAGACTATAAGTGAATAAGATAATGTACTAAATTACATTCATAAATTTTTAGGGTAGTTTTATTTGTGAACAGCAAAGGTATTTGAAGTAAAAGAACTATATACTTGTCTTATCTATTGTACTATATTTGTCAGTAAAAGACTAGTGGTTGAAAGTGTTAAGACTAGCGGTCATGCTAATGTTTTTGTCAGTGAGACTGAATTCTGGTTTTTATTATTTATCTACCTGCGAATAAATCCTGACAATTACTTTAAATTTTGTATGTAATCATTGTTATTATTATTACTATTATTATTGTTGTTGTTGCGGTTGTGATTATTACGATCATTATTTGTTTATTTATTATTGTCATAATTCTAATTATTATTGTGAGTTGTTTATTATTGTCGCTTATTATTACGATTGTCATTATTATTGATTTGTTTTGTTTTAGTTATTTCTTTAACTAATAAATTGTAATTATATAAACTTTTCAATTGTTCATCTCTCAATATCCTGATTGAGCCGCGAACACTCGACAATATGTAAGAAAATAAATGAAATAATAAAGATTATTAGGGTAAAGGATTAGTATCATAGTGAAAAAATTCAAACAACTGGAAATCAGCATTCATTCATCCTCTGCATTAAAGTGGTCACTCGAAATATTATTACTGGTCATGTACAAACTTTTATCAAAATTCGTACAAAACAGCATAGATCAAGCAATAGGAGAGTATCAAGCAGACTTCAAAAAAGGAAGATCCGGAATCAAACAAATTTCCTTTCTAAAATGTATAATTATGTACAAAAATCTAATCTTGTCAACTTTAAAAAATCCTCTAAATTAATAGGTAGAAAAAACTTATCAAAATTTTAGAAAAATTTGGAATTGACAATAAAACAAAATAATAATAATTAAGGAAACATTTTATCGGACACATTCTGAGGTAAAAAAATTATTAATTAAAGTTTACGAGTAAAATCTCGAAATTCTTTGAAATAGTATGGAAGGAGACGAAATTTCTCTAATTTTCTGTACCTGCGTCCTAGGAAACGTTATACGAGAATGGAGATTAAAATTAATGACATTATAAATACCATCAGGAATCAAAGGAAGACCAAAATCAAAGAAAGTAGATTGACTAGTTAATATTTGAAGAGAACATTTTATTTTTCAGAAGATCTAGAAGTTGCAATTAAACACCTTGGCACAAATATCCGGAAAAACGGGAGTAAAAATATTCTTTAAAGAATCAGAATTTAAGAATACAAAAAAAAAAATAGACCCGATCAATATAATAATTGGTAAAACATAAAATACTAGGTATATGAAACTTAAAAAGATCCAACAAATTTATGTATCTTGGCGAATGAAATTCATCAAATAGTTCAGAAAACTAGCAATAAAGGATAGATCCAAAAAAATGGAAAATGTTTTCAAATTGGCTGTTAAAGAATGAAACTAAAAATAACTCCATTTATTCCCAAAAATAGTTATCACAACTTAGTAATCACAAACACAAAGTCTATACGCGTAGAATATATAATTTTTTATAAGAAAACCTTAATCAAAAAACTTAAAAAGAAAGAAAAATATTAAGGAATCATGGACCCAAAAAGTAAACAACTTTGAATTTCATATTTTCTTCAAAAAAAAAATTTATGAAAATTCAAACTCTATAAAACACTATCAATATTATAAGATTAATATTTTACAGTCATATCTACAAAATGAAGAAAGATACGATTCAAAAAACCATCATTGATGTTTTTGAACGTAGGAAAAAAAAACGGAATTGGTTTAAAGAAATAAAGAAATGTTTTTCTAAATTAAAAATTAAAAAAAAAAAAGAAAATACAACATAAACTTTTTCAATACAAAAACAGAAAACTGAGAGAAAACCAGAATGAAACAATAACAAGTAAGAAAATAAAATGGACAGATCAAAGAAGAAGAGAACACAATAAAAGAATGAAAATCTTGTAGGAAAAGAGAAAACAGTCCGAAGTGAAGTGGTTTTGTTTATGCGCAGCCCGCTGCTGCTTAAATATAAATATTTTTTTACAGTAAAAAAAAAAAAATAAATAAATTATTGGTAAACAATATATGAAAAACCATAAAATGAGTTTCTCTTAAAGTCAAATTTTGTCGTTTTAGGCAATCTCAAATGAAAGTAAATTTAGTATAAAAATATATAAATCACTAGGGGGAGGATACCCAAAAAAAATGAATTTTTTTGTTTTTTATTATTTTACTTTTTTGTACTCTGGAATGTACTGATTTCCTATTTGTATTCATTTCTAATGTATAATATTTAGAAATGCAAAAAAAAAAACATTTATTAACGTATGTCAGAAAACGGTAAAATAACAATGTTTTTAAACTGTAATAACTTCGGTTAGACTGATGATGGAGAGCTAATTCTTTTATTGTTTTGTAGCTTGAAGTTCGCGCTATTGAACTATAATAATTTATGTGGCAGCAATGCGTTTCTATTCAGAAACAGCTGTTCGCCCTGTTCCTTATTCTGTTACGGCAGCCATTTCAAGTTTACTTAGTTCTCGGCCTCGGTCGTGTAAATAATTAGTTTATTTTTAGTACTTATAAATAGTATTAGTTCATCGTATTTATAATTAATCGCATTCATAATTTTTATTATATTTTTAGGCAATGAATTTTAATGATCAATTTTTTACGCGATTTTGTTTCGTTAGTGAATAGATTATGATTATATTATTTTTTATTTGATACTTGTTTTCATTTAGTTTATTAGGAGGCCATTTGTAAATATTTTGTTTACAAAAGTATAAGTATTATAATATATATTGTATTTTTCTGACTGTTTTTTTTTTTTGTTTTATTCAAATTATCTTACACCATTTTGTTCAGGATTAAATTCTCTACAAGGTTTGTTTAAACATGTTTTGTGTTTATTACCCATTAAAAAACGTTATTGTACGTCAAATATAAAAAACGGGGGTTTTTACCCCAATTTATTGTATTCCACCCTAGATTTCTCAAAATCTACTTCAGATACGGTTTTGAGACTTATTTTATTCGATGTTTCAGGTCAAAATCCATAAGAAATCACTAATTCTGCTCCCTAACCCACCGAGTTGGTCTAGTGATGAACGCGTCTTCCCAAATCAGCTGATTTGGAAGTCGAGAGTTCCAGCGTTTAAGTCCTAGTAAAGTCAGTTATTTTTATACGGATTTGAATACTACATCGTGGATATCGGTGTTCTTTGGTGGTTTGGTTTCAATTAGCCACACCTCTCAGGAATGGTCAAACTGAGACTTTACAAGACTACACTTCATTTACACTCATACATATCATCCTCTGAAGTAATAGCCGAACGGTAATTCCCGGAGGCTAAACAGGAAAAAAATTCTGTTCCCTAATCATCATCGTAAAAATTTTAGTTTTAGTAACGAACTAAATTTTTCACTAGCCGTAACTGGCAAACGAAACAGTTTAGAACATATGTTTTTACGAATTTTTCCATTAGTTTAACGTGTTGAATAGGTTATGAAATTCTTCGTGGTACACTTTGCATATATATATATATATATATATATACGTAAGATTAAAACAATAGTTATAAAGAAAGAACTGAATTACATAGAACTGGAAAATAACTATATTTAAAGAACACAGCACTTTGTCTAATGTAGGACAGTATTTAAAAAAGAAGCGTTTACTGTTTGTAATATTTAAAGGTGTTTCACAAAACGGAGATGATAAAAAGAAAAAATTCACGGTTGATTGGTAATGTGCAAACGAAAATAGAGACTGGGGGAAAAGTATTTGGTGATTGGTTTTCTAAGGAGAGTAATTCTATCGAAAGATGGACTCGTGAAATGAAGTGTAATTACGATATTAAGTCAGCGTAATAATATTGTGTTAGTAACGAAAACATTTGAAATCTACCATTAATTAAATAAATATTGAGTTTTTGAAATATTTCTGTTCTCTTCTCGTTGGAATAAATTCTTAGTTAACGTTATGTATGTTTTTTTGTCATTTCAGAATTACCGAATAAATTAATATTGTTGCCTAATCATTTTTAGTTTAGTTAAATTTTAACAATGTTTAGGTAAGATGAAAGATACCAGTGGTCCGAAATATTATTTCAACTGATCTCTACTATTTCAGAGTGAAACAAGTTAAAAATTGTATAACTATATACAAATATTTCGTATGTATATGCTATGAGAGAATTTCATCCATCAGGGTTTAATTAATTTAAGCTATTTTATAATTATTTTTGTTTTAATAGACGACAAGATGAAAGGTCAAAATTTTATTAGGCTTACACTTAATGACCTTCGTTATGTTTTTAGTTTTCGATTTATTTATGTTAAATAATTTCAAGGATAACACATTACCATCAATTACTATTTAAAAAACTTAACAGTACTTCAGTTAAAAGATTTCTTGTTAAAATATTTGTCTACTTTTGTTATAAATAAATGATACAATTCTAAATGTGTGTTAATAAAGAAAAATTACTGTATGCTATAACGATGCAAGACTTCTAAATAATAAATAACGGAATTTGAAAACTTAAAGTATAAAAAAGGACTACTTAAAGCGAAAGTAAGTTACATCAGAACAATCAAAAGACTTTAAAAAATATTAATAACAAGGAAGCTTTGAACTATTATCTTTTCTTTACGTAAGTTTCATTTTACAACTTCGATTTCAACGTATAAATATATTTATATTTCATTATCCTAAAGAAATTGTATTTAATATTTAAATTCAGTAGTATTCTTTCTATAGAATATAACGTAGATTATTTTTTCCTATTTTTAGTTTATTTTTTTCTATTTTTAATTTCTTTTACACTATGCGGTTTATGGATTGTACAGTTTTCAGAATTACAGATTATTTAAAATTTTAATATCATAACTTCGGACATAATACTCGCGTATGTAACAAGTTTAATGATAAAACCACATATGTTCTTTCAGGGAATTAAAATTACGGCCCACCGAGCTGGTCTGGTGGCTAACTTAATATTGCAAATCAGCTGATTTTGAAGTCGAGAGTGCTATAGTTCAAATCTCAGTAAAGGCAGTTACTTTCTTACGGATTTGAATACTAGATCGTGGATATCGGTATTCATTGGTGGCTGGGTTTTTCTATTAACCACACATCTCAGGATTGGTTGATCTAAGAATGTACAAGACTAAACTTTGTCTTGTACATTTGTCTTTGTCTACAGAAAGCTCTGAATTAAGTTTTGATATGTATTTTAATTTTGGTAGTTATTGTATTGTCTCTTTAAAAATTAAAAATCTGCGTCCATAATAAATAAAATGGATAAAAAAACAAACAAATAGAAAGGTTTTTAAAACAGATTCTTTAAAATTCTTTTTTTTTTTCATTTGTACAACTTCAAAAGGAGGTTCCAGTTAGCACTGTAGGTTTTTTGTTTCTCAATACGTTAGATTTTAGATAGTGTTTTTAGATTTTTTCAAATGCATCGATTTCGATTATCCTTTTTTTTTTCTTGGTGAATATAATTCGATATTAAAAGGGAAAGTGTGGTAATCAAGTCAAAAATGAGGTATCAAGTTTTTTGAAAATCTTTACCTTTATACGTGCAAAAGTATGTTACAATGTTGATGGCCTTATACAGGGTTATCATAAAAGAATGGTGCGGTTTCAGTAATTCATAGGAAGACTGTAGGGAAATTTCTAGATGTTATATTGGTATCCCTGAAAGCCTCCAACCCAAAAGTTTGTTTATCAGTAGTTGTAACCACACCGTCAGTTCTTGTATTGTTGTTGCGGTGAGTTTAGTGAGTTCTTGGATAAAGACAAAGCAAAGTGTGTTTTATTGATGGCTGAATTGAAATCCGTAATTTTAGTTCAACGTGCGTTTCGACGTGAATTCGGAAGAGATCCACCACGCAAAAATAACATAACACGTTGGTTCAAACGATTTGAAGAAACCGGATCGGTTAAGAAACAGAAATCAACCGGCAGAGCAAGTGTACCAGACGAAACGGTTGAACTAATTAGACAATCGGCAATTAGAATTCCTGGGAAGTCCATCCCCCGTCGAAGCGTCGAATTAGGTATTCCAAAATCAACAGTTCACAAAGTTTTACATAAAAAACTGAAATTACACGCTTATAAAATCCAGATACTGCAGGAATTGAAACCCGATGATGGTGTAAAACGTTACAATTTCGCTGTTGAAATGTCGGACAGAGTAAGTGAAAACGAATCATTTTTAGACGATATAATTTTTACAGACGAAGCTACATTCCATGTCAATGGATGCGTTAACAGACACAATTCACGAATATGGCGCTCTGAAAACCCACACCCAGTTATTGAGAAACAACGCGATTCGCCTAAAGTTAATGTTTGGTGTGGTATGATGAAAAATCTTTAATAGGGCCTTTCTTCTTTGCTGAAAAAACAATAAATGGAGTTGTGTATCCTGAAATGTTAACCGATTATTGCTTTTCTCAGCCGGATGAACTCGAAAACATTCATCGACTTCATTTCCAACGAGATGGTGCTCGCCCACACTTCAATGCATCGGTCACGGACGCTTTGAACGAAAAATTTGGAGATCGATGGATAGGCCGGCAAGGACCCGTACTTTGGCCTCCAAGGAGTTCAGACCTGACACCTTGCGATTGTTTCTTGTGGGGGTACAACAAAAAAATTCGCGACCAAACCGCTTAAAAAACAGGATTAATGAAGCAATTACACCATTAACGAAGAAATGTTAACTAATGTTTGGAGAGAAGTTGAGTATCGTTTGGACATTTGTCGAGCGACTACGGGCGCACATATTGAAATTTATTAATTATGTTAAAAAATGTTTGAGACGACAAATTTGAAAAATGAAAAACATAAACTGTAAGTAATTCTGTTTTAATTTAAACTATGTTCAAAACCGCACCATTCTTTTATGATAACCCTGTATTTCAGAATTGACCAAATCGATTTGGTTCAAATATTTCTAATGGGGCATTTATCTTATTTTTTTTTTTTTAATTCGACAAGAGGTAGGCTTTAACGCGAAAAAGATAATTTCAATTTCTTTAGAGGCTTTTTAAAGAACACTTTACTAAAGCAAATCTGTTACCTACAGTGTTTATATAAATAATCTAAAAACGTTTTTTTCAAACAAGATATCTTATGACTTGACATCCCGTCGTCTGTGCCACGTATTCGGAAAAGATAGAATACTTTGCCAGCTTTTTTTTTTATAGAGAAAGTTGCTGTAGTAATTCCTCAGCAAGTTTCTTTAGATAGCTTATATTGGAAATATTTTAAAACCAAACATTATCCTGTCCACGTAAAAAAATTAGGAGATATTTTTAATACTTATTTCTTCACCATTATTTATTAATGTTAAATACTTATAGTGATATATATATATATATATATATATAGTACCATGTTGTTAATCGTTGTTCTTAACGCTAAAATTGAAAAAAATTGTTTGGCAAAGTTAAGGTAAAAAATAAAACATTTTCGTGGACTCTGGGGAGGCTAACGGTTAGTTGTAGCCTATAAAACAACGTTTCCCTCCATTCCTTTTATTATTTATTTCAAACCGCAGATTTCTCACGTTTGTAGTTCTTGCAATCTGCTTCTATTCATATGGGAATTTTTTTTGTAGTCTACCCATGTTTAAAATAATATTAAAACTATTAAAAAATTGAAATGAAATAAGATTTTTATATAAATCGATAAAACCCATAAAAAAGATTGATCTAAAAAGTAAAACATAAATTTTTTTCTTTTTAATTGTTCTTAAAATATTATTTATTTATTTTAGTCCTAAGAAATATTAACTATCAAAAAACGTTTTTTTTGAAACTCGTTAATTTTGTTTTAACTTCAAAAAGTTTCATTTAAAAAAGAATTGAGAAAATGAGTGTTTTATGTTGGTTTTATCATACTAATATATTTATTTTTATTATTTTAGATAAAATAAAGGTTACAATTATTTCTACTCAATTGTTCAAATAATTTGATTAAAATATCGAGTTACATGGACTCTCTTCAGAATCGCAAAAAAAAATTATTCATTAAATGTAAAACGTATACAATGTAATTTGAAACTGTAAATAAAAAAAATAAAATGATAGAAAGAATGTAAGGTAAATAATTTTTCGCCCAAAAATCAAAAAAAGTTTAATAAACTGAAATTTTTAATTTTATAAATTTTTCATTTTTACTTTCCTAGAGCTATGCTGCCAGGTAATCGTTCAAAAAAATGGGGTTGGGTTTTTTATTCAATTTTTATGTGTTTATTATGCATTTCTCGACGTTTCATGATACAAAACAAAAAAAAAAAGTGGGATTAATGTTCGTACATATATGTACGTGTGTTGGCGTGTTTGAAGATTAATGACTTCGAATTTTGATGAAATTATGTTCAAAACTCGATAAAATTTTGGGATGAGTATCTTCACGGGTTGGGGGTAAGTAATTTTTTGGGATCAATTTTCTCAAACTTTTCCATACGTTTGTATTAAGTACTTTATATTAAGTACAGTATTGCGTGCACGATTTACTATTTAAAAAAAAAAAAAAACTTGCCGAAAATCTTTTACCCTTCCCCAAAAATCTAAAAAAGACGTCTATTTATTTATTGCTTATTTTTGAATCGAATATTTTTTTTCTTTTGTTTCCTAGGCATAGTAGTAGAACAAGTAACCCCCAAAAAATACGTTGGGGCTTTATTGTGAATGGGGGAACTGTTCAAATTTAAAAAATATCGATTTTTGGAATTCTTTAAAAATTTTTTGCTTTACTTTCGTGTATCATTATTTTTCAATATATAAAAAATTAATTACCAATACCAGGAAACTATTTCAACTATGTTGTTAGATTTTTATAATTCTGATAATTATTTAAACGATGTATTTTTATGCAGTATTTGACTTCGTATTTTATTTTTTACGTAAATTTTTAATATTAAATCTACGAGATTAAATTAAAAAAAATATAATAAAAACTTTAATAAATTTATATAAATGTTTCCACCTTTGAACCCAATAAGATTCCCTAATAAAAATTAATTACATCTTATGCATTGTCTGTTAAAGAGGTTTTTTTAAAACAAATGAATTACAAGTGACGTGGAAGGCAAAAGTGTAAAACTGTAAGTTATAAAACCGAATATTTTTATATATTTTTCAAATTTCATTGTGAAGAACAATAATATAATATATTTTTCAGTAACCGGTAATTTATTAGCTATAAATTTTCAATAGAATATACGAATAAGATTTATTTTGTTAAATATCAACAAATATTCAGTTGAACGCCCAAATATAAAAACCCGGGACACTTAAATAGAAGATAACAAATAAATAGTGTTAAAACAATTTTTAATTAATCTGAATAAAGAAAAAGATTGTTAATTCTAATGAGGTTCCCTTTAATATTAGACATTTACAACTACTAGTACCCACTTATTTTCAGATTATAAAAAAAATTACAAAATATTTTGTATAATCACGGTAACAATAGTTTATTTTTTATGTTAAAAAATAACCCTACTTGGAACAGAATGAGAAGGTGAGTTATGAAAAGAATCAGCTTTTGTTATATAAAGGACAATGATGGACGTTCCCTTTTATGGATCCCCTATTTTTATATCAACTTCACAACTTCCCGGAATTCAAACAACTGACTACTTCAACTGCTTTTATAATACGTATAAAATCATCTCCCATTTAATAATCCAATTTCAATTTTTAAAAAAATCTACGCTTAATTTTTCTTTTATATGTAAAACTTTATTTTCATAAAATGTTTATTTTTAATGATGAATTCAACCAAATACTATCAACAACCTCAAAATTCTGCACATATAAAAATGGATAAATCTTAAATTTACTGAGTAGTAATAAAAAATGTGCAGACATACTCGGATCAAATTCATGGAGTTCTTTACAGCATCGGTAGAAAGAGGCGGCGAAGTCAACGAACTACTTTAAAGTTCTAAACATGACCTAACTTAACAGTAAAATGAAAATGAGGAAAAATAAAAAAATAACCGTGAAAACATTATATTTCAGTTCAATTAGAGTAGTAATAAAGAATACTTTTAAAAAATACCTCGTACTTTGTTAGACAATTTGTTTTTCATTTGATGAACCGCGAGACTCGAAAATTACATTTTATTAATTTTTAATGTACCTTTACGAATCGCGCCGCTAGATAGCAGTACTTGATAATACTAGGTAGCGTTAAAATACTTGATAATGTATTTGAAATAATAAAATTGAAAAGAAAATATACTACAGCTTGTTTTAATAGTAAATGATGTTACGTAAATGAAAGTACTGAAGAGGAAACAATTTTTTGATTCCCATCACTTCTTTAAAAAATAAAAGAATAAAAGTATGAGTTTACAAGAGATTATAGTAGTTTTATTAAAAAGGAATAAATAATGTTCATTAATAATGTGTTCATTAATATGTAATACATATCACATTTACAGAAATAATACAGTTCTAATGATTATTCGTTTTTTAATAAATGAAAACAGATTTTGATAATAGAAATATGGTATGTTACCTTTTTTGATATCAGTATCGTTTTGTTAAAAACAGTTTTATTTATATTTCACATATTTTGTTTTTTAAGCGGAAGAAATGATACCTGAGAAACTATTATCCTACGGTTTACAATTTCATTGTATTTTTTTTGGATCGTACATAGTTTTAACAATTACTTCAATAAGTATGGGTTTTAAAATTAAATAACTGATGTTAATAGTCCAGATAAAATTTCAATGTAATATAAGGAACAGCACATTAAGATCAAGAGGTTACATCAACCGATGTATTATATTGGTATATTTATTACGGAGACTGACCACACCCAGGGCAATGGCTACAAAAGCTCCTTCCTAATCTACCTAACAATATATGTAGGAAAGAGTAACTCTGAAAACAGCTGAACATTTTTTGACAGATATTATTATTTATATTAACAACATTATTATTTATAGTTCAACTTAATCATTTCTATAATTTTTAACTCCAAACCGATATGGACGTAACATAAAAACAAAATCTTTTGCTCATATTCTATTTTCCCTAGATTAAAACATTTTCGCTTTCATAAAAGTTTATTTATACTTGTTTTTCTTTAGAATTGTAGTAACTTAAAACTGATTACTGTGTATTTATAAATATTTCCAGATTAATTTACAAGCAATAAAAAAACAGTACTATTTTTAATGTAACAAATGTAGCCTTGTAATTGATTATGATAGGGTTCCATAATCCCTCCTCCTAATACCTCCTACTTACCAGATTTTACTACTAGAATTTTCTAATACGTAGGATTTATGTTGAAATATAATTTACAGAAGTTAATCAAATAAATACTTTTATAACTGATAGTTAAAAAATCAGTTAAACGTATTCATTAGTAAATATTAATTATGAAACACCATCATCAATAATATATAAAATGATCGCTTATTTTGGTTTTTAGCTCAATTTTGTTCTATAATCTGTAAAAATGTCTTTAATGATCTCCCTATCTCACTCACACATGCGCTCACACACACACACACACACACACACACACACACACACACACACACACACACAAAGACAAAATATTTTTGACTCATTAAAAACTAGATTTTGAAAAAACTGCTGCATTTGATATTCTTTTTTTTAGTATCCGATTAAAAAATACCTTAATATAGAAAAATGTACGGGATATTTTTTTCTATAGAAGCTGTTCATTAGTAATAAAAAAAAATTAAAATGTTGATAATAAATTAAAATTACTATTTAAAGACGAAATATTCATTACAAATAAAATGTGTACAATAAATACAGGTATTGTATGAAAAAACTTAATCATCGAAAGAACACAAACAAAGAATAACAAATTATATTATAATAAAATCGAGCAAACTTCACTAAACTGTGTTAATGTAAATAGATATAAAAAAAAAAAAATTGATGGTATGTTCCTATTATAAGTATTTTTTGTTCATAAGTTTTAATGTTCAGAATGGGGATGGAATCTGGCTGTAAGTTTACTTACGACTTCTTTACGCTCTGATTTTATTATACCACATGACCTAAAATATTAGTCACTTATCCTTCCATTTTTATTGAAATTATTTATTCCAATTGTTATTTGACTTTAGTGGGTTTGTAAGGAAATATGTATTTTTCAAAAGCCTAATTTTCTGACTTATTTATTGAGTAATTCCTTATAAAAAAAAAATAAGGATTGAAAATAAAAATATAAGTTTATGTTTTAAAAGGGATTTTTTAACGTTTTTAAGGATAATGATTAATAATTTATTCAAGAAGATAACCGTGTGATTGATTTTAATTATTAATATTACCGACATTGTGTTGAATGAATTCGATATTTTGCTTAATAAAAAAGTCGTAGCGATATTTTATTTTTTTCTCGAAAAAGACCCTTCCTCATTTCCACTCCATTGGCCGATTTTTCCCATTAATGAAATCGATAGAAATTTTTTGTCGTTATATATAATGTATCAATTTGAAAGTGATTAGCGCAAAATTAAGGTAGTTATCGTGTCTACAAGAATGTGAAATATAAACTTTTGGACTGACGGTGGTTTTAGAGTCTGGTGGATGTGAAACGCGAATATATGTTGAAATCTACCGGAAGTGGAATCATAGTATACATTACAGTAGGTAGCTTTCTTATGAAATCTACCTTTCTATTTCCTGTTTAGCCTCCGGTAATTATCGTTCACATAATACTTCAGAGGATGATATGTATGAGTGTAGTCTTGTACAATCTCAATTCGACCGTTCCTGAGATGTGTGGTTAATTGAAACCCAACCACCGAAGAACACCGGTATCCACGATCTAGTATTCAAATCCGTGTAAAAAAAAATCTATTGGATTATGAGTTTTAACAATTTCATTTTTATTTTATAATGATGTGTGAATATCTATCATTTCTATTTGGCATAATATCGAGGAAAAATTAAATTGGATAATTTTTTGTTGCAGCAGGATTAATTCGATTAAATTTTCAAAAAACTGGTTTAGGGTAGGAGAAATACATAAGAAGTATATATTTCGAAGGTGGGTTGCACTTCGTGATGTCTAAAGTTTTGTTTTTAAATTTTGTTTTGTAGCAAATAAAAATGTTACAAAAAATATGATTTGAAGTTAATAAATATTTGTGAAGAAAAATTTATAAAATTTCCCTGTTTTTTAATCTTTTATCAACAAATATTTCCCATTTTTGAGAACTTTTAATAGTAAAACTGAATTAATTTATACAAATTTTCTCTTAAATGATCCGTTATTAGAGTGAGAAACTTTTTTAACTTTTAAGAGGATTAGTACATCGATATGCTTTTAAATATGAGTTATATAAAATTTTTACTGTAAAACCTTTCAAATTTTAATTTTAAATTAAAATGCCTATTTTTGGACATCTTATTCATCTTTGGCTCAAAAATCAACTTCTAATATTATTCACTCTTCAATGTTTTAACCTTGTATCTTATAACTCCTTACATCTTCAGAACTACTGGACCGATCTTGACAAAACTAGTCATATTACTTTTATATATGTGGCATTATCCGAAAAAATGCATATATATATATATATATATATATATATATATATATATATACACAGTGGAGGTTTGCCGGATGAAGCAAAAGCTATAATGAATTGAATTATTGAACTGTGAACAGTGTTTGAACTGAGATTCGAAACAATCGAATGAATAATATTAATTAATAATAAAATTAAATTTACATTAAATAAAGTAATTACCTATATTTATACTATTATATAAAGAGGACTTTTCGTTTGTTCTGGATAAACAAAAAAACTACCCGATCTTTCGCGACTAAATGTTTACTCCCATGTTTCTTGGCATAACTGAGAAGGATTTTGGTTATATTTCATCTCGAAAAATGTCAACAAAAAATAATATATGTAATGCAGTAGTGGAGATTTTCCGGTTGAAGCACAAACTTTAATGAATTGTGTATATCTCACTGTGTGAGCTGGGTTTGGACTGCTTTATTATGAACATCAAAAACCAATTTCTAGAATTCTTGAGTTTCATTCCGAGTTTCAAGGGTAAAAATTGATTTATGATATTTTTATTTAGCAAATGAAGAAATCAAATTGATTTTTGGCGAATTTAATCTTCATATCAGTTAACCAATTTCTAGAATTTTTTAAATTCGACCAAAGGAGATTAAGAAAGGTAAAAAACGTTTTGAACGATGATTGTAAATTTTCCCAATCTCTACTATAGTAATCGAGATATTCAGTAGATTTGAACTTGGAAATACTCTTCAAATAAATATTTAAAAACCAATTTTTTTTTTTTAATTACAATTATTTTTAAGGGGTGCGAAGGTATACGGCGCTGTGGCTTAACCATCACAGCCACTGTAACCGTTATTGTATGTGTGACTGGCTGCACCTTCCTCCGGTTACTTGACTAATAAACATAAAATAAAAAGATTGACCGCTATGGAAAAAGAAAGGAACCATATAGAGCAGGTAAGATTACATAAATATAAATTACTAGCTTCCGTCGCTAGTAATTCATATTTATAAAATCTTGTTTTTTCTTTCTTTTTTATTAGCGTCCAGATCCACCGTTACGTAGTGCTTCAGAGAATGAGAAGAAACGGAAATTTTTGTAGCGTGTGAAATTGCCATTTCTGAGCGGGATTCGAACCCGGATAGATTATTTTTATATAATATTGGTTTAATTCTTAATTATGTCTACATACTTTTCATTGTAATATGTAGTACAATTTTTGAATTCCTTCAGATAGGCAGACCGGATCTGATTTTGTTTGAAGCTTATTTCTGTAGATGGTAAATAAATATTTTTTATTTTAACTGTTCTCAAACAATATTCCATCAATCAGTGTGTAAGCTACAGCATTTAAAGTGTATAATGTTTGCTCTTAATGTTCTTAATTTTCTTTAAATTTAACTATTTGTTATCTTTATTTTTGTTAACTAATTGCTTAGTGTGTGTCATAAGAGGTGATGAAAATTATTAATATTGTATTTGAGTGGGCTATCTTTGGACACGTTACTCTTAGCCAAAATATTTACTTATGTCGCAATTCTTTTGGCGACCGATGGTAGAAATAGACAGTACAAAAAAAATCTTTTTTTACAAATTAAGATAATTATACGTTAAAAATGTTTTTTGAACTATTTATTTAACACTAGTAATTTTTTATTTATTCTTTCCATATGGAGGTGTATAACAGAAAATACTTGATTTGCAAAGAACGGTGAAATACAGAAATATTTAGGTTTATAATACGACCGGGAGGAAATATAAAGTTTCAATTGAAAGTACGAACTGCAACGTAACAATCATGTGAATCACTTAGCCGTAAACCTCCTTTCTTTCTATTCCCTATTTAGGTTACGGCAATTACCTTTCAGATAACATTTCAGAGCATGAATGAGAATGATATGTAGGAGGGTAAATGAAGTATAGTCTTGTACAGTCTCAGTTAGACATTCCTTAGATATATGGTTAATTGAAACCCAACCACCAAAGAACACCGGCATCCACGATCTAGTATTCAAATCCGTGTAAAAATTAACTGACTTTACTAGGACTTGAACGCTGGAACTCTCGACTTCCAAATCAGCTGATTTTGGAAGATGCGTTCACCACTAGACCAACCTGGTGAGTTAGCCGTAAATCTGCTAGACAATAGAGATGATGTTAGAAGATTAAAACTGGAACAAGTTAGTGACTGGTGTTTTAAGTGTAACAGCTGTGAGTTCTGTGCATTAACTCTTGGATTTCTTTTTTTTTAATTATTACAATTTGTTTTTCTTCTCATTGTTTTATCGTTTTTCTTGCTTTTAGGAATTCTTTTATTTTTCTTTCTCTCGTTTAAGTGTTAAATTTGTTCATCATTACCTAATGAATGTGCTGTTTGCCATAAAAGGTTTTTGTAATTTTTGAGGAGTTTCGCTGGGAACTCCATTTCATATGATTGCGAGTGTGATACAATTTTCTCAAGATTTATGCAGTGTAACCGATTGGAAATAAAATTTGCGTTAAATTAACTAAAATTAAAAAAACTTTAATTGCGTTTTATGCTCATCGATTTTTCAAATTAAAAGATGAGTAAAAGTTCAATTATCTTAAGATATGATAATAGAAAGAAATAAAAAAAGCAGTAAGGAGATTTTAAGTTGTGCTTTTCTTTGTATACTTTAATTTACAGGAAAATGTTATACTACAACAAAATCATATTTTTTATTCATAATTTTGAAGTATGGAAATTATGCGTTAGACTTATGATATGAAAACTAATTTTTTCCTTTAATATTTGTTTTATTAATTCAAGAGTAAAAACTGAAACGGACAAATAGAAGGAATATGTTTACGAAGGAAAGAAAGTCTTTTACTTGTCACATATATAATATGTATGTACCTAAACTACATTAACCTACGTCTGTAACATTATTCGTAAACTCAGGTGTATGTTAAAAGTATTTCAGTGGTTTGTAATGTTCTTCCGGAATAAGATTCTTGTTTGGTTAAAAATAAATGGTAGGATTTGATCATTTTATGGTTTAATATTACCCAGATTACCATTTCAAGTACCTGTACTTTATTATTCAAGAGATTTGTCTAAATTATGCATAAATTTCTTTCGGTGTACTTAAATATGGTATAACAGTGGCCATTTCCCCTCCGTTGTAGAACAAAAGAACATCCTAATCTGAATTCAATGTTTGCAGAGCAACTCCTTTACTTGGAAGTCGAGTTCTAGGATGAGGGTGGCCAGATGTAATTCTATAAATCCTCGTTTATGCAGAGAAAGGGAGTTTTAAAACAGTCTGCCTTGTGGGGTATTATTATTTATGGCTGAAGCCTGCGGATCCCAAATGCCTTTAGGGGGCTTTTATATCGCCCATGCATTCTGGCGTCATTAGTTATTTCGTTCCTCATATATATCCTGTATTTCTTAGTTACGCCGTCGCATCGTGCATCGCCTTTTTTTTCCTTTGTTTTATTTACTTATATGATTACATTTCTTTTATATTACTGGTCATTTTCTCAATTAAATCTAGTTTATTCTTATACATAAATTTATTTAATAATATTTTACCGAATTTAATCATTTTATATTTAAATAAATATCGCATTTGTACACGGTGTGATCAATACAAGAATTAATAATAAATTTTTATTCTTTATTGACCAACTGTTAAAATAGAATTTAAAAGATTCTTTTCATAAAACAGACACATTTATAACTTTAAAATTCATCTAAAATAAGAATGAAAATATAAATTTATGTGTATAATCTTGCTGGAATAACTTATTATTTCTACATACAGGATGTCTGTTTTTTTTTTAAATTGAATTTTTTTTAAATTTTCATAGTTTTATTAAATATTTTGACCATTTTGTTAAGAATTAAATCTTCTACAAGTATTTTTTTTTATGTGTTTATTACCCATTTAACAAAGTTATTGTAAGTCAAATATTAAAACAGGGTTTTTTTACCCTAATTTATTCGTTTTTCATCCCTGATTCCACAAAAAATACTGAAGACGTGAACCTATTTTATTCGATTTTCCAGAACAAAAACCTTAAAAATCACTAATTTTGCCTTTTAATTACAGTCCTAAAAATTTCAGTACAACCTCATTTCACCGGACTAGCTGAAAGCGGTGACGTAACTCGGAAACGAATAATTTTAGGACATTGTTTATATGGATTTTTTCTATTATTTTCATGAGTAGAAGAGGTTATGAAAATCCCGGAAGAACTTTGTGATATATCTGTATATTCAATTATAAAACAATGTAATACGATTCCTTTGGGTTCCTTCAAAGTCACACCTGATCTGATTATTGTTTAATGATGGTAAATATAAATTATATTGCATGTAAAATATATTAAAAATTCATATATTTACTTGCATTCTTTCTTATCTATGAAGATCAACAGTGATATTAATATAAAATTTAATCGTTTATAACTCATACCAAATTGTACAATAATTTTTTTTGACAATCCTCAGTGATTGGTGTTTCTTTATCAAACTACCATGTTGATAATACTGCTTTGGTTTTTTTTTTAATTTTAATTAAAATTAAATATGTCTACATATTTCATAATGTTCACTATTTGGGTGAGTGGTAGCTTTTGGGCCTACCAATCCGTAGATCCCGGGTTCGAATCCCGATCAGGCTTGGCATTTTCACACGCTACAAAAATTATCATTCATCTCATCCTCTGAAGCCAATACCTAACGGTGGTCTCGAAAAAAAAGTTGGTCCTTTTTTGTGCATGTGTAAAAAATATCAAGTTAGTATTCAATATTAGTAGTGTGATATGTGGTCTGGGGGATGGTTAACAAATGTAGCTATTATGTTGCTGTGGAGGCTTTCAAGTGTTCATTATATCTTATTTGAAATTACGTCACGTTTTGATCAGTGTAGCGTGTTGTGCAATCGGAACAGTTTTGTTTATGTAGTCCTGGAGTATTTTGTTTGATGATTCTATGATTTTTTTCTCTGCGCAATGATTTATTTTATTCGTTTTTCACAAGTTTTTTGTTTCTATTTTTTTTTTTTTAAATTTATTATGTCACTGTATCAATAACTGTCAGTATATTCAGTTTTGTGAAGTAGGTATTTCATAATGTTGAATTCTTCTGTGTGATCATCAGGTGATATGGATGTGTTAAAATAGATCATAAAATTAAAAAAAAAATATTACTAATTATTTATATAATCTTTATTCCTTTATACTTTACGCCAAATATTTAATATCTAAATATTATATTAGAATATTTTTCTCTTCCTGAATTATTCGCTTCATATATTCTAGTTGTTGTCTTCCTTTACGTTTTTTTAAGTATTAATAAATATGAAGTACTGTCGTCTTCCTGCTGACCCATACTTCATTTGGATGAGCAGAAAAAAGGATGACATTGTCATCCAGAAAGCAAAAAAGATGAAATTTCTCCGGTCAGTGAAAGGATGTACGAGACTGGACAAGTTGAAAGATGAAGATATTCAAACAAAGATGCATATTTTTTCTTCAATGAATGAATTAGGTCATACAGGGTGAAAAGGAACGACGTTCTGCAAAGGTTGTCTGAAAATCGATTACTATTGCTGGAAAAATATATGAGCCAGCCGGAAGCATAATTGTTTGAAAGCCGAAGAAAGGTGGCTGTTGAAACAGGCAGAAATGCCTAACCTATGAGGTGAAGAAGAAAAAGTAAATAAACGTGATTTTAAATAACACTGTCATTCTGAGGGAAAACATTACTGTCTTTCTTACAAAGTTTCTCTGTATGAATCTTGAACTGATTTGCCATTTTTTCACATGCTGCATACAATGTACTTATTATCAAAAAAAATATATATAGCTGTTACTGGGCATAAGCCTGTATTTATCAGTAAGAATGAATTAAAAATATACAAATAAAGATTGTTAAAATGTTGTAAATATTATTTTAGATTATGATATAAATTCCAACATATATTTAGGCATTCAAACGTATGGAATGCCTTGGTATTCCTCGCGAACCGCGGTGCTTGAGTAATGTTCCGTAGTATTTTATTCTGGAACTGTTGAATGATCTCCACATTGCTATTACTGGTCGTGCCATAATGTTCAATGCCGTAAGTTCAAGAAAGCCTTGTAAACCAGAATCTTGTTGGATAAATAACGTTCATATCCGTTAGTACATTTAAAAAAAATTTAATTCAAGGAAAAATTTAAAAAGTTAAAATTTAACATAACTTAGTACTGAACAGTCAAGTTTGTAGGAAAAAGGTTTGTAGGAAAAAGGTTGAAAGACGTTTTTTGAGGAGTCGATTAGGGATTGCATCCGTATTTTAACAATTTTTTGCCATTCTGCCGGCTTCACTTGTGGTTTCGTTTCGAGAGATACCGGTATGTACTGGAGTCAATATAAATAAAATCACAAGGCTGTGTATTCAGTATATTACAGGTAAAATGTTCAGGATGTTTGCAATAATATTTTTTGTTTTGAATAGCAGTTAACGCAATTAACAAGTTTTAAGAACAGACTTTTAAGGACTTTCTCGATTAGGGATTGCATCCGTATTTTAACAATTTTTTGCCATTCTGCCGGCTTCACTTGTGGTTTCGTTTCGAGAGATACCGGTATGTACTGGAGTCAATATAAATAAAATCACAAGGCTGTGTATTCAGTATATTACAGGTAAAATGTTCAGGATGTTTGCAATAATATTTTTTGTTTTGAATAGCAGTTAACGCAATTAACAAGTTTTAAGAACAGACTTTTAAGGACTTTCTCTTCACAGTAAAGCTCTGCGAGGCAAGGAGCCTGCTGTACAGAAATAAGCTCTGCCGAATAATAATTGGCTATATCTGGCAATTTCTAAGAACGAGCTTTACCATTAACATATACAGCGCGTCCATCATGTTCAATTTTAAACCATTGTATGTATTTGTATAAACAAATTTATAAATTTATGAGAAGGATATAAATCCTTCACAGTTGTGAGGACTGAATTTTTCTTTAAGAAAGATCTAATCTTATATTTGGCAAAATTGCCTGGTAGTAATTATTGTTATTAATTGATTATTTATTTTAGGTAGATTTCATAAGAAAGCTACCTATTGTAATGGGTACCATGATTCGACTTCCAGAAAATTTAGACACATCTTCGCGTTTCACTTCCCCCAGACCCCAAAACCACCATCAGTTCAAAAGTTTATATATATATATTTCACTTTCTTGTGGATACGATAACTGCCGTAATTTTGCGCCAATCATTTTCAAATTGATACATAAAATATAACGACCCAAAATCTCATTCGAGTTCGTTAATGGGAAAAATCAGACCATGGAGTTTGAAATGGGAGGGACTTTTTCGAAAAAAACAAACTATCGCTGTAACTTTCTTATTAAGTAAAATATCGAATTCGTTTAAAGTTCCTACTATTCTTTGGATAAGGGCCTAAGACTTATTAAGTTATTTTTTTTTCATATCATTTTTTTTCGAACACAAATAAGAATCATACCACCTTTATAGGCACAGTATCGAATCGGTTTAAAGTGGTCGTTAGTCCTGTAAACATTATCTAAAACTTTTGTCAACAAGTTTTTATATGACCAACCCTTACGGCATGGGATGATCAAAGTTTTGCTGGAATTGTAAGAAGATGGGCCTTGTCGTATGCTAAAAATGTGAAAGATTTTTCACATGCAATCATTGTGGTACTGAGTAAATTTGAAGTTTTTCTTAACTTTAAGGTGGCAGTCTTTTTTATCCCCTACTTAGCACCGATGAAATCTACCTCCGCCTTCCGGCGTGCCGAAAGGGATTTTTTATAATTATTATTTATATTAAATCTACATTTTTTTTTCTTTAATTTTCAACAAGTATTTATTGATATCGATTGTTCAGCAGTCGAAATGCCATGTAGTTAATATATATTCTTTTTTTACAGTTTTCTTTTCTTTTTTAATTTCCCTTCATTTCGAAAATGTTCAATTCATATGATTAATTTAAAAATCCTTATAAAAAATATAATTTTTTTAAAGAATTCTACACTTATCTTTTTTAATAATCTTATCTTTTTTTGAGCTGTTCATATTTCGTTGTAGTAACGTATTGCAGTTCCAGTGTAAATAATTTTCTTAATAATTCATTTATTCCTAGAATAGTATTTTATTTGTATATTTTGAAGGTGTCATGAACTGTAATAATTTTAGTATAAGTAAAAGAATTTGTTCATCATAATGATCATACATACATATATATATATATGGTGTTTGCCTGTTGGCATGTCCCTGTCTTCGTCTGTTTCTATCCTATGCTTTTCTTTTCGTCTCATCATAACCTTCACTATCCATTATCACTGTTATTAACTTCAGCCTCTTCATTCCTCTTTTTTTTCACCTTCAACGTATCTTTCAAGAATTGTATTTATTTTTACTTTTTCCCTAATTATCTGCCCGATCCAGTTTCCTTTCCTCCGTCTGAAGTCGCCAAAATTGTTTTATCTTCATTTCTACGTTACTTATTCTATCCATCCATTCTATCTTTTCCACCTCCCCCAGACCGACATCTCAAAAGCCTCGATATTTTTCCTTTTTCCCCATTATCCATGTTTCAATAACGTACAAAAGAATACTCCAAACTTCTCTCTCATATTCAGATCCATGTTGCTGCAGAGTAGGTTTTTCTTGGAAAAGGCTTTCTTTGCCAATGAAATTCTCGTTTTAATTTCTTTTTATTCTTCCAACCTTCAGTTAGTACTCTCCGGAGATACAAGTATCTGTATCGTTTTACTTGTTCATTTTTTCCTTCTGCTGTTAACAATATTCATATCTTCTCTCTCATTCACTTTCAAAACTTTTGTTTTCCCAAATTTATTTTCATCCTATATTTCTTCTTCCCCTCTTTCAATGCTTTTATCGTTCCTTGTAATGTCTGAGTGTCTTTAGCTACAACCAGTAGATAGTCAGCAAATCTGGCATAATCTATACTTTCTTCCTTCTATACTTTCTCCTTTTTGGCCATTCACTATTTCTTTCAACATTTGCTCGACAAAAAGGGTAACATTGTTGGTGATAAACAGTCTTGCCTCACTCCTCTGTCCAATTCTTACCAATTCGTGAGATTTTTCATTTAGCTTCCCAGCTGCTTTTTGCCTCATATACAATCCTTCGACCAATTTCAAATCTTTCCTATCAATTCTCTTTTCTTTCAGAATTTCAAATAACTTTTTCCACTGTACCCTATCTATTGCCTTTTCCATATGTATAAAACACAATCTCAATCCTCTTCCTCTTTCAAAACATCTGTCTCCAATCATTCTCCTCAGTCCTACAGCTTCTCTTGTTCCTTTCCCTTTTCTAAATCCAAGCTGTTCTTTCTCAGCACTCTCCTCCATTTTTGTAATTAATAACTCTCAGAATTATTTTTGCATCATATGATATTAAAGTAATAATAATTCTATGTTCTTCACATTTTTTGTTCCATCGTTTTTAGGTATCGCTATCATTATTAATTTAACAAAAATCTTATGGCCATTCTCCATTTATCATGAACTGTTTTACAAATTGAGAATATTTCATGTATTTCTTCATCTTCTAAACATTTAAAGAGTTCAAGAATTAGTTAGGAAAGTTTTATTAAAAATTATAGTATAGTAAATAATTACAGTAAAAATAGATAATCAGTCTATTCAAGATTAACTGATTAATTTGATTTTACACATTTACGTAATCTTTTATTAAAATAATTATATCAAGTTAATAAAAAGTAAATAAATAAATCTGAACAGGTATATCTCACGTTTTTTTAATATTTGTGTTAATATAAAGCAGATAAATTAATTTCAAATTTATTTTGGTTTATAAAATTATATTTATGTTTATTAATTAATATTATTGTTTATTTTGGTTAAGGTAGCTTATAAACGTGTATTATTGATGTTTATCTTTTACTGATAACTGGATCACAAGAAGAGTTAATTCATTCTAGCCATAATTAAGTAAAATATCATGATAAATAATTGATTATTTTTACTTTGTAATTAAATAGATAGTTTATGTATTGAATTAAATGTAATTAATCGTTGTCTAGTAGATTTAATTTACGTTCTCCAAGTATTTTTTTTTATTAATTTAATTCCTTTCTTTGGATTCATCAATGTTTTATCTCTGTTTTTCTCCTCTTATTTTCTTATATTATGTAATTTTTACTCGTTTATTTTCTTTGAAATTTAATTTATAATCTCTATGTTCAATTTGTGGGATGTTAATAAATCGCTGTACATTTACTTCTTTGTAAATTGGTTAAGGTAGATTGGTTTAGGTAAAATGAAGTTAAGAAAAGTAAGCTAATAATGCGGTAGTAATAATAATAGTAGCATCTTGGAAAGCTCGATTACTCAAGACCCAAACAGAATGAATTTCTTGTTGGTGTACTTTTTGAATTGAATGGAATGGGTTTTGTAAATGGATGGAAAGTGGGGTATATACATGGGTGGTTTGTAACGTAACGGTGCTGGTCAGGAAGGGATGAAAAAAAGGGTGGGGTTGAATTGATATCTTTCCAATCTACTATGATTAAGCCGATCCCGGTTACTTATTTAAGAAAGAGAATCCCCCTCACACTATCACTATCTCTTTCTTATCTTAAATTTCTTTTTCTAATTTTTATACATAGTCTTCACATAAAGAAGAATATGATTGTTCCTTTTCTCTCAGTGTTATTGATTATTATTAATACTCGTAATATTTCAATTGAATATTTATCTGTACCACAAATTATTATTATCAAATTTATTACTCTACTTATTGAAATAAATTTTTTAACTACGTAGATTTATATAAATTTTTATTCCCATAATTTCAGTTAAATCAATTTTATATTTGGGTAAAAAGTCATTATGATTGTTTAGTAATAATAAATTCATATGATGCTAGTATTTCCATCTGTGTTTTATACTGATCTACAGTTTTATTCTGATCGTGTGAAATTTTGCACCCTAACCACTGGCGGCTCGCATTAGGCACTGTGGAACTGCAGCCCCTCTATTTCCATTTGGTATTATCGATAACAATTAATATAATGAGTTTTTTCTTTAATTCTTTCTTTATATTTGCACAGCGTATAACCTTAAGCTTAATGTCATTAGGCATCTCCCAGTTTATGAAAAAAATACAAAAATCTCTGTATGGAACTATTCGCTTTGCAGTTCCAGCGGCGATGTGTATGGCTGTTGTGCGCATGTGCACATAGGAAAGAAGTCTCGCGTGAAGTTTCCTTCACGCGAGATTGCGAGGGAGAGAGAGCAATATCGCTCTCGTAGTAACAAACCCTGGGGTGCTAGTGGAAGGTAGTTTTTATTTTACTCAGCGTGCGTATGGAGCGTTCCTTGTTTGTTCCGTTTTCTAGTTTAGTCGGTGGAAGGAATGTATGGGATTTAGTTGTTTTTTCAGTAGTAATCAGAAAATGGTGGAAAGCAAGAGCTCTTTGATTGCGAAATCTGTCCAAAAACACGCTAGAAGGGTAAAAAAGAAGATAATTAGTAAATTTGTTTCTGTGTACCTAGAAATTTAAATTAAGCACTAATGGACCATAGTGTTTTTAAGCGGACATTTTATTAAGTTATTATCTGTATTTATATTTCATTATTTATTCGGTTAAACCTAATACAGTTTTTAAGCACATTGTACTTAACAATATCCTTATGTATGATAAAGTATAGAATTAGATTATTATCCTGCTTCTAGTAATTCTATTTAATTCATTTTTTTCTGGTTCTTTTATTTTTCAGAAAACTTTAACCGTGGCCTTGAAAAGGCTCAAGGAAAAATTTTCTGGAGCAGCACCCCCAACTAATTTTAGCTGCTAGCCGCCACTGACAGTAACAGTTCCCAACATTTCTACTTTTTTTTCTTTTGAAAAATACCCCCACCCATATTTTCAGTCGCTCAGTGTAGCCTTCAACCAAATTCAAATTTTGCGATTATGTTTACAAAAATATGCAAGAAAATAAAGTCGTTACAGTGCAAATCGATGATTACTGAAAAAATTATTTTCGAATAGTAGGCCAATTAATAGTGGAAAAACTGTTTCTTTTACTTTTTTTATAAAGAAACAAGTAGGCTACGAAAAATAATCGATATCATAATTTAATTTTTTAGAAAAATGTGAAAATTGTATCAATTTCTGAAACGTGTAAATTTCTTTATTTTGCGAATACTACTGCGTAGATTTCAATGAAACTTCTTTTATTTTCTTACTTTTTTTTATAGAAAATTTTTTTTCTTCTAGGTTACTTTGTTGTAAGTACGCGAGCAGAGCCGCGAGTAAGACCTAGTGGATCAATAAAGCAAAGGAAATTACTTGTGAATTCATTTAAAATGAATTAGAAATCTATTTACGTAAACTTTTCTGTTAATAAATCCGTTTGGTTGTGATTTGAATATTACATTATACAGCGTGATGACAAATTGCACGCCAATCTCTCGGGAGATTTTATAACCAAAAATATGAAAATAGTTCACATAAACATAGGTCAGAAAATGGTTCGTTAGCAAGTTTCGGCTCGCGAAACATTTAGCTCTGTTTTCTGCTCCCTCTGTGAAATTAAATTTTACTTAAATTCTTGGGTCACAAATCGAGGGGTAAATTTGGTGGTTTCTTATGGCTTTTGATCTAAGAAATAAAATAAAAGTGCTCCCAGACCTCTGTCTCACTTAGATTTTAAGCGTTTAACACTCAGGTGTATGACACGAAACGTTTTGTCGGAAAATACAGTTTTTTAAATTTAGAATAAAATAACTTTGTTAATTTACCAATAAACAAATTAAAATTCCTAGTTAACTTTGCAGAGAATTTAATTTTTAGATAATTGATGTAAATAACTTCTATTAAAATTAAACACAAATTTGAGAAGTTCAACTTAAAAACAAAACACATAAACTAGATCGGATAAGTGATACGATTTTAAGCAGAACAATTTTCATCAACATTTGAACAACATAATATAAATGAAAACTAACAGAGAAATTATCAATAAAAGAAAAAGCTATTAAAAAATAGATTTAAGCAAATAAAAATCACATTTTTTTTTTAATTTTTATATACCATATAGGTTACTTGAGAAAACTGTAAATAATTTTTTCAAAGCATTTTCTCACTGTGAACGCCTTCTGTTCAATGCTTTCTTCGGCTCGACGAATCCATGTTAGCCGGGAACGCCTAATAGCGTCATTATTATTCGTAATAGTAGCTCCAGATTTTATTATACGATGTCCCGATTGTTCTTGATTGCCAATACGAACGGAATAGACTAACGACTTCATCCAACCCCAAACGGAAAAGTTCGCTGGCGTGAGTTCAGGAGATCGAGGTAGCTATTTTACTGGTCCGTTTTGACTAATCCATTTCCTACTAAATGTGCTATTTAAATGATTCATCACATCACGACGATAGTGAGCAGGTGTACCATCATTAAAAAACAATATCTGCACTCTAACTGCAAGTGGAATATCTTCCAATATTTCCATCAGATTTATTTGAAAAAATGCAAGTACCGCTCTCTAGTGAGCCTTGGCGGTCTAGGAGATTTATCACAAAGAAGACTACACCACATTTTAAACGAAAAAGTACGTTGGAAATGACTTGTAGCAATCTCATAGGGATTTTCTTCTGCCTAGTGTTTCGATAATTTACAATGCCATTTCTCGTAATACAGGATTAGAATATTAGTTAGGATATGGGGATGATCTTCGCATTTTGTAATTAATCATCGACAGAATTTCATCCGTTTATCAAAATCAGATTATATTAATTCTTGTATACGTGTTGTATGGAATGGGAATAATTGTTGCAGAACTTGGTTGTGAAATATGAAAGCGATGTGAAAGTCTTTTGGTATTTGAGGTGGAGATACTTGTACCCCATTCAATATTGCTTCTTCAGCGTTGGCATTTCTCACAAAACGTTAACGATCAGCATCAAATCGTTTTGGTTTAAGCATACCTATTTTTCGAACTCGCCTCTCCAAAGCCTCAATAATTTTACGATCCTGTACTCTTCGAACTGGTTAATTTTTCACCGTTTTCACCCACAGTAGCCAATCCATTGTTATTTACTTTATCTTAAAGAGTATGTCTGTCAACCCTCCAAATGAAAAAAAAAACTTTTGGTATCATCCATTGTGAATGACTGAACGAACAATAACAGGACAAACACCCCTCAAATGAATATTCACCTATGATAAAATAAAAAAATGAGTATATTTTAGAAGGATGTCTTCAAATTTATTTTTCTTATTTTTAACATTCATGTTATGTTTAAAATTGTACCACTTTTCTGATCCAGTTTGTATATTTTGTCTCTAATTGCAATTAAACTTCTCAAATTTGTGTTTGTTTTAATAGACGTTACTTAGATCAATTTTTTTCAGAATAAAATTTTCCACAGGACTAGAGAATTTTACTTGTTTATTGGTAACTTTACAAAATTATTTTATTCCAAACCTAAAAAAGTGTATTTCCCAACAAAACTTTTTCAAGTTTTCCCCCTTTTTTCTTAAAACCTAAGTAAGATAGAGGTCTGGGACTATATTTATTCAATTACTTAAATCAAAAATAATAAGGAAGCACCAAATTTACCTCTGGATTTGTACCACAAGAATTTTATTACGGTTTAATTTCACAGAGGAAGCAGAAAGCAGGGACGTTTCGTGAGCCGAAACTCGCTAACGAGGCGTTTTCTGAGCTATATTTATATAATTTTTTTTATCTTCTTGATTGTAAAATCATCTCCTGAGAGATTTCCGTGCAGTTTGGAATCATCTGTATGCATTAGCGATATATTTATCCTACATTAATTTCCTCCATCTTAAACTAATTTCTTTTGAAAAATCTCTAAATAATAGATTCTTATTTCAATGAAAATTTTACTACAATAATTTATTTAATAATGGATTTAAACAACCTATATTGATTGATTACGAGTTCACAATGGATCATTAGACCAACCGTTGTTGGTATTGACATAATAAAAATTATATATTCCTCAAAGTTTAGAAAATGTAGACCCGTAGATGAGCAGTAGTTTTACCAGGGATATCTGAAGTAGATTTGCACTGCTAATAATATAGTACAGAGGATGGTGTACCTAATTAAATTCCTAGGAACAAGAGACTTTGTTGCATGTGTTTGTGTTTATATTTTTCGCCGGCACATTAATTAATCCCTATCTTGAGCGTAAACTAAGCTTTCTAAACTTTGATGAATAGTAGTATAGTGAAGGTACAAGTAATCTGGTTTAGTAACATGCAATGAATGTTATACTAATCTGCTTAAAAACATCATCCTGAAACCTTTATTAAAGTGACATTTTGATTAAAAATAAATATAAATTGTTCTTGATACTATTGTTTAAATTAGATATATTTTATTTCTCTAAGTAATCGACATGATTATTACAAACTTAATGAATATTTATAGCTCTACATCGATTTCACGATTGGTACCGCCACATTTATTTTTCTATGATTTAGGAACGGCTTTTAAGAATCAGTATTTAATATCTTTGTAACATATTAAATAATTTTAATTTTTCACTCGAGTGAGTATCTCTATTCTTGGAGAAAACGTGCTTGCTTTTGCTGATTTTTTGGTTAAAAAATTCAAAAACTGCATTTCTGATTATCTACTTATTGAATGAGTTGATTTAGCTACCAAATAATTGCTAATCATTAAACTTACTTTTTAAATCATTTTAAATTATTAGAGAAAGATACAGGAAAAATTTACTGTAAAGAAGTCATTCATTACTGTTTCATAAGATCATATAAATTTTTCATGTCAATTTATGAAAATCCGTTATCTATTTATTTACATTTTTCATCTAATAACTTTTAGCATTGTAATTGGTAGTGCATGTTAAGCGGATTTTTAGAGTAATATAACGAATGTCACTTAGAATTATCGGTTTGTTAAGCTACGAAGGGCGTAATTATAAAAATTACTTTTAAAGTTTATAAATTTATTATTATAACCTCCGGAAAGATTAAAATTTATTTTATATTCAGACTATTTCACCTGCTCGATTGAGTTGTTTTCAATTTGTTTCTATAACCTTTTATTTACATTTTTTATCTTTGTATTGATATTATTTTTATTTGGTATTTAATTAAAATAAACTTTTATCATAATTTATTTCCTCATCTACTTAATGAAGTGGTAACAACTCGGCTATTCTTTCTGAAGTTTCTGTGTTCGAATCCTAGTTTTTCTCTGAATTTTTAATCCTCAACATAATTTCCAAATGTTTATTCCACTCACATTTTTTAACTATTTTAGTTTGGTGAAGTATTAATCTATATTAATTTCAAATAAATAAATTAAATTAATGAAATTTACAAAGGGACATATATTCTATTCAGTGAATGTCCCGATCGAAAAAAATGGTACTTTATAACTTGCGATGTTTAATTCTACAAACCTATTAACATTTATCTGTAAGATTTTTTTTTTTATTAGTAATCTAAGGATGTATATATTAATTGAATACCAGTAAATAAAGCTTACAAGTTTATTTAAAAGTAACTGTTAATTGAATTTAAAAAATGTTTCTAAAGAACCGCAGAACTGAATGTTTTTAATAATAAGTTATATAATACATAAGAGAGTAAATTAAACCTTTTTCCTCTTAATTATATTTGTATGCGGGAAAAATTAGAATAATTAGATACCACATAGTACAGCTGAATTAGTTCTGTTGAAATGATTAAAATACAATTTTTATGTTAAGGATTTATACACTGTAATTATTACAAAAGGTTACTAAATATAATTTTTTTTTTTGTATGTATAATTTATGAATGCAGATATAATTTAGGGGGAAAAATAGTAGAAATACAAAGAGAACAATAACGTAAATTAAAAAAGGGGTTATTTTAAACGTGTTCAGACTACAAATTAAAAAAACAAAAAAAAATGGCTTAATGCAACAAAAGCAGAGGGATATCACGTTTGATCCAACGTGAAAAAGTACTGGCAGCGAGACAACACTTTGTACCCTAAGGGAAGAGTAGAATGGGGTTATAAAAAAATTATCGATTAGCGTGAAAGTACGGGAGGAGAATGAGAGAGAGTGCAACGTGAAATGATGGGAGTGTGGGAGATGCTAGGGTGAGAATGTAGTGGGCGTGAGCAAGAACTAGAGTAAAAAGTAAGCCGCCACGTGGCTTTACCACCAGCGAATTTTACCGTTGTCAATTTAAATTTTTTTCAAATTTAATAATATTTTGTAATTACTAAACTAATATTCTAACGTGTCTTTTTTATATTTAAAACAACGATTGTGTTTTTTTTATAATAATTTAATTTTTTTAATTAAATTAATCTTTAGTTGTAAATAACATTTTTTTTGTTGGTATGATCTATTATTTTCATCTCGTGGAAGAGTGGTAAACGTAATCAATCTTTGTAAGCGTAATGTAATTTAAATTGTTTTTGAAAAATATTGAATATAAAAACTTAAGGTTAATTTTTATGTTAAAGGTCTATTCTTGAAGTTTTTCTTACATACTAAGCCATAGGTACTCAATATGCCCCCGTTGGGATGCACGGCAGCCATCCACACGGTTTTCGAATTCATGCCATACCTTCTTTATTCATTGCTGCCACAGCTGCTTTTATGTGGTTCCGCAATTCAATCGCTGTAGCTGGAAAGGGAGGCACATAAACGGAATCTTTTACAAAATACTACAAGTAAAAATCGCACACACAGCAAGGTCTGGCTATCTTAAAGGCTAGTGATATAAAGTTGAATCGATAGGTTCTATACGGCTGATCTATCTTTGAGGTATCCTACCGTTCAAAAATTCTCGAGCGTACAGACTCCAGTGAGATGAGGTGTGCTCCGTCTTGCTGGGAAATGAAATCTATCCAAATCGACCTCTTAACTCCTTGAAAAAAAGAACTAATTTTCAAGCGTATCGAGATACGTTGTTCAGTCTTCTCTAAGAAAAAAAGGGACCGTGAACTTTTTATATATCTGAACAATTTATTAATTTTATATATTATATCTAAACAATTTATTAGTTGCTTGCTACATGCAATATAATTTTGATAACTGTGTTTTGTGAAAAGCAACTCTCGTGAAATATCTAAGAAAAAAGAAATTCGTTGAATGATATATTTAAGCTGTTCGGTGTAAAATTCTTAATCAGTGATTGGTATTACAAATTTGAGTAAACATACTTTGATGTCCTGAAGACATCGAAATTGGGCGGAATTGGTAACCAGTACTCAAAAGTCTTATATGTTTTATTTTGGTTAGTTTTTCGTCTTATTTTACAATGCTTCTCTTAGAAGATAGTTCCCTTTTTTTCACCCTTTCTCTTAATCTATATCTCTTCTTCTTTTGGTCTGTGGATTTTGGTCACATATCTTTCCGTGGTAGCAATATAATAACCGGTAATGAAACTGCATCGTAGTAATTCGTGTGGTTTTATGTGGGATGCTGAGCCAATAGAAATATTCTCTTTCTCTCTCTTTTTCTGTTTAGCCTCCCGAACCACCATAAACTATACTGTATAGTACCACTATACTGTATTGTACTATTGTACTGTATAGTACCATAGACTACTGTAGAGGATGAATGAGGGTGATATGTATGAATGTAAATGAAGTGTTGTCTTGTACAGTCTCAGGTTGACCATTCCTGAGATGTTTGGTTAATTGCAACTCGGCCATCAAATAAAACCGGTATTCCCAATGAAGTATTCAAATCCGTATAAAAGTAACTGCCTTTACTAGGATTTGAACCTTTGAATTCTCCACTTCGAAATCGATTTGTGATGACTCCGAAGTTGATTTTTGATACTGTAAAACCAATGAAAATAAGTACCACTTATGATATATCATTGAAAATCTCTAATGAATGATGGCTTATTACAGCAGTTAAAAAAATGTCCAAAATCCAAAAGATTTGGATTTTGGGCTTTTTTGGACACTTTTGGTCTAGTCGACTGGAATCAAAAGAGGAGGTGTAAACTAGCTGTTACAACAATCCTAAATCAAAAATTTCAACAACCTACGCCTAATCGTTTTTGAGTTATCAGAGTTACATACGGTATATACGTACGTACGTACAGACATCACGTACATTATTATTGTTGTAAATAAATAAGTCTAGAACTTCTACTTTATTGTAAGAATTGTTTTGTTTCTTTTGGTTACATTTGTTCGAGCAGTTTTTGAAGTATATTATCAATAAGTGTAATTTTTGAACAATGTTGAAACGGTTATCACAATTTATTATTACAGAGAAGCTAATTTAATTCGACAGCCATCTATATAACGTAAATATAAATATTTTTAAAGAAACATAAATATTTATATTAGTTTAGAGCTGGTAAAAGTAAATATATTTATTCGTATGAGCTTGCTGTCATATTGCAATTAAATATGATGGTATATTTAGAGTTATTTATGTCTTCGGAATCATTCTTTGGCGTGTGAGATCGATATATAAAGAGTGAGACATATATAGAGTAGTAAGTGCGATATATAGTGTATCACGACGTTCTACTGGGATATTCATAACCTATTCTACTCGTGAAAATAATGGAAAAAGTTCATACAACATTTATCCTAAAATGCTTCCTTTGCGAGTTAACGCTATTGAATGATTTCTCTCGGATTTTAGTTGCGGTGAAATTAGGTTGTACTGAAATTTTTTGGACGTTAATTAAGAAACAGGATTAATCATTTCAAATGGTTTTTGACCTCAAAAATCGAATAGAGTAGTTTTTACAACCGTATATATAGTAATCCGAGGTGAAGCCAGTAAATTGGGATAAGAATTCCTATTTTTTTATGGTTGACATACGATAACTTTGTTAAATGGATAATAAATGTATAAAACTTTTAAGCAAAACTTATAGAAAATCTAATTTTGAACAAAATGATATAAAATAAGTTAAATAAAACAAAGAAAAGTTAGAAAAATTCGAATTTTATTTAGAAACACAACACATGACCCAAGTCACTAAACCATATGTACCAGTTTATAATAGGTGTTTAAAAAAAATTCCGCCATTTTCAACACATTTCTTGTCACGCTTCTGTACTATTTTTGTTGTTATTTTTAGCTGTTCAGAGCTGCTCTTAAGTTATTCAACCGCATCATAGTGCGGATAATTAAACCCTTCCAAAATGCACTTTTTTTTGTTGTATACAATATTTTTTCATCCATCCTCAGAAGCAAAAATCCCATGGCCATCAAGAACAGGCGATCTTAATGGTTAAGAATGTGGACCTCTTCAACCTATCCATTTCTCAGGGAAATGATGATATAAGTGAGTGAAAACAGCACAACAGAAGTAAGGAGGGGGGGGGGCGTCATCATGATGAAAGTATTCTTTGCATCTTTCACTAGAGCAACATTTTCAACCAACTACGGTAATTCTTCTTGAAGAAAGAACGAGATGACTTCAGTGTTTAAGCAGCTGATTGGGAAACAAACAGCCGACTGGGAAGATGGCCGCACCATACACATTGATGCTAAATCGGTGTTGAAAATTGCCTTCCACAGTTTGATGAGGATTTACTTCTGCCCATATACGTTCATTGCGCAAGTTGTCGACTCCATCTCGAGTGAAATTTGTCTCGTCGGCAAATATTTGTACAGTTTTCGATTTGTAATCCACCAGTAACAGCATTAAAAGCAAAGCGGACCATCTCCTGGCTTAGAAGTTGAACTGGCTGCTTATGATTAGGATAAAACTTGTTTTGTTTAATTGTCCTCCAGACCATCGAATGCGAAACTCGATCCGTTTGGAAAGACGTCATTTATTGATGCTCGGACTGCGTTGAATTGTATTGATAATAATTTCTTCAATAACAGCATCGTGTTGGGCAGATCGTTCGTAGCTGGTATAATTAGTGGATCTGTTTCCTGAAGATTGTGAAAAGTCCCAATAATTGTTTATGGATCTGAAATCCTGCGATCGGAAAAAGTATTTCATATTCTACTGCAGCAACTGTAGCGTTATCATTACACAGTCCCAAAATTAATACCATATCAGCGCATTCCTCTGTTGTAAATAAGTATAGCATTACTTCAATGGCAAACCAATCACGTTCAAACTAAAATTCACAGCAACTTCGCTAATGACAGCATACTTCATGGTACCCGATATACTTAATGTACCTTATAAAATTACGTAATTAAACACTAATATATTACTGCGCAATGTTAATCCTGTTTTCTTATTGTTAACGTTGAATTAATAATTTTTCAAATAGTTTATTTTATTTCTGTAATTAATAATGAAAATGATTATCTAAATAATTTTTATTTTGAAATTATTGTGAAATTTCCAGTTTTTTTTAAATTTTTAACAGTAAATTTTGTTTGAACAAATTTTTCACCTCACCACGAAGTAATATGGTTTTTGTTTACAATAAATAAGTACTTTTCTAGAAAATATACTCTTTCTTGATAAACTGTAAAAAATCCTTTTCATAAAACAGACACTTGAATAATGTTCCAACTCGTATTTCTAGGCATTTTACTGACCTTTAAACTGTATAACTCCTAATCCTACATAACGGAAGTCTTAGGTTTTATATTGCATACAATAATTGTTTGAAAGTGGAATTTGTTTTGCATTTCCAATAGAACGAATTAAATAATCCAAAAAGGATTTTTTTTTTTGGAAACAAAATTTACTTCTTTCCATAGGTTTTAAAACCTTATAACTTTCCTCTAATAAGGTTAAATTTTTAAAGGTTCTATTAAATGTACAGCCGTTTTATCTCTTCTTTTTATAATTTAAGAAAAAAAATGTTTCTACCATTACTTTTCTTCGTATTTTAAAAGCTTTGCAATATCTAATCCAGTTTTATCTCAGATGGCTTATGAAAGTAATACATGTAAAGTATTTTAGATACCAGTAAGAGTGTCTTTCTCTTAGAGTTATTATGTTAATTATACTGCCAATCTCTGTGATTAATAAAGTTGTTATTTATAGGGTCAGACACATCAATTGTCTTTTGGAAGGCTACACATGATGATATACAACAGCATATCTGACTCGGTGAAGTATGGAAATCATATCACACCCTACTTTTCCTAGTAAACCTGGAATGAGATGCTTATTGTATTTTAAATTTACTATGTTATTTTTGGAATGATTTGTTAAGTCCTGTTAGACTTATGGTTATTAATATTTTGCAAGTGAATACATCATACAAGTGAAATTGATTTTTTGTAGTATTATTAGTAGTTCCCTAATTTTCTTATACAGGTAAAAAGATTTGTGCCATTTCCTTCAACAAACATTTTCCACAAAATGTAATAATTCATATATTTTCTAAAGAATTTTTAATATAATAATAATGTTATTTTTTCTTTTATTTGAATACTAATATTTTGGTTCATTAAAACGGGAGTTTTTTTTTTATTTTTTAGGTAAATATCACATCCGGATGTAAGTACGACGTTTCCGTATTCATTTTCATATGTTAATTAATATAAATGGTTTGAGTAATTTCAGTATAATTTTCATTTTTTGACGGTATATTAAGCAAGAACAACATATACGGATGTTTTCTTTACTACAGTGTCATAATAATATTGTAATGCTGCTTTTATAAATTATGCAATGAAAATTGTTAATTCTACTGTAACAGTTACGTTTACTTATGTCGAGTAAAATGCAAAACAGTAGTAAACTAGTTGATCACGCTGTTACTTTATTTGCATCTAAAATGTTTGTTGTATTTGCTTCGGGCTTTCCGGCTTTTCTCTTTGATGTAATACAGTTATTTCTTTAATACGTTATTTTATACGTAATGTATTTTGTTTAATTAACTTTGATAATAATGTTAAAATAACAAATTCACCTTCCATATTGCATGTTCGTTAGAGTTTTGTTTTAAATTATGAATTTTTATCCAGATTTTATTCGTCTAATGTTCATTACTATTTAAAGGAATGGACAATACTCAGTGCTACAATTATAATTTTTATTTTACGAAATTTCATTTTATTACTGGAGAAATGCGTTTGTATTTTATGGATATAAAACGTGTTTTTACTCTATTTAAATAATGATTCTTTAAAAAAAAATATTGTGACCTTTGAAATAGATGTTTTAATATTTTACAGATTTTAATACAATATTAATCGCGTAAAATAATATTAAAAGGTTTATAAACAACATTTTTTATCATACACGATAGAAAATTTCCATGACGGTTGAAGTCATTCAGGCATATTATGTTGGACATGAAGAGACAGACATGAATATTAGACTAGTTAAGCAATAGTTTAGCAAAGAATAGCCTTAGGAAGGTTCTGGAAATCTCGTAAAATGGAGACAAGTTTAAATTAGAAGTGAAAGCAAGAAGACTTATTGAGAAAAATAGACGGCAAAGGGTTATATAACTAACTCGGCTTTTCCTTTGACAGTTGATTATTTCAAATACGCCACTGGGATTGAAAATATTTATAACATCTTAATTATGAACTATTGAAAAAACTATGTACTATGAGTGTAATTGAAAAAAAAATCCCTCTCGGCACGCGGAAGGCGGAGGTAGATTTCACCGGTGATAAGCGGGGATAAAAAAGGTTTCCAACTTAAAGTCAAGAAAAACTTCAAATTTACTCAATATGACAGTGGTTGAATGTAAAAAAAGTTTCCCATGTTTAGCATACGACAAGGCCCATATTCTTACAATTCCGGCAAAACTTTGGTCATCCCTTGCTGTAAGGGTTGGTCATATCAAAAACTGTTTACAAAAGTTTTAGGTAATGTTTAGAGATCTAACTACCACTTTAGACCGATTCGATACTGTGCCTATTAAGGGAGGTATGATTCTTTTTTATGTTCGAAACCCCATTTTTTCCACCTCCTGGGCCAATGGTTGGTTATATCAGAAAACTTTACTTACATATGTTTTAGACCCTTATCCAAAGAATAGTAAGAACTTAAAACGAATTCGATATTTTACTTAATAAGAAAGTTAAAGCGACATTTTGTTTTTTCGAAAAAGTCCCTCCCATTTCAAACGCCATGGTCCGATTTTGGTCATTAACAAGCTCGATCGATTTTGGGACGAGTTATTTTTAAGGAACAATTTGAAAGTGACTGGGGCAAAATTACGGCAGTTATCGTGTCCAAAAGAAAGTGAAATATATATATATATATATATATATATATATATAACTTTTGAGCTACAGTGGTTTTGGTGTCTGGGGGATATGAAACGTGAAGATATGTTGACATTTTCCGGAAGTCGAATCATTGTACCCATTATAATAAGTAGCTTTCTTATGAAATGTACCTAAAATCAAAATTTTCACTAAAAGAACATTTTTCATTAAAAACCAATTTTAATAGAAGTATTCTTTTCCTCCTCAATCAGAACTAACGTATTCGTCAACTTAGGATTAAATAATTATTATTATTATTATTATTATTTTTATTATAATGTTACAGTAACTACGATCTGTTCAGAGTTAAAATTGAACAAGTAAATAAGTTAAATTTGGAATTTAACTTTAAGAAGCTACAGACGCAGTGGTTTGTAACTTAAAAGTTAACGAAGAAAAGAAATGAAATTGAAGAGGACTTCGTAAACCTTGTTTACAAAACCACTTAATTGAATCGATATATCACATCAAGGATATTGTTTTTCAGTACTTTTGAAATTGAATCGCTGATAGTGCTATCCAATAAATTGTCTGCTATTTGCCAGTAAACCTTGTTTCAGATATAAGCATTATGTCTGTCTTATTAATATGTAAAAAGTGTTTTATGAGACAACCCGTTAGCATTCCAGATTGCTAGTCTGAAATAGTTCATTTTTTCTCAAGACTATTTATGAATACTCCAATCATTCTATCCATCATATTTTCAAGCATTCGCCCAACTCTTTGAAACATAGGGTCCACTATATTCATGAGCCCATGAAAAGTTTGGTTATCAATAGTTTGTTGATCATAGGGACTTCTCATTTTAACTGTTTTAGCGTAGGTAGGACCAGAAATATTCAGTCAATTATTTTGTTCATTATTATTCTTATCACTAACATTACGACTATTATAATTATGAAAATTATTGTTACTCGAGTTAGTTACACAAATATCTTTTAGCACTCAGATTGTTGATATTACATTATTATAGTTATAATTATCAGTAGAATTGTTGTTAGTTGCAACCCTGGAAGATCGGGCGGGTTTGGAAGAATAGACCTTAGTTTTATATTGTTGATAAATTTTACACCCTTTGTAACTCCCTGGGTGTTGATCGCCGCAGTTGACACAGGAAGCTGGAGCCTATGGTGCTTTAGAACAGACTGTTGTGGCGTGATCTGTACCACATTTTACACAACGGTGAGGGCGATTATGTAGATTTTTGGTATGCCCAAGAGTTGGCAACGTTTGCATTGGATCACTTCTTTTTTAACATACGGAGCTTCAAAGCTTTATTATTAGATGTGGGCTCCAAATACACGAAATAAAGTGGCAGCTGTTCCTTTGTTTGACGACGTGGAGCATTAGTAACGTTTCTAACCTCGTGGCATAACTTCGACAATTCATCAATGGTTACTGATTTATCTTCCGAGTGATGCATACCTCGCATGACCACTCTATATGCTCTTTCATTAAGTTTATCTGTGTTGTGAGTGTTATTGTTTTCAAGGATTTTTGACCTAATAATTTTTTATGTTTCAATATCAACTGACAGAATTTTTGCTGTGTGGTCCGAATTTCATTGTTGTCAATTTATATTTAATAACATTACAATTAGGAAATAATTCTAAGAGAAAATTTTTCAATTCAGTTATTGAATTATTACATTATTGTAGTTATTGGCCTATTACAAAAAATAGGCTCAGGTTTTAATGTTTTTGGGTGACAACCTTCGTTGTCGTGGCGCGAGTGGTAGCGTCTCGGCCTTTCATCCGGAGGTACTGGGTTCGAATCCCGGTCAGCCATGGCATTTTTACACACTACATGTCATTCGTCTCATCCTCTGAAATAATACCTAACGGTGGTCCCGGAGTTTAAAAAAAAAAAAAATAAAAAATAAACCTTCATTGTCAACAGTTTTTTCAAGACTAAATTTATTTGATGTTGAAACAACAAAAGTAGATGGACTAGCTGATCGGCCTCCTTGGCGCAAATGGTTGCGTATCGGCCTTTCAACTGCAGTTCTCGGGTTCGAATCCCGGTCAGGCATGGCATTTTTATACACGCTACAAATCATTCATCTCATCCTCTGAAGCAATATCTAACGGTGGTCCCTGAAATTAAAAAAAAATGGATCAGCTGATTGTACGCGGATATTAGGTTCACTATAATTTGTGCGTTGGTGTTTTTTTCCACTACAATTTCATCATTCTGCCATCTGACATTTTCGTTTTGTATACGCAATACTGGTATTGCTTGGCAGGGACGGTTGCCTCACTAAAACCCGTAATATCACTTTCACTCTCTGCTCCTGTAAAGTCATTCATGTTATCGATAATGTCGTTTCTAATTAACTTACGCCGCGCCGATTTCTGAGGGTCCCTATCAGAACAATCCAGAACACGTATCCTATTACTTTGTAGGTTAGAGTTTACACAAGGTAGTAGTTATTGTTTACATGCGATGATTCGTCGTTGATAGGAGTAACAGCTTGTAGCAGGTCCACACCAATACGCTATGGAAGGTTATGTCGCTTATTTAAAAATGACATCGACTAAAAATTTCCCTTCTTCTGACAATACTTGTATAATAATACATAATATAGTCTACAGTTAATATAGTCTATAATATAATACAAGGTTATATTCGGTATAAGATAAATTCTCACTAGAACTCACTAGACACGTCTGTTTTACACAAAAACAGCTGTTGCACTGCAGAATTAAATTTAAATTATATATTTTATTCACCTTATTAGTACTTAAGTCAAAATTTAAAGAATTTAAAATTAATTTGTCAGTATAAATAATTTTTAAGTCGGTTTCATATGTTCTTATTGAAAATATCGCGCTTTTGACATATTCTTGTATCAGTATAAAACAAAAACTGTTTAAATTTAAAAAAAAACTTATTTTTTATTATTTCTGTTATTCATAAAGTCTTCCAGTATTTAAAAAAGTACACCATTTGAATAACCTGAAATCCAATAAGGTCACACAATTAAAGCCAATACAGTAAACCTAAAGAATGCATTGTTAGCAGTGGCGGCTCGCGTATAGGCACTGTGGAAATGCAGCACCTTCTATTTCCATTTGATGTTAAATATAATATTTAATACGAGTCCTTTTTTCTTTAATTTTTTCTTTATACTTGTACAACATATAATCCTTAAGTTTAATGGCAATAGCCATCCCCCAATTTATGAAAAATTGTATGAAACTGTGCGCTTTACAGTTCTGGCGGCGTGGTGTTTGGCTGTTTTACGCATGCGCACATAGGAAGCTGCTCGCGAGGCAGAGAAGGAGGGAGGGAGAGCACTGTTGCTTCCACAGTGCCGACTTTGGGTACCAGTGGAAGGTAATTCTTTTCTCCGCGTGTGTATGGAACGTTCTTTGTTCGTTCCCTTTTCTAGTTTGGTCCGTGGAAGGAATATGAAAGTGGAGTTTAGATGTTTTTTCTGTAGTGATAAGAAGATTGGAGAAAGCAAGAGCTCTTTGATTGCCAAATCTGTGTAAAAACACACTAGAAGAGCAAAAGAGATGATAATTGGTAAAATTAATTATTTTTCTATGTAAAAAAAATTTTAATTAAGCACCACTGGACTATAGTGTTTTCAAGAGGACATTTTATTAAGTTATTATCTAATAATACTAAGAGTATTAACTGTATTGACATTTTGTTATTTATTCGGTTAAACCGAATACGATTTTTAAGCGCAATGTGCTTAAAAATGTGCTCTTGAATGTGATGAAGTATAGAATTAGATTATTGTCCTGCTTCCAGATATTCTATTTGATTCATTTTTTTCGGTTCTTTTATTTTAGAGAGAACTTTCATCATGGCCTTGAAAAGACCCAGAAAAACATTTTCTGGAGCAGCACCATCACCAATTTTAGCTGCGAGCCATCACTGATTGTAAGTTATTTCAAACAGTAAAAATAGTCATTTTGTAACGTATGACTTATGAAAACACTATTGTATTTCCCTTATATCTCTCTGTAGTATAGCATGAATGAATAACATAAATATGTTTCAGTATTTTTTATTCTAATTTTAAATTAAACTATTAATTTAAATAATTACCATAAACAATCATCGTTTTAATCATGAAATCTTCGTCATTGAATGTTGAAACGGCACATTTATATTCGCCAGCGAGTTCTGTTGTAGGATTGAGTATGTACAATGCCCTATGCATTGTCGCAGGATGGTGTGACGCCCGATGATCCAGTTTAAGGCGACCTTTAAGAATTCCCAATTCTTGTGGTTTTTTACCAGGTATCCATTGGTAAACTGGTGCCGGTGTTTTATTAAAAAACCATTTAACAACCAAACCGGCATCAGTTGTCGTTTCATCCGGTCGTAATGTATATTCACAGTCCAATAAGACCGATGTTGAACCATTTTTTACAGATCGCGGTACACGTAAATCTGTTATTTGAACTCCCAGTACATCTGAAACAAAAGAAAAAAAAAAATATATATATATATTACTAAAAATTATAAATTGATAAAATTTTAAAAGACTGAGTAAATGATGGATTGAGATTTTGAAATTTAGAGACATGTTTAAGGATGAAAATAATTAATTCAAATTTTTATCTTCTCATCTTCCTTGCAGAAGGGAAACCTTTCATCGTTTACCCAAAATGAATCCTTACGTTTAATTCTTTTATTCCTATTATACCTCATTGCTCTCTAGTCCCTTGAATCTAGAAATATTAAAATTCAAGTTAGTAAATTTAAAAATTTCCGTCTGAGTTTATGTGTATTGACCTCTACTAGGATTTGTATCTCAGGAACGGTTTAATTTATAATAATGACATTTGATTTGGTATATAACGTATTAAAGCTATTGATGTATTCAATCTTAATAAAAAATCAAGTGGGCGGGAGATATTGAGATATTGAGAGGATTCATATATATATATATATATATTATAATATATATAAATAATATTAACAAAATTAATAAAATATTATTATATTATTTATATATATATTTATATTATTATATTATATATATATATATATATATAATAAAGAAGTTGTTTATTCAAAATAAAATATGTAAAATCTTGAAACTTTTTCCTGTTCAAATTAAGTGACTTAATCTTTTTTTTGTCTCTATCACTTACTTTGAGAATGTTTTTGGTTGTTTTCAAATATTATCAGAAGGTTAGATAATAAAAAAATCTACCTTAAAAATTAGGACTGCTTAAAAGATTTCTGTATGCTATTTTAGCTTATTATTTTTTAAATGTTGTTTATTACTATTTTTTTTAAATTTTATTCTAAATGGGTGTTGGGAGTGTCAGCTGGTAGCATTCAGTCTATTATACTGAAGGTTCTAGGTTTGAATTTTGACAAGAGAGTAAATTTTTAAAGTATGATATATATCTTTAAAGATTTTCCTATGGTGAAAAGAACCGCACACAAAAAAAAGAAAAATCAAGGTGGAAAAAAGTTTCTAAACTTTCTCGTAAAAGTACCACAGGTATATGAACATTCTTTGAAAAAATAAATAATAATTTTCTTAAACTAATAACTTTACAACACGGAAAAGTTAAATTTTACGTTCTTTTCTCTTTTCAAATACTGGGTAAGCTCACTTTCATTGTTGTCAGCTTTATTTGCAATTTCCTTCAATTATATACGTTTTCTGTGGAATAATAACTCAGTTACAGTTTGAATAATTAAAGTTAATATACAAAAAACTGCTTACCAACTGTTGAATTCGAAGCGTTTAAGCGCTTTCGGAATTAAATTCCATCTTCAGGAATTCTCATTTTCAACCTGTTTGTAATAGTAATTAAAACTTCACATGTAAATTACAAAAAAAATGTGGTATTTGCTTAAAAATAAGGTGAAGTTACAAGTGCAACATAATGTGAAGTTTTAATTGCTATTATAAAGAGGACGAAAATGAGAGTTCCTGAAGATGGAATTTAATTCCAAAAGCGCTTGAACGCTTCGAATTATTTGTTGGTAAGCGGTTTTTTGTATATTAACTAATTATATACCTATCCCAACGGCCCATGCTTAACAAAATTATTATAATTTGAAATTTTGATATCACGTTACGATAATGTTGTTAATTAAACACACATATTTAAACGAATAACTGAACGATTTATTACAGTTTAATATATAGATAAATTACATGAACTAATCTGATTTAATTTATTACCTAAAGTTTAAAAAAAACCGAGTTGTAGCCTATATAATGCAGATCGTCTTAGGATAGATAATCGTAAATTTATAAAATGTGTTTACAATTAAGTCGAACAGTAGATGATGGGCTAACAATCAGTTCTTTTGAGTTTTAGATCATTGGATTATTGATTACTAAGCATACGAGAAATATAAATAATAGCCCATAAATTACGAATGGGTTTAAATAAAGTATATATTTTTTTCTTTTCTCAGTTGTTTTTTATTTATTTTTGGTTTTAATAAAACTGAAAGTTGGGAAATTTGTTTTTATTATATGTGGAAAATCATTTCCTTTAAATGATGTCCACTACTAGCTTCACAATGATGATCTCTTTTTACGGCATTTTCCATAACAACCGTAACTGTCACTGATTTTAGTGCTTTAATTTTTTCATAGATATTTTCCTTTACTTGTTGAATACGCTACGGTTACAAACTTCTTCTCTTTTCGATATCTCGACAAGAAGTCGGGACCTGTCAAATTAGGGGACCGTGACAGCCAATTGTTTGCAGAACTTCTTGAAATTAATCGCTCCTTAAAAACTTCTCTTAGAAGTCGAACTTTGGTTTCAGCAGTATGGAATGTAGCTCCATCTTGCTGAAACCACATTTTAAGTTTATTTTTTGACAAATGACTATTCAAATTTTTCCAGCATATTCCGATATCATGGACCAGCAATCATGACCTCATCTCCATATTCAACTACTATAAAAAAGATCCAATAATTTCTGTTGAGGTAACGCCGCAACAAACCGTGGACTTAACACAATGCTATTAATTTTGGTATTCCATTGGTCCCGGGTTCGAATCCGAGTCAGGCATGGTATTTTCACATGCTACTTGTCATTCATCTCATCCTCTGAAGCAATACCTAACGGTAGTCCCGGAGGTTAAAAATATAAATAAATAATTCATGTTGTTATACAACTCCTGGATTTTCTGCTCAAAATTCTTCAATTCTGCCTGTAAACATTTATATAAAAATGCGCTTCGTCATCAGACACTACCAAATTATGAATAAATTCATCTTCTTTCGTAGCCAATTGTTGAAATCGGATTGCTTAGTATAACTTTTGCTTATAATCGGCAGTTATTAGTGCCTTTAACAATTGAATTTTATATGGAAAACGATGCAAACCTTGGTAAAATGCGTTTCAGTGGTGTGCGTGCTACATTGTGTTGAGCAGATCGGATCGTCTTAAGAGTCAACGTTAACGGTGCCTTCTCAATACTTTCTTGCATATATACATTGTTTACGTTTGTGTGGCTATCAACACGTGGAAGATCACTTACAGCACCGTGGTGTCGAAAACGTTGGACAAAATTACAAATCATTAGGGTTTCCAAAAGATCTCTTAATACTCTGAAATGATGACGGTACGCACATTGTTTCACAATTATTGAATGGTGATTTTCCGTATAGAATTCAGTTATCTTGGTTCGTGGGTGGTTGTAAATTTCTTCAACATAAATTTCCCTAATAGGATCTAAACTCTTTGAAAAAAGAGAAAAAAGTTATATAGCTCACTCTGAGTTATATTATTAATTAATATATATATATATATTGTGAAGGAGCATAAAGTTATTACACTGGAAATTAAATATTACTCTGATAGCTGTTTTTATAACACACACATACGCGCACACGCGCGCGCACACACATATATATATATATATATATATACATATATATATATATATATATATATATATATATACATATACATACATATATACATATATATATATATATATATATATGTGTGTGTGTGTGTATATATAAATATCTGTTCATATATATATATATAAATATAAATATATATGTCTGTTGCTTACAAAATAATACGTATAAAAATTAAAATAAAGTAGAATTTCAGCGGTTTGTTTCTGATGTGTATTATTTTAGGTTTCTTTTATTTTTTCTGACAATTTTTTTTAAAGAGTTTTATTTAAGTCAACAAAGATAAAACGATTATACTTTAAACCGTCTTCAAAGGATGTAATGATAATTGGATTTTTTTTTATTGGATACTTAGTTTATGTATTTTGTTGGAAAATTCTTTGCTAGAGACACTTTATATACGTAAAGGTACTGTGCTGGCCTCTTTATGATAACTTCAATTTCCGTGGTAGGTTATACTTAATTCAAAAATTCTATCCTGCTTCTACTTTTATTACACTTTTTACCTTTTTTTTCTTCTCCTTCTTAAACAACTTTATATTCTCCTATTTACTTTTGAAAATAAATACATACATATGGATACACGCATACGCGTGCGTAAATATATGTATAAAAAAATACGAACAAGCAAGTGACAAATATATTGATTTTATTGAATAGGTTACATAGTTTGATATTAAAGAATATTTGATAAAAAATCAAGGAAATTAATTCAATAACTTTTCGTAATTGTTATTTCTCCCAAAATAATTTGCATTATTTAAAAGTTATTATTTAAGTTATATGAATGTACTACGTTGTATCTCTATACAAACATTTGTGCTGAGAAATATATATATATATATATATATATATATATATATATTAGTTCCGATCTCGGGCTTGGGTAGAAAAGCCACGCTGCCATATTTGTCATCGTATGAATGGAAATGTAACCATTCTAAGGCAGTGAATTTCAACGTTGATCAAGCAATGTTACCTAGATAGAGCGTTAATTCATTCTGATGAATTGGAAGGAATTATTAATCTAAAATCTAAGCTGTTATCATTACACGTTTTGAGAAATTGTACCTTCAACGTGAAGTTTTGTCGAAAATATTTTCCGTGGTTAAAGATTTTTTTGATATTTCGCAAAACAACAGCGTAAAAATTTTCTAGTTCCTAATTTGTTTAGGTCTATTTATTTACAACTTGATTGTTATGTTTATAATCAGTTGGGTTTAACTCATTAAGCCTGTTCAACATTCACTCCTTTTTCAACATTTATTCCTTACTACGCATATATACAAGCACACTTGCACACCCAGTGTGGAGATTTATAAAATATTTATGCGAAAGTAAAACCAAGATCTATGAAAAATTACTATCCAATTAACTGTTGTCTATATTCTTCCAATCCGTTTTAAAAAGTTTCGTTACGAACTTAATCGACCCACGTATTGGTTTTTTCCTTTTTTTTAATTTTTCTGTGAACGGCAATTAAAAAAATTCTTTGTATCGGACTTTGAGTCACCTGAATGAACATACGAGCTTATGAATACATTAAAAACAATTAAAAAATAAAAAAATAATTGAAACGCACACAAAAATAAGGAAATATGTATAAGTCAATGATAGCACTTTCGGTCCTCGATTATATACTTGTTACTAATTATCTGACAATGTGATTTTTTTGAGGTAGATAGAGCAAAATATATATATATATATATATATATTTTGAGAGGCCGGCAAAAAAAAAAAATTATCGCAAGCTAATTATTTCTAATTAGCTTGTGCACCGTAATGCAAGCTGATAATATTTACCTGTTTTTATTTCTTCCACTAAATATAATAAAAATTATTAGTCTATATAAATAACAATGTAAATGTTTGTTTGTTCGAAATCTTAAATCTCTGAAAGTTCTTCACAGATTGCTTTGAAATTTTGACGCAACGTTGCATTAGAGTACGAGCCTGTTTTTATATTCTGTTTATATACCTAAGGTGTCACAGGTGTGACAGGTAAAAACATGGTTTAAGGTGTCGCAGGTAAGGCTGTGACAGGTAAAAACATGGTTTAAGGTGTCACAGGTAAGTCTGTGACAGGTAAAATCATGTTTAAAAAAAAAAAAAAACAGCGCCATCTGTTGGAAGTAAAAGCAACACACGCTATAATAAATATTTTACGATTCAATTTAAATGTTTCCGATGTATGTGTCCGTTATAGACTAAAAACTACTGGACCTATTTACGCGCGGAGTTAAAGGGAAAAAAGGGAAAGAGGACAAAATCGGAAAAGTGAAAAATCGAAAAAGGTAAAAGGGAAGAAAGTAAAATGGGAAGAAGGGTAAATAGAAAAAAGTGGAAATCGGGGAACAGGAAATGGAAAGGGAAAAGGAGAAAAGGGAAAGGGATATAAGGGATAGAGATATGTGGGAAGGAAAGGGGCAGGAAAAAGGAAGGAGAAAGGAAAAGGGAATGTGTTAAAAATGAAAATGGGAAAGGAAGATGGTAAAAGGAAAATGAGAAAAAGAGAAAGGTTAAATTTTGTGAAATTCCATAATGTTCATTTTGTTAATGTTTTATCAAACTTTTAATTGTGTTCATTTAATCTATATATATACACTCTAATCTAGGCATAGCGAAGCATTGCCGGGTCGCTAGTAATATATAATAATAGTAAATTAACAAAAATATCACCTTGCACTACGGTGCGGAAGCGTACTGCCGAGTTAATTGTCTGCAATAACTCGATTTGATTGTCAACGGACTTTTATAAATTAGGTCTCGTATTGTTCAAAATAAAATGCTTGATACGTTTTATAATAATTAAAAATTTGATCAAACAAATAATTACAAAGATATTGAAGATTAATAAATTAAGATGGTCGCCATTTAGAAATTTTTGTAGGTGATGTTTTCAAATATTTTTATTTTGTAAAATAAGACACTAGTCTTAAATTTGCCAAATTTAATTAAAGAAGGTTTACCAGTTCCTGAAAAATAATTTTTTTATTGAAAATCACAAAATGGTGTTCAGAAGAAATACTAAGCAAAATAAGACTTATGCCGATATCAACATTTTTGCTCATTTTGCTGCTCTGAATCAGTACCTGAAGTTCAGAGAATACATCCCGAAACACTCTTATATTAAAAAATAAATTTAACAATGAAAACTTTTTTTAACATAAAATAACCTTTTTTAATATTAAATTTTTATTTAAAAAATCTTGCGTAGTTCAGCGTAAGAAGACCAAGTTTTGGTTAATTAATTTGGTTCTAATATTTTAATATATTTTTTTAAATTTGGTTTAATATTACTAACAGTAGACACAGCAAATTAAGAAACAAACGTCAATGTTCCGACTTGCAGCATCATAACGCACCACGTTTCTAAATTGATCCGTTCAAATTTTCCCCACCTTAAATTGATCGTGTCTAAAGAACGACTCAACTAATTTTTAACCAATTTTCACATGGAAAACTGCAGATACACTACTACAGCATTCTAAATTTCAATGAAATCGATATTAAATAGTTTGAGATTTTCCAGCTACAAAATTTTATACATAGGCTTACAGATTTATATAAAAAATAATATGTAAGGAAACCCCAGTTTAAGTAAATGGTATTTTTGTACTCCTCATACCTCAAAACTAAAGAAAATGAATTTAAAGAAAATGTAAAGAAATGTTTAATATAAAGAAAATTAATTTTCATCCCCTACTCTCACTATACGACCGAACGTAATACCGTACTTTTCTTTTAAAAGTTGGAAAAAAATACCATTTTATTTTTCTTTTTTTTATTAATTTTTTACGGTTTTAAGTTACTTAAATAGATTAAAAAATTTGAATAAATACTTTAATTTACATTCGTGTTGAAATTTTTTTCTTTGTATTAAATAACACGTTTCGTAGCAAGTTCTCATCGTCAGGTATAATGATATTAATCTATTATTGTGAAATGTGATGTTTAAGAGAGAACATTAATCTACAATAATTAAAATAAATTCAAACGGTAACAATTATTTGGAAATGTGTATTTTAATATTCTAAATTCACAATTACGCTCTAAAATAATCTTATCTCATTAAAGGTAATTAATCCCGAAATGGATTTAAATTAAGGCATTTGTAAATATATTTTTGAACAGTATATTTCCATATGTCAAATACAGATAATTGTTTGATTTTAGGAAAAAGATTTATTGTTAAATAAAAATCTAATTTTCTGAAATTAAATCAAATATCATATCAGAGAATTATTAAAAATCAACGAAAAAAATCAAGTCTTTTTGATACTTATTTGAATTGAAAACAATATCTTAGTAAAATTTCAATTTTCTATGAAGTTGAAAAAGTCATGAGACCTGGCAGTGTCGTATAAAATAGGTTAATTAACTAAAAGAAATAACAGTTTGTTTAAAGTATAATTTAAGTTGGAGTAATGTTTAAAGCAATTATCGTAGTTAAGTATAACAAATAAATATAATTAATTAAATAATACTAAACATTACATTGTACAGTAACATTCAGGAAAGCAGTTGTGTAATCAGTTGAATAATGCAACAGTTGGTAGAAATGTCTCTTACTGAACTGAATTTGATGATAAAGAAGAGTTCAGAATAGAGAATGGTTTTTGTGTATAAAGTATTTCTAGTGAGGGGTTGGTCGGAAGGAAACTGAACAGCAGTTACAGTAACAACAGATGAGAGCAGTGTCAGCAGATATTACAGTTTGAGTGTATGATGCGTTATATATACATTACCTTAGTTGAAGTAAAACTGTTATTTTGTAAGCTGTATTATGAATGGCTTGGCAAAATACTAGAATGATCCTCTATTTGTGCGTACATTCGTATAGACTATATATATATATATATATATATATGTGTGTGTGTATCTATGACATCAGCTTAGTTTGCTCTTTTGGTTAATGTGGGATGTGTATCTGGATAATGTGGTTTGACTTTTTGATTGCCGAATCGTCATCCAGTTTTCCCTCCAGCTGTAGGTTTTAGCAAATATAAATTATAATCATTTAGGAGATTAAAAAAAAAAAAAACAAATATCAATTCTTGATGATTTACATTAATTTGAAAGTACAGTCTATTATTAATATATTATTTTTTCTAGAATTCAAAGGATTAAAAAATATAATAATTTTCAGTTATTCTCCACACTTTTCAGCCTTTTTACTTTATTTTCAGAACAGTTAATGTGTACTAATTTTAAAAACGTACTCTGGAGTAAATTAAATTTGTGATACCACAAAAAAAAAATTCTTTGTTGCAATTCGATTTTTTAAGCCTATACTTTATATATATATATATATATATATATACTTTATTTTTATAAATCCTTCATAAGAAAAATTGGTATTCCAGACTTTATTTTGTTTTAAATTGATGAATTTTAATACCTACTTCGGCGTAAATTTCTATTACGATTTACAGAATTAATGTAGTTAAAAAAAAAACGTATATTTACCCCAAACTCTTTAGAATAGGTTACTGTAATGAGATTAAATAAAAGTGTAGAGATCTACAAGATACTAGTATCAAAAGTCGTTGACAAATTTCAGTATAACGGTGAGATCTGCTGGTAAAGGTTTTCTTTATTGGTTTTTTTGTTATGACAAGTTTAGTAAATTTTGCCGTTTTTTTATTCTCTGGCAGTAGTTTAATATCAAACGTGTTGTTAATTCTTCAGTTACCTGATTCATATATTCTAACATAGTAGATGTGTATGAGATAATGAACTCTTTAATTCAATGTTGTATTATTAGGAAATCTAGGGTCCAGATTTATCCGACAAGTAACTCAGCCCCACGTCAGTTTTTTTTATATATCCACCAGATTCGAAGTAGAATCTCGGGCTTGGTACGTAGATGAACCGACTGCAATCAAACTACACAACTTTAAATTAGATTCAGAAGGAATCTTAATACAAATTAACAGAATATTAAATTTGGAATAATAGATGAAAAAAGGGAAAACAGTGTTAAGAAAGGAAGATTTGTTTAGTGGGATGTAAATCATAACAAAACATTTACTCCAAAAGGAATGCTCCAAGTATCCTTTTGGTAGTTACTTCCATTTTTACTTATATTTCTTAGCAGATTTAGATATCATTAACTAGAAAATAAACTGAACATTAAACAAATCAATAATTTTACATCGGTCATCCCAAAAGGATACTTACTACTTGTTCTTCCGATATTAAAGAAATTACGGCTTCTTTATTGAAAAACCTCACTGATTCCCATAATTAAGAAGTGTGTGGAATTATCAAATTGAAGTTTAAATCGATCACTTAGCCGCTATTATAAGATAAACCAATTTTTGTCTTCTTATATCGATTGTACTATTTGTACCAACCATAAGAGACAAAAATAACGAATCAGGAATGTCTAAAATTCACCAGTCTACTTCTATTTTATATCATTCTGCTGCTAGTTTCCCTCATTTTCATGTCATCATAATTTCATTCGTAACCTAATTACAAAATAGCCAACGTTTTCTTAAGTCTCAAAATCTTGGTAGGATCAATTAGTTTCCTTCTCTATAGTATCCGATCTATATTTTTCTATTTAATTTTCGAATATTTTATTTTTAAACGGATTAGAAATTCGAGGTTTACCAGATACGCAATCAATAAACTTATGCAGATGCTGGATAGGAAAAATATTGACCAGATCAATTTTTCAAATTCTTCCATAAAATCACACCTTCAGGGTTGCACCATAATGAGGTTTTATACCAAGCCCAACATCAACGGACATTAGGTATGGGCCTAATAGTATACTGGGCATGGTATTTAGAATGAGGAAAAGAAATGGCTACTAAGAAAGATAATTTAGCTATGTAAAAACTGCAGTATGAGACAGACAGAAATCCGTATTAGAAGTTTTCTCAAGTATATTTCAGCAAATGCTCAATAATTTAGCTTACAGTGCTTTAGGGAACGCAAAATTCTTCGGGGAATCAACCTCGAGCATTTTTTATTGGATGGGATTATCAGATTATGAACAATGTTGTGCATTATGCTTAAACATACGCTGTTTTCTGCTACTTAAACATATGACTTAAAAATTATTCGAGACTATGAACAGGATGCCTAAATATCCTTGCTCATCCCCAAAAAATTGTGATGTTCCGTTCAAGGGACGGATGTGGGAAGGACAGGTGGACTTATAGAGTAATAAAGGATGTTGGAAGATGGTTCAGAAGAACCCATGGCTCACTGGATTCTAATTTAACTCAGTTGCTGGCGGGCCATGGAGGATTTAGAGAATATCTACTCCGTTTTGGGTTGGAATACTCGGATGGATGCCCCGACTGCGAGGTTGAGGAATCGGTGTTTCGTGTGTTCTTGTTTTGTGTGTCCTAGGTTTTACACAGAAGGAGAGAAGATAATGGATGCCATTGGAAGAGACGTAATATTTGAACCAGAGAAACTAATGGGGCTGCATGGTGAAGAATATTGGTCTACAGTTTCCGGATTTGCAAGAGCGATAATGACGAAATTACGCATTATCGAGGAAAATCGTAGGCCAAAAAGAGGTCGTCGGAGGGTGCGGTGGCGGACAGGCGCGCCGTTGAGAACCTAGGGGGTTTCTCGTACTTATGATGGTCGCCTGGGTGCGATGAAGCCGTGGGCACTCTAGTATTCGGTTGCCTATGAGGTGTTTTTTTTGTGATTGGATGTGACTGATTGATGTGTGGAGTGTGCGACATGAGGTATGTATTCTGGAGTGATGATTCTATGTGGTGGAGTGTGTGGTGTGATTTTAGTCTGATGTGAGGTATCTTGTGGGTGTGTGAGGTCGGTGTCTGTTGACTGTGGTGTCTGAATGTGTGTGAGGGATTCCCCCTTCCGGAAGTAATGCACATCAATGTACCAAGAAAGGTGGGTAACCAGGGGTGGAGGTTTAGTCGGTAGTGCGAAGGAACAAATACGCATTTAATAACATTTTGCGGAAACTGTTAGCGAGTCTGACACTGTCTATGCACCTGTAAATAGAGTTTCTTCACCTCTTTAAAAAAAGGAAAAAAGAAAAGATGTTGATTAATTTAACAAAGTGTTCTTAATCTTATATAAGTGCGAAATTTCATAGTTATTATCATTTGATTTTTCTTGACTCCAAACTCTAAATCGTGATTTATAGCAAAATATATCATTAAAATTCTCTTTTTAGGAAGTGAATCTATTCAATTATTGTACTTGATCTTGTTTAAGTTGAAAGCAAGGTAAGTAGACAGTTTGATTATATCATGATCACTCTTTCAAGTAATTCGGTAAAACTTATTGATTAATATTATTTTAAGGGAGCTCATAAACAAATAATATAGATTCAATAAATTCTACACCATTTTAAAAAGATTTTATACAATCAAAAACTATTTTATTGTAAAATAAATATTTTAAACCAAAATTAAATATTAGAAACTGAAAACTAAGTTTTTATAACAACGAAACGTGTTAGTTTGAATACTGATTCATGATTAAAAATGAATAATTTTCACAGGATTAATATAGGATGAAAATGATTAGATTAACAGGTGTGATTATATTAGATTTTACAATTATTTTTATATAATTTGTAAGAATAATATTTATTTAGGGTTAATTCCCTCTTTCTGTATTTTATCCCTTATCAGTAAAATGAGAACGAACAGATCAGTTAAACCAAAAGAGATTTAATAATATCACTAAAGACGGATTTGTAATCAAAAACACTTGGGAAAATAGTGTTTGGTTTTATGTCCACAAAAAGAGGGTGTGGGAGAAGGTTTTAGAGAACGGTAACGCGTGAGAATACTGACATGTGTCAGATTAGAGAGGGATGTATGAAGGAAGGGGCTGCAATTTGGGACCTGTTAGTTGCACACAATGTAACCACCCCCTTTCCTTAATTTGCATGTGGATGTGGTAACGTCTATAATTGATGACATTTTGCATCGGATCAAAGTTGATTTTCCATTTCTATTATTATTACTACAGGCGTTATGATTATCATTGTATTATATGTAATTTTGTTATAGTGCTTCTTTCTTGTAGAGTAAAATTAATAAAATGTAAAGTTCATTGCATAAAATATTTGTAATGCTTTTTTCTAAACATTTCTATTTAATTAATACTTACTTTCAATAAATTTCATTGACGTTCGATCTTTTAAACTTGCATTAAACTAGATTACGCTGGTTATTTGTTTTGTCCCTGTTAGAAAAATTAACCTTATGAGATTATGTAACGGACATTGAGCCTTCTAATGATAAGTACTGCACTTAAATAATTTACTTTCGAAAATCGTGAAAGTACTATTGTGTATATTAAATGATTTAAGGTAAGTGTCATCCTACCTAATATAATTTTATTCTATACTTGGTAGATCAAGTTATTAATTTATATTTCATAATAGTACAGATGAATATAGGTTTTAAACTTGAATTTAAAAAAAATGGTTTTATATATATATATGTAAATGTTCGTTAGTTCAAAATCTTAAATCTCCAAAAGTTCTTCACCAATTGGTTTGAAATTTTGACACAACTTTTCATTCGAATACGCGCATTTTTATATACGTTTTGGTTTGTTTCACCTCCGGGTCGGCAGTCAAGCAATTCATATCGCAGAGGTTGAGATGAATGTTTTGTAGCGTATATGAAAAATGCGTTTTTATATACGTACTATTTACATCTGTAAATAGTCTAAGATGTCACATCTATAACGTAAAAACTTACCTTTTTTTGCAAAACAGCGCTATCTGTTGGACGTAAAAGTAACACACGCTGTACTAAATATTTTACGATTCCATTTCAATGTTTCCAATATGAGTATCCGTTAATAAACTACTGGACCGATTTACTTGCGGATAAAAAGGGATAAAGGAAAAATCAGAAAAGAAAAAAGGTAGGAAGGGGAAAATAAAAAAATAAAAAACGGGAAAACGGTGAAAAGGAAATGGAAAGGGGAAAGGAGGAAAAAGAAAAAGGGAAATGAGGGAAATATGAAGGGGGAAAGGTAAATAAGGGAAAGATAGATTTGAAGGGCAGGGAAATGGAAAGAAACGGGGAAATGGGGAAAAAGGAAGGGTCAGTGTGGGGGAAATGGTAAAGAGGAAAAAGGAAAAGGGGAAACAACAAAGGGTAGAATGCGGAAGGGAGTAAGGGAAAAGGGAAAGGTTAAATTTTGTGAAGTTCTGTAATGTTCAATTTGTTAATGTTTTATTAAACTTTCGATTGTGTTCATTTAATCATTATATATACTCAAATAGGAAAGCATTGTATAATATATACATATATATATATATATATATATATATATATATATATGTCTGCTAATATATAAATATATATATATTTAAATAATCCACCTGACTGATTTGTTAAAACAATAAAAAGCTGCAATCATAATCAGTAAGAAATTGTTTCTGAAGAAACATTCAATTATTACATTCCAAATCACTATATTTTGATTTATTTTTAAAATGTGTACTAAAAAACTGAGAAATATTGTTCTTCACCTAATATGGATTAAACCTAATTTATATATAAATAAAAAGAATAAAGGAAATCAAATAGATGTATTTTATATGAATTAAGATAAAGAAATTTATAAAATTAAATATTTTAGGGCAAACATTTTCTCTAGGGTTTTTAATTTTATGTTGTTTATTATGTTGAAAAGTGAAAACAATGTCACATTGATTAAAAAAGTCATTTTCGCTCCATAGTAATTCATATTTTTAATTTCTGAAAGACCCTTACAGACATAACATCATTCGTATAACATAATATTATTGTTCTAAAAACAGTTGCCATTAATTGCTAATTTGATAATTGATTACTAAGCTTAGAATGTAAATATTAAATTTTGTCATGTTATACCTGTATTTAAGTTAGGTTAAAACAGAAATATGCTGGTAACAGTTTAATCGATTGGCACGATGTAACAAAACTACTCCAGTTTACACTGTAGATGACCCCGATTGTAAGCGGAAATTAACAACTTGTTCGAATAACTGTTTCATTACGTAATACTCATCATATCGGATTAAGTAAAGTAATTTATGTTACATTATTGTTTTACTGCCGCGTCCCTTTTTTTCTGTTTAGCCTCCGGAACCATCGTAAGGTATTACGTCAAAGGATGAATGAGGTTATGTATGAATGTAAATGAAGTGTAGTCTTCTACAGTCTCGGGTCAACCAATCCTAAGGTGTGTGGTAAATTGAAAAAATCCAACCACCAAAAAACTTTGGTATCCACAACCTAGTATTCAGATCATTTTAGAAGTAACTGCCTTTACTAGGATTTAAACCTTACAATTCTTGGCTTCAAAATCATCTGATTTGGATGACGAGTTAATCACTAGACCAGCCCAGTGGGATTTTCCTGCCACGTAGCGTAAATATATATCTTGTTTGTAAAGGATGAAATATATTTAAAATGCCTTATTGTATAGGTTTAATATATTTAGTTAAATAAAAATAATTCTTAATTTTAATAATTAATAAATGAAAATTAAGGAATAAGGTAAATAGATGGTTATAATTTGCGTGAATATTTCTCGTTTTTAATGTATCATGTTTGTATGAGCATTTATGAATATCTGTGTTTTACTAAAAACCTACAGCTGTGTAATTTATATTCAGAAAAAAAATTTGAAAATACAGTAAGAAAAAATTCAATTGTTTCCGGTTACCATTATTCAAGAAATCTTTCTTATACGTAAAATGTATTTTTATAATTATACGTTACTTATATTATAACTTATTATTTGTTACGTTAAAAAAGCAGTAATAATCTGTATAGATAACGAATATTGGTTTTCTCCTAAAATCTTCTAAATTTACAAGATTTCAGACTATTAAAACAGGAATTTACTCGCTACTCCATTGATAAAGGTTAAAAATTACTCACCATCTAACTAAACTCAAATTTAATTGAAACAGTATTAAATTTAAAAGTATTCTGTATAACTGATTTTCATTAATGGGTGTATGTTTTTAAGATTTACATATTTATTTTTTTATATAAAAATCAAAAAATATATTGAGTACTCTTTCTCGTAATCAATCCCCATGCCCTTCCTAATCTTTATAATGTAAGAAATAGTATTCGAAATTTTATGATTATAAATTAAAAACAGGTCAATATAAAAGGAAGATAGACGCCAAAAATAATATAAAATAAACAAAAAACAAATATATATCCATACTTTTAGGGCCGAGTGTTTAAAATATTGCGAATTAAAAGAACCCGGATAGAGGTCATATTTTTATCGATAATAGCAATTTTCTTTGTAACTGTGATCTGGAAAATAAAAAACTGTGAAAATAAAAGGTTTTAATTCATATTTTTAGTGAACTATAAATTTATAATTCTATCTTAAAATTTGTAAAAGTTTTTCGGTATACTTACATTATATGTTTGTAAAAATAAAAAATAAAAACACGTTTCCGTTTGTATTAGCTTACGTTGATATTATAAATATCTGTAGATTTTAGGAAGGAAGTAAAATACAGTTACAGTATGTGGGTGTGGCTGGAGGTTCAAATTGCGTGATACGTGTAAATACGCTGGTGGCGACTCTCCCACTCAGCGTATGTGTGTGCGTGTGTGTGTTTAGGAGGGTGGACGATAGCGCTTACGAGTGTGTGTGTGTGTACGAGATAACAACGTAAAATAGTTGTAATATACACAAATGAAGTATAAAAGTGACGGACTGACTTATATTTAAGTAAAGGATACAACACGGCTGTCAAGCATTCAAAATCTGACAGGTCACGACAGCAAACGAAATGAAAATAGATTTCAAATAGGCTACCAATGCTGAGTTATTTACCATATATATACTTCGTCAACATTCGAATTACGGTTCTGTATTCAATAGTAAAAAATACTTTTCATATGTTAGAGTTCTTTATCGTTTATCTAACAAATATTTATAATTTTTCGTCGTTAATTAATTAATATTTTATTGTTATGAATAACGGCTGATCACTCATTTTCTGTTTTAGAATCATCTGAATTGACGTTTGACTTTTAATAATTAAAACGGTTTTTGTTTTGCTTTCTCACAGATTTGGTAGCAAACATTTAAAATCTACAAAGGTTAGATATATATATAACACCTATGTAAAAAGTAATTTGTAGTCGAATTAATTATTTTTTTTTAATGAATTAAAGTAATTGTAAGTTAAAAAAAAAATTTTGTAGTTACCTGAGCAATGACCGATTGTCCATATGAATAACATTAACAATATTTTGTCTTTTGAAGAGGACTATGTTGTCACTGTCTATAAATTTTGTTAGTGTCAATAAAGGTATGAGCTGATTATAATTAAAGAGATACCAAGTTATTTTCTTTTGAACGCGAAATGCTGCTGTTTTTATAATACTTTGAAAGAATTAAACCTTCAGATATCGGAAAGTATTTTTTAGGGTTACTTTAGGTACTAAACGAGTAAAAATTGGTTTTTTTTTAGTCTTTTCCCAATGTTTTATTTTGTTTGTTAAATAAAATTTTTTTTCTAGTAAAAGTAAACCACAATTTGAAGTTTCCCTACAGTCCATTCTTTTTAATCAATCTTATATTCTTAATCATTGTAATTTGTGTTTCATTTATTCAAAATGAAAAGGTTAGGTACTCACTCTTAAACATGTTCATCCTGCAACCAGTTCTATCTCCGTGTAGTCCTTTAACAAGTATAACAAATCTACAGCGATTACTTTAAATTTATTTTTATCCTGTCGATCTCTAACTTTTTGGTTATCAATTTATGTATCAATTTATATATATATATATATATATATATATATAAGAGTTTATCTTCTTTTTTGTTACTTAAAAAACGATTTGGTCTATGTTTGACCTACATTCATTATCTTTGAATAAATGTTTCCTAATGTTTAACCGAATTAACTAAAGTATTATACTAAATAAAGTGTTAAGTTCTTTCAAATAGTATTATTTTGTTATCCAAAATTCCATGTCATTTTTAATTTAATTTATATTGAATATATTGAAAGTTGTTTGAAATTTAGATTAAACGATGTGGTTTATAAATGTTGTTCCTAGACCAAGGTTAGCGACTATTAAAAATTGTTATGTAAATGTTTCTTAAAAAACAACTGAAGAATGTTAAAACTGTTTTTTATATTAAAATAACTCATTTTTAGGGGGTTGACTTGTGTTTCCTGAACGAATAAACTTTTCTTCCTGAAGAATAAGTTTGAGCCACTGTTTAAAATTTCCAAAAATATCTCTATGAAAGTAGTTTTAAATTCTTTTTGCCGTATTATTTTTTCTAAATGATGAATAATATGAGTAATTAAACCATAAATAACAATTTTGCCTCTAGATCATTCGTTCTCAAAGTGGGCGATAATGCCCCCCTTAACGTGGACGCTGGAGGCCTTTAGGGGGGGGCGGTAGAAGATCCACAGAAAATTGGGGCCGTTCAGGAGGTCTAGGAAGGCGATGGCTGATTAAAAAAAAAAAAAGGTAAAAATTATGTTTTTTTTATATTTCAAACTAAGATTAAATCCCTACTACGCTAGTACAAAAAATAAAAGGAAAACCTATATTTTATGATAAAAAATGATTGCATTCAAACTACTTTAACTTTGCAACCAAGAGACAGAGAGACAATAAAATACCAAATTAAAGCTTGAATACTCTACGTTTTGACAGTATACGTCAGATTTCAAAAGTCATCAAATTAAAAAAAAAATCAGTGAGAAAAGTTTTAAAAATTTGAAAGTTTTTCTTCGTGTTTGGTCGAACGCATGGAGAAACGAAATTTTTTCAGTAAACTCCATTAAAATATTTTAAAGGCTTAATACTTTATCTTTAATTTCTCTTTTTGTTTGTCTGTCTACAATTTTTCTGAACCGAAATATTCCAATTTAAAGAGAAAATGCCACTTTTATTTTTAATGCTGCATATCTCCCGATCTAAGCAACGTATTGATACAAATAAATATGGAAATTAAAAGGTTTTGATTTAGCTGATCTAGCTTTAATGATAAATTGTGAGATCTTCAATGTAGCCTGTAGTTTTTTACTTTTGTTAATTTTGTGCCGAGGTATTGAAATCTTTAAAGATTGAGACTGCAACATGCATCACCTACTCTCAACTTAACCCAATATCTTATTACAGTCTCAATCATTAAAGATGAGATGATAAATATAAAGAGGAAGAAAACGTTAAGACCAAGGAAAGAATAAAAAGATTAACAGAGGATGCCTGATATAAAGAGAAAGAAAATTTGAAAACTAAAGAACGTTTACATAAATTAAGATCAGAAGAATTACATCAAACCAAAGAGCAATTAAATGACTGGCAACAAAAAATAAACTAAATGATGATCAACTCCGACTTAGGGAAAATATCGTCCGACAATATCAGAGGAGTAATGAACTAAGAAATAAGCATATTTTTTGCAATTTATTAAAGATCGGGCATGTATGCCTTAGTGTCTATGTTGTTCTTGTTAGCGTCTATTTTTCAGTCACACTGTAGTTAACTTCAACGTAGATAAAATTAAATAGAAATTTCAGAATAATTAAATAAAATTAAACTAGAAGATCCAGTAATATAATAATAATAATTGTAAATTATAAATTATAGGAGTAATGAACTAAGAAATAAGCATATTTTTTGCAATTTATTAAAGATCGGGCATGTATGCCTTAGTGTCTATGTTGTTCTTGTTAGCGTCTATTTTTCAGTCACACTGTAGTTAACTTCAACGTAGATAAAATTAAATAGAAATTTCAGAATAATTAAATAAAATTAAACTAGAAGATCCAGTAATATAATAATAATAATTGTAAATTATAATTTTCAATAAATAGTAAATAATCAGATGTTTCACCAGATCTATTACATATACACATAAAAATGTAATAATGCCTATTAAATTACATATACACATTTTCGAAAGACCAAAAAAAAATATTTTATTTCACTAATAATTTCTGATTTTTTTTCATTTTTTTAAAAAACTTTTATTATTAATATTGAATTATTATGTATGGTAAAACGCTTTTTACAAACACGGGTTAATAATTAATAATAAATCAGTATATTTAAATTAGAAGAAAAAGTTAAAAAAAGAGATAAGTTTGATTCGAACCGATGTGCCATCTCTGTAAGATCCAAACATTTAATTAATTAAACTTTTATTTGGTTGTAGCTCTGGAACCAATGAAAATAAGTACCATTTACAACATATCGTTAAAAAGATCTCAATGAGGGCTTATTACTACAGTTACGAAAAAGCCCAAAATCTTTTGGATTTTGTGCTTTTTGGGCAGTTCTGTTCCAGTCGATTGCAATCAAAAGGGGAGATGCATAACTAGATGTTACAATAATCCTAAATACAAAATTTCAGCATCCTACATCTAATCGCTTTTCAGTTATGCGAAAACATACGTACGTACAGAGGTCAGGCCGAAACTAGATAAAATGGATTCAGGGATTGTCAAAATGGATATTTCCGTTGTAATTTAAAAATCGAAATTTTTATCACAATACTTCCTTTACTTCGTACAAGGAAGTAAAAAAGAAAACAAGATGCTTTTTTCGTGGGTGGGGGTTGATATTATAAGAAAAAAACATAAATAAAAATTTTTGTCAGGATTATTGAAAAATTTATCTAAAAAGATATCATTAAAATGAATTTAATCTTCCGAGGTAATTTCTAGGAAAAATAGTGAAAGAAACGGTCCAGTCAAAAATTAAGTAAAAGAGTCGAAAATTAAGTTAAATAATCGAGAGTTCAGCGTTCAAGTCCTAGTAAAGGCAGTTAGTTACTTTTATACGGATTTGCATACTAGATCGTGAATATCGGTGTTCTTTGTTGGTTGGGTTGCAATTAACCACACATCTCAGGAATGGACGAACTGAGACTGTACAAGACTTCACTTTATTTACACTCATACATATCATCCTCATTCATCCTCTGAAGTAATACCTGACCGGTAATTCCCGGAGCATAAACAGAAAAAGAAAGTAAAAAAAAAAAAAAAAAACGGTAATATTCAGTATTAATTATTTTTAATACAGTGTGAAATTCAGAGATATCCCCAAAAAACAAATAAATTTTAATATTTTAAAAACAAATTTTTAGTTTAGCGTACATTGATAGTAGAGATTATTAGAAATTAAATAATTCATTTTAACCATCCTTATCACATCTTCATTTTTCTACAATAATTTTAATTTTTTTTATAAAAAAAAAAACTGTAAATAAAATCTTCAAATGAAACAATCATTTATTTTATAAAAGGAATATATCTTTTTTCCTCTTTTCTAAAGAAAAATAGATTTTTTGGCAATAGAAACAAAATTAATGAACAAATAATACTGACCTGGATTTAGTGATCAATTCATAAGATCTGTTCGTAGGATAGGCAACTAAAACAATAGATCGAGAAGATGTTAAAAAAAAAAAGAAAACGAGAAGAAAAAATCAAGAACTGGTGTTCTTTTCCTGTCGATAATACATTACATTTCGATTGTTTTTCGCAGCTGTCTTGAAATCTGTGCTCCGTTACACATTATCGCGGCAATTCTCACCCTCTTCCGTTACCCTTAATGACTTCCCCTACTTCACTTCATCCTCATCTTCTGTATACTATCTTTACAAAGACGATGTAAGGATCATTGGTGGGAGGGAAGATGAAGAAGAAGAGAGAAACAAGATGAAAATAGTATAGAGAATGAGGTACAGTGTTGTAAAGGGGGGCGTACTCGTATTCTGTTATGAGCCTCATATACCTTGAATACCCATTTTCTCTTTACCTAACGTTTTCCGCATCACCTTTATTATAATAAATGTGTGAATTAGCATTTATTATTACGGTTTACTAATGAACATAAAAAAGCGAATTCAATTTCAGCACTGTTTATTATTATTACCATCGTTATATTTATTAACTAGCATTATGAAAACATACCGAACCGGTAGTTTAATGTTTGTTGTTGCTTTTTTAATTTAGTTTTAATTTTCTTATAAAAGTAGCATTAAAGTAAGTACAAGAAAGTTATACTTTGTATAATTATAATAATAAAACTAATAATAATCATAACGAAATAAAATTATATTAACGGTAAGGTGGATTTTAATTTAATTTTATAAAATATAAAATGAAATTCTTTTCCTTTGGCTTTCTCTACTTTGTATTAAAATAATATTAATATAAAATAAAATAATAGATAATATAAATATACTAAAGAAAAAGAGAAATAAATAATAACTGGCACTATGTTGGTGAAACATTTGTATATGAAAATTTATAATTAACTTCCTTTCTAGAAACAAAGTTGAGAGTTAATTTAATCTTATTATACCATAAGGAAACTGATATGTTTAAACAGACATATTGAATTCTACGCCTCAACCAGGACAGCTCTCCATTGTTTTTTTTGTTTTTTTTTTGGAAGGTTTATAGAAAGATTTATATTAATTTTATGAGTGATACCGACTTAAAAATTGTATTCATCAATGAAAATTATTTAAATGTAATAAATAGATCCTGCTATAAAATCAAACAAAATATTTATTTACTTTTTGGTCGTCTTTAGCAGAAACAATTTTATTTTAAACATAAGAACTCATTTTAGAACCTTTTCTTAACCTTGTTAGTTTCACCACCCCTAAAAATGAAAAAAAATTATATATTGAATATTCCACGATCCCCAACTCCAACCCAATGAAACTTTTTTCCTGTTTAGCGTCCAGAACCACCGTAAGGCAGTGTTTCTCAACCTGTCGGGCGCGGCCCCCTAGGGGGATGTGATACGGTGTCTATTTCTAATATTAACCGTTCCTTTGAAAAACTTTGCTCTGTAAGACAGGCCCAAGGGAGTCACTAATAATTATTAAAATTGTTTTTAATTTAGTATTGATAATTTAATTATTAAACACTTTGTGCAGTACTGAAACAATCCTATTTATAAGTGTACTATATCATTGTAAATGTGTATCTTATTATTTATTATGTCAGAATTAATAATTAAATTATCAATATTAAACTAAAAACAAGATAATAATTATTAGTGACTCCCTTGGGCCTGTCTTGCGGAGCAGAGGTTTTCAAAGGAAGGTTTAATGTAAGACACTGAGTAATATTTCTATATTTAGCTGAGATCTATATTTTACCTTCAAAGCAGCCACCACCGCAATTAAACCGGTTTCGCAAATGTAGGTTGTTAAAAATGGTAATAGTATACGAAATTCTTGCAATAGTATACCGCTGCCCGAAATTCAAAGAGTGATTTATTACTAAATTGATTTCGCCACTTGCCGTGAAGAATATGAAGATTACTTCTTCGGTAGTTGAGAGCCCTGCGGGAGTATTTTTAAATGGATCCCTAACCCGCTCATAACTTGCTACCATGTTATAGTCAGCAAGAAATTAATACTTTTTAAAATTCCTTTGCCGGCATGGCTAGATCATTTTCAGTGATTACAAAAACAACTTTCACATGTTGTTCCTCAACCTTTTAAGTTTTAACATATTCATTCACATTTGTAAACATTTCTAGGTTTTTTGCTTTAAATTTCTGCACTACAGTTCCAATTTTCTACAAAGAATATTAACTTCATCAGTCGTATTACTCGTAAAATATAGTATTTTCTCCTTGGAGTTGAAGATTCAAGGTATTTAATTTCTCGAATATATCGATCAAGTAGCTCAGTTCCATCACGAATAAACCATCTCGAAACTTTTCGGCTTCCTCTTCTAGAAGAATCACAATTTCATTTATTCATAAACACGTAGCAAAGGTACCATGTGACAACCATCTTGGCTCACAATAAAATAGTAACGCTGAGTGTACTGCATCCATGTCTTTACTAACTGCAGAAAAGATTCTTGATTTTAGGGGTCTCATTTTTATATAATTTACTACGGTTACAACCGCCGTTATCACAATACTCAGACCAGGACTCATTTCTTTTGAAGCCAGAGCTTCTCTATAGATCATGCAATATGTCCAGACACATTGTGGAGAATTTTATTTCACAAGTGCTTGTGTACTTTGGAATCTTCCAGAAATTGAACGAGCACCATCGGTGCATATTCCGACGCAATCTTTTCACTCGTTTATAAAATCATTTAAGATAACAAATAATGCGAGTGATGTTGCTTTGAGTTCTATTGGTTTGCAGAAATGTAGTTTTTCTACTGCTGATGTACCTCACAAAATAGAACATTGGCAATGAAATGAGCATCTTTATTGTTATCTGTTGCTTTATCAAGTTGAATTGAAAACAATTTGTCTCGCAACTACCCGAAAAGCTAATGCTGTACATCTTAAGATATGTCACCAATTTGACGGACAGTATCATTTGATAGAGGTGTGGACTACAATTGGAAAAATTATGTCCAAGCATAGTTTCTGCAATCTCAATTGCAGCTAGCAAAATAAGCTCTTCACCAGTGGTGTGAGCTTTTTATATCTGACTATTTTATATGAACTTTTGTAAGAAGTAATTAAAGCTTTTTTAGATTTTTAAAGAATCGTGTTTGCTTTTCATGCGATTTTAATTTTAATTCGAAAAATTCTTGGGGTTTGTTAACGTACTCACTACGAAGCGTTTTCAAATGTCGTTAAGTTTATTAGGTATCATGTACTTGAGTACTGGTAAACCCAAAATTTAAGTATTCTTGAGAGTATTTTATTGATTTTATTTTCGGTACCACGCTAATCTGTGCACTTGTTGGCGCTTCATTAACGTCTAATGGTGGTTTACGCCCTCTTAAAAATTTATTCATGATCTCTGTATAAATCTATTACCGTGAATATTTAATACCGTGAATTGCGTTTACCCGCAAATTACATCATATTCACGATATATTCGATAGCGGTAGAAGGATTGACTCGACTGAGACTGGCTGGAATCGAACGAGGTGCAGCATTTATACACATTTGAGCAGACGGTCCCACAGACGTTCCAGAATGTTCGAGACAAATCGTAACTTCTCGCGAAGGCGCGAGAATGTCCGATGTGGTGGACGAAAGATAGAGAGCAATGAGAGGCATCGATTCTGGTTTTGTTAATGCAGCGGATCGGTGCTGCTAAATATCAACAAATTTACTTACTCTTGGTAATTTGTAAGGTTTCTAATTAAAGTCATAGTGTAGCTTTAGTCTCAAAATACTCAAAATACATTATCATATACATTGTTATTTATGAGAGGAAGCGCGATGAAAATTATGATTGAAAATTTGGTCGCAAATACTGAAAGGTTGAGAAACGTAAGGTGTTACTTCAGAGGATGGATGAGGATGATATGTTTGAATGTAAATGAAGTGTAGTCTTGTACAGTCTTAAGGTTGACTGTTCCTGAGATGTGTGGTTAATTGAAACCCAACCACCAAAGAACACCGGTATCAACGATCTAGTATTCAAATCTATATAAAAGAAAAGCAACTGCCTTTACTAGGATTTTTGCCTTAGAACTCCGACTTCAAAATCAGCTGATTTACGATGACGAGTTTACCACGAGACCAACCCGGTGTGTAATCCAATGAAACCTCCTTACTAAAACTATTTAGCTGTGTTAATAACGACAGGTATGAAGATGCATGTATGAAGTGTAGAAACATGAGAAATTTACAGGTTTCAACTTTATATGTACGTGCTCTTTGTAATTTGGTCTGCTTGCATAATATTCTTTGTGAGAGCGTCATGTTCGATCATGCATATGATACGTTTGAACACGTCAGGCTCTCTGCAGTATAAAGGAAAATTGCAGAGAACGTCTGTTTAGTTTCAAATGCGAAACGTGCGTCTGTTGCCTCTATTTAAGGTTTTAAAAATGTTGTTTCATGGATAATAAATATATTTGAGGTTTCGGTTTCCTAGTGCACGGTCAAACGGTGTAATTGTACTTTTTTTCTTAAATTTTTTGCAAATTGGATAAATTTGTGAAAAAATAAAGTTAACCATTTACATCCAGTGAATCGATAGGTAAAAAGACAAGATATATAAATTATGGTTTAACTTCATTGGATGGGATCCAAGCCTGTAAAAATGGTTAATTTTATTAAAGGTCGACCGTTACAGAATAGTCTGTTTGCTAAACTATGTGTTGCAATGAGCGAAAAGAAAAAAAATTCTTCTTTTGTATAAATAAGTCAGATTATCGCGGAGGAAAGATTATCTTCAATTTTTCTGGAGAAAAGTGCTAACCCAGTAATTGGAATTGCGAGATGAATTAATAATATTTTTCCAGAATATACAAACTCCAATCTCAGTGTTTTTTACAGAATAATGTGTATGTATTGCAGTTGGCTTATTTATATGATTTATTTTCGCATTTAAACGACTTGAATATGAATTTTCAAAGACGTGATAAAAACATTTTATTAATGACAAAGTTCATGCTTTCATTAAGAAGCTTGTTATATGGATTATTTGCCTTCAAAGCGAGCGAAACTTTTAAATGAAAAGCACACCCAACTACCTCATTAATTTATTTTGTTTACACTTGTACTCATAAATATAAGTAAAATATTTTTAATAAATGATTTTTTTTCTCATAAAATGATTTCATTATTGTTAACGTGTAAAATTGAAGTCTAATTTCGCGACCATCTTTTATATCACTGCGACCCCCAAATCGAAAAAAAACTGTTTTAGAAAATCAAAATTAAAAATTTACTAAAAATTTTCAGTGCTAAGAACATCATGATTTTTAAAATATATTAAAAAATCCCTTTCGGCACGGTAGATTTCACCGGTGCTAAGTAGGGGATAAATAAATTTCCACTTTAAAGTTAAGAAAAACTTCAAATTTACTCAATACGATAATAGTTGCTTGTGAAAAAAGTTTTACATGTTTAGCATACGACAAGCCTCATCTTCTTACAATTCCAGAAACATTTAGGTCGTCCCTTGCTATAAGGGTTGGTCATATCAAAAATTGTTACAGACAAAAGTTTTAGGTAATGTTCAGAGGACTAAGGACTACTTTAAAGGTATGATTATTTTGTCTTTAAAATCCCATTTTTTCCACCCGTTGAGCCAATGATTGGTGATATCAAAAAACTTTACGTAGATAAGTTTTAGGCTCTTATTAAAAAAAAAAAAATATTTGGAACCTTAAACGAATTCGATATTTAATAGGAAAGTTATAGCGATATTTTATATACATATAAACTTTTGAACTGACGGTGGGGTTTTGGAGTCTGGGGGGTGTGAAACGCGAAGTTATGTCGAAATTTTACGGAAGTCAAATCATGGTACCCATTACAGCTTTCTTATGAAATCTACCTAAAAATAAAAAAAAAATTCAACAAATTGAGATTGAAAACAAACTGAATTATTTTTTGCTGAATTCGTTTATTTACAATCAGCATTCATATTAAAGCTATAAGTTACATACATACTATTACCTGAAATAGGATCGATCATCCGATGAGAATTCTTATGGAGTACAAAAATAATTTATATGAATAAATACAGAATAACTAGTAACTATGAAATAACTTGATAATATATGATAGTGTCTGAGAATACAGTTAAATGCAGAATTAATCCATGTCTTTGTACCATTAATCAAGTTGGATACGTAAATAAAACAACGATAAATGAAAAAATAATATTAATAAATTAACCAAAAAAAAATAACCGTAGATAAATAATAAACATAAGCATCCATAAATTTGAATAATCGAAAATAAAATAAAGAACAATTATAAGAACTGGTACTTCCAACTTCCAGCAACGGTCCATCAGCCAAATTAAACACATAGAGTTTTTTCAGCCTTCTAACATCCTCACAGTTCAGAAAATTCTAAGCTATATGATTAACATGTTTCTCTAGCCTGGACACATATATCGAAATTAGGCGTTCAAATTCTTCTCGAACATGTGCACTTCCTATGTAGTCGTGTATCTAAGTATTCATCGTGAACCACGGTGCTTTCGTTATATTCCGTAGTATTTTATTCTGGAGCCGTTGAATGATCTCCACATTCCTTTTACTGGTTGTGCCCCAGAGTTCGATTCCGTAAGTCCATACCAGCTTCAAGAAAACCTAATAAAGCAGATTATTTTTGGGTAAATAAAGTTGAGATTCCTTACCCAATCAATATCCAGTACATCCTTTTAGGGTCAAACTACCTCCTTTTCTTCCTTACATGATCTTTCAAATTTAAACGGCAAGCAAGGTATATAAGCCCAGATGTGTTACCTTTCTGGAATGAGCTATTCCGACACCGTTTAAATTAATTTTCGTTTCTTCGTGAACGTTACATGGCTGGACTTTACCGGATTTACTTGTTTTTTCCATTTACGTAGCCAAATGCAGATGTCAATCAGTGCAGATTGTAATTTCTCCGAGGCTAAATTCGGGCTACCGTCAACGGCCAAGATTACCTTGTTATCTGTATATGATATAACTGTAATACATTCAGTATTAAAGTAGGTAAGAAATTTACTTAAATTATATATCAGGGTATTCTAGTTATGTATATTTTATCAGATAATATTCATATTTATTTTTATCTTCCTGGAATTTTCCTTTTTACAATTAAAATTTTATTCATAGATTTATGACCAAGTATTATATATACCACGTGAAATTAAGTTGCATTTTAGCATTTAAATTCTACTTCTTAAATTTTGAAAGTGATAGCCTTCAAAATAGTTAATTTCTTTGTACAGTTTTTGACAATAAATTAAAAAAAAAAAAAAAAATGATTCTGCGAAAGTTATCTCAAAACAGTAAAATCTGTATACAAAGATTGATAAAATACAATGAATCGTAATCAGCGTACTTAACTTCAGTGACATACAAACCCGGATATTTTGCAATATTTGCGATAATAGATATTTGCGAAAAATTTCAATTTTCAGATTTCAACGGAAATATCCATTTTGACCATCCCTGAATCCATTTCGACTAGTTTTGGCGTGAATTCTGTACGTATTTATTATATATGTATGTACGTACGTACGTATATATCCTACATAACTCAAAAACGATTAGCCGTAGTATGTTGAAATTTTGATTTTTCGTTTAATTTAGATGAGCACCTCCCCATTTAATTGCAATCGACTGGACCAAAACTGTCCAAAAAAGCCGATAATAAAAAAAATCGGATTTGGACATTTTCTTGCTGCAGTAATAAACCTCCATAAATTTTTCTTACTTTCACTGGTTCCAGAATTATAGCCAAATGAAATTTTAATTAATGAAATTCTTGGATCTTATAAATGGAAGGCACATCGGTCGAACTAGATTTCAGCTCCCTTTTTTAATTTAAATAAAAATTAATAATTTGTATAATAATTAATAAATTATTAACCTCTGATTGTAAAAAAAATTAACAATAAATAATAATTTAACGATAACAATAAAAAAATGAAAGAAACCAGAAGTTATTAGTGAAATAAAATTTGATGTACTTTCATTTTAAAAAACGTGTATATGTAATTTAATAGGCGTACAAGGAAGTCATGTGGTGTCCACATCAAACTTTTATTTTTTCCCCTCATGTTGCTTATTTGAAGAAAGAACATACTTCACAAAATTTAATTTTTATTTTTCTGCTCAGAGCTACCCACGGATATGTGATGTCAGCAGAAAACGCACCACTATGCGAACGATGCGACTGCCACTTGACTGTGCGCCATATCCGTATGGATTGCATATGTTATACGCCTTACGTCATAAATTTAAATTTCCCAGAAACATTACTCTAGTCCTGGACAATGTTAAGGAAATTTAATACCGGGTGTTTTGTTATTTTTACGAAGTATTAGTACATAAAATTGTGCATAAAATTTATTATTTTTTTTTTATGTGAAACAATGATTTTTGATTCATTTTTGTTTATTCGTGTATGTATTCTGTTTTGGTGTTAAACATTTTTGTAGTGTATTTTTTTCTTATAATTCTTTTTTATGTACTTTAATTTTGCTGTTACCCGAGAAGGGGTCCTCCTTACACACTTCTCGAACTTTGTTAAATTCTACTTATGGAAATTTAATTTTTATATTTTTGCGTCTTATTGTTAAGATTCCAATTCTGATATTAGTTTTAATTCAAACATTAGTGATTTTATGGTTATTTTATTTTATGGTTATTAGTGATGTTATGGTATTTTAACATTAGTGATTTCTATGGTTTGCATTTAATTTGGTTTTTTAATATTATAGTTTTAGATTAGTTTTTGTTTTTTTCTTTTTTTTCGGGCAATGATAACACGAAAGCGTTTTTCGCCCTTCGCCCTCCAAAACAAAAGAGACATTTCCCTTTTAACAAACGTCATGGAGTCTTTCCATCTGTGCTTTGTTTTTATATTACTGGTGTTTAGTTTTTAATTGTCTCTTTTAAGTAAATTTCATAAGAAAACTACCTATTGTAATGGGTAATGATTCGAATTCCGGAAAATTTCGACAAATTTTTGCGTTTCACACCTTCCAGACCCCAAAACTACCTTCAGCTCAAAAGTTTATATATATTCATACATATATATATTTCACTTTCTTGGGGACACGATATCTGCCGTAATTTTGCGCCAATCACTTTTAAATTGTTCGTTAAAAATAACTCGTTCCAAAATCTTGGTCGAGCTTGTTAACGGCCAAAATTGGACCATGGGAATGGAAATGGGAGGGACTTATCGAAAAAACGAAATATTGCTATAACTTTCTTTTTAAGTAAAATATCGAATTTATTTAAAATTCTTACTATTATTTGAATAACTCCCTACAACTTCTGTAAGTAAAGTTTTTTGATATCACCAACCATTGTTCCAAGGGGAGGAAAAAGTTAGGTTTCGAAGACAAAAAAATAATACCTCCTTAATAGGCACAGTATTAAATTGGTTTAAAGTGGTCGTTAATTCTCTAAACATTATCTAAAACTTTTTTCTGAAACAAATTTTGATATGACTAACTTTTAAGGCAAGACCAAAATATTGCTGGAATTGTAAGAAGATGGGGGCTTTTCGTATACTAACCATGTGAAACTTTTTTCATATGCAACCATTGTCGTAGTGAGTAAATTTGAAGTTTTTCTTAACTTTGAGGTGGAAAACGTCTTTATCCCCTACTTAGCACCTGTGAAATTTACCTCCACCTTCTGGCGTGCCGAAAGGGATTTTAAAAAAAATATTTATATGTTTACTACGTAAATATCATATCCGGGCGTAAAATTTAGTTTTAATTTTTGATTTTGATTTTTTTTTCCGGACTATGATAATTCGTTTTTTACCAGAAAAAAAACCAATTTATTTTCCTGCAAACTTTCATTGTTTCGCTGCAGATTATTGTAATAAAATATTATATTTAATTAACGATAATCATAGTGTTTTTCCGAATCGTAGTTATTATTAAATAATTTAATTCACATTATTTTTGTAGTAATTTGTTTCTTAGAAGACTTACTTTATACTAAAACATAATCAATATACAGTACTTATTTTATATATATTATGACACGTAGTATTAGTAACTTGTTACGCTGTCATCGCACTCCGTTGTGGAATGAAGAAATAATGCTTACGTTCGGGAGAGAGTTGCGAGTTAATGAAAGAGATCGAGACAGTCATCGTTCGTTCTTAGGTTAAGTACATAGAGGAATTGACGGTTGAAGGGAAACTCTGAAGGAGAGATGGGATGATACTATGAGAAAATTGTATAAGGGTAGGGGAATTGTGGACAATGTTAGAAGTAAGATTGATGAGGTGACATCAATGATGTCATCATTCTTCTTATATGGGTTTGACGTCATCATCACATAGGGTAATAATAATACAAGTAATAATAGTAGCAATAGGAACAGTATAAGTAGAATAACTTCTTGTATATGGTACTTCATATTGACAGTTTGATCAATCTTAACAGAAAAGGGGGTTCGAAGTAAACTGCTGATTATTATCCTATTTACACTTTCATATAATACTACATACATTATTATGTATAAAGAAGCAATACCTTTATAATATATTTCAATGTATAGCATTTATTAATTAATATTTTATTAAAATTTTATCCCTATTACCTGTAATTTTCAAAATATTCCAAATTTATTTTTTTTAAGTTAGAAAAAACATCATAACTAAAAAAATTGTTAGTTATATTAATCAATTTTTTTTATTACATGTCCCACAGATCTTTTTTTAAAAGTTAAAAAAAATATTGGCAATGAATTGAAAGTTTTCGACATTAAAAAAAAATTCGATTTTTTTTTAAATTTGGAAGCTCCCGGATGGATATTAAGTTATTTCCATGACTCTATTGTTTAACAAAATACGTTCTGAGCATTACAATTTGAAATTGCGAAAAATAAATACTTTTTTTCATTTTGGTGGCTAGCATAATCAATGGGAAGCTTTCGGGTAAAGTTAATATTTATTAAAATAATAAAGTTGTGATAAAAAATTATAAAAAGATTTTTTTAAATTTATTTAATATACAAAGTTACAGCCATAATTCAAAGTAAACAAAGTTGTAATTTTCTTCAAAGGAGGTGAAATTTTTTGTGAATATTTATTTTTAAAGTACAAAAAAGGAAATGCTAACAAAAAATTACTTTTTTACATTTTAAATACAACGGATAACTTTTAGACGAATTGAAATTTTAAAACATCTTTTTTAAAAATTAAGATAATATTTCTTATTACCAAAGACTATCCGTATGGGATAGCCAACAATTTTTTATGATGCTTTGAAAACCTCTCAATGTAGAAGATATTAGATGTAAAAAAACCTCCTTTTAATTAACTCCTTTTCCGAAGTAACATGTAGCTATAAAAGGAAAAATTATTGTCATATTTACACGACTGCCTAAAAAGGAGTGTAATGTATTTAGGCTGTATGGGTATGTATGTTTGTTCCACCGTAGTAGTTCAACGGCTGAACCGATTTAGATATATGACCATGCGTTGGAATTCTTACATAAAAAGGAAGAGAAATAATCTGGAAACTGATTGTACACTTTCAAATAAGGAAAAAAGTTCATACAACACGAACGTCCGAACACGCTTTGTTATCGAATTATTTGCTAGCGAAATCGTTCACGCAGATTCCAATTTCCCGCTGAAATTTCAGTATATTAGGGGTAAACTTGATAGTTTCTTATGCTTTCTAACCTGAAAAATCGAATAAAACAGGTCTCAGAACTATATTTCCCGTAGTTTTCATGATATCCAACATAAAACAGAAACATTCGGTGACAAAAAACATTTTTTTAGATTTGAATTACAATAATTTTAGTGCTAAATTTTATTTTCAAAAAGTGTAGAAAATTTTATTCTGACAAAAATTGATTTAATAAAGTTTATGAAAAAAAACAACTTTTATTAATATAAAACTTAAAAAAATACCTTACGAATTTGTAAAAATTAAATAGCTGTTTTTAGTAAATTAAATTTAAACCTTTGAAAAATTAAAATATTTTTAACTTATTTAAAAAAAATACTCATTGAGGTTTATACTCCAATAATTTATTAGACGACTGCACAGAAAGGGGTGTAATTTATTTAGGGTATATGTATGTATGTATGTTCCACCGTAGCATCTCAACGGCTGAACTGATTTAGATGTAGGAAACCGCGTTGGAATCCTTACGTAACCGGGGGTGTCATAGTCTGTATAAATTTGCGTATATATATTATGTTTAAATAAATGAAAAAAAATGAAAAAAAAAAAAAATTACACTATATACAAATACTGTATACGAAATTGTCACCCGCAGGCTGTTAGCAATATTTTTTTTTGGCAATCGTGTTTTTTTAATTTTTAATATTTATCGCTTGTTCGACTATATATTTTAAAAAAACATTTAACTGTCAAATAAAAAATACAATTTAATGTGCATCTTGATTCCACAAATGTCTCCTATTATATGAAACATCATATTAATATTAACAACAGCCACAATCATAATAAACATAACAAAATTATTCTTTATAACTAATCTATATATATATATATATATATATATATAAATTAAATTAAAAAAATTGGTAATTTGTGATCTTGATAAAAACTTAACCTTTTGTAAAAAAACTTTTTTGCTAAGTACTCCAGTAAAGATTTAGAATTTTATTTTGGCTAAAACGTCCCAATCCCTTTCTCAAATTTTTACAAAAAATTATTACATTCTTTCCCTCGGAAAGTACCTGTCTACCAAGTTTGAAGTAAGTCGGTTTACGGAATCCAGAGATATAAGACCAAATTTAAGTCAATACCATACGCACAAACGTCCGTCTGACAAAAATAGGTTTTTTTTTTACCATTGGAATAAACGACTTTTTTCTCAGATTATTAACAATTAATTTAGACATTTATTTTTGTTACGTTTTTTAAATGTCTCTTAAGTCACAAAACTTAAAAAAAATTGACTAATTTATATCCTTTCTAATTTATATACAGTTATATATTTTTATTCCTAATTTATATACAGTTGACTAATTTATATCCTTTCCGTTATTGCTCTAGCCGGGAAAATTACAAATTTTATTTCGTTTTTAAATATAAAATTTCTTTGCTTTTATTATATATAAAATATTTGAAATGTAAGATTGTATGTTATAAATATCATATAACGTTTCTATTGTTAGTTTACTGATATAACAGTGAAATTTAACGAACTGAACTAAAATTCTTGACGTAATCACAACGTTTCTAAATTTAAATAAATAATTAGGTATATTCTTTGTTTTCACATGTTAAAACCGAATACAAAAATTTTTATTTTATAGATTCTATTATCATTTTTAATTGTAATTCATTGTATGAAAATAAAAATAAAATTACTTCCAATACGTAAACTTTAAACAATTTAGAAGAAAATATATATTTACACGGATTTGAATACTAGATCGTGGATACCGGTGTTTTTTGGTGGTTGGATTTCAATTAACCACACATCTCAGGAATGGTCGAACTGAGACTATACAAGACTACACTTCATTTACACTCATACAGATCATCCTCATACATCCTCTGAGGTATTATCTGAACGGTAATTACCGGAGGTTAAACAAGAAAAAAAAAAGAAAGTAAGAAAGAAGAAAATATATAATTTTATTTTAAAAAAATGATTCATTAGGCTTCAAATTTGTTATCAGCTATTTAGATTTTAGACCTACGTGTGGAACACCAAACATAAAATAATTTTTTTTCATACGGAAACAAATATAATAACCAGTATTTTCATATTATTTTTTAAAATAATTATTCATCAAATAATTAATATTTTTGAAAAAAATCGTTAAAATCAGTTCAGTAGAATACTACAAATTACAGATTTGGAAAACTAACAGAATATCTTGGGTATTCTGTTAGTTTTAGAACATAATTTTTCTAATTTAGGAAGCACAATAAGAAAATATTAGTTATTATATAGGGAATAAAATCTAGTCAGATTAAAGTGCAATAAAAAAAGGAGCTAGTCTTAAGAAAAAATTTTAGAAATGAAAAGAGATTTTATAGAAAAATCATTTTATTTAAACAGGGGTTTTAGGTTTATCAGGAAAGAAATACAAGTAAAGAAAATTGTAATTTTTTTCTTCTTTTCATATTGGAAATATATATTTTTTTAAATTAGTACGGCATCAAATATTTAGTATTTATTGGATTATTAATTTAATAAAAAAATATAACCGGTAAATTTAACATGCAATATGGATGAATCTTGGATCAGAGTGGATGCGATTCAAAAAAAATAATACAGTTTATTTTATCGGGGTTGAAACCGATGGAACTTATAAAGTTCCATTGGTTTCTTTAGTCTCTTTGAATCGAGTTCGTTTCAGATTCAAAATGGTTTAAACAGTACTTCAAAATTTGTATCACCTATGTTTGCATAGTTGTGTGTGTGTTCAGTAAAAACACAATCAGCTGTTTTTATTGAAAAAAAAAACAACTGGTTTTCTTTACTTTTTTTGTTTAATTTGTTATACGGCTTTGTTTAAAAGTAGTTTTCTACGTAATGAGACTATAATTAAATTGTACAGAGTAATAATGACGTGCAAGGGAGGGATCCAGTGTTACCCCCCCCACCCAAGAAAATAAAAGATTTAAACAAAGCGCAATACAATAAAAAGTGTAACGAATAAAAATATAACTAAGAGTAACAAAGTAAATACAATTCTACAATTAACTATAAAGAACAAAAAAGTTAAATGTTAAAATAAGATAACATAGCTATAGAGAACAATAACGTTAAATGGTTAACAAAACAGCGTAAACATTTGAATATAACAAATTGTCGCAATTCATATGAGATATATATGAGAAATTATCATAATATGAGAAACAAAGAAGACATATAACAAATTAACACTGGTCACATATAAGAAACAAAGTCAAAACCGTGCCACAAAATAATTCAGTAAACTTAAACTATTCATAATTCATAAACAACAAAACGGAAGAATTCATTTTACTAAATTAAAATAATACATAAATAGCATCAGAAAAATTTCATTAAGAAAAGGATGATATTCAACTTAACAAGAGCCTCTAAATTCAATACATGCAGCCTCTTCAGTTGTCTCATATTTTTACTATTTTCCAAAAAGTTTAACAGCCAGATGGTTTTCGTACGCGTTAAGCTTAAGTTCATACTTTTAACTTAGTCGGTGAATTTCATTATTAAAAGATTATATCGCTAGGTAATCGTGGATCTCCTTGTTCTTCGCAAACCATGCCGCCTCCGACATGTTCCTCAGCACTTTGTTCTGAAACCTGTGGATAATGTCAATATTGCTAATGCTTGCCGTACCCCAAACTTGTATCCGGTAGGCTGATATCGGCATTAAAAACACCTTATACAACAACAGTTTGTTATTTAACGATAACCGATCTCCTACCTAGTAACCAGTTCAACCAGCTTGATATTTAATTACTTGTTCTTTTTTCTCACCTGATTTTTCCATGTTAGAAGGCGGTCCAAATGAAATCCTAGGTATCGTACGTTGTCCGAGTGAGGAATGTGAACTCCATCTAGGCAGACACCTATGCAGACTTCTCTCCTCATCACAAACGTCACATGACTCGACACTACAGTATTAACATGTATCTTCCATTTAGCTAGCTATTCACTAAGAAGATCTAACTCTGATTGATTTTTCTCCTTCATCGCTACTGTTGAGTTGAAGTTAACCCACATAATCGCTGTGTCATAGCAAAGGAAGCAAGAGTTATATTCTTCGTGCTAGGAAGATCAGCAGAGCAGATTAAATACAAAACTGAACCCTACGGAACCCCTGATTTCTAATCAAAAAAGACTGATAATTCTTGGCCATATTTAACCTGTAAGAACCGTCCATTAAGGTAGTTGCGTATTATTAAATAATATGGTTGTAGCAGGCTCATTTTAAGCTTAAAAAGCAAACCAGGCAATTATACCTTTTCAAAAGCCTGTTGGATATCCAAAAATACTGCCGAACAGTATTCCTTCATTTCCAAACAACCGCTGATAACATCAACAATTCTATGAATTTGTTCAATTCTGGAGTACCCACTACGGAAACAATTGGTGGTAAGGAATAACCATCCCTTCTACTAAAATAGATCTTCTAAATTCGTCCGAGGAAGAGCATTTCAAAGACCTTATAGAGATTCGGCAAAAGGTGATAATTCTATACGAAGATACATCTACATATTTTTCCCAGTTTAGGGACCATCGCTATTTGTGACACCTTCCATTCTGATGGGAAACATATCCGCACGATGCCATTCAAGAGGCATGTTATGTATTCGATGGCCCTAAATGGTAACATAAACAATAATCCTGTAAGTTATTTAGTCAAACCCAGGAGCCTTGTTTAAGGATCCTGCTTCCGGATTGCTTGCGACAATTCTGCACTTGTGAAACGGGGTATCTAAGAAGTCATAGATCTCTCCAATATCTGTTCCGTCCATCTCATTCGGCCGAAAGTGTTCAGAAAATAGGTATGTCTTCTCACCGACACTACGAACCCATCCAGTCGGTCCTTAAAAGTGGAAAGGAGAGTGGAGACTGAGGAAGTCTCCTTCCACAAGGAAAGGTCATCTCTACACGAAAGGGTCTAGGTGTGATCCCCAGTCTGTATAGATGTTACGCAGTACTGGGGATTCCTCCTTTTTTATAACCATCGTGCTAACAGTCAACAGAACTGGGGAATGATCGGATGAGAAAACATTATTTTTCTCATCATTGGTGCAAAAAAGAAAAACTACCGAGATACATAGAAATACAAAGAAATTGTATAAGTCAGGCAATTTCATTACATCTATAGGCCATCATGTAGGCTGCAGTCATGAAATTCATGTAGCCGCGGTTTATCAATAGTATCTTTCAAAACTCTCCCTCGAGTCGTTAAGAGCCGAAATTTCAAGAGTACGTGCTTTGCGTTTCAGTCAGTCCTCACAATAAAATGGGGACAGAGTACCGAAAAATTCCGAAAAAAATCATCTGTGAACGAATGACGAGACAGTCCAATATTTTAAACGAGGTCACTTGAGTATGGTCCGTACTGAAACCTGGAAGGAGGTAATGTTTTAATGTATCCTTAACCGGAACCGTTGTACCTTCATGTTCTGATAATAATTTTTAGTCAGCTAATAATATTTGAATTCGGTTGTTATTTTTGTGCTGTCCTGATTTACATATTATTTTATTGAATTATATGTTGCAGTAATTAAGATTTTGTAATTAGGAAACCAGAAGTGCGTAAAGTGCGAAGTTGGACATTAACCGCCGGCTGTAACAAGAAGAATAATACTACTCTAGCAACATTTGCAATGATGATGAAATCAGTAAACATATATACGTATATAATAGTATCATAGTAGTGACTTCAGCCATGCAATATGGTTACAAGAATTTCCCGTCGCGAAAAAGTATTATTTTTTAGTTTTTTATTCAAGTGACCGGAGGTAGGTGGTGCAGATAGTCGCGTGGCACGTACAATAACATTTATAGTAACTATGTAGTTGACCCGCCGCGTGATACGTTGTCGCAGCCGTTAAAAAATCGAAATTCAAAAAACCCGAAAATGGTTTTTAGATATTTGTCTGAAGAATATTTTCAAATCGAGTGATTATCTCTTTTGTATAACCGGAAATGGAGAAAATTTGCAATTATTTTTCAAATTTTTTTTTAACTTTCTTCATCTCTTTTAAGATCGAATTTTGAAAAATTTAGAAATTGGATTTTAGATATTTACATGAAAATTATATACGCGAAAAATGAAGTTGATGTTTTCATTTGTTACCGAGAAATTAAAAAAATAGTAGATTTCATTGGTAATCCATTTTAACCTTTTAAACCATAAATTTAAAAAAGTCCTTACTTAGTGTGCACTTACACCGGAAGAAGAATATGTATACGCATTTTCATCAATTTATCTTGACTAGTTTTTGCTGGACCTTGATGAATCAGTCAGTCAGGGCAATTTGCTTTATAGGTACAGATTAATCAATCCATACAGAATTGTAATACAAACTCCTTTGTTTTGATTGCGAACGTACATCCAATGAAATAAAATTATCTAGAAAAACCAAAATTGTACTATTATTGTTATAAACTTAATCGTTTATCTAACTTTAATCGTCATATTTATTGAAAAAACAATGTAGCATTGTTTTACCGCTTACAAGACGCGCGCGCGCGCACACAGAGAAAGAGAGAGAGAGAGAGATACCCACACACATAAGTAAGACCATAATATTGAATTATTATAAAGTTAATTTATAGATATAAAAATTTAGATGCAGTACATCTCGCTTGAATAAATCCCGTAAATATTCAAGTGCAGTAACAGTATAAGAACATAAATCAATCTTTTTAACATTATATTGGCTACTAATAGTTATATCTATAAAATTGGTAAAGCCATAAAAACAGTATTTTATAACTTAGTCGTTAGAAAGTTATTCATTTGGTTAGGAATATAAATTACGATATTGAAAACATCTAGTAACAAATTAGGTTAATGTTTTAAAAATTATCTTTCCATAACTTTTCAACGTTAACTATCTTTGTAATAATCTTCAAATGTTACCATTAATTGTGATTAGGTTGATAGTACAGATTAAAGATAGAAAAAGATTTAAAGAGAAAAAAAAGGATGAAAAAAATCGGAAAACAAACAAAATGTGATGGGGGAAATAAAAAAGAAAAAGAGAAAGGAAAATAAGGTTGAATGCAAGAAATGGGCCCAATCAGACCGGAATTGCTGTCTGTCGCGTCGCAACATCAATCATTGAGTCAAACCTCACACCAATACCCCATCAACACTGCCTTCAACATTACTTCACTTCCACCACATACACTCTTAACACAATCTAATACCGACAGGAACACCAGATATCTACTCACCTAAAACCTCAATCTCAGACATTTGCGCTGTTTAAATTCTAACACTTTCATTGTAAACCCGATAAGTTAAGACATAAAACATTATTTTTCCGATTAGTTATTAAAATTTACGAATATTTCAGTTTACGTTTAACTTAAAAAAAAAAAAAAAAATGTTAAATTCCATTGTTCCATCTTTAATTATTTTTCTATAAAATTTAATTTTGTTATAAATGATTTTAACAAAATTTCTTCACAGAAAAAGAAGTTCAAATGTGAATAATTTGATTAAAAAAGTAATTGTGACTTAAGAAATTTAATTTAAAGATTTTTTGAATTAATATATTGTAACAACAATGACGTAATTATTACGAATGAATTCACGAAATATAAAAATTATATTATAAATAAATGTTTTTTTATCTATACAAAATTAAACCTAATAAACTGAAAGAAAAAAAAATTAAAAATGGGAATTTCGGTATGACATCGAGAAATAACTCTTCCTTTCTTATTACGAGCGGTCGTCATGATTGACTAGTTTTAAACACTTTTTTTTTTTGTATAAAATAGAAGGAAGTCATGTGGCTTATGACGTAATGTGAAAGTCATGTGGTGGACACCGCATGACTTCCTTGTACGCCTAATAAATTACATATACACACACATTTTTAAAAGTACATAAAATTTTATTTCATTAATAATTCTGATTTTTTTCATATTTTTTGTTTTTATTGTTATTATTGAATTATTATTTATCGTAATTTTTTTTTACAATCGGAGGTTAATATTAATAAATCTATATATTTAAATTTAAAAAAAAGTTAAAAAAAGGAGATGAAATCGGATTCGAACCGATGTGCCTTCCCCTTGTAAGATCCTAATATTTTGTTAATTAAAATCTTATTTAGCTATAACTCTGGACCAATGGAAATACGTACCGCATGATATATCGTTAAAAAGCTCTCAATAAGCGCTTATTACTGCAGATTAGAAGAAGTCCAAAATCCAAATTCTTAGATTTTAGACACTTTTGGTCCATTTGCAATCAAAAGTGGAGGTGCACAAGTAGATGTTACAACAGTCTTAAATCCAAAATTTCAAAATCCTAAGGCTAATCGTTTTTGAGTTATGCGAGATACATACGTACGTACAGACGTTATGCCGAAACTAATCAAAATGGATATTTCCGTTGAAATATTAAATCCGAAATTTTTTGCGATTACTTTCTTTAATTCGTACAAGGAGTAGTAAAAATATTACGAAAAGTTCTATATTACATTCATGTTTTAGAAATCAAAACATTTCTCATGGTTACATTTTTCTTTTTTTTAATACACCCCATTGTTACTCTAATTATAAACGCGATGAGTTATGACATTTCTTATAAAAAAATCAAAATTAATAGTTAACAAGTATCATTACAAAACTGTATATTAGAATTCTGTAATGAGGTCTTTATTTTATTTTTATTTTAGGAATAAATTCATATTATTTTACCTAGACAATTTTGATTAAATTATCTATATGTAGTAATTCTATCTTTTAAATAACTTTAAAATTTGTTTTTTTATATTACTATCTTTTATTATTTTTAATAACTGTTGTATGTTTTTAGACGACTTTCAAATTAAAAGGAGAAACTCAATTTTGGCCAGTATATACGATTACTGTTTTAATTAAATTCACCGATTTCTATGATTTTTTTTAATTTTGTACAGGAAAATTATCTTATAGCAAGTTTATGTAGATAACATCAGTAAAATTTATTTTTTCAAAAATACACACGGTTACGTATATTACTTAAAAAACGTATTTTTATTTACCGTCACCAGTACACAACATTGTTTTATAGCGTGTATAAAAATTTGTGTTTCATGCAAAATATCAAGAAAATTAGTTTAAATATTCTAGATGAAATAATAATTGACACTATTATCACATTTCGGACACCGTTATCTCTTCCTTAGAAGTAATAATCTTTAATGTCGTTTCTCTATGCATTAATTTCCTTATTTTTATCAGTACTCGTGATTTGCACTTTTCATATAATTCATACGATTTCTTTATGTTGGTAGTAATATTTTGTAAATATATTCTATATTAAATAAAATATAAATAAATTTCAAAAAACCGAAAAAAATTATATTATTCAATTATTAGTTAAATATTACTGCCAAATTAAGAATTATTAAATTGTTTTTTTTTTGTTTTTTTGGGCCTTCAACGAAACATTTGAAATTTTAAAAAGAATAAAATAATTAATTTTCTTTGTGGGATGTTATCACTTGTGATGTACAACTTTTTTAATTACGCAGAAACCCTGTTTTCAGATACCATTCCTAATTATATTGCTTTTACATGGCGTTATTACTGATATTCTTTTTAAATTAGTGTTTGATCAGTAACCATACCACTGACAATCCTAATGAATGAAAAAGTTGCCATTTAATTAGCTCTGGATATATCTTATGACATCAAAATTTTCTTAATTGGGTCGTTCATTTACACATTTTTTTTATCATATTTTATAAGTTTAATTTCTTTACTGATTTGAGGCTGTGTTCCTCTATTGTAAGGAACACATTAGTTTGTTGTTTAATAAATTTATCCCATCCATTCAACAGACGTAAAATATATATATATATATATAGATAGACGTAAGGTACAAGAATCATCATCTGAACTCATATTTTAGCAATTTATTATTCATTCAAAACTTTTGTGAACAGATTATCTCTTATTTAGAGGACTGAATAAGCACACCGGTGAACTCATATGTTAATATTCATTATTATATTTAAATATTTAAACTTGCCGATTGGAGCTCCGCAACCCTGGACCCTAGTATCCCACGTAGCCCCGTAGGCTGCCTGAGCTACAGGCTTGCTTAGGGTCGTAAAGCTCGCTCAATCGCAATTCCCGTCTAACCTGAGGGTTCCGCACTCTAGACTCCCTCAGTGTTCGTTACCCTCATAATTATTAGAATGATACTGATGAATAACAATTATTCAAACTTTATAGAAACCAGAAAAAGAAACTTAATTACAAAAGATAGAATAAGTATGGTAACTAATCGCACTCAACTTTCAAGACGAAAAATTCGTATCTTATTTATAATGCCAAGGTGGCAGAAATATAATAATTGTAAAAAAATTAATTTTTTTTTTCTATAATAAATATCTTTTATTCACAACTTTACCCCTAAGAGGTCTACTCCCCTCTAGGTAGGTCGCCTCCTATGGCGTTAGTCTACGGCTGGCTTAAAACCTTCCCTTGGATAACACCAGTGTATCCTGCAAATTAGAAAGCAATCATCGGTTGATTTTCACGTGGTGCGAGACAAATAAACAATCAAACAAACGAACGAACATTCGGCTTTATATATATACGAATATGAAGAAGGTTGTGAAAAAATATTTAATTAATCATTCTATTAATACAAATGGCATAGGCTGCTTCTTATTTTAAAGGATGACTATGTTGTTTATCGGAGGTATATCTTGTGTCTGATGCTGTATAGCTTGGTTTTGACATCGTACACTTACAAGAATATACTCGTGTATGTATATATATATATATATATATATATATATATATATATATAGTTAGATTTACTCTTCTTTCTTTTCCTGTTTAGCCTCCGGTAATTACCTTTCAGATAATACATCAGAGGATGAATGAAGATGATATTTATGAGTGTAAATGAAGTGCAGTCTTGTGCAGTCTCAATTCGACCATTCCTGAGATGTTTGGTTAATTGAAACCCAACCACCAAAGAACAACGGTATCCACGATCTAGTATTCAAATTCGTGTAAAAATAACTGATTTTACTAGGACGCTGGAACTCTCGACTTCCAAATCAGCTGATTTGTGAAGACACGTTAACCACTAGCCCAACCCAGTAGTTACTGACAATGTACTAATTAGGTTTACTCTGGTTTGTTTTGATCGTATGGTTATTTTCAAAGCAATGGTTCATATTAATATTTATAACATTTTGATTCTGTATAGTAAAGAGATATATTTTTTTGTTTTATTATACATACTTATTAATAAGTTAAGTTTATATATATATATGATATATATATATTTTATAAATGGCAGGATGAAGACAGATATTCCCTTGTATTGACAGGGTTCTCTATGAAAGCGCTCTTAAGAATATTAAAATAAAAAAAGCAGTATAATATGAGTATTTATTAAAATAATTATTTAGCCAACATAAACACACGTGCGCGCATACACACATCCACAAAATAATAATAAATCAATTTATGAATAAATGTGTATAACCACCATCTGTTGTTCTTTTTAATTTATTATCTAATTCAAAAAATAACCCTTCTTGATAATGAACTCCTTTATTTATAACTTACAGAGATTACTCAACAGGATATTTGTCTTTCTAAATGATGTTTAAAAACTTTCATGCGGGCTTGCTTACATCATCTCTCAAAAAAAAAGTTTCATTATGCTATTTAAAAACTGTTATTAAGTATTATTTTGTTTTTATGTTCGTTAATTAAAATTTTTATTATTATGTTGGTAAAGAAGACAAATTTATAACAATTATAGTTTTGTTTAATGTAGCTTTCAATTAAAACCGTTAACAATTCATCTATGTAACTGACGATAGCTAATTAGGGAAGTGTAAGTGTTACAATAAACGTTTTCTATCAGATATATTATAGGTAATTACGTACTATGTTATGTTTATTACTACAATTTATAATTTTTAACTTTCATAGACAAAATGGATAAAACTATTAAATGTGGAAATATAGAGAAAAGAAGCCATGGCATTTTCTTTTATTTATTTTATATTTTATTTATTTATTGTAACACAATATATATTTTATAAAACTAATTCGACTGTTATCATATTTACTAGTTTTTTACTATCAATAAAATACCGTTTTTTTACATTCATTTTGTTTTGTACTTAATATCAATAAAATAATAAAGGAAATACTCAATTAATATACAACCAAAATCTCTTTTTCTTACTAAATTTATTATATAATTTAAAATATAGCTTATTTTGTAAAAAATATTGCCACAGCCAACTTTTCTAATATCTATTTCGACGTCGAGTGTTTTAAAGTTCAAATCCTAGTAAGGCAGTTATTTTTATACGAATTTGAATACTAGATCGTGGATACCGGTATTCTTTGTTGGTTGAGCTTCAATTAACCATACATCTCAGGGATGGTTGACTTGAGACTGTACAAGACTACATTTCATTTACATTTATACATATCATTCTCTGAAGTAATACCTGACGGAGGCTAAACAAAAAAAAAAATATAGTATCTATTTAACAATATCCGTTTCGTTGTACTACTTATTGGTGTAATAAAAAGACATGTGAGTTAACAGTTTTGCCTTCGATATTATTTGTCTAAGTACTTATGTTAATGAAGCAAAATAGTGCAGAAATATTACCGTTAAAACTACATTATTTAGTATATAATTTAAGAATTACCCTACTTACCCTACCTTTAAAAGGAGTGTGAACTCACTAATTCCCATTACATTTTTTTGCTGTTTTGGAAATTTTTAGCTAATAACCAGTTTTTCTGTATTAAGCCGAAAATCGTTAAATAATTATTATTAAAGTTTTAAGGATAAAATCAAATTTATTGTTCCTAAAATGTTTTTGATATTAAAAGTTAAGAAACTATTTACAGGTTATATTTGAACTACTTGATGAGTTGCTAGCTGGATGGAAGATAAGTTAATCCGGCTAAGTCTACGCATGGTCCCGGGTTCGAGTCCCGAATCCCGGTGTGGCATTTTCACACACGCTACAAATCATTCATCTCGTCCTCTGAAGCAATACCTAACGGTGGACCCGGAGGATAAACAAAAAGCACGCATGATACGCTTGCGATGAGCAGAAGTGATTGCCAGCTAGTTCAACTGAATGGCGTTTTTATCCCGCATGCTAACACCCTACGATACCTAGAACTGTATATGGATCCGACTTGGAGGAGTCATGTCATGGAGAATAGAACGCAGCTTTAAATTAAGTTTAGGGAAATGTTGCTAGGCAGGGGATCGCAACTATCATTATCTAACAAGCAATTGCTCTACTCAGCAGTCCTGAAACCGATTTGGACCTACGGAATTCTGCTGCGGAGTACGAGTGAATATAACATTGAAGATGTACAGCGATTCCACGACAAACTATTGAGATATATAAGAGAAGCACCGTGGTTTGCGAAAAACACTGAAATACATGATTATCTGGGATTACCAATGTTTCGAGAGGGAATACGGCGATTCAGAATAAGATACAAAATGAAACTAAACAAACATGTGATCATTAGCTCGCGGTTAACAGCAAGGACGTTAGGCGCCTGAAGGTATTGCATAATATGAAGTTCTCTGAGATTTGAGATAAATCAGCTACCCTAGAGAGCTGTGCATCGTCAAAATTCTTCATTTCGTTTAATGTCAATATGCTTTATTGGTTCTTCGATTTGTTTCACTGTACATTTATTTGATTAGTTATTCTCCGTTTGATTGATAACACAATTCTTTGGTGTTTTCTTTGCTTTTTATATTCTAATCTTTGGATTTTGACCAATGTTCTTCGGACTCATCTTTCTATGTACTTGTTTGTGATGTAGTACATATTCATGTACTTTGTATATGATGGCATACATGTGTATCAAGTACCGTTCTTTGAAGGATTTCAATGGAAATTATTTTGGTGTTAAATTTTCGCATGGTTTCGGTAAATTGGAACCGATTGCAAAATTAAACACAGATGAAAAAAAAATGGTTATTGTGTTTAAAAACAGTAAGAATAAGTGTATTATTACGACATTTACGTAATGCATACTTTTCTTTAATCGTAGAAAACAATAAATGTAAGTAAAAAAATCAACTGCATAAAGGTTTAGGATTGTGGAATAACTTATATTATTTCACCAAATTAGTGTAAATTTAAATTAAATGTATACATTAACTATACTATTTATACCCATGATAATAAATCTAAATCATTAGCTTAGAATACTTATCGAAAGTAATGCTGTTAGTGATTAGGAGATGTAGGTAGCTAATAGCATAATATATAAGCAATATTCATTCATTCACCGTTTTTATATGAACCACCTTTTTCAATTTTTGGAAGTAGCTTTTAAAACTCTATAATCTAAGAATTTAATTAACCAATTTTGATTACTGGTTACTAGGACTAGAACGCTGGAACTCTTTACTTGCAGATCAGCTGATTTGCGAAGACGTGTTTACCACTAGACCAACGCGGTAGGTTTACAAAGAATTCAGTTATTTTTTATTTGTTTGAATTAATTTACAAATAACGAGTTATGCTAAATGGGTTTTAAAATAATATGGAAAATAAGATTACATACAAAATCCATTTAAAACATTAAAATACTCTTTAAAATACAACTATTTAAAATTTAAATAGTTGGTCATTCTATTATTAGATAAGAAATATCAATAGACACCGCGGAAAGTTGTTATGTAAGAAACAACTTTAATTAAGTTTGTTATATAAGATAGAAAACTAAGAAATCAATAATTAAATAAAAAAAAATGTATAAAAATGTGTGCAAGCTGTAGAATGAAGAAGGATGTAACTTCTCATTGATTGCATTTAATATGTGAAGAACTAAATCTTAACCTTCAAATTAAATAACTGCAGTGAGGAACTAAAAAATAAATTAATTACTTTGAATAAAAGGAAATTCCACGTAATAAAATAAATTAAATTCAGGTAAACTTCACGTAGAGGAAACTAAAACACAAACTTCACATAGAAACCGAACTTTACATATAAACTGAAGAACCTAATTGATACATTGACCTAGTCAATGTAGAACTAACTCAGTACATATGTTTTAAAATAAATAATATATGTAAAAAAGTAACAAATAAACCTTATATAGGAATTTTAGAACAAATCAAGTTAACTTTTGTTGACTTTGCATAGGAATTAAACGATAATATTAACTAACAGTCTGATATTGACTAAATAATCAAGGAATAATAAAGGAACAAAATAAATTCTCTTTTTGATAACACTTAGGAAGAAAACACAAATTATTTGAACTTAAAGTATGCAAAAAGGTACAAATAGTTCTTTTGTTACTGCAATACATCCAGAGTTCATTTTAAAGAATCCTCTAACATTTCAATTATTAAGTTGATTGGTTTTTCTTCAATCTGCTGTTTAATTCTAGATACTTTTCTTCCTTCTTGTAGCTTTTTCAGCTGAATCCTCATTTTTGATTTATTAGGAACATCACCCTCTTTTTTGGTCTTCATTTCTTTACATTTTTCCAAATAAAGATCATATTGATTTCTCACTTCTCTGACAGCAGTCAACATTTTCTGATCTATTTTAAATGTCTTGGAACCTCCATAAAATTTCAGAGCATCGTAAACAATCCTATGGTTTACAATAATTTGTTTTTTTTTGTTTTCAGAAAGTGGAGATTTGTTCAGAGAAGTTCCTGACTCCACACTAGCATTAGCGTGTGAAAATATTAGTATTAGTTTCTCAACTTCCCACAACTCGGAATATTTTTTTTGTTTTTACACAACATGGAGACATAAAAATCATCTTGTCTTATTTCTTCTTTGTCAACATCATGTAGAGCATCTAAAAAAGTATCCAAAATTTCCTTTGAAACCAGTCATTGTCTCATTACAGAGGTAGTCATATTGAGTTTTAGTTTTTTCAGCTGTATCTTCTGAGATACTATTTTTTTTTTTTTTATGGAGAACTTCAGGAAGATTTTTCATTTGTTTCTTTCCAAGATCAAGTTGTAAAATAACCTCTTCAGGATTTAGAGAAGACATCCAGCAATACCTTTTTAGTGGGCTTCTCTGTTGAAGATGTTGGATTGTTTTTACTTGAAAAATTTTGCACTGAATTTTAAAGTTTAATAAGTCCAACTCAGACACATGTTTTAGATTTTTTACAGTTTGGAAACCAATACCAAGTAAGTTTTTTAAGTAAGCTTAAATTTTAATTGAACCAAAAAAAAATTTTTTAAATTTTACCAATTTTTAAGTAAGCTTTCACTCTTTTGTAAGTTGATAACCATTACCTTACTTCTAAAACTAGCAGATTTCAGCACATCTGCTTTCACGCAGCATACCAATAAACTTTTAAATAAATCCAACAAGCTAATATGAAGATAAGTGACAGAGGAGAAGAGCTTTGAAATCTTTTCAAAAAAGGGTCAAACTCAGCAGATATGATCCTAAAAAAGAACAACTTGCACTCCAGAAAGTAACCTGCATGATGGTTGTTATGATTTATATAGTTTACTATGTACAGGTTTTGATTTGTTTATAAATTTTGTTATGTCATCCAGTATTTTTAAAGTTCTAACAATACAAGTGATATTCTCTGGCAATATATTTAATACCCTTCAAAAATGATTTGTATTTAACAACGACACTGTTAGATCAGATGGAAAGAAATGCCACACTCAGACTACAGCAAGCTGGTTATTTTTTAATCAAACCACTTACTGCAGTTGTAACCAATTTTAAAAATTCAAGGAGCAATATTTATGGAAAGTTACTTCAAAACAATTAAAACTTTAAAAAGAATTACCTCAGTTAAAAATCACGAATATTTAATAACACACAGATGATATTGCAACTACGTACCAACTTCTGTGAATAATACGCGCGCTCAAAAGGATTTTTACAAAACTTTTCCCTGACTTTTGGCCTATTTTCAAAACCTTCCCAGACTTTTCCTGACTCAAATCAATCTCCCTGGCTTTTCCTGACTTTCCAAATCTGTGGGAACATTGTTATTAAGCTTCAAACACCCAAACACAAATACATATCTACATTACCCCCTACAATTCTTTTGTTTTTTGTGTCCCTAGATCATAAAACATCGAGAAGTGAAAAAGAATCGATACCCAATTTTTTTTACTAATTGCCATACTTTCCTTCATGCAGCATAGTTCTAGAGATATGATGACAGTAAAGTAAAACTAATAGATTGCTCCAGAGCAACGCAAAAGTATTACATATATAAAGTATATTAACTAAAACTATACTTCTTCACTGTCTATTATGGTTTTTTACAACAATTAACAAATTTTAAAATGGCCATCTAGTTTTAGATTTTTAATAAAGTTTTTTAAAATGGTTTTTAAATGTTGTTTTTCAATTAAGTTTTGTGGAATATTTATTATTATTATTATTATTATTACTGAAAATGAAAAGTAAAAACGTTTTAACAAATATGTGTTCGTGCTTATGCAAAAACAACATGTAAGAAGCTAAGTGAAATTGGTTTAAAAATAACACCAATATTAGTTTATCAAGATGATATATATATATATATATATATATATATATATATTATAAACAATACTAATATTATTTATTAATTACTGTTATTAATTAAGTTTATTGTAATCTACTAAAGTCGATTAAGTTGATAAAAATATATTCAGTGTTATAAAAGGACTAACTAATTTGGTTTAAAAATTTGTGCTCTGGGAATTTTACGGCTACATCACTCGCTAAAAATTTATTTAGAAATTTTTCGCTAACCGCTACTGGAAAATAAAACATTTCTGGGATTTTAGAAAATTCATGAAAAATCATGTATTTATGAAAACCTTTTTCTTTAAAATTTTTATTCAGACGAACGTACGCCAGGAACAGGATCTAGGAAAATTTTATGAATCACTTAAACATCGTTTCAACGGGTTTAATATATTTTCTTGAATCAACTAATAAAACTTTTATACAATTATTCAGTATGGATTTCTACGTGATATAAGTAATGTAAAATAATTTTATTCTTATTTTGTTTAATTTATTTATATCATATGTAACTCTTTTTGAGATCATAAATTTGATGTTCAGTTGTAGTATATTATTATGTGTTCAATGATAGGCCTTTCTACGACACTCTGATAGAGTATATTGAGGGGTCATGTGATGATACGCAGGAAACACCAATCAGTGGTCTATTGTGGTATCTATACACCCCGGTAGAATATTCAGTCGTCTGTTCCCTACTCGAATGTAAATCTATATTATATTTCCCTCTCACTCATACATTATTCCAGCCTGTGCCTTGTACATTTGGCTGTCTTATATTGTAATATAAAAGCTAGTGTTGAGTATGTTTGTAGGATTTTGAATTCAGTCAGCAGTAGTACGAGTATATGATCTTTGAAAATTTCATGATGCGTCATCTCTTTATAGATGTACCACTACGTACTTCTTTTCTCTAAGGAAATGCATTCCCTATTCCTTATTTAAATAAATAATATAATTTTTATTTATGTTTTTATCACATTATTAATATTTACTAATCCGTAAATATTAATCATAAAATTTTATTCTAGTAAATACATAGCTGACAGTCAATTAACATTGTCTACGACTGGTATTGTCTGGATCTGCGATTCTCAAACTTTTTTTTACGTACCACTCATATTAATTAGAGAGATATCTTCAGTAACATACCACTCAACTATTAAATATGTAATCTGTCATTAGGACAGCGAGAGAGTTTAATCTTATAATGGTAAAGTAAAAAAAAAATTAGAATATATTTTGAAAGTATATATTTATTTTATAAAAAAAATCATTACTACAATTTTTTTCTATTAGTTACTGATTTTTAGATTATTTTTTATATAAATATTTATTTGAGTAGAGTATACTAGTAGGATCGGGACAGTCATGGCGGTTTTTAAATTTTAACTATGATTTATTAAATTTTTGATTTTAAATTTATTAATTTTAGCTCCTGATGATGGCTTCTAAGTAAGCCGAAAGATGTAGAGTACATATCAACGTGCTGGTAAGGGGGATTAATTGTTAATTTATTCATTTAACATATCATCGGTACCATCTTTGAGAAATTAAACATTTATTTAATTTACAAAAAAATGTTTACACATTAATAATTACAATATTCTTGATGATAAAAATTTATTGACAATAATGGTGCTGCATGCTTTAAGCATGTGAAAAGATGTCTAGTTCATGTCTAGATGTCAGAACTTAATTTTAAGCCCAAATATTATCAAAGTTTAGTTTATTACAAAATTTATTTTTTACTATAGTAGAAAATCTAGTTCAACAAAGATATTTGGTTGAAAATGGAATTAAAAATAACAGTACTTTTCTGGACAGCGATGTATATTCATTTTTAAATTTTAGAGAAAACCCATATAATTTTAGGTTTGTAAAATCCATTGCCAAACTTCCATCACAAGAGTGTTGTTAAAAAATTCAATTATTTTGTTAGAGTTTCAGGAATGATATCTAACATGAAAATATTTCGTATCCGTAAGAATTCGGAATAGACTTTTTTTAAATATTCTTTAAAAGTTTCAGCGAGCATTAGATAATAACGTTTTATGGTATTGATGAGATTTATCTTCCATTTCAATTTTGTGTACTATAAAAAATTTTGTCCAAATCTGAAAAAAACTGCAAGTGCTCATTCGTAAAATTATTATGTATCATTTGAAATATTTTGATTAATTTCTTTATTTAGTTATCTAATGATAATCGATTGGCTGTTTCACTTTGTAAACTAAAATTTAAGTCATTGAGGCGATTGAATATATGTGATAACTAGGCTGGTGTTGTGATCCATAGATCGTCTGTCAATCAATCATTCAGTTCAAAATCAATATCCATTAGAAACATTTGTACCTCTGAATATAGCTCAAATAACTGTTTAGATTATTTCCTTTGGAAAACCATTTCGCTGTAACTAGCAGTAACTGAATGTGGCCGCTGCCTGTTTCAGAACAGTTTCCAAAATAATGAGCCAAAATAAATAAAATTGATCATATTGATGACATCCTGGAGAATATGTGTAAATTGTTCAGGATTCCGTTCTACTCCTCAAGCTTCTGTGACTGTTGTAGTGAGTGGAGGTAAAGTTTTCTGCAACCGATATTACTTTGGTGGCAACACCTCTATATTTTCGTGCCATAGCTTGAGCCCCATCTGAACAGAAGCCAACGCATTGCTTCCAGTTCAGTCCATTTTCTGCGAAGAAGTCAACCAGATTTTTGAATATTTCGTGGGCGGTTGTTCACGTTGATATCTGATCATAAATTAAATTATCCTCTTTCATTATATTTTGAAATAGATGCCGTTCGTAAACTATAATTTGAGCATAATTTCTGTGCTTTCATCTAGTAGTATAGCGAAAAAATTACTATTTTTCACTTGAGCTATTATGTGCTTTTTAACGTTTAATGTCGCTTTCAATTTTGCGATCTATCTTGACAGTGGTATCTAGCTGTTTACCTGACGATTCACCTAACATACAAATCATTATATCTTTTGCAGCCGGTAATAACAACTCTTCACCGATTGCACGAGCTTTTCTGCAGTTTCCTATTCTTAAGCCCGCTAAGAAAAATGCCTCAACTTTTTTTGAGTACTGCCTATAAAAGACGACATAATTTTCTTCGTGAATTTTATCTCTGACAATTTTTGAATCAAATAATCATAAGGTTTGTTTTCTAATGTTGAATGTTTAGTACTAAGGTGCTGTTTCAATAATGAGGGTTTATTCTTTTGTTTATAATAATTCCAAAGCAGATTACACATTGAGATCATAGCTCATAATTTACATCATTGACAATAAAACCAATATTAATGTACTCATAATCATTTTTCTTCGATTTCGAGTTTTAGTAGGAAAAAAATTTTTACTCACTGTAATTTCGGATTCTGAGTAGAGTTTGATGGTAGAGAATGTTTAAATGACGATGTTTTGCCTTTCGTTGCTCTGTTAAGTCACTAATCCATATTGATTTTTATTTTATGTCAATAAACTAAACCAAATTAATTCAAGTAAAAATATTTAAATAAGTATAATCTATAGAAGAAAAATAGTTCCTTTTAAGATACGTATACCGACACATCAATTTTATCAAATGAAAAAGTAACACAATAACATTGTTTTTAAATAAAATTATCCAAGAGAATGTAAAACACCGGATGCGACCAAAAAATCACGCAAAATTTTCTTTTGCGATGGTTTAAAGGTACCTATTTGTCTTTAGAATACCACGATAGACTCTCTTAACTCGTGGTGGAAACGGCAGCCATTTTACAGTGTCGAATAAGAAACTTGTTCGTACATATGCAAAGCGGTGCATGCATGGTTGAGACGCCAGCTGCATGTGCACTGTAGCATGTAAGAACTTACTTGTCGGCGTTGCGTGTTGGTTCTTTCTAGCCGAATAACTGTTATTCTGATACTGTAATTATAGGCAAATAATTTCCTGAAATTAATAGAAAAGGAAATGCATTATAAAATACATTTGTACTAAAATATATCGAAAAACGTTGGAGAATCTTTCTCATACGCTATATTAATAATAATAAATATCTGTTGTACTTGTAATTTTGTATTATAATAATTATGATACAAAATTTCTGTATTATAATAGTTTTTTTTTGTATTGTTGTGTCTTATATACCACTTTAAGAAGCTCTGTGTACCAGCGGTGGTATGCGTACTACAGTTTGAGAATCGCTGGTCTAGATGTTTGAGGTCAGGTAGGGCATCCTGCTATGTAAATACCGATAAATTCCTTCCGCCTAATATAACCACAGTAAAAAAAAAGAGTGTGAAACATGAGAAAACATGTATAGGCTATTCATAGATAGCAGTTGTTTCTTAAATTATAATTCATTACATATGTGTTGATTTTTATTTGTTTGTGTAAATCCTGTTTAAAATCTAAATAATTGAATTCTACAAATATTTTATTAATTTTAGATTTAAAATAGATTACACACACACTACATCTATTTGTTTTTTTTATTTCCACCATGTAATTTACTGATTGGATTTTTTTTACCTTCAGATAGTAGGTATGTATATAATATACACTGCGAAAGAAAAACCTTCGTTTTTTAATATTTTAACTCATAAACGAATAAAATTTTATACCATATTAAATCTTTTTTTCTCTAGCTTGTGGATAGTTTATATTTATTCCATGAAAATATGTAGAAAATTAACAGAAATTACGTAAAATATATCCAATTATTTTTTGTTTTTATCTTAGATGTGTAATTTTACACGTTTATGAAAATATTTTTATCTTTAAGATATTGCAAAAAAAAACTGAGACCATTCAAGGTTATAGCATTTTACATTACTTTTTTCACCGTTTAAATATTGTTTAATAACAAAATTCAATACGGGAAATATATTTGTTTTTGTAGAGGTGGGGAAACGCTTTACAAACGCCGAAGAAGTATCGGGGTCGCTAACAGGTCCCGCTAGATTTTAAGAACGTACGTATACCTGCGCACTACCGACTAAACCTTCACCCTTGGCTATCCATCTTCCTGGCATAGCCAATAAGCATTCCTTCAGGTAGGAGGAGATCGCCCATACACACATTCGTACACCACATTCATACATAGTATTCAGCAATAAAAGTACATCACGTAACTTCAGACAATATACAAAATACATATTGGTACAGTAAAGTATATAATAAAAATAATACAACGTAATATCATTAAACAATGGCTGTTACTACCCCAAAAGGGATACTGTAATATATATATATATATAATTGTGCAATCATCCCTGTACAATGTACAATATCATAATGTGTTATATAATGCTACAATGTATGCGATTATGTAATACAATCACCCATTTTGTACACCAATCTTAGACTACATTCATGCATAATATGCAGTAATGAAAATATATATTAAAACCTCTTACAGTATACAAATTACATATTGGTACAATAATACGGTAACCATTTAGAAAATGCTAATCCACGACTAAGTAAAGGTCCTTTTGCACTTCATTATGACAAAAAGACTACTACTACTTAATACATTTTAATAATGTTTTCATGTAACAATGGAATTGAAACATGTATGGGAAGGAAATATGAATTCTTATTAAATAAAAATACTGTCAGGGAAAACTACAGACAGTTGTGTCAGTTAATAAATAATACAATGCTTCTCGGTGTTCTAGTACTGTAATGAAAAGTTATGTATTGCTGACCAGAGATTGCCAGCAGTTTTCATATTACTGTTTTTCTTCAGAAGCCTTTTTATCTAAAAACGTTTCTCTAAATTATGAAACTATATATGTACCGCGAAAACATTTTAGTAATACGAGTATTTTGAAAATATTTTTCACGAAAAATACATTTTTCCTTTTATTAAGAGCCGAAATAGGTTTTGATTTTTAACTGGCTGACATTACAATAAACCGTCGCACAAATGAAATGTAGATGTAAACGAAAGATAAAATCCAACTGTCAAATAATAATTTTTTTGTATAAAAATTATGAAATTTGTAATTGCATTATCAGGAAAAACTGTAAAACCTGCAGTATATTTTACGTTTAAACTTCCATAACTCTTACAGTTTTTCTTTAAATAAATAGAAAATAAAAATAAAAAAATATTGTTGAAAAGTACTAGTTTTTCTTGTATAAAATTTAAGCTTTTCCATGAAATGGTTTATAACATATATACTGAATCTTTTTAAATAATAAGATTGATTGAATTTTTTAAAATTATTACACTTGTATTTTTCAGTAAAATTTACTGAATATATTACTTCTTTATTTGTATTTATATTAATGAAATTATAAATGAATTATGTACGTAATTATAAATATAAAACACATTAATAAATTAGATTTGTTATCATTTTCAAACCGTTTTATTGTAAGGAAAATTAAAAAAAAAAACAATCGTAAAAAACGATAATAACTAATAAATACTTTAGTAAACAGTTTTAAAAGGAATAATACTGATGATACAAAAATGAAATTGTTTGAAAAATTAGAAGCAGTTATTTCTTCTATTATTGTCTTCCATATTATCGACCTGTACTTTTTTAGCGATTATATTTTCCTTAAATAAATCTTTCAACTTAATCCTTTGCATGCTTTTATATAAAAGTTCTAGTAAAATGAAAAAGAAAAAAAAACAAGAATTCCTATTCAAGGAGACAAAAATATTTTTTGTGATATTTCGATTTGTGAAACCATTAATAGGTAATACGTAGTAACATAATGGTAGGTAGAGCAATTCGTTAAAGTTAAAGAAAAGTAATAGTAGCCGATCAAATAGGTTCAATTTACCCGGAATGAGTTTCATAAATTTTTTATTAATTTAAGGCTATTTCTGGATACTATGATAGCGTATTTATTTGTCACTCATTGATTGCAGTTGATGTAGAAAATGTAGAAATAGGTATATTATATAATAAAATATTTATAATAAATCTCTTCGCATGAAACACAACGTAAATAATTTTATTTAATGCAATTTACTAATAATTCTGGAAAAAGTAGACCTCGCTCACCATGAACAGAATAAGTGAATTAAAAACTTAGTCAATTAACAATTAAAATAAAAATAAAATAAAGCAAAAAATAGAACTGTCGATCGTAATTATTGTGAAAGGTTTTCCCACTGCTTAAAAAAATATTACTTAATAAAAACATCATAAAGAATGTTTGAAGAGACACCGCATAATGACTGTCTGTGGTACTGGAATTATATCTTTATTACTTTAAAAATTTATTTATGCTAAGTTATCCAAGACGAAAATTATAAAAAAAAAGCTGACAACACATTTCTAAGACTTTCCGTCATGCGGCTATTTTTGGGTGATGACTGTGTTATAACACAATCATTTTAAATAATTTTTTTTTTTTTAATTTAATTAATGATTCTAAATAAAGCGCACGCGTATATCGTATTTCATTCGTGCGGGTGTGGCCACTTTTGATACTTTTTCACACTTAAAATATAATTCATTTATTTAATTCTACCGCTCACCTGTGACGTTACAACATAGCAAAACAACTAAAGCAGATGTACTTCAGTGCTACATTAGGGCTCTTTATAGTAACAGGGGGTACTAATGATACAAAATACCCATTACCCATTTAGCCACTAGTTTATTTAGAACATTTTTTGGAATGGGGTTGCGATTTTGAAAATTGTTTTTTAAAAATATATTATTTTTTAATTGTTAACAAATGTGTCTAAGAAAAATGAGATCTTAATTAGGCGAAATCTAGAGATACTGAGAGTGACCTTTCTCTACAACCTCATCCCCTTGACCTTTTAAGTTGAAAATTTTAAGGGCAACATTGTCGTCCGATATGTAGAAGTAATCTGACCAAGTTGGTCAAAATCGGTCGAGTAGTTCTGGAAATATAAGGTGATTTAGAGTTTAACACCGAAAACACGCGCGCGCGCGCGTACATATGAACATCCGGATTTCATCTGGATTTCTTAGGTGTCAAAACGTAAAGATCCGGTGAAAAACTCATATACACAAATTGGACCGATTACAATATTTTCCCTTCTAAAGCTATAGATCTGTGATAGCGCTAGACAAAGTAATAACTTATGAAAACCCAAATATGATTACGGTTTTAATTATAAATGAAAACATAAATAAAGTAATTCAAATAAAAACGTTACACTTAAAGTAGTAAAACGTAAAAAATTGAAGTATCTTAAATGTAACCGTGATTAAGTAACTAGAAATACGTAGTATGTGACGTCACAAGTAAGTTGAGTCGTTAATGAAGGCAAGATTTCTTTCTGTGTCTATATGTCAGGATTTGAAGGATAGCAGTATCCAGTTTTTAAATGGAAATCTTTAAAATATATCGTTCTGTCTAACAGTAAAAAAAATACCTTACAGCAGAAATGAATAAAAATTAAAAGATACGAAATGATTATTGGCTGGAATTGGATGCAATTCCATAAACCTATAAACAAACGATCTGTCAAATGGTCGAGTTAAAAGATCTGTTTAGCTTGGACATTTATGATATTAAACTCTGGTAATTTACAGTTAAGATTATAAATCAATAAATAAGCAATTTTCATAATGTGCATGTATATATATATATATATATATATATATATATATATATATATATATATATATAAAATATGTTAATCAATATTTATGCATTTTCGTAATCATTATATATGTATACAGTATTCAAGTTGATTTATAAAGTCAGTATTTTACGTCACCAGCGTTGATTTTTTTTATGCTTTTCATGCCGAAAAGGGGTAATAAATCTCAGAGTAAACGAAATATATAGAACTTACCTTCTGCAATAAGTTGTAAAATATACCTTTAAAACTGTATAAATTTTCTTTATTTACAAATTATTGTTATTTATTTATAAATCTCTGTTAAGTCTAAAAAGTAAATCAACAGGTTTGCTTTTTTATCCAAATATGTTATCATAATATTTAAAAGGACCTAAAAACATAAACTTTTTCTTTATTTTCAATGAAAATAATATTAAAGTTATTTTTTTTTTCATAAAATCCTCATTAATGGTGGTCGAAATTAATCTTGCACCTTATTTTAAAATTTTATTATTCTTTAAGACACAAACTTTTTATTTTTTCTTTAAAAAAAATATATATATATATATATATTTTTTCTTTAAAAAATATATATATATATGTGTGTGTGTAAAGAAACTCTTTATGTACATTTTTGAGGCATTTTTAGAAAAATGTAATCTATAAAAATATTGAGAAAAAAAAATTGTAATAGAAGTAATATTTTTAATGGTGTAGGACCGTAAACGTTTTATAACTCTTCACCGTTCTAAGGAATTATTTAGAAAAAATAATTAAAAAAAAAAAATTCAGATCAATAAATTTGAAAAACAGAAAGAAATTCAAGTGAAGAAACAGAAAAATATGTTTTTTAGAAACTTTTATAAATTTTTTTATGATGAAAATTGTAGAACATCTAATCTATATAAAAATAGAACATTTTTTATTGATAATGATATTTCATGTAGAATACGGTAAAAACCTAGTGGTCTATAAAATAGAATAAATAAAAGTTAGCGAAAATTATAAAAATTGAACTTTTATCCGTCAAGGATTTTATAATAATTTGTTCACTGTATTAATTCCATCGTCAGTCACTGAATGAATATTCGTATAATAATGACATAACTGTTTTTTTCTAAATAGTAAAGACTAAAATAAACAATGTTTTTCTCCAAATGGAAAACACAGAAATAAACAATTTTTAATTGTTTATTTCTTTTTTATTATGGCATTTTTCTTCGAAATAAAGCCATGAAATTTGTCCTGTCTACATTGTTTTTTTTTGCAAAATATGTTAAGCCTTGGTATATAAGCTGTTACTACACTAAATTTCATCTATAAATAGTAATGTCTTTTTTTTGGATGTAAACCAAATGAAGTCAATAATGAGAATAAATACAGAACTTTATGAATAGATTTAAACATTTTTCAATTTATTAGATCTTAAAAAGTTAAGTAATAAAAAAACCTGACAAGTCATTGTTCACAGACAACTTTCTTACAATATTTTTATGAAACCTTCCTGATGGGTTATAAATTAAATGGTTTTTGACAGAAAAACTGCAGTAATATTTTTCTTTCCTATTTTACTATTTTCCAGATATAGAGTGGCACACCATAAGTTGACAGATTTGAATTTTGGATTACATATTTATTTTTAAATAAATATAAATCATATATTTATAACAGCATAATTAATACACGCCGTTACACCTAACAACCTTTTCAAGGAGAGTGTGTACGTTTGTTATAACTCTGCGACACAAGTCCTCTTGAATCTCTTCATGCAACTGCGCACACATTTCCATAAGATTTGCAGTTGTTAACACAGAAAGTTTCTCTTTTAAATATATTCATAAAAAAAAAGTCATAAGGATTTAAATTCGAGCTCGAAGGTGGTCAAAAAAGACTTCCATTCTGGCGGTCCAGAAAACGATTTCAAATTAGAAGATTACAAAAAAACTGAATTTAAAACATCCAACACAACATTAGCGGTGTGAGGGCTTGTACTACCTTGCAAAAAACAGTGAGTTATCTATAGGAAATTTACTGTAAATCATTCCTAGACATTACCAAACAACGTTGAGAATTAACTGTATCGTCGAAAAACACTGGCCATATAAATCTCTGACTGGATAAAGCTACCCAAACGGTTACTTTAGCAACATGTTGTTTTTCATGCATGTTTTGTTGTGCTACATCACCCAAAAGTGGACATATTCTTTATTAGCAATTCTATTATTATGAAAATTAGGTCTCGTCTGAAAACAAAGTGTAGAACAGAACGTCATCTTTCCCCTCCGACCAATGTGCAAAATCCAATCTTTTTGCTTGTTAGGTAGTAATAATTTAAGCAGGACAGTCTATATGTGTCACACAAACAGTTTGAGATTACTGTTGTAACATTCTTTGTACTGTACGGCGAGATAATCCCATTTCTCGTGAAGCTCGCCGTGTAGACTTTCCCGGACTACGATGCATGACAAATCGAAGTCCTTCGATACTTTTCGGAAATCGAAAGGGAGCTGCTTCAGATCGTTTCTCTTCTTATACGCTACCTTATTTCTCAAATTTACGGTATAAACGGAAAATGATGTTCCCTGCTGGAGTCCATCGAGAGTTAAAATCAGCTCGAAATTGTCGCTGAGGCACTGTATAACATTTTTTGATTCAGCAGAAAGAAGTAAACCTTAGTGCGCTGTGAATTAGACAAACGACCTCCGTGGCGCGAATGGTAGCGTCTCGGACTTTCATCTGGAGGTCCTGGGTTCGAATTCCGGTCTGGCATGGCATTTTTTCATACGCTATTTTTTCGTACGCACAAGCTTCAAACTTATGTGGCAATATCTTCAAAGAAAAAAAATAAAAAAGATAAAATAAAAAACCGTTCGTGATCGGCCATTGCTCAACAAATTCTGATATGTTGCAAGATCAGAAGCGAATACAATGATTAGGCAAATCTACCGGTATTTCCATGAAATAGGAATTCCGCATGCACAATATGCAACGCCAGGTAAAAAAAAAAAAAATTATTTATAATTGAGTTAATAATACCCATCATTCTGGATGTAACAGTTCGTCAGAAACGTCACTCTTCGTTACGATACGGAGTACACACCGTATCCGAGGTAGTAGTGGCGCAGGCACGTTCGGGAGAGCGGCCGTGTCCGAACATGGCCATCTCCGGGACATCTGCTGAGAGGACCGTACTCCACAGGGTATAAGAAAACGGCCTCATGCCGTATTAAACGAACCACCGTGAAGAGGCGGTAAGAGAGTAAAAAAATGATAAACCAGGCTTAGAAGCCTCTATATTGCGTAACCTATAAATGGAAACCGCGCAAAAATTCCGGCGTGAAAGTGACCGTTTTCGAAATTAAATTTTGTTAAAACTACAAAAAGATAGACATCACCCCACATCGTCCCACGAAGAGATAACAATTTCATTTAGTCAGCATATGCGACTCCCTCCGGAGAACGGGGCGCATTTCTTCCTCCAAATAACTAGGCGCACTCCTGCTAGCCCATAGATGCTGGTACCGAAAGAACTTCAGTGGATGGACTGAAGGGGAATACTAGACATTAAAATAAATAATTAAATTGTTATATTTATAACAGTTATAATAATTGAGAAATAAAAATCATAACAATTGAGAGACTATTACAATACGGACGTAGTCACTTAGACTTAAACTTTAACTTTTGACGAATAATAAAATGATAATCAATTGTTTTATATATATAATTCACTATGATAGTTTTATAATCGTAATTATAAATATATTCCTTATAAAGATGGCAGAATAGTCGAAAGCGCTCGAGAAAATTAAAGTGGAATTTGGTAAGCCGTTTTTTTTTTAAATTATATGTAATTATTATTATACCAAACGGTGCCATTTCGAAAAACTAAATCTCATCGATCTCCGATATGTAGAATTACCTGACAAAACTAAAAATTTGAATCAGATTTCTACCACCAGATCATCTGTTATCTCTTCAATTGCCTTTAACGATTCTGAAAAGATTTCAGAAGGCTACAATTTCTATATAAAGACTTAAGTCGCCACATTGGTTCGGATAACGAAAATGAATGCGATTTTGTTTTACTCATATGTTCATGGCAGGTTTGTATTTTAACATCAGGAACATTTACTAAACCTAACATTATTGTCAAATCATTTCTTGCTAAACAGAAAACTTTGGAATACGGAAGTAAAAGAAATAAAACTAATAAATCATTTTTTTTTATTTTTCAAGTTAAATTTGAGAAACCTGAGCTTTTGTTATTTCTTGTTCTTAAATTTTTTGATTATTTCATGGAGTATAAATTGATTTCTGTGAAACTAGGCAAATATTTAATCTTTCTTTCTGAAGTTATTATTGATATTTTTAATAAATTGACTGAAATAATTTCGGATTAAATAATAAAAAAAAAAAATTACTCTGATCAGGTTATAATTATAATTTTGATGAGTGAGATTTCTTAGGATTTCAGATTTAAATTTGTTTCATTAGAAAATTTTTCGAATAATTTGTATTTTGTTACATAGTTATGTAGGTTATTTGTTCAAATTTAAGGATAGAATTTCGGTATTAGCAATCAGTTTTTATGAGCAATTTAGTGATTATTGAAACATGTTTATGACTATACTTAACTAGGAGCAAATAGATTACACTACTTAATTTTTTGTTTCCGAAAGATGTGGAAAATAGAAAGAATCCAATTTTTTAAATGTTTTTTTCCAAAGTAAATTACAAATTCTTATCTTTTGAAAATTTTATATCTAATTTTCACTTTTATTTTAATGCCAGACGAATCAAATACATGGAAATTTGTCCACTAGATCGAATATTTCTGAGTTTTTTTTTTAGTAGATTTCATAAGAAAGGCTACCTATTGTAATAGGTACCATGATTCGAATTCCGGAAAATTTCTACATATCTTTGCGTTTCACAACCCGCAGACCGCAAAACCACCGTCAGTTCAAAAGTTTATTCACTTTCTTGTGGACGCGATAACTGCCGTAATTTTGCGCCAGTCAGTTTCAAATCGATACATAAAATATAACGACCTAAAATCTCAATCGAGTTGGTTAATGGACCATTGGGGTAGAAACGGGAAGGCTTTTTCGAAAAAAATAAAATATCGCTATAATTTTTTTATTAAGTAAAATATCGAATTCGTTTAAAGTTCCTAGTACTCTTTTGATAATTTTATGCCTAAAACTTATGTAAGTAAAGCTTTTTGATATCATCAACCATTGATTGACCCAAAAATTTGGTTTAGAAGATAAAAAGAATCATACCTTCCTTAATAGGCACAATATTGAAACGGTTTAAAGTGGTCGTTAGTCCTCTAAAGATTACCTAAAACTTTTGTTTGCAACAATATTTTATATGAACAACCCTTAACGCAACGGATAACCAAAATGTTGTTGTAATTGAAAGATGGGTTTGTCGTATGCTAAACATGTGAAACTTTTTCAAATGCAACCATTGTCGTATTGAGTAAATTAAACATTTTTCTAAACTTTAAGGTGGAAATCTTTTTTATCTTCTAATTCGCACCGGTGAAATCTACCTCCGCCTTCCGGCGTGCCGAAAGGGATTTTTTTGTTGTTACAAAAACAAAATTATTTATGTAATATTATTAATGAAAGGATTCAATTTATTACGTGTGGATTAAACATTTTGAATCATCAGATTCTTTTCGCAGTAAGCTCTTTATAGTTTTATCATATTCTTTTTTTAATTAACTAAATAAAGATTTTACATATATATATATATATTTTTGTAACAAAAATTTAATTATTTCGTTATCTAAAAATATTAAAATTTGTTAGCTTATGTCACAGGAAAACATAACGAATTTAACACAGTAAGTTTAATGAAATTTCTAAAACAAAAAAAGAATTATATTTTATCTTTGTTTTCTCTTTTGTTGGTTTCTAGTTGACGAAATCCAGCAATTCCGCTCGGACCCAATTTAGCCACAATGTACGTTCACAATGACAATATACGAATTTGTTTTTCTTTCCCTCTTCTGTTTAATTATTAACTGGGCTTGAAAAATGCAACGCGTTCCATTCTGTTCTTGTTTTTTTTGGCGTTTTTATTAAGGGAGTGAGAGTAAATTTTATGTACGCGAGTTAAAAATATTGTTGGTAATATGTAGAGTTGGATGTACATAGACTATAAAAACACGTAACTTGACTACATATTCTTTTTCATCAAATTACTACATGAAAAATTAGATTCATAAAAGGTATATGTTGTTTTTAATTTATATACTATTCATCAAAAAATTAATAAATAGTACAATACTTTTTTATCCTCTATATACTTTTTTATTAACATTTATTTTCCTTTTTACAAAGCACAATAAATTAAATTTAAAACTACTAAAATTGTAAAAGCTGTTGTAATATTAATTGAAATTTTACTCTTTTTATATTTTCAAAGGACGTATTTTAAATTTCCATTGCATATAAGGGGTATATGCAGTATATGTATGTACTGTATATATATTTTTGTGTGCATGTGCGCGCGCGCGCGCGGGTATGCATATATAAGAATTAGTTTGTAATTAAGCGTTATTGTTTTCTTTAATTTAGTATATTCCATGAATATTTATTTTTATATTTTCTTGTTTGTTTTCTCGTAATTTTTTATAAGAGGCAACTGTACTCTTTAAAAAATATCCTTATTGTTTGTTGAATTCAAAGAGCAGCTTATATTGTGCATATAGAATTAAAAATTATTGCCCGGTTTTGATCTCCAAGCTAAATCCATTTCTTTGTTTAAGAGAATAGACTGGTAATATCTTTCTTTTTCTTTTTCCTGTTTAGTCTCCCGTAATTACTGTTCAGATATTACTTTAGAGGATTAATGAGGATGATATGTATGAGTGTAAATAAACTGTAGTCTTGTACAGTCTCAGTTCGACGATTCCTGAGATCTATGGTTAATTGAAACCCAACCACCAAAGAACACCAGAATCCACGTTCTAGTATTCAAATCCGTATAAAAGTAACTGCCTTTACTAGGACTTGAATGCTGGAACTCTCGACTTCCAAATCAACTGATTTCGAAAGACGCGTTCACCACTAGACAAACCCGGTGGGTAGTCTGGTAATATCTACTAGGCTGTTTCTACACTTCAACTAGTATACAAATATATAACCTATAAAATATATAGCTAATATATATATTTATATATATATATTTATATATATATTTATATATATATATATATATATATATATATATATTAGCAAACAAAACAGTATATTATCTTTCATTTCCAACGTATTACCATATACAGAATGATTCACGAATTATGTAAATAAACTTTCAGGACTTCTTTTGCTGGTGTAAATAAGGAAGTATGTTCACATAAATATATATTTTCGGTAACGTTTCGTTATTAACGGGTGGCCAAAGATTTCTCCCTAATTTTTGGCGGTATCAAAAATACAATTTCTAAGGCCTATTTTTTTCAATTTTTTAGGATAGATTTCATTTAAAACCACAAAAATGGAAAGAATAAAGTCCAAAAAAAATTAAATTCAAACATAAGAATTTTGAAGTTTAATAGCTAAATAAAACGTATCAAATATGTAGTAAATTTTAACAAGATATTAAAAATACAATCCTGGGACCTTCTTAATTTGAGTCCCAAGAATTAATCAGCCTTAATTTTATCGGAGGCGCAGAAATAAGGCGAAATTTTTCACCAGTTGACACTCGGCTAACGAAGAGTTTACGAATCTATATTCCAATTAAATTTTCTTCTTTTTTTTTACCAGCGGAATTTATCCTGAAACTTTGTTTAATTTTTTGTCAGTCACTCTGCATATTTTCATTATCATTATAATTATATAGGTGTCTGTCTTGAGGAAGGCCCTTTTTCCATTCGATGTGAGAATTCATGGTGCGAATAAGAATCATATGCCTCTTGCATTACATAGTAAGCATATTTTGCAAATATGAAGTGCTTCAAATCTAAAACGGTATCATAGTAACTTATGGTAGCGAGAAATAGACGCTGAATGAAGCAGACATAAATCGCTTCTAGTCTTTGAAATGAAAATAATAAAGAGAGTATATTATCTTATCAAGAGAATGAAACCTGAAAGTTATGATATAATGAAGAAACAAAAATTACATTACAAAAAAAAGTTGTAATATTCATAAAATCCGGGATAGTTGGCTGATTTCATTTCATTTTCAAAGAATGCCAGTATATGACAACAAAAATAAATATTAGATGTACAAATGTGGGTACTAAGTAGAAGAGGAAAACTCAGAACTCGATGGCTGAAGGATATGACAGAAGATTTGAAGATAATGGGTTTTGTGAACTGGAGGGACTTGACGCAGATTAGAGACAAATGGAAACAATTTGTAGACGATGCCAAGATCCTCGTCGGACTGTAAAGCCATAATAAAAAAAAATCAATATAAAAATAATTTCGAATAGAAAATAAACTCAGATCTATCTCTAGTAGATAGTGTATTCCTAACGCTACCATTTATTAGTCTTTTACTTTCGGATAACATTTGTTGAAAGGTTCTAATTAAGAACCCATCCTGTCGTGGTGTATCTACAGTATAGTATTTAAATATGCAAATATTCCTTAAGAACAAGTAACGGATTTAATTTCAAGTCGTGAATGATTTAAACTACATTAAATATCCTAGACATCTTTAAAATTTTTCAGTTTTCAGATAACCTGGTCAGAAGTTCAAGATATATATATATATATATATATATATCTTGAAAAGCAAGCTCACGATTGGAACGTTAGAACTTTACATAATATTGTAAAATTCTTTTTTCTTAAACTCAAATTAAATTTATATAAAAATTTATTAGTTAAAATTATAATTTCACATTTGGTTGTTAGGCTAATTTATAATAAATGATATTTAATCACAATAAGCAATAACAAATATTAAAGACAACCATTGATCTGCTCTATGTCAAATCATTTATACTTGGGACAGTTCCGTTCATTAAAAACGATTGATGAAAGAACAATATTCAAATGAACATTTTATTCCTGTTTAAACTAACTATATCGTTAATCGGGTTTGATTAGGTGTTTACCATTGTAACAAAACAGCCACTAAATGATTACTCAATATTTTGATTGGATTCAATATTTGTAAGGTAAAAAAGCCGTCTTGATACATATCAATGCTGTATTTTTAAATTTTCTATTTGCCTTTTGTTTACCTTTTATAAACATTATTAGATAACCATTAGTATTTAATAAAAAATATAAGTAAATAAAGTTATACAATGAAATATTTTACCTGCAGGCAGCAATTCTAAATTTAACTTTCATCTTTAAAATGATTTACCGTTAAAGAGAATGTTCACATAGTATGAAGCATTTTAAACTAAAACGTAAGAAAGTTTTTGAGGTTTCTATATATCAGAGGGGGAAACAAAGTGCTGAAAACATTTTTACTTTTAAAGCAGGGGGAAATATGTTTCTCCTACTTTGAAAGGTATTTTCCCTCGCTTTTACATCCTTTTAATATGACTTTGTGATTCTCTTTACATGTAGACCCGTGGAAATTATAATATTTGTATGGAATATACTTTTATACGATATAAAATACATGCCTAATTTGTAAATAGAAAAAAATTCAATTGTTTTACATTATTTATCTTTAGTTAATAATGTTTAATATATAAGATAAGAAAGTGATATAACGTTTCTACCTTTCATCCAGAAGGTTGTTGGTTCAAATACCTTTTCATTTCTAATCCCAATTTTTTTAACGGTTCAAATCCACGTTTTATTTGCAATGAAATTCATCTTTTATAGGTGTTATTGCGCGGTTAGTCTTTTAAAATAAATTATTAATTACCTTTTTTTTCTTTTTTAGGTTGAATAATCTAGGTGAACTAGTTGGAACGTAAAACGTAAATATGTTTAAAAAATCCGATACCCCATTTTTGACCTATCACTATACTCTCCCCTTTAATATATCTATTTTAGCTGTATCCGGCGGGTAAGTAAAATTACTAACATACAATAACAATTGAAATACAAAATAAGCAACTTGAACGGCAACTATAAAGCTAAATTATTAATTAATTTCTTGAAGTAATAACATATGATACCTCCAAGCAGTTTTAAAATGAATCAGGTCACCTGTTTGAATTTATGGGCTCTATGAACTCCAAGGGAATAAACCTATCGTTATTCATGTATTTAACAGTAAATTCAGTTAAAATTTAACATAAAAACAAAATTATCAATATCTTCTTGTTCATAAAGCAAGAAGTTTAATTTCTTTTCTAAATCACTTACTTAATAGTAAAGCTAGTTTTTGCTTTTATAAAACTATATAATAGAAAATGTGTCCAAATAACCGCAGAGGTAATTTTTAACATTCATTTACAATATTAGATACGAACCCAACTATTTAATCCTGCAATATTTTGATATTTATTGTAGAAAGTGATTCACTAAGAATATAACAAACTTTCATGACATGATCTACTTTTTTTTCGCTACATCACTGGGCCGGACATCCAATTTAGTATACTCGGCCCAGGGCCGTGTCCTTCCGACTCTAAGAGGTCTCCCCATCCACCGGCTTAACATCCAGCACGACAGGTCAACCCCCCGCTCCGGTTCTGGATCTTTTGTGCCTGCCTCTAATCCCCAGCGGGGGAAACAGGGCCCGACTATGCCGTTCCCCGCCCCCCGCCCGGAACCGGGTCTCGGTCATTATGCCTTGCCTCAAACCAAAGGTACAAGCACCCCCAGAAAAATCAACACCCTCGGCCGGGTCTCAGTCTTAACTTAACCTCTCGCGAAGGCTTTCCCATGGAGTCCCCGTCCCTCACAGGAACCCGTACACCTAAGCATACGGGTCCTCCGAGACCGGGCTGTCCATCCTTCCCTACACATAGCACTCTAGTAACCCCGGCGTCGATATTCCTCCACCTTCGTACGGAGAACTGTTCTCGCGAAGTTTGCGTACCATTTCCAGTTATTTTCAGAGACCAACATCCACTCCACAAGATTTCCCGTCACAATGCGTTCATCTACTAATCGTGTGTTGCGCCCATCTATGGCACTCGAACACCGTATGTTCGGCGTCATCTACGCCCTGACAATATTCACAAACAGGCGACTCCTTCTTACCAATTCTATTCAGGTAGGTGCTGAAACAGCCATGGCCAGACATTAATTGGGTAATGTGGTAATCCATATCACCGTGACGCCAGTCCAGCCAGTTATCTAATTCATGTATTAGTCGCCTGGTCCACTCTGCTACTGATGACTCGGTCCTGACCGTCTTCCACTCATTCCTGACCACCTTTTCTGCTTCAATTTTATTACGACCACCCACCCTTAGCCTCCTACTACCTTTGACTTATAGGTCAACTGGTGGAACTGATGCCGAAACGGATAACGACATTGTACGGTAGCCTGCCACTACTCCTAATAGCGCCGCCCGATGCATACTTATCAGTTTTTGTCTGTTTCTTTGTATATTTACGGCATCAGCCCATATTGATGCCGCGTATAGTACAGACGACACCATCGCAGACGTGATGAGCCTCCTTCTTGAAGTTCTAGGTACTATGTGTCCAGCAAACAGCCCCCTGATCGCTTTTACCGTCGACAAAGCCCTCTTTGCATAACATTTCTATATGCCTGCCAAACTTTAGATTCTTATCTAGCACAACCCCCAGATATCTTGTGCTAGTAACTTCAGTAATATCCTCTTCACGGATCGCAATATTCACACCGCGAAGTCTCCGTCTACTCGTGAAGAGGATACACCTACTTTTGGTAGGAGACACCTCCATACTATTTCTCGCTAGCCACTCGTCTATCAATCTAAAGGAGAGATTAGCCTTTGCCTCCACAGCGTCTAGCTCCCGATCTTCAACCAGTACAGCAATGTCGTCGGTATATGCTACGATAGTAACGCCGTCTGGGTAATTAAGCCGAAACACGAAATCATAAAAGACGTTCCAAAGCAGGGGTCCTAATACGGAGCCCTGCGGGACACCACCAAAAATCTGGTACCTCTCCGTCCCCTCAATCGTGTTGACCTCTGTCCATCTGTCACTGAGATAACAATTTATTTGATTAATCAAATAGTCACTTATATTCATTCCTCTCAACGCTGCCACTATAGCCGACCACGGAACGGACCCAAACGCGTTCTTTATATCAAGCTGTATCATTAGCGGTATCCTTCTCGTCCGCTAAGTGCCCTGGCGGACCTCCATTGCCCATCGTACCACCCTATTTATTGCGTCTACCGTCGAACGACCCTTACGGAAACCGTATTAAGATTATTTGACGGTAGTCGTTGGTGCCAAGACTAGCGGCTGATTTAGGTAGGAAGACCGTTCTCGCTGCTTTTCAACAGTCTGGGAATGTGCGGTGTTGTAAACCATAACTGGCGACATCCGTCATCTCCCACGGCAAAATCCTAATTAGACCTTTAATGACTGCAGCCGGAACCCCATCTGGGCCCGGGCTTTTCTTATTCTTCAGTTTATTGACTGCAGCAGTCACCTCGTCCTGTGTGAACCTGCCACGTTCACACAGGACTGTACCTTGTCTCTCAGTTTCCCCCCGTGGGAAAAGTATAGTCATTTGTTGTGCCACTTTATCCTTATTTAGAGCTGGCAGACGCCTTCCAAGGCATTTTGTAATAATCTGGAAGGCGCTAAACTATCTGAACCTGTCTCTCAGTCAGCCTGCGGATGGGATTCCGCAAATTAGGAGCTGCCAGTGGGCTCATAACTTCCAAGGATACTCCCAAATGGTCACTACCGATCTCCTCCTCCAATACGGTTACCTAAATTTAGGGCTATTCTCCCATCTATTATCACTAGGTTTAGGACGGACTCATGTCCTCTAGCTCTAAAGGTTGGCGTTCCGTTGTTTAGGCTTGTAGTGCCAGTGGCCTCTAGAAAATCCTCCAGGGCTTCACCTCTCGCGTTGGTAGACTCCTCACTGGCGGCCATAGTCTTACAATAAAAGTCCCCCAAAATGATGACTCTCTTGGGGGACTGCATTATCAGGCGTTGTAGCTGAATCATCCTGTTCTGGTATTCCCCGGTAGACACATTTGGACCATATATACCAAATATCACATACTCATCCAATTCGATGGCCAGAGTTCTCTCAGCTCTGAGGTGAAGGCCGAATCCACTGTTTCCCGTGGCTCTTCTTATAGGCACATTTCCAACAGTGTCAGCCATTCCCTGTGCTCTAGCAACAGAATAGTCGTTCGGTTCGGTTGCCACGATGAAATCGTAGCTACCTCTATTGGCGATCTCCTCCACCAAGTCATTGGAGAGGAGAATTCTGTTATTGTTAATTAGCAATACTTTAAGCATGCCGCTTGGTACAGTCTACACTCCCTGTTCTATGCGTCAGGCTTTTGCAATTGAAGCACTTGGTTGCCTCTCTGCATTCCCTAATTAGATGCCCCGCACCGCCACAATTAAAACACAAGTTGGTGCGGTCAGGTCCCCTACAGTTTCTACTGCCATGTCCTGCACCCCAACAGCGATAGAAGCGTTCTTGTTCCGTTCTGATATAAGTGCGACAATTAACCCAACCCATCTTGAGTCTTGTTGCTACCAGTCTAGTGGCACCTCTGTAAGTGGTAATCACTGTTGCGTTTTTAGTATCCCCGTAGGCACCCCTGAGTGAGGTAACCTGGAAGATTTCGCTAGTCCCTAAAACTTATTGAGCGCATCTTTGACATCCTGTTCTGTGGTGTCACTATCCAAATCTTTGATGCGCACTACTGTCCTACATGATCTACTTACAAAGATAAAACAGAACTTTCTTGTAAAAAAAGTTGGAAGCGATTCGTGTGTCGGCTGGCGAAAAATTTCGCCCCTTTCTGCGGCTTTGGTAAAATTAAGTAATTCTTGGAATACAAATTAAGAGGTAAATTAACTGGTTTTAAATGAAATCTAGCCTAAAAATTGAACAAAATATGTCAAAGTAGTTTACTTTTAGTAGTAGTAAAGAGAAAAACTTGGGGTCGAAAAACACAGTATTTTATGTTTAGCGTAAAAGTTTTGTTAAATGGATAATAAACATAGAACATTTTTAAACAGAATTTAGATAAAATTAATTTTAGATGTCTGTTAAATTGTTTTCTTCGATTTTTAATATATTTTTTAACTTTTGATTATTTTTCTAAAATATTTAATTCTTTTATTTTGAAATATTGAAAATCTTGTTTCGTTTAATACCTAACTAAAATCTGGTATGCTTTGATAAATTTAATTTTTAATAGACTTCCAAATGTTTACCTTTGTATTATTTTTTCCCCCAGGCCGGATCCACGTAAAGAATAAACACGGCCCGGGAAAGTGTCTTTTACTCTAACATAGGATCTTGATTTCCTTGTCTGTCTCTAACTGCCAATGTGAAATCACCAGGTCCGCCAAAGTAGTACCTTGGGAGCCAGGTTTCGGTCTTGCATTGCCTGCCTTAAGCGGAGATAACCGAAAGGTCACTTCCGTCCGGACTCGGTTCTTCAAGTGGCTTTACGTTTGTATTTGGCTTTGGTAAACTTTATTCATATAATTTTACTCAGAATTGGATTCTGTACAATTTTTTTTTTTTTAGAACATTTATTACCGTTTTATAAACTTATTTTATTATAAAAAATAGTGTGTTTTTCAACCCCATTCTTTTGTATTTTATACCAGATTTCTCAAAAGCTACTAAAAATAAATTTCTGTGACTTATTCGTTCAATCTTCAGGTCAGATTTCAAATAAAACCACTTAATTTGGGTTTCAAGAATTAAAATCTGGTTCAATTTTACTGAAGGCATAGAAATTATGGAGAGGTCTTTACCTAGGCGTCACTCGCCAGGAAGCATTTCCGAACTATGTTTATATGAACTTTTATATTTATCATCATCAGAACCACATGTCCTGAAAGTTTGTTACGTTCTTCGTTAATCATTCTGTACAATCTTTCTTTACTCAGTAAATAAACATGTAATTTTTATTTCATTATTTAACGAACTACATAACTAAATACTATATTCACTAAGTAAAAACTCCAGTTTCTTATACCACTACATTTTTTCTACGTCTTTTGAGGTTATTTTATTACAGTACATAGAAGCCGGAGATTTTTTGGATTTACTAGTATATTTTAAATGTAACTTAAGCGTATCAAAAATATCAATAATAGAATATTAACAGAAATGTATCAATACTTTTAAACAGAATATTTAAAAAAGTATTTTACATTTTTGTGAAATCTAAAAGCGCAAGTTTATGCATCATATTATATATGGAAGAATATCTATCGACACAAAATAAAAAAATAAAAAAAAATAAAAATTTGATGCTTAAGGAATCTTTTAATAGTGAATAATACTATAACCAGAGCCTCCTTCAGCCATTTTACTTAATCCTGTGGAGTTGTCTAAATGGGCGCTTTTCTCAGGCTAATTTCAATCATAAATTTTCTGGGGTCTTCGATACGAACAAAAACAAAAAAAAACCGTTCTTCGATACTAAATTAAGAATTCCTCAGGGGTCTGTTTCTGGGGACTGTTCTGTATTCAATCTTTATATCAGACTTTCCTGCTCCGGATCACATCACTATCACTATCACACGATAATCCTAACTGATGATCAAATCCGAATCAAGCCTCTGCTAAATTACAATCAGAGTTAAGTAAGATCGGCGCTTGGCTGACGAAATGGAAAATGAGTCTGAATAAGAACAAATCGAGCCGTGTGACTTTTCTCAAATAAATAAGAACAAATCGAGCCGTTTGACTTTTTTTACGATGAGGGTAGGTGATTGTCTACGGACCCACCTGAATGGCATCTACATCCCTCGGGTATAGTTCCTTGGCCTATACTTGGATCGCCTTGGTTGCATGACGAGAAAAGACCATGTATTTAAAAAGAGGAAACAGCTTAACATAAAATATATGGAACTAAATTGATTTCTGGGTAGAGACTCCCAGTTATCGTTATCTAATAATCTGTTGATCTACAGAGTTACCCTTAAACCTATTTGGACATATGGGATACAGCTATAGGAAACGACGAGTAACAGAAATATTGAGATAATTCAAAATCCCAAAATAAACTGGTAAAGAGCATAACAGGGACGCCGTGAGGTGTTAGGAGTAGGGAGGTTCATGATTATGTACCTTCTCTTTCTACCTTCTCAAAGAGATCTAAGAAATTGGCTCACTGTACAAAACACGTTAGATAAACATGTAAATTATCTGGCAGTAAATCTACTGGACAACAGAGATGTAACCAGAGGAGAGGCCTGGAGAAGAAACTGGGAGTGGGAACAAAGGATGACTCTGTCACTATGTAGTGAATGTCACTTTGATTTTTTACGAATTATAGCTATTATTTATATTTACCCATGAATATTTGTTGTAAATAGTGGTGTTTTCATATTGGTATTGATAACATTAGTTTTATTTTTTCTTCCTGTGATTTATTTCTAGAACTATGTAAAGTGTTAAACATTTCTTGAGCCACCTATCTTTTCCTGTATATGAAGTGTTGAACCTTTGTATGCTTCAATAAGGGATTTTATCCGGGACTTCTCTTCTCATGATTATCATTACTCAATTTTTATGACTTATGGTCGACAAAAAAGTAATATAAAACTACTTAAACAGTTCCTAGTTTTTATTAATCATTAAAATAATTATTTAGTGGTAAATTATCTGTGTAATGTAACCCTAAGATACGTATAATTTTTATTTTATGTTGTTTGCTTTTAATTATCAGCATTTCTTGTCTAATTATTAGCAAGCCGCTCACCATTGCTAAACATAATTAATTTTGATTTACCGCATTCCACATTAAGGTTACATTTATCAAAATACTATTTCAAGGCATTTATGTAACTTAAATAAACGATCATAGCATTAGCATAATCTAATAACTTTAATCAATCACCACCAATAAGGAATTTAAAACAGCCTTGTTTTACACCCATTTCATTAGAAAAATTACCTATTACCATCATTATTAAAAAAAAAAAAAAACACAATGGGAAAATTTAATAAAATTCCTTGGTAATGATGAAAGAAACGATTCCTCTATATTTTCATCTTTCATCCATTTCTTAATTTTAATATTGAAAATCGATCTTCCTAATACATAGCTAAAATCGATGCATTTATTTATACAAACGTAAGTTTTAACCACATTTTCTTTCATTCATGCATATATATTATGATTTAACCATATTTTGTTTTTTTTGTACTTTTGAACACAGCGACATTAAAAACTGAAAAAAAAAAAATTGTTGATGATCGCATTGTTTTATATATACTTTTTTTGAGGGGGAAAGAGTAACTCTTTCCCCCCTCAAACAAAAAAAAGAAAAAATTAAGTTAAAAAAAAAATGTTCCTTAATTATTTTACTGGATCAGGAACAAGTAATAAAATGAGAAACAGTTGTATTCATCACACGTTTCTTCATAAATTTAGTTTATTCTTTATTTATACAAAGTAATTAAGAATTTTTGCGTGTTTATTTAATATTTACTCAGAACGTTCTGTGTGCTGTTAAATGTGTATTCATTTTGTACAAAGAGTAACATTATTTATTTTAGTTGAAGCTAATTTGATATAGACTTGGTCTTGTTTGCTTGTTTATTTATTTATACAACGTGAATTTGTCAGAAATATGTTTGAGTTAAACAGAAAATTAATTAATTGTTTTAATTTGAATTTTAAAATAACTTCCTATTTATTTCTTTTTTTTTTGAAATTTTATTGTAATTCGTATTAATTATAAATTTTTCTTTATTTAATTGTACATCAATATAAAGAGAATTTATATACAGTAAAGTACATATGTTGTTTGATTTTCAACTTTCTGATACATAAATATAAATAAATAATATTTTCCCTTATATAATTTTCTCTATAATTATTTCTTAACTTTAATTTTTTTTTGCATAGTTCAATCTATATTTGCAAACTTAGAATAAATGTAATTATTTTTATTCCAGTATTTTTATTGTGATGAAATTTTAATATTATTATTGTTATATTTATCATCTTTAAGTATCTATTTTAATGTATTCAGATTTTCTTGGCGTAATGTATGATATATTTTCTTTGTTTAATTGATCATATGATTTAAATTATAAATTTGATTACTTAGCAGGCTTTGGATGTAGTTGAATCTATTGAATTTGGTTTGTTATCAAGTAATTACTTCTGGTAATATTCCCAAAATCGTTATTGATCAGTTTGATCAATCTTTTTTAAAAATGGTGTTTTCTTAGTTATAATCAACGGATTTTGATTCTTTACAAAGTAAGACAAAGATTATTTCTTTGTTTAAAATAAAAAATAAAAAAATTATAAAATACGAAAAATATATTAGGTTGTGATTTGAAGGGCAGTTTGCTTCTTAACTTGTCAATAGTGAATGTTTAAACAGGTGATCCTGAACTGCAAAAGTTTGTATTAATAACTATGTAACTTCTAATTTCATCATATTTCGAAGTTTAAAATACATGTGCTGTAATTCATATATACGCGCCTGCAACGTAATAACGCCTTATGTAAATTGTTATATTGTGAAATAAAATAAAATAGCTACATTTATGGTATGAGTTAAGAATTAATATATATATATATATATATATATTGAATAAAAAATTGGGTGCGTGGGTTTTTTGTTTATTTGTTGTATTTGCTCACATTTTTATTTTAGCTGCTACTGGCTCAGAGAGCGGACCAATGGGTGTGCGCCGGGCGGCTGCACGCAACACACGAACGATTCATACTTACTGATACGAACGATTTATCTAAAATTATATTTTTGTTTTGTGAATAATAAAGGAAAAAAATGGAGTTAGATCTATGCTAAATAATCACAACTCAATAAACAGCTAAAAATGTTCAGGATTTGGAAGATTTTCGTTGTAAAAACTTTTGTTGTTAGTACGCTAAATTCATGAACGTTATTCAATTTCTATTGGCAAAAAAACATTTAACAAAATCATGTGTAATGAAATATATAAACCATGCAACATTTTTGCGGCTTGCCATGAGCCGTTTTTTTCCTATATATATATATATATATATATATATGTATATATTAATTGATTGATCGAAGCGTGATTCCGTTTTAACTCTACCTTCTGAAATTTTGTCCAAATGCAATTGACAATTTAGAAAAAAAAAATAATAAAGATTCTTGCTAGTATTTTTCTTGCCGTGTAATGAACTGGTGTGGTGGACGGGAAGATCCTATCACCGAGCTCTAACAAATTGTATCCCACCATTCTTGACGCAACATATACCTGTCGTCAATCACTAAGCATTGAAATCTTCAGTTTTTCACTGTTTACGGTTTGCTCCTCTTATATGATTAGCTTTTATCTTCGCTCTCATTCTCATATTGTTTTTCAGTGTTATGCCTTTCCCAGTTCACTAGTAAATAAAAAGTTAATCAATCATTGATTTTTGAAAAAACCTAATCGTTTTCGAAGCACTTTATTTGCGAAATATTTAAAAATATATTAAGTTATATACTCTTACATAAACAAATTAGAGATGCATGGGAGTACCACGCCCTCACAGTCAATGATGTGTGTCCATGGAAATAGTTCTTACGATATTGCTAATTCAGTAGTGTTATTTTGGTAGTTTTTTCTTCCATAAATATTACGATATGAACTTTGTTTAACATATTAATTTTTACATTATTAATGTATTTTTATCTTTGAGCTCAATATGTTAAATCCTGCACAAAAATCAGCAAGGTCTACTGTTCAAAAAACTTCATATGTTATACTATACAATATTTACCTTAATGACAGTTTAAATTGTTTATGTATAACTTAAAAAAAAGTCTTATTGTATAAAAGTTCATGAGTATTCTAATGAATGAATGAATGTATTTAAAAATATATATAGTATTGGGAAATTACCAAAAGTCTTTTTAATATTCTTATATTTTGGTGTTCTTTTAAAATAATAAATAAAATAGTTGTGTTAGACGTGTCATTACTCCTTGTTTAAAATTTTAGTTAGATAACGAACTGGAAGCGCGAAATTTAAATTATTGAACAGATAATGCTATATAATTTTAATACGATCCTTGATAAGTTTAACTCATGAAATATTTAATAATCTTCGAGTGTGTTACACCACTATCACTTCATATTTCATACTGTCACAGCCTATCTTCGATTACGACATTTTTTAATGTAAAATTACTAATTTATATTTTATATATAAAAAACTTCGTTACCTGCCGTTAATTTTGCAATAATAATAATTAATATAGGAATATTATATTACGGTGTTACTCACTGTACTATTAATAACTTACAGGTATGCCTGTAATAATAAAAAATTTAGTTTTATAATTTTACACGTGTCTATATAATATGTGTAATATTTCTATTATTATCATCTTGTACGTCATCTACGTATATGTTTAATTATAGAAATTTATAAATAATTTTTTTTTTTAATAAGCTAATGTTTTCATCAATGTTTTTTTTTTTTTGCTTGATATCGCCACATACGCTTTGCTTGCATATAATATGGAAAATGTAGCGTATGAAAAATTCCATGCCTCACCGAGATTCGAATCCAGGACCTCCGGATGAAAGGCCGAGACGCTACTACTCGCGACACGGAGGCCGGCATTGATTTAATAAAATGAAAAAAATCTGATGTGGACACTACATAACTTCCTTGTACGCCTATTAAGTTACATATACACATTTTTTAAAATGAAAAGTATATAAAATATTATTTCATTAAACTTTTTGATATATTTTTTTTTATTTTTATTTATCGTAAAATTTTTTTTGCAATCAGAGGTTAATAGTTATTAATAAATCAATATGTTTAAACTAAAAAAAAAGGAAATGAAGTCTGATTCGAACCTCTGTGCCTTCCCCATGTAAGTTCCAAATATTTCATTAATTAAAATTTTATTCGGCTATAACTTTAGAACCAATAAAAATAAGTACCACTTATCATATATCGTTGAAAAGCTCTCAATGAGAGCTTATTACTGCAGAGCTTATTAAGAAAAAGTCCAAACTCATTTTTTTTTGGATTTTAGGCCTTTTTTTTACACCTTTGGTTCAGTCGATTGCAATCAAAAGGGGAAGTGCACAACGAGATGGTAATAAAAGTCCTTAATCCAAAATTTCAACATCCTACGGCTAATAATTTTTGAGTTATGTACAGACGTCACGCTGAAACTATTCAAAATGGATTCAGGAATGGTCAAAAGTGGATATTTCCGTTGAAATCTGAAAACCGAAATTTTCCGCGATCACTATACTTTCTTTTTTTTGTACAAGGAAGTAATTAGTACTGCTTGATTAAAAATCCATAAAATTATTTTTAAAACTATAATACCACTGATCAAGGGTAAAAAACTTCATTGATACTAGTAAATTAGACCTCACAGACTTTTCTTTTAAACATTTAGTATAACTGTAAATTATTCAATCATTTAAAACGAGAAGACATGTAGATTTATCTTCGCTTCTTAGCCAATAGAACATTGATTCTCAAACTTTTTCGGCCACCGCCAAATTGAGGATCAAACATTTTCTAACGCTCCCCAAAATTTTTAAACTTACCATATGTTAAATATAATAATTGTAATTGTTGTTTTTAAGATGCGCTCTAAAAACAGCAATTATAATTATTTCTAATACTACTTGTATAGTAGGTATTACTTAGGTATATATTTAAAATTTTAGTTTTAAATATCAGGAAAACATAATTTTTGCCTTTTTTTTTATTAAATCAGCGATTGCCTTCCTAGACCGCCTGAACGCCCCCAATTTTCTTTGGGTTTCTACCGCCCACTGGAAGGCCTTCAGCGCCCTCAAGGGGTGGGGGATTATCCAATAGAAGAAAAGAGGACAGATGTATGGCTGAGGATCTTAATCTTCTTTAAGAAGATAAAATAGATGTAAAAATGAATCCTAAAGGATCTGATGTACCAAAAACAAAATTTTATTATTCAGATAGAATGGGGGACCGATGGAGATTCATTCATTTTTTGACGTAGTTAAGGGATTAAATTAGATTTAATACATTTTTTTTTACCCATCTGTACGTACGTATGTACGTATTTATCTTGCATAACTCAAAAATGATTAGCTGTAGGGTATTGAAATTTTAGATTTAGGATTGTTATTAACATCTCGTTGTGCACCTCCGATTTTGATTGCAATTGATTGAACCAAAGGTGTAAAAAAAGGCCTAAAATCAAAAAAAAAAAAAAAAAAAAAATTGAATTTGGACTTTTTTTTAACTGCAGTAATAAGCTCTCATCTTTATATACCACTAAAATATTAATTCGAATGTTTTAATCTGATATAATAATTGTCAAAAAACTTTAGTAGACATATTGACAAATCAAGATAATTATTTAATTTCATTCGTTTAAAAAAAATTAATTAACAACAACTTTTCGTTATTTTATTTTGTTTCATTTTACCCCGCTCAAACACATACTTAGACATCATGACTCTCAAAGTAGGTAATGCTACCTGAATACGCCGAACAATATTGCTAACAATAGATACCATAGATTATAAAAGGTCAACTTTCCAACTTGCAGCATCAAAATAAACCACGCTTCTAACTAGCCCCGCTCAAATTTTTTTCGATCTTAACTTGAATGTAAGTCAAGAATGACTCAACCAATCTTAATCAAATTTTTATATGCACAACTTCAAATATACTACTACAGCACATCTAAATTTCAATGAAATTGATTTCGTAGTTTTGGAAATTTTTGAGCCACAAAATTTGATACGTATGCATATATATATATATATATATATATATATATATATATATATATATATGATTGAATTTCATTTGTTAATGGATAATAAGTTACCATGAATTTTCAAATAAAATCTATATATATATATATGTATATCGAACATAAAGGAAATTCATTTCCCCTCCCCCCATCGTACCATACGGCCTAAAGCAACACGGTACTTTTTTCGAAAAGTTGATAAAAAGTACCCATGATTTTGTTTGAAAATTCATGGTAAGTTATTATCCATTAACAAAAGATATTCATTGATTTTTCTTACATTAAATTTATTTATTATCTTCTTAATTAGGCTTTAAATGCAAAAACTTTATTTGTCACACTTATGATTTTAGACGTATATCTTTGTTGTTTTTCAAAAGCATGAAAGTTTCACATTAATGCTTCCTGCTTTCAAGCATGAAAGCATAAAAGTAACATATTATGCCCGTGGTATTTAAATCATTTCTCTCACTTTGTTATGTTATTCTTCGAATTTAACAAAGATATTTTGAAAATTGTTAAATATAATTTAATTAGGCATCGTAAAATAAAACGTTATTCGATGTTTTGGAAATGGAATTCTACTGGTAGAACTGATATTGGATCGCTTAAAAAAAAAAAAAGACTATGTTAACTTTAAATGCGAGAAAGGAAAATGTTAGTATCATTAATAGGGATATTATTTTCTCCTACCCGGCCAGTCGGGAATACAGTCAATATTACGATTTCCTAACTATATACGAATAAAAGTTAATTTAAAGTAATGTCACGAAAACATACTGAGACTTGATCTTGTTTACCAATTAAAAATTATAATTTTACGTAATTTTTAATTAACAATTAGTAAGCGAAATAGTTATATCATTAAACAGTTATCATTAAGAATTATAATTAGACATTTGTTCAGATAAAATTAAATATATATATATATATATATATTTTAATCGTTTACCTTGTTATCATATACACTGAAAAAAATATTAAACCTATGTAAATTCCATCAGAAAGCATATTACTAATAAAACCAAACTTTAGTCAAATTTTATATGCGTAAACGAGTTTATACAACTGTTGCATTTAAAAATTTAGACGCAATATTTAGTTCATGTTGAGTATATTCATATTTAATTGCTGCGTTTAATTGTAGGGAGGTATCCGAAATGTAATATTATTTTACATAAAGTTGTATTTTGGTAGACTACTTTTTTATACTGTGGTGATTTCTTTTAAACAGATTTTATAGTAATTTTCCTTTAATCATACTTAAAAAAAATTTGGTTTATTGCAATTATACCTTGATTAACACTTTCCTCAAACATCTAATTATCAAGATTTTGCCTTCCTTGCTGAAATGCATAGAACACTCGTTTGCATAGAAAAAGAAAAATTTCATTGAACATTTATTTTAACTTTAAAACTGTTCTGTTCACTTTTCGTTACGAAATTCTCTGTTAATTTTTTATAGTTTAAAATATCAGTTTGGCTACAGTAATATATCATTTCTTCACAATAGCAAGTATTTAATTCAACGATAAGTAATTTCAATTTAATCGTTTCAGTTCTGGCAATATTTAAGTGGTTTGGATAAGTATATGTAACTTCTCACTATGCCGGCCTTTGTGGCGCAAGTGGTAGCGTCTCGATCTTTCATCCGGAGGTCCCGGGTACGAATCCCGGTCAGGCATGGCATTTTTCATACACGCTACAAATAACTCATATCATCCTCTGAAGCAATACCTAATGGTAGTCCCGGAGGTTAAAATAATAAAAAACTTCTCCTTATAGGTATATTAAGAAGCTTAGAGACGAATGCAAAAAAAATTGCCAATACTGGTATCCAGTTGTTTTAACGGCAAGTGGGCATCACAGATCACCAGTACTGGCTGACAATTATGGATTTTTACTGATGGCCAGCAGTAATTGGAGTAGTATATTTTTCATGTTTTTTTAATAGTTTATTTTTTTTTGGAGGTGTGTGTTGTGTGGTCGTTCGCAAAAGCTTTATGTTGTTTTTTCTAAGAAATTATTGGTGAAGTGGTGGTTTGTTTACATGAAGAAATATAATAAATCTCATACTGTGCATCTTAAATTGTTAGACTCATCTTTTCACAATTTCATCTGCTTTTATTTTTAGGGTACACTTTTACGTTTGAAGCACTCGACTTCTACGTTAAATAGGTAATGAATGATTAGTTAGTGGATATAAAATGGCGGATAACATATTCAGGTAGGGTCAACATTGGAAGCGAATACGTTATGTGACCGCTACTTTCTCTCACCATTCAATTATTACTTACTCCAATGAAAGTAAGAAAACATATTTAGACAGTTAAATAGACCGATTGTAGGCCAGTTCTCTTCTTTGATCTACCGGATCAAGTCGAGAGGTCCATCGTTCAAGTTCTAGTAAAGGCAGTTACTTTTATACGGATTTAAATACTAAGTCGTGGATGCCGATGTTTGGTGGTTGGGTTTCAATTAACCACACTTCTCAGGAATGGTCGAACTGAGACTGTACAAGACTACACTTCGCTTAAACTCATACATATCATACTCCTTAAACCTCTGAAGTAATACTTGAACGGTAATTCCCGGAGTCTAAACAGGAAAAAGGAAGGCAAGTTCTCTTTTATTATCACTCCTTTTGCAATTTGAAACTGTTTTCTTTAATGATTTTTTTTTAATGAAATTAAAAAAATATATATAAAATTAACGATGTAGATAAGAAAAATGAATAAGTTAGTTAAAGACAATAATAATTTTCAATTTCATTATTAACAGAAATTTTTATACATTTGCTGAACATTTTCAACAACTTCTTTGTCTGATTTTTATTTTACTTTATTTTATTTTTTTATAACATTATAAGTGATGAAAAAGGATTTATATAAAAGTTTGATTAGTATGTGAAGGATTTGATGTGTGATGGAAAGTTAGTCTTAATGACGTGAAAATTCCAGGCCTTGAAGGGTCTTAAAGCTTAAAGCTTTATAGCTAACGTTCATAAGAGTTTGGAACGAGTCGACGGTGGTAGGTTACTGGGTGGTGTGCGGTTTAAAAGCAGAAAAGCATTGCAAGTGATGGCAGACAACATTCGTTGACTAGGCAGACAAAGATTGGGGGGCATCAGAACCAAGAACACGTCCGTTCTCTCTGACCGGTCGACTAGCAGCGGCAGAAGCAGCACCCAATTCCCTTCTGTTATTTCGTTCACATGATTAGATCTGCCCCGTGCTTCAGATATTTCATGTTGCTCTCGCTTGTTATCAATCACAGAAAGAGCCGGCCTCTCCCTTTACGCGCTCACACCAATGTAGACCACTAACACATACAACACGAAACACTCTCTCGACTCCATCCTCTCATTCTTTTTCATTGGGGATAGAAGTACTGTACTTGTAATTCCCCAGCTTGTGCGTTTCAAATTTCTATTATTGTTAAGTGCCACATCCAATTTACTTTTATCATACTTTTAATACATCTTCATCATTAATAAGTTATAATTCCCAAAAGTAATTAATATTTATCTACTTTATCTACTCTACATTATCTACTCTGAATCATAAACTTAATTACAACAGTTATTATTTTTAACGTAAAAAATGTCATACATATATGCCTTTTAATGTTAAAAAATATCTTTTAACTCTTCTTAACTTTTCAAAGATTGAAGATAAGATTTTTAATTTTGTACTAATTAGGTCATAATAACTACATTATCTTAAACCTAACATCCAAGACTTTTGTGGCTGCAGGAAGCAGTCTTAAAAAACTGTAAATGCTAAGATGTCCATCTACTATATATTTTAAACCTTAGACTTAAAGACTTGAAGTACGGACTCTTGAGAAAAATACAAATATGGCCTTGTAAATAATAGCAAAATTAAAATCTTTGATTATCGACAGTGAAAATAATAAAGGGATTATAGAGAATTTGAATACAGTGCATATATACTGAAAGTATATTTTTTATTATAACTCAATGTAAACGTTTTTGCTGTAATAGATCATTTTTTTAGATTTTTTATTTCCCGTCTAGATAGCGCTGTAGGAAGCTATAGCTCTAGAAACGAAAGTTATAATCGGTCCAGTTTGGCCATATGCGGTTTTCACCGGATCTTGACGTTTTGACACCTAAGGAAGCCAAGAAAACCGGATATGAAAATTTTCCCGTGTTAATGTTCATATGTACGTGTGTGCGCGTTCTGTGTTTTCTTCTAAATCACCTTATATCTGTAGAACTACTGAACCGATTTTGATCAAACTTGTTCAGATTACTTCTATATATGGATCATTGATGCCATTAAATTTTAAACTTAAAAGGTCAAGGCGGTGAAGCTGCAAGGTCACCATCATTATCTCGAGATTTCATCTAATTAAGGTCATAATATATTTCTTAGGCACATTTTTGTTAATAATTAAAAATAGCATATTTACAAAAAAAGTGTTGTAAAATCGCATCCCCACCCGAAAATATGTTCTACACTATTGCTATGTTATGACGTCACAGGTGAGCGGTAGAATTAAATAAATGAATAATATTTAAAGTTTAAAAAACGTCACTCGGTCTGGCTGACTTGATGGCCCGGTTGACAGTAACTCGTGCGTTAAGCCTCGCGGCTACACCAGTTGCCAATCGTAAAAGCGAAATTTGTTTTATGTTAAGTTGTGAAATTGCATTAGTTTAGTTAATTCTGACCGTCACCACTAGTATCGCCACACTCGTGAGAATTAAATACGGTATGTGCACGCGGTTTAGTTAGAATAAATGAATTAAATAAACGAAAAAATATTATATTTAAATGAAATTATAAAAAATTTAAATTAAGTTGTGTGTCTAAGCCGTGCATCAGAAACAGCTGTGTTGTCAGTTTTTTTTTAATCTGTATAAAACATTGCTGCTATGAAGTGTTATTTTTCAGCGAGTTTCAAAAAATGAAGAGTGCCTTGTAAATTTGACGTTATCAAACGAGAATATTTCTTAAAATTGCTAAAAAATAAAAAAAGGAGCTCATACGTTTAAATCGATGTTACTGTATGGAAACCCAATAAATATTTGAGGATGTGTAAACTTACACTCGATAAAACGAAGTGTTTGCCGGGATGAGGACAGAGTATTATTTTTTATTATTTTCTGTTAAAGAGGGATAATTTTATAGAGAGTATTACAGTAAGTGTTATTGCATTTATATCTTTATCGCTATTATACAGACGGATTACAAAAATTATTAAATGTAATCTTTATTTGTCATGAAAACTGCATTTTTATTCCATGCACTCTTGTGTTATTTTTTATTTAGTCGAATTGATAACTAATAATTTTTTTCCAATTATAATAAGAATAAGACAAATAGTTAGTTATAACTATTATAAACCAAAGAACACCGGGATCGTGGATACCGGTGTTTTTTGGTGGTTAGGTTTCAATTAACCCCACATCTCAGGATTGATCGACCTGAGACTGTACAAGACTACACACTTTATTTACATTCAAATATACCATCCTCTGAAGTAATACTTTACGGTGGTTCCGGAGACTAAATAGAAAGAGGATTTCAATGAAAAAGAAGAATTCCAGCTATTTTTAATCAATTCATTAATAAGGTATCTATATTAAAAAAAAAAAACATGTCAAATTATATGTAATGTATTTATATGGGTACGTAGCAAAAGATAATAAATATTGCGTAATAAAAACGTAAATTAGAAATGACAGAAAAACTGAAATAAATCATGTATAGAATTTTTTCGATGTATTATTTATTACTAGGATATACAATAGCAATGGCAGATCTATCCATTCAAGTTTAGTTCATCAAACCTTTGTTTTATTTCATCGCTTTCCCACCTAAAACTAACAAATCGTAATAAAGAAGTACCTTCGATAAATATTTTTAATGTTATAGTACACTTTAAAGTTTATAGTTATTTAAAAGTTATAGTTATTTTTAAAGTTTATAGTACTCTTTTAAGTGGTAAAAAGTGTTTTAATATAACTATTTAAAAATATCTGAAAGTGCTAAATGTATTTTCATATACAAAACAATAACTTGTTTAATAATTTACTGTATTGACTTAAGGATAAAGAATAAGTATTTATAAACTCTAAAAAAAATTTCTTTTACGATTTCTGTAAGTTTTTTATTAATTTAACCATGTTAATTTCCTACATTTTTACCAAAATTGAAGAAATATTTTCATTAGATAAAGTTTCCATAAAGATTTTTCCTTGAAATGTAAAAATGTTATTTAGTTAAAGAAATATTTATTTTTTCTACGGCTGTATTTCTACCTTAGAATTACGCGGAACCTTATCATAACGATCATTATGAAACAGATTTTTATTATGATACAGGTGTTCAAACAATCAGAAGCGAGTAATTGATTAAACTAACAGTTGTGCTTTCGTTTTTCTTTACTGTTATTTTAATCCGATTTAGTAGTTAGCAAGCAGAGATTAATATAAACCTCCGGGTTGGTCTAGTAGTTAAACTCGTCAACGCAAAATCAGCTGATTTCGAAGACGAGAGTTATAAGGTTCAAATCGTGGTAAAGGCAGTTACTTTTATACGGATATGAATACTAGATCTTGGGATAACTGTGTTCTTTGGTGGTTGGGTTTCAGTTAACCACACATCTCAGTAATGGTCGACCTGAGACTGTACAAGAATACATTTCATTTACACTCATACATATGATCCTCTGAAGTAATACCTTACGGTGTTTCTGGAGACTAAACAGGAAAAGAGAGAGCACAGATTAATTTGAAAGTACCTCAGTTGCTAAGGTTTTTTATTACACTGTTTTTCCCTTTTTTTATTATTTCGGATTCTGAGAAATGTCTGAACACCGATCGATATTATAGAAAAGGCAGAACCTATGACTCATAACCTATTGCCTTAGAAAAGTACTATTTAATGTATATTTTGAAAAATATTCCCTTAAACAATGTACGGCCAAGACTCGTGTTGTAACTTACTTCGAATTTGTGCGTTAATGTTATCAGTATTGACTCGTTGCGTACTTTTATAAATGTAATGTTATAAGTTATCAAAATTGCTTGTATTTAATTGAATTTTTATTATAATTTATTTGTGACAGTTTGAAATAAATATAATGGGGTTTTTTCTTTATGTAATCTGTATTTATATTCTGGATTTATTTATCGAAGAATAATACAATGCAACTTACACATCTAAATTTAAATAAAGATTTGGAAACGACTTGAACTCTGAAGTGAATTAAAAAGTTCTATCCAATTCAGTTTTGAAATCTGTTTGTATATATGCAGCTTTTTAGTACATAGTATAGATCAAATATTGAAATTTGTCATCTTTCGAAATGAATTATCTAAGAGTAACTTAGTAGTTTTTTTTCTTGTTTTGGGGGATGATTAATTCACCATATAATTTTGAAGCTTGAGTATCGGAATTTGAAATGAAAGTTTTGCAACGGATGAAAAATGCCATGCCTGCTGACATTCGAACCCGGAACCCCCGAATGAAAGTTCGAGAAGATTTCTCAGCCCTTACTCCGCCAGGAAGTACGGAGAAAAAGTAGTATTTTAAAGGTTAATTTATAAATACCTATATTAGGCTGAGTACATTACGGGTTTGAATTCAGGTCCAGCATGGCATTTTTCAAACGCTACAAAATTTCGTTTCCATATTTCCACGTATAAGCTTATCTGTAAATTCCTGTGATGGATTAATTCATCAAGAAAATAAATTATCAATTAATTTATCTTTAAATATTTTTTCGAACAATAATAAAAAATCTGTTTACCGGGATGAATGAAAAGAATAATTTGAACTTTCTTTATAAATTTTGATAAATTTAGCTTTTAATTTTCTAAATTAAAATATCATTTTATTACTGGGCATTTATCAGAAATGTTTTCATTTTGTATCGTCACTGTTAAACTGATTATTTATTTTTCTGTAAATATTATATTAAGAATTGAATGTAATTTAGTTATTTGTTAAAATAGTTAAAATAACTCATCAAAGAGTATGCTTTTCCACCAATCTTTATTCAGAAAGAAAATTTCAAGAAAATGGAGGTATATTTTTAAAGGATTAATAATTTCATATGAAGTATAGCAAATTATCATTAGTAATTTATTTAGTCAGTAACAGAAGTTACCTAACTTTCACAAAACAATTTTTGTCAAAAGTTTATATAATATTCTCTATTAGAAATATTTTGCGGTATGTTTAATACAAAATAAATGTGTTAATTAATACAAATTAATGTACAGATTTCTTATATCACTTTAACATTTTAGCGAATTATTTAATGCAGAAGGAATTAAAATTTTGAGATATCTTACTCATAAAAATTTTCTTAAAATATTTCTATAAAATAATAAATATTTTCACAAACATGAGGATACCAATGCATTGAGGGTCTAGAAGGCAGAGCCCTGGCTAGACGGTCGGGCGAGTGAAGCGAGATCTAACCGGATAGTACAAACAAAAATAATAAATAAAAATATTGAAATCATTAAAAAAATTATTCGCCGGCTACAATGAATGTTTCTGCCGGTCGATTATAACAAAATATGTAATTAAATTTTTTTTATGGGCAAACTTCACGTAAAATATTACTCCTATTTTACATTGCCACAATAGCTAATCAAAGAAAGAATATTATTGAATATTTTATTATAAGAAGTATTATAAGTGAACAAATAGCATAAGTATAAGCGTTTATAAAGAAGGGAGATCATAGTTTTGATTCATATTGACAGGTAGGTGAGGAAAATTTCTCATATATAGTTTGAATTTTAGAATGAATAATAAGGTATTGTTATCTCTTCAGGTACCTTTTTTCTCGTACCCGGTCAACTAGCTTCATATTTCTTGTTCCAATATTCAAGGAATTTGATGACATCTTCGTCTATGGAACTGTACAGTTAGCCGGGACCGCATTTACTTCTTGAGGTACTGTCATTGAGGATTATCTCTTGAAACTTTAAAAAAGTTTTAAAAATTTTAAATTGGCGCCATTGAAAAAAAAAATTATTAGATAAGGTTGTTTATTTTTCTAACAATAGATCTTTATCTTAGGAAATTCCATGCCAAATTTCAATGTAATTATTCAAACCAATCTCGAGATAAAAATTATTACGTGAAAAAAAAAAATGGCGGCTAGCAGAAAACAAAGCGTTTCCGGTCCCATGTTTATAAGAATGTTTTTCATTATTTTAATATAAGAAAACCACTGCAAAAGTTTGGCGGTCTATTTTAGAAACACTCTTTCCTTGATTCATTAAAGAAGTTTTGTTAGTTAATAAGGTAACTGGCTATAAATTAAACTATGATTACTTCATTAATTATTTATGTAAGGTTATAATTACATAACTGACGTGAAAAACCCTATCATGATTTGCTAATTTGCAAGACCCGGTAAGAATAAATAAGAAAAACGTATTAAAGGAAAATTTTAAACTGTTATTATGAATAAAAACAGTACACTAATAGATCAATTTATTTCTTATCTTTAACGATGTACAAACTTTGTGTTGTTGTAATGTTATTAGGCTATAATAAAAATGATAGTAATGAAAGATAAAAAATAAATCAGATGGATTCTTTAACAGTGTATAAAGGAAGGAGAAATGTTCAACCACCGAGTCGTGCTTTTGTACAGTTGATGTCATATCGATTGTTATTATGTAGGCTAGACATGAGGCATGAGCCATGAACCATGGTACGCTGAGCCACACAGTGTTCTATATACGCCCTCCTCCTCATTCTCCATCGTTTCACTACTGTTACTGTTCCCACTATTTACTGGTATGTTGTTGGCATGACATCCGCCGGAATTTATGAGAGGATCGTCAACAGCACGCGAACTCAATGAATCCATAATCCTCTTCAACTCGACACAATCGGTTTGCCGTATCTACCGGGTAACTAATAATATCAACTACACCTAGATAATATATTAAATAATATTACAAAGCTATTTATTTTTATTTTTCTTTTATTTGTTCACAAATTCAACCATTACGTAATATTACGCAATTTATTAATTTAATTTTAATATCTAATATAAGGTTAGTTATTTTATATCTCAGGTATCGTAATCTGATTTCATGAGAACATTTAATAATTTTGTTTTAAATAAGAAAACATGCGATTAATGAATTATAATATACTTTGTTTTAAATAGCTTTGAATTTATAGGTTATTATTATCGTTAGATAGTTATAATTCAGTGAAACTTTTTTTATCTCATAATTGTAATGTATGACGTTAAAAAATTAATTCTGGTCAATTTTTATTTTCCAATACCTGTAACCTACGAAATTCAATTTTTCTGTTGTTTTTCTTTATAAATAAAGAATTAATGAAAAAAAGGAGAAAAAAAATATATATATATTTTTTTCAAACTAATTTGATTTTATTCATTGTTAGAACCATAAAATTATTGTAAACGACTAATCTTTTCATATTATTTTTGCATAATTCAGATATTTTAAGACAAAAAGTATTCCATCTATCCGCCATTTATCCAAAAAAGTTATTTCTATCGAAAATGGGTATTTTTAAAATTTTAAAAGCTGTTACTTTTTACACGACTACCCAAAAATGTATTTACAGTGTATGTATGTTTTTTTCCACCGTAGCAACTTAACGACTGAATCCATTTAGATGTATGATCCCGCATTGGAATCCTTACGTTACCGGGAGTGTCATAGGCTATATAAATATGTATATTTATGCAGGTGATTCAAAAGGAAAGGAAAATAAATTGAAAACTGATTCTAGAACTTGAAATAAGGAAAAAAGTTCATACAAACATATGTCTGAAAATACTTTGTTATCGAGTTACGACTGGCTAAATATTTCGCTCAGATTTCAATTTTTCTGGTTTAATTTCAGTGTACTTGAAGATTTCTTACCTGAAAAATCGAATAAAATAGGCTCCAAAACTATATTTCTGGTAATTTTTTTTTTTATACAACATGTAACAGAAAAATTCAGTGATGAAAAATATTTTTTTAGGTTTGAAGTACAATTTTATTAAATGACTAACAAAAGTATAAATATTATTATTAAAACGTGTAATAAATTGTATTCTTAGAAAATTGATTTAATAAATTGATTTGAAAAAAAATACAACTTTTATTAATAACAAATTAACAGAAAAATTTTATGAATTTAAAAAATTAAAAACAGCTGTTTTTAATAAAATAAATTTAGATCTTTCAAAAAATGAAATATTTCTATTTATGTTTAAAAAATACTCTGGTTTATACTTTAATAATTTTCATGACTGCCCAAATAGAAGTGTAATCTATTTCGGGTGTGTATATGTATTTATATTTGTTCCAACGTAGCGGCTCAACAACTGAACCGATTTAAATATATGACCCTGCAGACTAAGGAATAGTTCCTGAAAGAGGGTAGTAACTCTTTCAGTAGTTGTTAAGAGCGTAGGTCAGGATGATTTAAATGGCCACATCAAAATCACTCAATCTTCTGAGTACTGCGCAGCTGAAAGCAATGGAAAATTACAGCTGTTTTTTTTTCCAAGAACATGTAGCTCTGCATTTTCATGTAACAATGATGGAGGCGCATTCCTTGGTAAAATATTCCGGAGGTAACCTAGTCCCCCGTTTCGATCTCTGGGTAAGGACTACTAAGAAAGAGATCATCAGAAAATTAAAAAAAGAACATTCTACGAGTCGGATCGAGGAATGTTAGAAATCTAAAAACGGTTGGTAGGTTAGACAATTTAAAGAGGGAAATGGGTAGGTTAGATGTAAATGTAATAGGAATTACCGAAGTTCGGTGAGGAGAGGAAAACGACTTTTGGTCAGGTGGTTTTAGAATAATTAACTCAGCGTCAAATAAAGGGCAGGCAGGATATGTTTCGTAATGAATAAGATAAAGAAGTGAGTAGAGTATTTTAAAAAGCATAGCGATAGAATCTTTGTAATCAGGATAACATCAAATTCTAAGCTGACAATTGTTAACGTTTATTGCCTGCAAGTGCCCACGATGATGATGAGTTAGAATGTATATACGAAGAAATTGATGAAGCAATTAAACACACAAAAGGGGATGAAAATTTAATAATAGTTAGCGATTGGAATGCAAACATTCGAAAAGACAAGGAAAGAAGTATTGTGGGTACAGGCTGGACAGAAAAATGAAAGAGGGGCCGACTTATTGAATTTTGCACGAAGTATAATTTAGTAATTGACAATACCCAGTTTAAAAATCATAATAGAAGATCAGAATAGAAAACTATGTCCTGAATAACACATTGAAAAAACCAGGCTCTACTACAAGGTATCAGATAGATTATATCATGGTTAAATAAAAATTTAGCCTTCAACTCGTTGACAGCAAAGCATATCCAGGTGCAGACATTGACAGCGACAATAATTTAGTGATAATGAAATGTAAATCGGGGTTTAAAAACCTAAATAAAAGATGTAAGATGAATCGGTGGAATTTAGAGAAGCTTGAGGAAGAGGAGGTAAAGAAGATTTTTGAGGAGAACATCGCAAGAGGTCTCAGTAAAAAAAGATAAGGTAGAAGAAGATAATATAGAAGAAGCATGGGAGAATGTTAAAAACGAATTTCTTAAATCAGCAGAAGCGAACTTAGGCGGAAGAAAGAGATCTGGTAGAAAACCTTGGATATCAGAAAATATATTACTGCTAATGAATGAACGTAGAAAGTATAAGAATGCAAGCGATGAAGAAGATAAAAGGAAGTATTAAGGAATTAAGGAAGTATTAAGGAATACTATAAAGAGGAAGTGCAAATTAGCGAAAGAAGAGTGGATTAAAGAAAATTTTTTAGAAGTAGAAAGAGATATTGATCGTTGGTAAAATAGTCGGAGCGTACAAGAAGTTAAGGAGGGTATCAGGAAATCATTTTAAAAGTATATTGGAACGGAAGAATGGCGGGAGTTTTAATATTTATCCCTACAGATCGCAGAGCCTGGACAATGTCCTTTGCTGCTGTATCTTTCTATTATCGGGCGGATTTCATCGGTTATTTAGTGGCGGTTATAAATTTTAAGTTTTATTTGTGGACGGATTTGCTAATTTGCGTTCCTATCCGTATGGACCATGGTGTAATTTATTTACTGGTTTTGGCCATGATAAACTAAGCTTTGAGCCTAGCAATCCCGGCGTGATTCCCCTTCAGTCCATCCGCGGAAGTCCTTCGGTACCAGCACCTATGGGCTAGCAGAAGTGCGCCTACCAGAGCTCTAGTTATTTGGAGGGAGAAATGCGCCCCGTTCTCTGGAGGGAGTCGCATATGCTGAATAAATGAAATTGTGGTCTCTTCGTGGGACGGTTTGGGGTGTTGTCTAGCTTTTTTATAGTTTTAACAAAATCTAATTGCGAAAACGGCCACTGTCGCGGCCGGAATTTTCGTGCGGTTTCCATTTATAGGTTGCGCGATATAGAGGCTCCTAAGCCTGGTTTGTCATTTTTTGACTCTCGTACCGCCTTCTTCACGGTGGTTCGTTTAATACGGCATGAAGCCGTTTTCTTATACCCTGTGGAGTACGGTCCTCTCAACAGATGTCCCGGAGATGGCCGTGTTCGGACACGGCCGCTCTCCCGAACAGTCTGCGTGCTTACGCCACTCCCACTTCGGATACGGTGTGAAGTCCCGCATCGTAGCGAAGAGTAACGTTTTTGACGATAAAAGTATATGTTTGGAGCATAGTTTTATATGGAAGTGAAATTTGGACGATCGGAGTACATGAGGATAGATTATACGCTTTTGAAATGTTATGCTATAGAAGAATGTTAAAATTCAGGTAGTTGGAGTAAATGACAAATGAAAAGGTGTTGCGATATAACAGTGAACGGTTGTTAGGAAATGTTTTTATATCTTCTCACCTGATCTTCCGATTTTCGAAATTCAAAAGGAGATTTTTTAGTGTAATGCAAAATCACGATAGAACCAAACTAGAACAAAAATTAACTGACCGTATTAATAAAAGGCTAATAATAAAATGCATGTAGAAATTTTAAATAACCATCATTACGACGAAGTTGATATATTATTATTTTTTTTTAAATAATTGCTACTGAAAAGTCAACATAATATGATGTTTTTGTCATAACATTGATAACAAGCTACTGTAGAGAAATACTGCTAACAAGCCGAGTAATTATTTTAATTGAAAAATTACTGTATGTCGCTGCCTGGTGTACAGTATGTTTAATAAAACATTTTGCTTAACGGAAAAATGGTAATTTTTATTGCTACTCACATTTTATTATTCAGTTTAAGAAAATGTATTATTCAGTTTTTAAGAAAATCGATTTTATTTTTATAAATATCACCTGTTAACAGATGATTAACCTTATAATCTGATCACAGGTTAACCTGTTCATTTGAAATTGCATAAATTCGACTAGCGTATGAGAAAAAATATATTACGTAATTAAAAAATTACGTAAATTATCCACAAGAGTTGAATACTTTTTTTTTATTCATAATTTCGAAGAAGTGAATGATTCAGTAATCAAACCGAGAAATGAAAATAGGTGTTTAAAAATAGATTAGAGAATAATTTAAAAACGTCCTTGATTTTTTAATTGTTATTATTAAGTAAAAATTCCTGAAAAATTCAGATAATCATCGGGTGAGTCCATAAGCAGCATGAAAGTGACAGAAAAATAAATTAATGTGAAGTAGGTATAGAATTACTGTACTTTTACTTAACTGGAATCATAGCTCTAGAGCTATGCTGTAAGACAAATTTTTCATGATCCAGGAAACCCAAAAACAAAAAATTGGTTAAATTTGCATACCTGTGTAGGCTTGTTGGAAGATTAAAAGGTTTTGACTGGATAAACAGATTTTGATGAGATTTAGTTCAGTTACTCGTATATATGGAGCAGTTTATTGGTAAAATTTTGAGGTCAATATCATTCGGAGGTGGCGTAGATAGTTTATTTGGATTAATTTTTTCAAAATTCTGCGAACATAGTCCTGTTTATATTAAGCTGAGTACTGTGTGCATGATTATCTTATCATTTAAAAAAAACTTTTCCTTAAATTTCATCCTTTACCGAAAAAAGCCATATTTTTATTTATTAAATATTTTTTAACCGAATATTATTCATCCCTTCCTAGTCAAAGTAGTAGTGCAAGTAGCCCAAAAAAATTCTTTGAGGGCAAGATTGAGGGGGAAGCGATCAAAGTTTAAAAATATCGATTTAAACTTTCTTTGAATTTTGAAAACTTTTCCTGTTTATTTAAACTTCTAATATTAATAAAACATTAAATAATAAACATTTAATAATAATATTAAAATAAAAGTTCCCATCATAATTCACCCCCCGCCACAAAAAAAAGAAATATTAGGTAACCTTTTCATTTATCATTTTTCTATAAGAATAAATAACTTTTTTCTTTTTTTTCATTTCTCCTGCTCCCCTGGGTCGAATCGGCATTCATGCAATTTTCAACCCAGGGAGGGCAGATCCTTTATTCACTTCATTTGCCTGCCTCAAATCACTTAGGCGGGGTAACCGGGCTTCGCCACAGTAATCAGGACTCGGTCTTACCTCTTGCCTGCTTCAAGCTACCAGGGAATAAATAAATTTTAAGGATTTCAAGAAAGGATAGATAGATAGATAAAATAAATTTTAGATCGCGTGTTATTTTTAGAAAGCAGACGTAGAATAATAAAACAGCCGATATTAGATTTAGTGTTTGATAATACAGGATGTAATAGAATTTTAAAGATTTTAAATAAATTACTTAAGAAATGTGGCAAATAGTAATTAGTCCTTACAAGAATTTTATTCTCAATTTCCAAATGGATTCAACTTTTCTTATTTTTTGTAATCGTACTTCAAGTGTGCATTTTATTAAAATATTTTCGGATCTTTTCCAATCTTTGTCAACTAATCTATTAGTAAACTACAAGTGATTAATTCTAAACATAAATATTTTATCTTTACTCAGGAGGTGAGTAAGAGACAACATTTACCAAGATCCTTTCAAACCAGACCTTTCTTTATTTTCCTGTTTAGCCTCCGGTAACTACCATTTAGATAATTCTTCAGAGGATGAATGAGGAAGATATGTATGAGTGTGAATGAAGTGTAGTCTTGTACATTCTCAGTTCGACCATTCCTGAGATGTGTGGTTAATTGAAACCCAACCACCAAAGAACACCGGTATCCACGATCTAGTATTCAAATCCGTGTAAAAATAACTGGCTTTACTAGGACTTTAACGCTGGAACTCTCGACTTCCAAATCAGCTGATTTGGGAAGACGCGTTCACCACTAGACCAACCCGGTGGGTTTTTCAAACAAGACCTGTCCATCGTGCTATCGACGCTACATAAAATCGTGCAAAAAAAAGTCAAGTATGGGTCGCTGCGTACCGCATTGGGATTTGTTACATTTTTTTGCAAACAACCACGTATTTTTTACTGTCTGTTTGCTCACCGATGTCGGGGAGAAAGTTATATTTATGTATTACAATTTTATGGGTATAAACGCGTTTTGAAGGAAGTTGTTTGCTTTACAATCTTCAGATATAATTGTCTTTCCGGAAAAAATTTTCTTTGACATTGAGTATATATTGGACCACTAGTATTCCCTTATTTCACAACAAATACCTCCAAACATCCGCTATTGCGGTAATACACGGCCAATATCATTGTTACGCTATAAAAATAAGCTTTCATCTATTTCCTTAGTTTTTCTGAGAAAGCCTATTTTTATTTGATATCTCGGTAGGTTGTTACTGCACACTTCCCGGATACGAATTGACCAGTTAACGACGGTTGAATTCTGTCTCCTGCTTACAAAAATTATATTTTGTTTTTTTTAAACCAGCAATAGATAAGTAAAAAATAACATTTCCCAAAAAGGCAGTTTAGAATCAGTTAAGTATGGAACAGATTGCTTTTAAGAGGATTTCAATGAAACCTTTCCTTAATATACTGGTAGACAGATAGTAGAAAATATCCAACAGTTCTGGTGATAAGTAAAACAGATTCAATTTCAAACTACTATCACACAAACATGACATTTTTTTAATATTTAAATAATAGTTGATTCCGTTTCCTTAATGAATACAATTAATGTTGTTTATATGCAGTTATGAGTCCATTTTAGCAAATGATCCTTAGCAATTGAGAATTGAAATATATCTTGCAAAAGATTTTGGATGAAAAATCTTCACAAAACTTATTAATCAGTATTTAGTTTTGTATAACTTGTAGGAACTAATGTACGGAGGACATCACTTTATTCCGATAATGTTGCAGAACTTTCTTTTTATAACATTTTCATCTAAAGTAATCGATCGATTTATATGTAACCTGTCTTTTTGGAAAAATTAGATTAAAATTTATTAGTTATTAGGTAGATTTCTAAAGAAACCTTGTAATGGGTACCATGATTTGACTTCTGGAAAATTTCGACATATCTTTGCGTCACCGTCAGTTCAAAAGTTTTCGTATATATATATTTCACTTTCTTGAGTACAAGATAACTTTCTTTCCTTTTCCTGTTTAGCCTCCAGTAATTACCGTTCAGATAATACTTCAGAGGATGAATGAGGATGATAAGTATGAGTGTAAATGAAGTGTAGTCTTGTACAGTCTCAGTTGGACCATTCCTGAGATGTGGACAAATTAAGGACAAGATAACTGCCTTAATTTTTGCGCCAATCACTTTCAAATCGAACATAAAATATAGCGACCTAAAATCTCGGTCGAGTTCATTAATGAGAAAAATTGGACCATGGGAGTGGAAATGGGGGGCTTTTAGAGAAACAAAATATCGCTAAAACTTTCTTATTAAGTAAAATATTAAATTCGTTTAAAGTTCCTACTATTCTTTGAATAAGGACCTAAAACTTATCTAAGTAAAATCACCAACCATTGGCCCAGGAGGTGGAAAAAATGGAGTTTCGAAGACAAACAAATCATACCTCTCTTAATAACTACAGTAACGAATCGGTTTAAAGTGGTCGTTAGTCCTATAAAGATTACCTAAAACATTTGTCTGAAACAATTTTTGATATGACCAACCCTTACGGCAAGAGATGATCAAAGTATTGTTGGAATTGCAAGAAGATGAGGCTTGTCGTATGCTAAACATGTGAAACCTATTTTTCACATGCAACCATTGTCATACTGAGTAAATTTGAAGGTTTTCTTAACTTAAAGATAGAAATTTTTTTACCTCCTACTTAGCACCGGTGAAATATACCTCCTCCTTTCGGCGTGCCGAACGATTTTTTTTTATATAATTTAAACTTTAAATGTACTCCTTTATAATTGAAATGTTTAATATCTGTATAATTAAAATGTATTTTTTGGTTAATACATCCTATAATAATTCTGAAAAAGATATATCTGTTTCGTATTATTCAACATTTACAATAAAATTACGAAGTTAATCGACTTTTTAAATTAGGGGTTTTAGAGCTGGTTTCTACGGCGTACTACTATAATTTGAATTTGACTGATATACAAAATTAAATTCTTCTAATATTTAAATGCGATACCTTTCTCAGTATTGTTTTATTTCTTTTTTGCGTAGAGTACAGAATATGAACAGAATATTTTTATCATCCCCAGTTTAATAAAAACGTTTTTATAAAAGTTAATATAACTAATCTTGTGTTTTATTATATACTTACATTAAAACTTCTTAATATATGTTCTACTTTTGTAGGTACCCTCTACTACATCCCGTATTAAAGGCCAACATTAATCAGCTAGTAAATTAACGCTCCGTTTGCCTTTATAAAGTTTCCCAACACTGAAGTATCGTGGTTGAAACGTTCACCATGTTCATCAGTTACTACTAACCCCAAGTTTTGGCAGAAAAAATCCAGATGTGAATGCCGGAAACGGAATTTTAGTTACATATTACATCCCATAGTTCATTATGAATTTATCAGTTTATCTAATATATCCTCGTAGTTTTGTGATTTATGGATACCCAAAAAAGTTTCTCAAATTTTTTTAAGATCTGTTTAAGCAGTGAGTTCTCTCCTTGCCATTCTGTACTTTTTCTAACTCGTTTTTATTTTCAGATAAAATATGATAACTCTCTTTTTGAAAATCATAACTCCTTTAGTTCCCTCCCGGATTAATATTAACGTGATACCAATATACTGATAAAATTATTTTATAAATTCCAGCAGGTTTAGTTATTTTAGAACTCGGAAGAAAATGTGCCTAATGTTATTATATAAGAGAAGTCATCTTGATTTTTATAGTTATAAAATATAAGAGAATATATCTATATTAATTTTTTTTTTAATTTAATTTTTTCATTATATTTATTGGCGAAACGATATAAATGTTATATAACTCAGCTTAATAATTAATTATATTCATCCTATATATATATTTGTGAAATGTTCTTGTGAATTGAAGTATACAGGAGAACTAATACCCAAATTTGAGGACGCTCAGAGTCAGAAACAAAGCTGGTGAGCCTAGTTGACTACTGCTACAACTGTATTACTATTACTACTGAAGTCAGATAACCATGAAATATGAAACCCATGGTGCTAAAATTAGTTCATTCACCGGAAGCTAAGCTTCCAGCCTCAGCCGGAAACAATCTAGTTAGGCAGTCACGGCTATCCTTTAACCCTATCTATCTATCTCTATCTTCATATCTTGTCCAAACCCTTTAACCGCCCTTTCATGTTTAGAATAGAAGACGCGTTCCATATTTTGAATTATACATAATAATTTTGCAATTATAAATTTACAAATATTTTTCATTATCCTATTCTGTAAAACCTTTGTAGTTTTACTTTTATTTTAATAAATTATTAATTATCAATTATTAGGGTATATTATTAAATTGTAAGTTTATGATTAGTTGGTTGTATAATGATTAGAATTGTACTTTTTAAATTTCAGTTTTTGAGCTCATCTCTGGTTTAATTTCTAAGAATGATCTAGTAGTCCTTCTGTTATAATTTTATTAAAATACTTATTTTACATTTAAATATGAGTGTAAGCGCTTTTTAAAATCTTACTTATAAAATATATATATATATATATATATATATATTATTTTGATCAGAACGCAATAATAAATTACATAGATCGCGTCATTATAAGTTAAATTATGAAAATAAAAACAAAAATTAAAAGGCAAAAAGTTATGTTATTAAATTCCATATTATTTTTTTTACATGTAACGTGTAAAACAGTATTAAATAAATACATTATACAGAATGTATCAGGAAATTCTCCCGGGACTTCATTAACCTATTTTATCCTGAAAATAATGAAAAATGTTTATGTAAACATATGTCCTAAAATTCTTCATTTGCGAGTTACGGCTAGTGAAAAGATTTAGCTCGGATTTCAGCCACCCCTGTGAAATGAGATCGTACTGAAATTTTTAAGACATTACGTAAGGGGAAAAGTGAGTGATTTCATATAGTTTTGTCTGAAAAGTCAAAGAAAATAGGTCTCAGAACTGTATTTCCAGTAGTTTTTTGAGAAATCTTTGGTGAAAACCAATAAATTGGGGTAAAAACCCTGTTTTTTTATGTTTGACCTACAATAATTTTATTAAATGAATAATAAACATTTAACAAAATGAATAATAAACTTGGTGAGTTATTTAACATCATGATTAATAAACTTTTAAACAAAACTTTGAAAGAATTCAATTCTGAACAAAGTGGTGTAAAATAACATGAATAAAACAAAGAAAAGTTAGAAAAATTCGAATTTTATATAGAAACAGTACATTATTACGTTTGTCAGAAAAGTACTTATTTATTGTAAACAAAAAATAAAATTCTTTTTTTTTTTGGTGTGAAAAAATTTGTAAAAACAAAATTTACTGTTAACATTTCTGTTAAAAAATTAAAAAAGTGGAAATTTCACAACAATTGTAAAATAAATTAAAATTACTTAGATAATAATTTTTTTTTAATGACAGAAATACAATAAATTATTTGAAAAATTATTATTTCAAAGTTAACAATAATGTAACAACAGGATCAACAATGCACAGTAATATATTAGTGCTTAAATAATCTATAAGGTACATTAAGTATATCGGGTACAATGAACTGTGCTGTCATTAGCGAAGAATTTCTGTGAATTTTACTTTGAAGTGATCCGTTTGCCACTGAAGTAATGCCGTACTTATTTACAACAGAGGAATACGCTGATATAGTATTCAATTTGGGTGTATGTAATGGTAATGCTTCAGCAGAATATGAAATACGATTTCTGAATCGCAGGATTCTGAATCTCAAGACAGCTAGCGCAACTTTTCACAATTTTCGGGAAACAGGTTCACTACATAGTATTCGTGCCAGATACAAACGATCTGTCCAACACGACGCTGTTATTGATGAAATTATTATCGATATAGTTTAGCCAAGTCCAGGCGTCAGTACACAACGTCTTTCTAAGCGGATCGGAGTTTCGCATTCGATGGTTTGGAGGACACTTAAAGAAAATAAGTTTTATCCTTATTATAAACAGCCAGTTCAACATCTACACATAGGAGGAGGTTTGCTTCGCTTGGAGATCTGCAGCTGGTGGACTACAAATCGATAAATGAACAATTAGGTTTTGTTAACCGACGAGGAAAATTTCACTCAAGATGGCGTAAACAACTTACGCAGTGATTATTCATGGATAGAAATAAATCCTAATGAAAAGGTGAAATGTAATTTTCATCACCGATTTAATGTCAATGTATGGTACGGCGTTTTCACAATCAGCTGTTTCATACTTCCTGGTCGTTTAAACGCTGAAGTTTACTTTAGAGGAAGATGTTTCCTCTAGCGCTGAGAACAAATAGTATACTTCCAGCACGATAGCACGCCTCCCTACTTCTCTTGTGCCTTTTCCACTCACTTAAATCATCATCTCCTTGAGAAATGTATAGCTTGTGGAGTACTACATTTCTGGCCAACAAGATTGCCAGATCTAACATCTTTAGATTTTTATGGGTGGAGATAGATGAAAAATACTTTTTACAAAACGAAAATGCATTCTCGTGGTGAAGTAATTGTTAAATGGCGCTTATAGATGAGGCTGAGAAACTTAAGTGCAGCTCTGTAAAACTAAAAGAGCAGCAAAAGAAGTACTGAAGTGCGCCAAGAAATGTTGAAAATGGAGGGCTCATTTTTTAACATATATAATAAACTGGGACATATAATGGAGTTTTGTCTAATGTACTGTTTCTAAATTAAATTCTAATTTTTCTAACTTTTCTTTGTTTTATTCAAGTTATCTTACACCATTTTACTCAAAATTAAATGTTCGACAAGTTTTGTATAAAAGTTTTATCTATTTATTAGCCATTTAACAAAGTTATTGTTAAACATAAAATAAACAGGGTTTATTTCCTCAATTTATTGTTTTCACCCCAGATTTCTCAAAAGCTGCTGCAGATACGGTTCTGGGAACTATTTTATTCAATTTTTCAGTTAAAAAACCATAAGAAATCACTAATTATGTTCCTTAATTAATGTCCTAAAAATTTCAGTACGACCTCAACCACCGGGATAGCCGAAATCTGAAAAAATATTTCACTAGCCGTAACTTTACATGAACTTTTTCCATTATACTGACAAGTAGAATAGGTTATAAGAGAACTTCATGATACACTTTGTGTGTAATACATTATAACAAAATAATCGAAAATTTGGAAGACGCTATTGAAATCCGTTTTGAGCTAATATATAATTACTGCATAACGATCGTGCGCAAATAATTTTTTTTTTTAAATTCATTTTATTTAAAAATTCTTGAAAAGATTAATTTTTTGGTGTAAAAGAAAATTTATTAATTATTTTTTAAAAAAAGTGCTGAAAGATTTTACAATGTTTTAATTTTATTTATTGATAATAGCAACAGAAATTTAATGAAGGCCGTTTATTATAAGCCGAAGTATTTTGTTTAATTACACGAAAAGAGTTCCGTTGTCTGGTTTGGTAGTGGTGGATATTGTAGTTTTTTAAGAATATTTGGCAGTGAATACATATTATTAATATAAATTGAATGGTAAGCTAACATATTTAATTTTTATCGATGTTTACGAATCATTTGTATTGACGGCAGATAATGATGTGATAGTTGATTTTTGTATTTTAAAAACTCATTCTGATTTTTTGAGGGTACCCGAGAGACGACATATTTTATAAGAAAATATGTGTAAGAATAATAAATATTTAATATTGATGACAAGCTTAGCGTTTTATTATGGCTCTTCAAAGGAAAAGAGAACGGTAATTTTGTTACAAACAAAATCAATCTGATCATCCCAAGAGACTTGTCATCTAATAGAACATCCAGAAGTTTCGCGATTTCGTAAATAAATTTTTATATATATATATATATATGTAGTTGTGCTATATGAACGGCACAGAGTCAATTCTATTAAAATATTATATTTAGAATCATAATTTAATTAGTAAATTGTAGTCAATATAGGGAATACATTTAAAGTTATCAAACTTTTTGTTGCGGTTAACACCATGATTATGTCTAATTAATTTAGTTCTGCTATCAACTCCTGGAAATTATTCGCAGTTTATATTATTCTGTTATATAAACCATAAAAAACTTGTAATAAAATAATTGACATTATTTTATGAGTTTCATTAAAACGATTGATATGAGCGAAAGGTTCAGTAATTTTTGTTAGTAGCTTGTTAATATTGCAATCATACGTGAATCACATTAAATTTTTTGCCGAATTTACAGAGAAAAGTACGTAATTTCGATCGCGCGTTGAAATTGAATTTCCTTCACATGTTGTAGTTTGAGGAGTACGAAAATACCATTGACTTGTTTTTCCTTATACAAATATTCCTATGTGTAAAATTTATGGCTCGAAAATCTCCGAAAGTACTCGATCAATTTCATTTAAATATACATATGCTATATTAGAGTATCTGGAATTGTGCATCTGAAAATTTTATAAAGACTGGTTGATTCGTTTTTCTGTTACACTCAATTTAATGTCGACGATAGACAACAACCTCAATTTGAAGTTACGTTGACATTATGTATTTGTTTATTTTTCATATGCGCTTTTTTCAATAAGTAATAGTGGTGAATGTGTTTAAACTAATTGGTTGGTTGTATATAGGATCTACTCGTTACTTTTAATTATTTCATCAAATTACGATTATAATAATTTAATTTTCTTATAAACAGAAAATATATTTAATATTAAATAAAAACAATTATACCTCTTTTTATTTTCTTATTTAATGTATATTTTGTGTTTCTTGTGCATCCTGATCCTATAGGGAAAGATACCCTCCGTGTGGTAGTTTCGTTCACGACGCCACCCCCTCCGTACATAACCGTTATCGGAAGTCATCTTCAAAACCTCGGCAATAGGCATCTCTCAGCCTCTCCTGTTCAAAATATATATAAAATGAAAAACAAAAAGTCGGTCTTGTTGTGCTGAATTTCTGCGCAATTTTTTTTTTAGTTTTATGGTGGTAATTCGCCACTACTGTAACAGCTAAAATAAAGACAGAGGAAAAGTCTAAATTAATTCTTGAAACTGGATTTAAAATCATACTTTATAAGTCAGCAAGTATATCAGTACCAAATTAATAACCGGTGTATTGGTATAAATACATTTTTTAAGTAGATAGATTAAGAAATTATGATAGGTATTTATTTATTAATATAAGAAATATTTTCCTTCTAAAATCATCATAGTATCGAGATATTATTAAAATTTAGTTAATTTTTTTTTAACCAAACCTAAATTTTTGTTAAAAGAAAATTTAATTCAACTTACAAAATTATTTTAAAAAAGTTCTATCAAATGAAAATAAGGTTTGGGTTTAAATTTTTTATCTATTTATTTTTTGTCTTATTATTCTAAGACATGGAAATAATATTCATTCAAAATTCATTCAAACTTGTATTATAACGTCGTCCTATTTCAGACAACACTGTGAAAATAAACTTATTTGATAAGAAAGTTTAATGGAAGATGTTCCCTTTTTTACACTTCTTGTCGCATAACGGAATAAAATAAATCTCAACACATCTTATTCCTACTGATTCGGTGTTTATTTTTTACATCATATACACAGCAGAAAAACTGAATAAATATATGGTTACACTTAAAAAAAAAAATCAAACCTAACAATATTTTGCAAATATTTTTTTTCTTGATTTATCTGCATAAAGAAATGTAACATTTCTACATTAATATAAACAATTTTAACTTATTATCTTCTCATATTATTTGCATTTTATTGATTTATATAATTATTCTCCTATTTAAAGGTGATAAAATATCTTCTCCTTTGTATTGTAAAAACTTGATAAATAAATATTCGCTCCAGTTTAAATCTATTCCAGTTATTAGGCAATGTAATTAAAACAAAAATTGTCAATATTTTAGGCATTTGTAAAAAATTATGTTTAAAAAGGTAAATTATCTTTCTAAGATATAAATCTTAATATGATCTCAATTTAATAAGATTCCAAAAAATTTAGTACGCGCTACCTGAAAAAAAAATCACATATTATTAACTTCTTCTAATATAAACTAAGGTAATGTTTTGGGTTAGATTGAAGGGAAATTCTCATTCTATCTGGGTAATAATGAAAACTATCCATACTACATTTATTAATTTATTAAAAAAGTGACGTTTAAGCAAGAAGAGCAATAAAAGAGTATCTTATGGTTCTGAAAAATTTCAATTTCTTGTTAGGTTCAGGGTATGTTTAAAAAGGTGTATGGTAGCATAAAATCATTATCGGTTCATAATCTCATGATTTTGAAAATTAAAACAAACTTATTTGTGAAATAATCTTCTATTAATTGGTGGAATAATAATCTTCTATTTTTGGTTCGATGAAACAAACAAATACGACCCATATTATATTTATAATTATTAATTCATGATTATTTTACAAGCTTTATTTAAAAGATCATCTAAATGGAATTTTTAGTAAGGTAAAAGCGCAACTTTGGGCTGATTAAATAGTTTGGAAGACCATTTCAAAATCCAAATATATATGTGACATTTTACAAATCCATATATGACAGTTTGTGTTCAGCTGGATTATTCCACCTGGAACAGACTATGTAATTACACTGAAGAAATGATAGAGTGTTCGGAATAGGCTCTTACATTGCTTGCGTCACAGATTTGATTGGCAATTAAGCATCTTTGATAACTGTCGGCGTTTGGGTTTACCAGCCTTGTCCAGTAGAAGAAACTTTTTTGACTTTTTTTAATAAAAATGTTCATGGACTTAATACTATTCCTAGTAGTATCTCAATCAGAACTCCAAGAGCTAATATTAGAAATTTCTTTCCATTTTGTTTGCGGCTTTCAGATTGTTACTGAAAATATACAAAAATAAGATTAATTTCTCCGTCTTTTACATAATACGTGTAAAATTTAAAAAGAAATTTATAAGTTTGACCCGAAAATGATCTTTAATTGATTAAAGTTATTATTATTGCTGTTTATAATTTAATAAATTTTTAATTTATCTTGTTTTTTATTTTAATCTCGGCAGTGTTATATGCTGTGTTTGCCACTTTTACTTTCCTGTCTAGCGCTATAGCTGTAGAATGGAAAGTATTGTAATCTGTCCAAATCGGGCATATGCAGTTTTCATTAGATCTTGTCGTTTAACACTTATGGAACCCAACAAACCGGTTAAAAATTTTTCCGGATGTTCGTATGGACGTTTGTGTGTTCGGTGTTGCACTCTAAATCACCTTATATCTAAAGAACTACTGCACCGATTTTGACCGATCTCTATCAGATTACTTCTATATATGATGAATCGATGCCATTAAATTTTCAAATTAAACGGTCAAGTGGGTGAAGCTGTAGAGCAAGGTCACCCTCAGTATCTCCAGATTTCGCCTAATTAAAGTCTTATTTTTCTTAGGGATTTGTTGACAAAAAAAAAATTTGTAAAAAAAATTTTTGCAAAATCGCACCCCCACCCCAAAAAAATTTGTCAACTAGTGGCTAAGTAAGTATACTGCGTCAATAGTACCTCCTGTAACCACAAGGAGCACTAACGAGCAGCAGTGACGTGCTAAATTAAGTTGTGTATGTATGCGCGTTGTATAAGCCGCGTAACTGGAAAGTCCTAATACTGTGTTGTCAGCTCTTTTTAACATTTTTTAAAAATTAATTTTAATATCTAATTTTCCTCTTTTTTACCAAATATATCATGGGTCGTTGTTTTACTGTTTTCTTTTCCATTATTTGTTTCTGCTCCCCGGCTATTTCTGTTCGTCTAGGATGTAATGAATGGTTGTAGCAGGGGATTTAAAAAATTTATTGTATTACATGAAAAATTTTCATGGTTTATACTAGTTATTATTTGAATAAACAAAAAAAAAAAACTGTTTTTGTGTAACATATGGTGTGATTTTTTTTTAATCTCAAAATAAGGTAGGTGGCTTTCCGTTTAGTTAAAATTTAGGCTACAAAAATTTATCCCTCTACTTACAATTACATTACAGCAAAATATAGTGGATACTGAAAAAAAAACAATGTTGTCAATATTTTATAGAATAAAGATGGATGAGGGGCTGGAAAATGATGGTTGTGTCCGAAAAACACATATATTAAACTCGGACAAAAATTTGTTAGAAAGTTATAGTTTACCTACATTAATATATAAAGTTTGTCTTATGTGGTTGTACTTTCCCTCTACTTCTTAGAATCGGACAGAAACAATTTAAGCTTTACAAACATAATGTGTAGTTAGTCTAAATAGTTAGTTTAGCTTATAGGAGAATGCTTATTACTTGTTTACTTATACCGATCGAGTTTAACTTACTTTAATACCTCCCTTTTTCCTACCACTTACAAATATTCCGGTAAATTATACTATAAGCTATTTTGTTAACTTGTCTTAACCTTCTTGATCACGCAAAATTCGGTTACATCAAACGTTAAATTTAACTTCAAACATTTTAGTTCACGTCAATGCATCACCTCAAAGTCATCGATTAAATTAATTGTTCTACGTCACAAATACTTATTCGTTTTTATCTATATTATGGTTTATTATTTTACAAAATGCAAAGGAATCAATTTAAGAATTATAACTGTAAATTTTATGAATTTATCTTTATAATAATTTTATCAGTTGATAACGGTGGAAACATTCATAATGATAAAACCAATCATGTTAAGTCCACATAATTTTAATATATGGCGACTACTGTTATATTACATTACTTTACATAAACAAGTTTACATGACGAAAAAGTTTATTATTAAGATTATTAAGATGATTAAGTTCCTGATGATGGAACTTTCTTCTAAAATCGCTTGAACGTGTATATAAAAGAATTTTTGGTAAGTGAGTTCTTTAATTATTAATTATCTTTTATTTATTTGAAACTATTTATACAGTTTCAGAATATTCCAATTTACTCACACTATAAAAATTAGTAAGCTTTTAATTATCGGCCTTTATTTAGTTGTACATTCAATCAAATGACTAACTTATATAAGCTTAGTCAGGTTAGTAACAGATATCCCCACAAGCTAGGACTAATAAAACATAATTCAAAGTTACTACGCCTCAATTCATTTATTGCATCTTTACTAACTACTCAGAGATTAGAATATACCTGCACACTTCTGGTAATGTGAAAAATTTTAACATGATTGCATTTTCAACCTTATGAACGTGTTTCATTAACAATTCCTGAAAATATGAATGCGATATGTCATTTCTGCAAATCACAATACTTAAATGAATTTTTAATTTGTTTTCCTCATCTTAAAATGTATTATTGTGTCAAAAAAGTACGATTAATCTGCTATCAGTCATGTATATATATATATATCTTAGAATCTTAGAAAGTAAGAGAGATACAGTTCTGGGACCTATTTTTTTTTCGATCTCCCAGTTCAAAAACCATAAGAAACAATTGAATTTTACCCTTAATTGACCTTCCTAGAATTTCAGAAAGCCTTAATTTACCTGGAGGAACTGAAACTCGAGCGAAATTTTTCACCCTGTATAACTCGCTAACGAAGAGTTTTCGGACCTATGTTTATGTGAACGTTTTTCTTATTTTTAGCCTCTAGAATGAGTTGTCAAAGTATTGCCTTATTCTCCTGTATACTACGTTCAATGTAAGAGCTATCCATCGTATTTGGTAGTATAAGTATAAACTGTTGAAAGTTTTGTTGCTGTGGTAGCGAATGAAAGTAAAGAATATTTATAATTTTAATATTCGGATTTAGCTATTTTACAACCTGTAGTTTCATCTACAATCGGCTATAATCTATAAAATATAAGTTCTATAAAAATAATCTGAAAGTATTTTGTATAAATTAAACGTTAAGATCTTATTGATTATAATACATTTATGTGTTCGTTTTTGCACTGTAGATGAATAACTAACAAATAGTAACAATGCATTTAATTTAAACAAAAAAAAAAAATTATAATAGTTTAAAATAAGCTTTTTATGATATTTTAAAACAAATAGTCCCTCTTTAACCATTATTATAGAGTAGTCACGATATGGAGTGTAGAATTTTTATTGATAAGCTTTTATTTCACCGTTCATATTTATTCACTCTGTTATTCAATGGAATAAAAGGAAACTAAAACTAGAAATTTATGTTAGAAATAAAGTGCTTTATTAATGTTAGGAGGAATAAGTAATTCATATGAATCAAAATACCAAATAAAATAACTTGGTAAATTGTGGTGACAAATTCCCCGCAGCGTAATTTATTAGGAGACCTAGCTATTGTTCTGTAGAAAGTTTACCGTATTCATATGGATTTTATTTTTTCTATTTATAGATTTTTTTTTTAATATTTATTTAATAATAATACATTTTTAAGATTATATATATATATTTAATGATATATCAATTTCAAACATTTTTGTAGACGTGTCATGAATGTCATAATGTGCAGATATTACAATCCGTATTATATGAATTCTCATAATTGGATTCATAAAATACAGATAGACCCATAGCTGGGAGGTTAAGTTGTGACACAATGATCACTAGTGGATGTAGGCTTTTTAACGGAGTATATTATTGTATCAAAATATAAGCTTGTTTTACAGGTTTTTTACCCGTAAAACACCTCAAAAAACCGCACTTTTCTTCAAAAAATCTGTAAAAATAAATAAAGTGACTGAAAATATGTCACCACTTAGTAAAATGTTAGTATTAGTTTAATTTTTTTGATTTATAATTTATTAAAAAATGGAATGAGTGTAATAAATTGTTATCACTGATCATTGTGTCAGACAAAAGATAAGATATCACATTTCAGTCAAAAAAATATTAGTAATTAATAATTAGAATTGTTATATCTAACTTTGTGTTTATCTTTTTGTATTAGGTAATATATATTACTGATATATGCTTTTACACAGATGTTTTTCCTGTAATATAAATTCATGAAGTACATTACAGGGGTAATCTGCGGTACAAGAACGGGGATTAGATTTTCTTCATTATTTCCCTACTTTCAAAGTAATAGTTCTTTGGAAGACCAATCTACCTACTGATAAGTCATTTTTTACTAATTCCATTTTCATTTGAACTGTTTACTTTTAGTTTATCAATTAATATATTAAAGTTCACTTTTGATTGATTATCTTATTTTATGTTTTCTTATCAATTAAAAATCCTTTAGTAGCCATTGGTATCACTGATTAGAGATAGACGATTGGCACCAAAACGTAGTTCATCCAATATGCATGCATAGTTACCGCATGCACTATGATGGACGCTTCAGTGGTTTTAATCTATCTGCTGACATATGAAGGAATCTTTCTTGTATGCTGAATCCGATAGAATAGCTCAAACTTCACTTGATTGTATTGTACAGAGTATTGTATTGTACAGAATATAACTCCTGGAATAACTGTAATATTATTAGATTTATGTGGATTTTACAATAGCGTACAAGTCCTAACCGGATGCATAAAGAATTATTCAACGGACCGTGAACTATTTCATAAATTTCATTGATCTTAATACAGGAGTCCGTCCGTCCGATTAAGTTCCAATCAGTGAGGGCGATCCTAAAGAGATGTAGTGAACGGGAATGTAGAATTTGTTCCACTTATATCTTTCTGAGTGCATCTGGCACAAAAGATTCCCTGGAAAAGATTTTGGTGGGAATATCTATTGATATGATGGCTTTGAAACTACCAGAATAGGTTATTGTAATTTGTATTCAGTATTGGTTACTCTGTGTAGTGTATGTATATAGTGCTGTACATATAAAAAAATAATAAAGAGTATAAACATAAGTAGTATATCAGTTGTATAGAATATAGAAAGGTAACTTCTTATGATTTTATATTACTTGCAATAATCAACAAAATCCCGTATATTGCACAGGTGTATCCACTCTCAGTATGAGAGGTAACAGATATTTAAAAATAAATTAATACTGAAATTTTACTGGAATATTTTATTTTTTAATTCTAGATAATAATGATGCATCAATTCTCGTCGCACCTTATAAGATGTTAATTATAAGAGTACAGCTCTAATATTGAACGTAATATGACAAATTTATTGGATAATGAGACAACCGTGGCTGAGAAGAATTAATGGATATACCATCGTCATAAGACACCAAAATAAAACATATCGGATGAACTCTGCGTGAGGTAAGTTCGAACTTTACAGAATTATTAACACTTTTTTGTCAGTTAAATATCTAATATCTTTAATTGATTTGAAGTTCAATAGCAGTTAACTCCTTTATATTCCGTTTAATTCTAAGTGGCAGTCGGTAACAGCTGTCCATGGATGTTAACGAAATGATTTTTTTTTCATGAGGAAAACTATTAAACCCAGAACATTCGGGTTAAATGCACCGAAGATGTAAACGCTACCATTCCACTACGAAAATCGGCCAACAGAACATAAAGATATCTTTTCATATTTGATTGTCAGTTACGTTAGCATAAGACATTTTAATTTTAAAAAATATGCACATAAATATGTAAAAGATAATAATCCAATAATATATTGTTTTTATTCTTATATTTTAATCATCTTTTTTTGAAATTTACTTCATTCACAAATGTTATTAATTTTTATTGCTTAATGAAGTAAATTCTAATTATTTCTTCAGAATGTAGATTAATAAATTGAAATAAAACAAAAAATTTCTAATTTATTTTAAAAAATAATTCTTTTGACGGCAGGAATAATTTTTTTTTTATTAACAGGTTGTATTAATAAATAAATACATTTTAAGTTTAGTAAATAGCATAAGAGTTTTTTTGTTTTTTGGTTCGTTTGATCCGTTTAAGCGTGCTATTGAATGTAGTACACTCAATATATGAGGTTTATAAGTTTTACTTTTAATATTGCTTCAAGGCATCAACTGAAACCGGCACAATACTTTGTTTAACTGACATATTTTGTTATAAATTCTACAAAGCTTGAAGCAGAATTTATTTATCGATGCATTTGATTTTCATAAACTTTGTTTATATATCTAATAATATACCGTAGTCTATTTAAAAAAAAAAAAAAAAAAAAAAAAAAAAAACAGTTAATTTTATTTTTTTTTTTAAAGTAATGATATTTATTTCGGATAAGGGTAGACTTTTAATTAGTCATCGATAAACAGATATGTATATATCTGTTCAGATCCCTTGACCTCAGTTAGTGTTATTTTTTTTTATGTTAAAAATCTATCTAGTATTCTAAAAAAAATTGAGTTTACTTTGTGACCAGTCTATGGTTACCGAAATAAATGAATCTATAGATATATTAAAATAGCTACTGTCTTCCTTGTGCTCTCATCTCACAAAAACTACTGGACAGATTTTAGTACAACTTTGAGGATTTATTCCTTAGAGATTTGGTCACTTTATTTCTAATTAGAATTATGATATTCCTAATCCGGGGTTAAGATATTAAAGATAATCCATTAAAGAAAAAGTATTAATCCTTTTAGTTCGTTATATATCTGTTAACATGGGAAAAGAAAAAGATTTCTTGAGTTCAGAATTATATACAATTCATCTACCCTAATCTGTGAAATAGTTAATGTTTTAAATATAAAAATTAATATTTAATGCTTTTCACAGATGTAAGTAATTAAATTTTAATGTTTTTATATTTTATTATTATTATTATTGTTGTTGTGAAATTACTTAAATTAATATATTTATTAAAATTTTATGGATTTTGTTAATTTATTTTGACTCCTGATATATATTGGACTATCAAAATTTAAAAAAAAATTCCTTCAAGAAAAAGAAGTAAACTTGCTTATTATTCAGTCTGCTAAAATAATGAGAGTATCTCGGTCTTCTAAAACAGCTAAAGTGCGCGATTCTCAGCTGCTGACCGAGAGCGCTACGTCCAGACTCGAGCTGAAATAAGTTTGCAACGCGAGTTGCAGTTATATTTTTCCCGAGCTGATATTGTTGTAATTGTTGAGCCACTGTTACATAAGGATAGAAGTGTCTTTAGCTATAATATACAGATTAAGTACGCTGATCATGTACATATTGGCGCCACAAGAGAAGTGTGTTCTATTGTCTCGCTCAAAAACGGAAAGTGGAACCAAAAGGTACCCTTTTTACTCAGCGTATCTACTAATCAACCTCAAATTTGTAATTAAGTTTACATAACTATAGCAGAAAAATAAAGTCGTTATCATGGAAATAAATGATTATTGAAAAAATAATTTTCCAATTCTAAGACAATTAGAAGTGGAAAAATAATAAACATTGAGAAAATCATTGGAAAAAAACAAGTTGGAAAATCAATAATTTTGGAAATTTGTTATTGGAACGTTCAGCTTTGTACCGTTCAAACCTTTTAGAAATGCCACCAAAGAAAAGAGACAGTACTGGTCAGATAACTCCTGCAGCCAAAAAAGATACCATCCGTGGGTCGGAAACTCCTGAACAACGGAAGCTTCGTTTATAGCAGGAGCGTAACAGAATTATCACGAACGAGGAAAAGAGAGCCAAAGTGAGGGTTACTCACCATCCTCTTTACTTAATTCTTACAATTATGTACGCAACCAGGACATGCGACACCCTCCGTAAAGGGGAGCGCATTGCCTCCTCCAAAAAGGGCCTCCCCGAAGGCGTATTCATGTTAGACCGAAAGGCACTAGGATCGAAAGGACTTCAGGAACGGACAAAGGGGAATCACGTCAGGAGTATAAAGCTCATATGTGGGTAGCCTCCCACGATCAGACCCCGTCAATCATTTCTCATTGGTCTAAAGGACCCGAACGCTGTCCATAAACAAAACACAAAAATCTATAATCGCCACTAAAGCAAGGGACATTCATTCAGTATCTCAGATTAGTACGGAGATAATAAACTCCCGCTATTCTTGTGTTCCGTTCCAGAACGAGGAAAACGTAGGAAGAAATAAAGCTTTTCAGTCTTTGTTATTTATCATTATTATTCTCACATCCATGAGGATAACGAATACAGCAAATGCTCAGGGGGCGGATTCTCCTGGCTAAGCTCGCCCTCACGGCTAGGAAATCTCCCGGTTTGTAAACATTTTTTTGTGGTTAGTAAGTTATTAAAAATTTATATTTTCTTTTAATAGACCTATCGAAATAACACATTAGAGAGAAAAAAATTGTAACCTGAACTTTTATAAGTGGAAATGGTAAAGGGGCTTATAATAAACGCAAAAAAAAATTAAAATGCTGGAGCGAGGATAGAGGAGAGTTTATTATGGGGTTGAAAAATGGGACTACTGTGATTTTTCGGCGAAGGATAACATCAAAAAAATTTGTGATTATTTAAGACACGGAAAGACGAATTTTTGAAAAGAACTTTCACCAAGTTTCGTCAAAGACTATTTTTGCGGAAATGAAGAATAAAAAAACGAAAAATGAAGATTTTTCCCTTGGAAATTTTGATGTTATGTCAAAAAGTGACATCTACAAAAGTTGACGATTTTTGCATGATTTACAACTTTTGTATTTGAAAATCTTTTTTTCAATCCCCCAACCCCCTAAATTATCCCGCCATCATCTCTGCGCACGCATTTATATTTTTTAGGTTTATTATAAGCCCCTTTACCATTTCTACTTATAAAAGTCCAGTTAACAATTTTTTTTCTTTCTAAATGAGTTAAATTAATATTCGTAAAAAAAAAACACAAAACAAAAAAAAAAACTGTTATGTAATAACGAATTAGAAAATAATACTTAATTCACCTATGAATTTAATCTAATTATTCAAATTACAAGAATCATCAAATACAACCTTTTAATCTGTGACTTATTATATTAACCTGTCCAATATATTCTTTAAACTGTTTTAAAAACATTTTATCTCACTCATTTTATCCAAATAAATGTATACTTTTCGGAGTTCTTTTTCGATTTATTTTTTATCCGAAAATTTCACAGTATTATTTTTTACTACAAAATAAAATTAAAAAAATATAACATATCAGGTTAAGAATATTTCGGTACACTAATTCTACTAATAGCCGTAAATTGAGCAACAGCTTAAGGAAAACATAAATATAAAAAGATCTGGAAAAACCTGTTAGCTCATAAAGAAAAAAATTAATAAATGTATTTCAAATTTCAATGAATAAATAATAAATTAATTATGATTTTAAATATCTGGAAATAAATCAATTCTGTTTTCATGAAATTTTTTCAGAGCTATAAATTAGTTTCTTTCTTATTACAGTCGGGTTATTGTTAATGTAGCTTGTTTCTAACTACAGAAACATCTGTGAAAATTAAAAAAAAAAACTATTATTTTTGTAAAAGTAATAATCTTATTGTTAATGACCTTCTATAATCACGAAAACTGATATAAACATTAATTTAAATTCATAAAAAAAACGGAGCATTTTAAAAAGATAAAAAGGAATAACTTGAAAATAACTTTTGTAACTACACATTGAAATTATATTTTTATATGCTTTTAAATATAAAATTATAAATTAGTCATATAGATTTATAAAATATATATATATTTTTAATTTTTACATTGAAAATGATAAAAATGGGTAAAATGTCATACGCGAGTAACACATGGGGAAGAAATATTCGTAATACAGAAAATATGTACATAAGAGTAATAAGATGATCAGTAGAAAAAAATGGGTCGTTAATCATGTAAGTTTCCTCTTCTTCATTTTTGACTGTTGTAAATGGATAATTATTGATGCATCATTTAACAATCTTATATATGAATACGAAAGTTAATCTGTTTGTTGGTTTATTTGTTCTCGCATCAGTTGAGAACCAACCGACCGTTTTCTTTCATATTTCCAGGATATATTGGTGTTATCCTAAGGAAAGGTTTTAAGCCTTAACTTCCGGGGGTGTAAAATTGTGAATTAAAGATATTCATTAAAGAAGAAAAATTAATCCATTTAATTCATTATTTTATTTCTGTCACCATTGCAACTAGGTTGTGGAGTTTTATTTGTAAAATATTTGTGTATGTCAGTTACCATAGTTACTATTTTTATAATTTAGTTTTGTACAAGTTTGAATAAGTCTGAATACTTTAATTGTTATTTATCAATATTATTCTTTGTAAAATATTTGTGTACGTCAGTTACCATAGTTACTATTTTTATAATTTAGTTATGTACAAGTTTGAATAAGTCTGAATACTTTAATTGTTATTTATCAATATTATTCTCAAAGTCATGAGGGTAACGAACAATGTAGTGGTTCGTGGGAGGGGCAGGAGCCCTCTGGCAAGACGAGTGAAGAGAGCTCTGAGGCCATGGGATATGGCCCGTAATCCCTGGAGATTCCGGAATTCCCCTGAGTCGACCTGAGTTCGGGGAGTCGTCCTGGCCAGACGTTCGAGTGAGTGAAGTAAGCCCAGACCGGCTAGTTTATTGTAATGTTTCTGTTCTTTTTCAAGAAAAAGTATGAAGAACTTAAAGCACGAACTTACAAGGCCAGAAGGAAACTAGTCGTCTATATCATCGATGGGGACACATAATTTATACTACATGATCTCCATTAAATAAAATTCCAACAATGCCCTTATGTGCAAATGCTTTTTTATTATAAAATCTGGCTCTACGTTACATACGCGCTATAAACTACGTATGTGATCCTTTTCGTCGATTTATAAAGTTATTCATGTTAGTTTTAGAAATTGACAAGCTTAATCCCTTTATAAATATTTTATTCCTCTGTACGCCTACTATAAGTTATTATGACAATCAATAACTTATGCCGTAGTTGCTGATTATTATTGACAGTGGTGTTTCAGCAGTACCATTTTTACCACCATTAAAAATGATTCCTTATTACTTCTATAACAAATCCTAAATATTGAATCCCACGTTAGAATATGACTAATTTGCAGTCTTTCAATAAAACAGAAAGATCGATGTCAACGGTTATACCTTACTTTCCAATCAATTTGTTTAGAATCGATATTGTTCAGCATATCATCTGCCCAATCAAATTTTAATAATTTTTCACTCCAATCTCTTCTTCACAGTACTGCAATCAAATTACACCCTTCACCACAACATTAAATGATCAGGAAAACCTTGTTAAAAACAGTTCTGATCTTAAAGAAATATACGTATTCTTAACTAACAAAATCTACAGCATCTATTTAGAAGTAATACAAAGATCCTGCTTTCTATTTGTAAAACTTAAAATATAAACCACTTAAATGTGATGAGGTCTATGAAACCGCATATATAAGTAAATTATTTACTTATTTACTTAGCAAAATAAGAAAGAAAAATTATTTTTCTGGTTTTCGCTGTTTCTAATAGAACACAAAATTTTGACACTAAAATCAACCTTCTGTTATAAATATAGAATGTTTTTTTTTTTTATATTTTATATTCGTTTTTGTGAAATGTTGATTTTCGGGAAAATACATTCAAAGTTTTTGAGAAGTAAAATTCAATAGCCGAGGAAGGAAAGAATGTTTCCATGAGAATATTATATTAAAATTTTCAGAATCTTGTAGTAGAATTATGTTATATATTCTAAAAAAAAAATAAACAGAATAATTTTAACATTTTTTTAATAAAGAAGAATCATAGGAAGTACTGAAGAAATTACATTATTCTCACGTCAAGAATTCTAGAAATTCCAATTTCATTTTCTGAACCCAAAGAAACAAATTACTAATAATACAAACTGAAATTGTTGTAAATAAATAGAAACAAAATGAATAACAAAACCATACAACTTATTATAAAAAGTTACTTAGAAAATCACGAACATCGCTACACACAACGTAAACAAGAAATGGAGACATCTGGCTGTGATTAACAACTTTACGAAAATAGTAATAAAATTTGTGCAAAATAATTGACTGAAACTTGTAATTAATATTTTTTATTTAAAAAATAATTTTACTAAGTCTCGTAAAAATGGATTAACATAATAAATATTACAGTACTTCATCGCAATAAGCTATGAAAAAACCATGCCATGAGTCACAATAGAGTTTTAACATTACCGACTTATGGCATGGTTTATAAAATGCGCAGTGTGTATTTCAAAATCCGCTTTCAGTATTTTAAAAGCTGTTGACAGCATTTGAATTTGGTTGGTTTAGTTATTGAATTCATTTAACAGATGCCGTTAAAACCTAAAATCGATTTTTTGACATTGCTTGTTAATTTTTGTTCTATTGCAAAATAACGCGTGCCGACTTATGGCATGGTTTCATAAACCGCATCGCAAATATTAAAAAAAATATATAAAAATAAACTCCCCAAAAATAATTTGTTTTAACGACCACATATTCGTTTTTATGTAAAAGTCATATACACAGTTCATATCGGAACGTAATTCCATCATCGTTCTCTTTCACTTAGTTAATTAGGTGAGTATTGTTCATTTTGAATATTATTAGTATATATAGAAACAAAATTATTAGTGAAATGATATTACAAACAACTGACTGAATAAAAATGGTATATTTTTTTTATTTTTAAATGAGTTATTGTAATAAATAAGCAATTTACTATTGAAATAGCAAGGAATTTAAATAAACTAAAAAAAATACTTCACTCAGTAGTAGGACTAATAAATTATGATCTAATAATTTACTTTTTTAACTATTGACGACTTTTTAAATCTGAAAATTTAAGTCAACAAAGCTTGATTAATAATTTTAATCGAATGATTAATTATTTCAGAATAATTTATAAAGTATGATTTATACAGTATTATGAATATAGAATTATAAAAGCATTAAAGTTAACTAAAGCCTTTTCTCAATGGTACATTGGTGTTTGTGTTTGTGTGTGTGTGTGTGTCTGTGTGTGTGCACGTGTGCAAAAAAGATAAAAGTAATAAGATATCCTCAAATGACGTAGGTTATATAAGTGCTTTTGGTAAGTTCAGAACATAATTAGGTTTTAATTAAATAAACAAGAATGCAATAAAAGTTTTCAAAGTCTTAGTAAGGTAAGGTGTAATATAATAAAGGGGTGAGTAGGAAATGAAGCGAGGGGTTAAGGTTTAATTTCCAAGATGGCGGATTACATTGAGAGTGGTAGGTGGTGGCACTTCTCTAGTCTTGTTCACTTCTGTAAGCTATTACTTCTTCTTCGAGTGTGTTGCGATCGTTGTTTCGGACGTTACTTACTCTCGCTTTACATTGCAGCTTTCATAGCTTGTACTTCAGCTTTTACCACGTTAACTATATATACCGTCACTGCTTCTACTACTTCTGTTATTAGTAGACTAGTAGTGATAGTACCGACTAACTCAAACAGACCATAATTAAGCCAAGATAAACTAAACACTTCAAGGGCGAGTTTGAACCACCAAAGTATCTTTATATTATACTCTATTGTTGCTATCAACGCAAAACATAATACTGCCATGAACTCCATCAACTATTTATGTTATTATCATAAAAATATTAAAATACAATTAAAATTTAAGACTGGAAATTTTCCGTAAATTTCATTAATGATTTTTCTTAAAATTATGATAATATTTAACTTACATTGTACATCTTTACTGGAAAAAACATATTATTGATAAATACAAGAGATAATGATATTTATAATTATTGAAGCGTATAGAGTAGAAATTATTTCATTCTGGACCAACTGTGTTTATTATCCTCATGCTTGTGAGAATAATACTTATTGATAACAACTAAAGCGTGTGCAGTTTATAAAAACTATCAGTATATTGTAATTTCTTCTGAGCAATAATCTGGTCAGTATAGAACACGAAACTTTCTGGAGTATGTGGGTTTCAGAATAGTCGGGCCAAGTTAAAAATAGTAGAAAACACCTCGAGGAGATGACCGTACTTGATTTATCTTTTTTAATGATTTTTTAGGTTTTTTTAAATTTTGATATAACGTTTTTGTGTAATAGTTTGCGAACAGCATAATCTAAAAAACGAACTTGTATAAAATATTTGCAACTTTCTTTCTGGAGTGTATGTACACAGATTGTTCCGAAAGGAGACTCTGGAGAAAAGAACAAACAGTTGTCCATGCGAGAAACATTGACTTTTCAAGCGAAGACGGGCCATTTTAAATGCCTACATATGTGACTTATTTTTTATCATCGTAAAAGCATCTTTAACTAGAATCTGGAGGCACTTGAATGTGAAAGGCATATTTAAAGGAATTATGCCGCACATCTTTAAAGCTATTTTTCTCGAAAACCGAAAGCAATATCGATAAAGAAAAATAAATATTTCAATTTTAAATACTGCAAGTAGACCCCGAGTTTTATTCTTTGATCATTTAAAGTTGAATATCAACAAGGTATCCGGTTGTTACCGCAAACCATTAAAACGATCACCATCTTCAAATGGTGAAATATTTCGTAACGTAAAAATTCATATGTTCTTTGCAAGTAGGTATAAATATTATATTCTTGCAAAATTTTAGCTGAGTTTAGTAATTTTTGGGTAAAAGTGTAACAGATTCACAGGTACCATTAAATATTTATGTAATAGATAATATAATGCAATACAATCATTACATTACCCTAACTAATAACAAACATAACAATACAGCAGTCAATATTATTATATAATAATTACATTTGCTGTAGATAATTATATCCCCTAACCTAATTGAGTTTACAGATACGACACGTTACACATTTTCTTAAGCAACTGTTAAATTAATATAAATTTATATCAGCAATAAACTCAAAAATCAATGTAAATGATTTCTTCATTTATTACTGAATAAAAAATAAATTAATTAATTTGTCATTTCATTTCCTTTTTTCTTCTTTTTCTATTTATCCTCCTGAACCACCGTAAGGTATTACTTCAGAGGATAAATGAGGATGATATGTATGTTTGTAATTGAAGTGTATAGTCTTGTACAGCCTCAGGTCGACCATTCGTGAGATGTGGTGGTTACTCAACCACCAAATAACGCCGGTATCCACGATGTAGTATTCAGATCCATATAAAATTAACTGCCATTACTAGGATTTGAACCTTAGAACTCTCGGCTTTGAAATCGATATGCAATGACGAGTTTACTGTTAGACCATCCCGGTGGGTATATTTTCTTTTGGTGGAGTAAGTAAATGACAAACCATAATGTTAAGTTATTTAATTGGAAAAGAAAAAGACAAAACGTAAACTACTTGGCTTTCGCAGATGATCTGGCTATCTTAGCTAAACTTGAAGAAGAAGCAATAAAAGAGATAAACATTTTGAAAGAATTTGCTGAAAATGCGAGTTTACAAATCTCTTTTGAAAATATTGAATATATATCCAACAAAAAAGAAGTTCTCAAAAAACTCAAAACCATATATGGCTCTATTAAGAAATTTGAACAAATTTAGTATTTGGATAGAATAATACAACCGAATGGAATAAAAAAAGGCATAAGGCTTTAATGAGATATAATAAAATGAAAATATTTATAGATTAACACATAATACTTACATTAAAAATTCCCTCTCCAACAATATAAAAAACCAAATATTATAATAGTGTAATAAGAATAGAAAGTTTACATGCAGTAGTCTCAGGGATGGTCGACCTGAGACTGTACAAGAAAGACTGCATTTCTTTTATATTATACATATCATCCTCTAAAGTAATATCTTACGTTGGTTCCGAGACTAAACAAAAGAAGAAACAAAATAATGTTTAATTGTAAATATTGAAGGTGAAGTAGAAATAATTCCCAAAAAAGAAGAAAGTATCAAAAATAAAAAAAATACCTGGCCCTAAAATTAAAAATAATATGAGAATTTAAAAAAAGTAAAGAAATTTACAGAAAAAAAAGTAAAACTTCTCTCAGGCAGCCGGAAAAAAAGACTGTTTCTTTGTTTACATCTTTTAGAGCAAGTAATGATAGAATACTGAAAAAATTAACAGGTTTCTGCTGAAAGAAAAATACAAACATAAATCGGATTGATGCAGTTAAGAAGGATCTCCAGCGGGTTGGAATTGCAGAAAAATATATTTTAAACTGGAATCTCTTTAGTCATGAAAAAAGTGGACTGAAGAAAGAAAATGAGTCAAATGAAGACTCAAAATGATTAAAAGCTATCTTACCATGATCCATACAAAGCATAAACGAAAAAAATTCGTATATAATCGCTCAATACAAAAAAAAAGTATAATAAATATTGGAACATAATAAATAGTAAAAAAAAAAAAAAAATAGTAAGACAAAACACAAAATCCGTTTCTAGATACACTTTCCAGTACATCTATTTTGTTACGACTTATCTCACTTTATTTGAGTGACGGGCGATATGAGGATAAGAGCTAAATTCAAAAAAAAAAATTATTAAATCAAAAACTAAATAAGAAAAAGAATAAATAAATTCAAGGACAAATATTATTCTTAGGTGCAATTGTAATTACACATCTAATTTCAGTCATTCCTTATGCAGGAGAAATAATTGTTCAACGAATTTGAGGAGATTCGCAGTAGATAACCCAACATTAAATTATTTAATTTTAAATTCACTCACCTGTAATATTATAACATAGCACACGACTACAGCAGCTGTACGTCAGTGCTATAATAGCGCTCCTTGTGGTGAAACAAGGTGCTAATGACACAGTATATCCACTTAACCACTAATTTATTTAGAATATTTTTTTGGTGAGGGGGTGCGATTTTGTAAAAAAATATGTTTTTTAAATATTAGTTTTTAATTAACAAATGTGCTTAATTAGACAAAATCTCGAGATACTGATGCTAACCTTGCTCTAAATTTTCACCCTCTTGACCATTTAAGTTGAAAATTTTATGGCATAAATGCCCCATATACAGAAGTAATCCGACCAAGTTTGGTAAAAATCTGTCGAGTAGTTCTGGAGATATAAGATGTGAACATTCCGAACAAACACACGTCCATACAACTATCCAGAAAATTTCCATCCGGTTTTTGAGTTTTTTGGGTTCCTTAGCTAAAAATCACATATTCCCAAATTGGACTGATTACAATACCTTTCCTTCTAAGGATATAGCGGGAAAGTAAAAATCTATTCGGAAAAGTAAAAATAATACTTTTTAAAAATAAATTTATAAAATTATAGCGATTTATATGTATATATATATTTTAAAAATAACATTTTCTATACCTCAACTTTCAATGTAAGATTATTACGTAGAAATATGCTTTTTCATTGTAAGAAAAATTGTGCCTGAAACATGAGAAAATGTGGGTGGGATGCGAGTTTGCTACTACGAGGGATTTTTAAGTTTCCTCTTGCTCTGACTGTACTTCTAAGGGTAAGTAGGTTGTCCTTTTTCTCTACCAACCCATTTCTTTCCAATTACCCGTTCCTAATCCTGTTTTTCATTAATATTTTTTTAGAGCTAATTCAGAAGATCCTAGAATCATCAAATAATACTTATTAGGTGTGTAGATTGATTCCTTGCTCAGTACATCCATAGAGTTATTTAGAAGCGGAAGTTGTCTGAAGACCAACTCGGACAATCTCTTTCCTATTCATTTGCTTAACAATAAACTTACTAATCCATCCTAAAATAAAATAAAAAAAAACAAAAAAAAAAAAACAATACGAACATAAATAGGGTGGTTATACAATCCATCAGAATCAGACTTATTCCGTTTTTATAAAATACTGCTAAAAACAGTGAAAGGACACAGATGACCTAGAAGTTGAAAAATGTTACAAATTGTTCTTAAGTATGAAACAATACTCGAACAGATCCTTACTAGCACATGTACTACTCGTATTTTCCTTAAATTAATTACACCTAAAATAGATGATTCTTACATTTTCTAATATTTGGATTGTTATAACCTTGATTAAATCTTTATATAACTTTATCATATATTTGGAGTGTAATTCTTTTGAAAATAAAAATTACAGGGCAATTTACTAAATCTATTTTGACTAGTTTTGGCATGACGTCTGTACGTACGAATGTATATATATATATGTATGTATGTACGTATGTATCTCGCACAACTCAAAAACGATAAGCCGTAGTATCTTGAAATTTTGAATTTAGGACTGTTGTAACATCTAGTTGTGTACCTATCCTTTTGATTGCAATTGACTGGACCAAAAGTGTCCAAAAAAGTTCAAAATCCCAAAAATTTGGATTTTGGATTTTTTTTTAAATTCAGTAATAATCCCTTACTGAGAAATTTTCAACGATACGTAATAAAAATGAAAATAACTACCGCTTGGTAGTTATTTTCATTGGTTCCAGAGTTACAGCCACATTAAATTTTAATTAATGATTAATTAATTAATTATTATATCTTATAAGGGGAAGGCACATCGGTTCGAATCCGACTTCATATTTTTTTTAATTTAACCTTTTTTTTAATCTGAATGTATTGATTTATTAACCTTTGATTGTAAAAAAGTTTGAAATAAATAATAATTCAATAATACAGTAAAAAAGAAAAAAAAGTCAGAAGTTATTAGTGAAAAAAAATTTTATGCATTTTTCATTTTAATTCAAAGATTTTTACAGAGGTTAATAATTATTAATAAATCAATATTTTAAATTAAAAAAAAAATACAGTATGTATATGAAGTCGGATTCGAACCGATGTGTCATGGTTACGAATCCGACACGTTCTGACTTACACCATTTAACTACTTGAGCAACGTGAAACAAAATTAATACATAAATTATTATAAAATGCTGATACAGACACCACAAAAAAATGTGATTTCAGTGTGGTGTTCACCATAATGCAATTGTGTAACTCTCCACTTTGTTAAAGAATTGGAGGATCGTATCTCACTTTCAAATGAAATAAGTTTAAATGAAATGCGGAAAAAATTTGTATATGTAATTTAACAGGCGTACAAAGAAGTCATGTGGTGTGCACATCACATTTTTATTTTAGCTGCTATTGGCGCAGAACGGACCAATGGTGGTGCATCAGGTGGTTCAAACGATTTATTCGTTCGAACGATTTATATTTCGTAAGCCCGCCTTTTTTCTAGTGTTGTTAAACAAATTAAATTACACTAAAACTCATAATTATAGATATTTTTCTGCAATAAAAAATTCTCTTTGAAGAAAACTGGATTGCGTATTTTGAATGTGGTTATTATGAAATTAAAAAAAATAAAGTTCTGTTACTTATTTGTTTTTTAATTAGGGATTCTACAAAAACACTTTTACATATTAAGAAAATAGTTAAAAGATACTTTGCACTGGGAGACACTGCAGATATTATTTTAGTTGACTTATTGTTGTACAAAAAAATAGTATTTCTATATTTAGGAGTAATTTATGAATGAAAATGTAATAATACATTTTCACTTAAATTTCTGACCTATTTAATCATTTAATATTACAGTAATGATATCTTATCCTGATAAGCTTTTTTGTAGTTAAAAACAAATAAGTTAGTTTAGTAAACTTAAACTAAGCTATACATAGTTCGTAACTAAGTTTTATCGATAGTATAGTTTGTAACTATCGATTTTCTTAGTAGAATACATTAATTACTATAGTTTACTGGGTTAAATTAATGTGACAGTTCTTTACGTAACTACTATTTTTTTATAATGAATAAATTTCGAACATTCATTTATTCCGTTTATTTTTTACCCAAATAACAGCCTTACACCCAATTTTAATAAGTTAAATGATAAATAAATTTTTTACCGTATGAAAAAATGCCTAGTCTGTTCAAGAATTCGATTTCAAAATCTTCCGGATCAGAGTGAGAGATTCTATCACTTCGCCATGGTACCATAATATACATTCATTTTTTATTTTGATTTTTTTATTGTAAATTAATTAAATTGATAAAAAGTAGATGTAATTCTGTGTAATTTATTATTGATTGTATCCAGTCTAGCTTTATTTTCATCAGAAGTTCATTTCAAAATTTAGAAAGCTCAGTTGACATGAAAACTGGGGATGGATTGATAGATTAGTGATTGACTTCTTGCTACTTACAAATCCTTTCTCAGGATAGTCCAAGGTCTCTCCATAGAGAATTATATTGATCTAGTAAACAATACCTCAAAATAATAGGTATTTTAACTCAGGGTGATAAGATAAAAATGATAAACTGTTAAGGATTGACCATTTAAATATATCTTATATCAATAAATTCTTAAAAGTATTCACAATTTTTACATAAAATTTATTGTGAATAGATTCATGATTCATAAATTGTGTGGCTTGTGAAATTATCGAACCGAACAACAAAGCATTCTAGACATCTTAACTCTTTACAACGAGAATAGTATTCTTCTTATAAACAAACTAGTATGGTATTTTTTTAAACTGAATATATGCATGTTGTATGTCATAATTAAAAAGGTTGTAGGAGAGCTGACATAAAATGCAAGTTACTTTTGAAACTCGTAAAACCATTCTCATGATAACAATTATCCCATGGCAGACTTATTAAAAGAGTGGGATTTTTTTATTATTCATAATCTGTACTTGTAATCTGTTCAACTAGTAAACAATATGCAACCTTTCATGACCCAATGAGATGAGGATGATATGAATAAGATGTAAATGAGGTGTAGTCTTTTACAGATTCAGGCCGACCTTTTCTGAGGTGTATGGTTAATAGTGTTTTTAATGTGAGAAGTGAAATACTTTTCTGTTGGCTTCTTGAATCAAATACACCGCTGCACATAAACATTTCACGCCCTTCAAAGTTCAAGAGATGTTTTAGTTTACATTTGACAAATTCATTCTATTTACAATAGGATATCATTACTACATAGTGAATATCATTACTCTTATAGAAAGCAATTCTGACTAGTATCAGAAAATTGTGCGTCATCTGCATTATAATCTACGAATGACTGAAATAAATAATGTAGAAAAACAAATTAATATAAACTAACAATGCTTTGTATACATTACCACTACACTTCATAGGAAAAATGTATATAAAATAAGATAATAAACTTTTTTACGATTTTAATAAATGAGTTTTATTTCAGTTTTTTCTCCCATTTGGTTTATCTTTAAAAAATGTAATTTATTTTATAACATTTATATAATATTATGAATATTTTATGTTTACTCTGCATATGCGAACTAATATTCAGCTTTACGTTCAAATGTACTCGTACATGCAAACATATCTTTATCTATAGTGCATAGTTTGAATAATAAACAAACTGCTTCGTTATATAATTTTAACGATTAATATAATGAATTAGTTTTTTAACGTAAAATTTTCAACTACGGTATTTATTTTAATTAAAACGTAATTAATTAAACTAAATGGTATTTTGTTACAGTATTTAAACACTTTATAAAATACAGTGTATAATTAAATCAATTTCAATCTAATTCTACCGTTTAGGATGTGGCCTGTTGTGACGCAATTTTAATTTTGATATTAATCTTCTGCACGAATTATCTATTTTTTTATTTTTAAGTTTCATTAGGCATGAAGGCATTAGGCCTTGTTTCAAGGCATCATTAAATTGCATCAGGATTTTTCCTTTTACTTTCAAGTCTAGATAGGGCTATAGCTCTAGAAGGGAAAGTAGTGAAATTGGATATGTGCGGTTTCCTCCGGATCGTGACGTTTACAACCTAAGGAACCTAAAAATAAAAATAAAATTTCCGGATGTAGTAATGATCATATCCTTATCATGTATCATGGAATGTGGTCGTATAGAAAGTATAACACAAGATACAATCACTTAAAAGGAAAGAAAATAATTTTTCTTCTAATTGTAACAACAGACATCTGCAGGATTTTGAAATCCGGTGGGGTCAATGCTAATAATCTAGCAGTCAGCTGTACTTTGTTGTCTCAAGTTACAAATCAATTTTCAGTTAATATCACGTAATGTTCATATATATGCATGCGCGTGTTCGGTGTTGAGCTCTAAATCACCTTATATCTCTAGAACTACTTGATTTTGACCAAACTTGATCAGTATACTTGTATATATATGGGGATTGATGCCATTGAACTTGCAACTTAAAAGGACAAGGGGGTGAGGCTGTAGAGCAAGGTCAATAGCTCGAGATTTCGCTTAATTAAGATCATATTTTTTTTAGTCACATATGTTAAGAATTAAAAAATAACAATTTTAGAAAAAAAAATATTGCCGTTCTTTACTTTGTACAACTGAGTTGTCAGCTTTTTTAGTTAACAGCAATATCTTACAATACTTAAAATTATTATTATTATTTAATACTTGATATAATGTCAACTAATGGTTATCAGAAATTATCTAATTAAATTATTAACTATGATTAGTTTCTTTTCGAGGCTTATTTATTTTTTTAATATTATTTTCTGAAATGAGTGTACAGTTACTATGTAATCTATAAAAACTGAATACATTAATTCCTGAGTAGAAAATCAGTTCACGGAAGAAACGAAAATGTATGTATTTATTCTATCGTTAAGTCATTCAAAATTTCAGTAGCTTAATTCAAGTTAAAATTTTCACCGAATTTGTTTACATCAACCTAATCGCTGTGAAATTGTTAAAAAATATAAAAGTTTTGAAGATGAAATGTAGATAAAATAAATTATTTTTAAAAAAGGTTGTGGTATTCATTTTTATCTTAAATTTCCATTTAAATTAAAATTTTAAATTAACATATGAAGGATGTATTTATGTTTACATCAAAAGATATTTTCTGTTTTTTTTATACATCACAAGTTATCACTACTCACTTCATTTTCTTATTTAAAAATGCAGTAGGTTCCATTAAGTTTAAATTTTTCAGAAAACGAAAGTTAAAAAGAAATATTAAATACTTGGTGACAGTTACATTACTTCGTCAACCTTTTTTATTACATAATTTTGTATTGTTATCAAAACATTAATAGTATTTTCAAGTTAATTTATTTAATTAATTTCTTTCTTTCTATGTGCTAAACGTACATTACGTAAAACCATTAAAAATGGCTTCCCCTTAACTTGAAAGTTCATGCAAGCATTATCCAATTGTGATGAAATATTTTAAACGTATTATCTTGTTATGAGTCTGTCAAATTTAAAAATTATCGGATCTTTTAGAAGTTAGTGATTTAACAGAAAATATATTTATAAATAAAAAAAATTTCTATCCCTATGGTTTACATTTTTATTACATTTTTATTTCATTCTCTCAGAATTACGTTGTTTTTCTACGTTGTTATCAAAGTAACGTAAGAGTACGTTATTTTACCTGGTGTGGTATTGATTCGTCGATACGAGACGTATTGCCGGGTTGTTTATACTGTAAAAAATTCATTAGAATGATTTGTTGCTAGTATACTGTGGCATCATTTACATATTTCCTTAGAATAAATAGAACTTTTTTTAAAATTAGTTGATATTTTATTTCTTTAAAAACTAATTTTGATTATTAAAAATTCATTATACACTTAAGTTGGGATTGATTTCCATATTAATTTATATTTTTACAACATATTTTAAAATAATATTGATTTTTATTTCTAGATGTGTTTTTATTTTCAGATTATTTGTAATTTTTTATTCGTATATCATAATTAATTAAGAGCCTTTAATTTTTTCTCTAAATAAAAAAAAAAGTAGTTTTAATTTGACTGAACAGTTCGTATATTTTAAAATGTATTTTCTTACGAAATACATTGATGTATGTTTTATTTGTAAAGAAAGTTTCTCTGGTAGCCCCCATAGTAATTTTATTCCAAATAAATTAGAAAGAAGGTTTTTTATTTTTATTGAAGAAATTTCATTGTTTTTGAATACACTTTATTTTTATTCATTTCTCGTCATGACATTTTAGTGAAATAATATAAAAATTGCTATTACAATGATATTGAAAGAATTTCACAGAAAATTTTGTTAGAAAATTGGTTGAGAAACTTAAGGTAAAATTCCTTATTTTTGCTTTCTCAAGCTTTACTGTAGATAATTAATGTCGTTTTTCTGTATGTTTCACTTATTAAGGTTTCTTTTGCGTTTTTCTTTGGTATTTTTCTGAAAAGACTTTTTTTATGGCGTTGATTTTTTGTTGATCTTCTTACATTTTAATAAAAATAAACTATAATACTTAAATAAAATAAATATAAAATATTATGAGTAAGAAAAAATCTCATATTGAAAAAAATAATTTTCACATTTTACTCTTAAACCTCATTTTCTTGAATTTGGTACCACATTATGGAATATTAATTTTTTTTTAGTTGTTTGTTTTTATTCCGTATCCAACTCAGTTTATTTTATTTTACGTATTATTATTGTAATTTTAATTCCAACTATTATTTATAAATATTTATTTTTATTTTATTTTAAATATCATTTCATATGAAATAAAATTTTCTTATTGTGTAGTCTCAAAGGATTAAGAAAATTAAAATTAACGAGTATTTTAATAATAAATCTATTTAAATCTAAAACAAGAACATGATTTATCATACCCAGACCTAGGAATTTTCATACCATAATAAATTTTCACTTCAAATTTATATAAATGCATCGACTTTGTGTGAATTAACAAAAAGAAAAGATTGTTCAGTAATTTCAAAAGTAATTGTCAAGACTTTTGTTTCTAAATTTGTCACAGGGTGACTAGATACTAATGGAAGTGAAATGTCAGTTGCGATTCGATTTGTTGGAAGTCAAATTAATGTCACCTTCCAAAATTTATTATCTAAAATTAGAATCGATGTAACTTGAATATTTATTACGAGTACTTTAACATGTTCATGTTACTGATTCATTCATTTCAGTTGTTTTTATGTTCATCATTTATGAAATTACGTTTTATAAAATTATTTTTCATTACATATCGGGTGACTGTGATAGAAAGTTTTTTCTATCACAGTCCCCCGATACTGCGAGGTTCCACAGGACCCTCTCAGTATAGAAATAAGCTACATTTTATATTCTTCAATTTTTAAAATTGTCTATATATTTATAAAAATACAATTTTACGAAATGAAATAGAGTGAATAAGGAGAAAATAAAATAAATAATATATTAAAGTAAGAGAAATAGTAAGTGAATATCAAATAACTTTTTCAACTTCTCACTTTGAATCTAATACAGATATAATCTCATAAAAAAATTAATTAAATAGTAAGACATCAAAAATAGATTGCTTCAAGCTAGAATAATTTTGTTAATAATTCTACTAATTTAATATCGAATAAATCAAAGTAAAAAAATGAATAAATAAAATATTTATATGAATAAATGCCAGTCAGGTCTCGGTTCGCTCACCCTTGCCATCTAGCAAGGTGACTCCATCCCCTGGATCCTCATTGTGTTCGTTATCCTCATGGCTGTGGGTGATAGTAATACTGATAAACACCAACGAACGCCGGAAAAGCTCCCTTTCTTCCAACATTTCCCTCGTTCTTAACATAACAGCTACCGCTGTAGACGAACAATCCTTTTTGGTAACCCTTTCCTTTATCCTGCAGTAGCCTTTATCTCGGGAAAAGGAAAAGGTGAGAATTGAAAATAGGATATGTTTTAAAACGCAGAGTCTATTATTTTGCACTGAAAAACGATATCAAAAACATTAATTGGTCGTTGTCTAAAACGAAAAATTCAAACTTCACTCCCATTGAGGCTAGGGCCATGATCTATGAGTTAAAATCTTCCCTGAGATAACACAAATGTGTCTGAAAATTTAAAAGCAATCGGTCGTTTAATTTTCGCGTGATGCCGTTGCAAACGGAAAGAACCGCTACAAAATTTCGCATTTATATATTAAACATTTACAACAATGAAACATGGATAATATGCAAAATCTTAGGATAAAATAATAACTTTTTATTCTAAAATTGTTTAAGAATGTTATATGTTAGGTGAATTAGCGAGTAGGACATGAAGACTTTTAAGCAGATAAACATTTGTGGCAAAATTTAGGAAAACTTAAAATATTTTAGGCCTTACATTTATACCGTTGGTTCATTTGATTATTGAAAGAGAAGATGCTTAGGGTACAAACTACAAAGGAAGTAAACCACATCTTATATGACATTATATATGTATAGAATTAAACATTTCAATGATAAAGAAAAATTTTAAAAACTATAATAATTTCCAAGTCCGGAAAATATACCAACGAGAATTACGAATACTTTTACCGCTTATTTAAAATTTTGTTTTTACCTTTGTTTAACTGAACTGAAATAAAATATTTTTTTCGTATAATAACAAAAACAATGATTTGAATGAAAAGAATAAATGTTTTAAGGATATAATTCTTTTCCCAGCATTACTGGGCACAATCTGTCAATATTTCAACATATATTTTTTGTAAAACAGAATTCTAAAACTGATTATAATTAAAAAAATAAAAAAATCCTTTAATCCTATATTGGAACGTATATTTTGAAAGGGAATATTAAAGTGGAATTTTTTGGAAACAAATAAAACGTGTGATAAATTAGACAGTATCTTGTATCATGTACTTAAATAACGTTTTACTTGTATATAACTATAAGTGTACATGTAATTTTTTGTTAGTTCATGAATTTTCGTAGCGATTTACCAAATGGAGAAATTTAAACATTTTATTACTATTTATTTTATTTATGTTTATTTATGTTTATTTGATTTTATTACCCTAATTTTATTTTGGTTTACCATTTTTAAAATAATGAATTTACAAAAGCAATAAGGTATTTTATTACTTGTGTTTCGTGCGAGCTGAGTTTTCAGAAATTTACGAAAAACGAAAACCTAAAAACTTTATTCTATTTTTTAAGGATTATTTACCTATGAACATCGTTAAACTTAATTTTAATAGACTGCTATTAATTTAGTTTTTCTTTTTCCATAATATTCTTGGAAAAATGGAAAACAATAACATTAAATAAAAAAGTAATACGACAGTACCAATTTCTTATTAAACGGTTAGCCTTAGAATGTGTTACTGCAATGAAACGTAAACGACTCCACAAAGTAACAAATAAAGATTCAATAATCTTTGAATAGATCGATACAACGATCGAACAATATTGACTCCTTATCATTTAGGAGGAATTTGTAAATGTGCGATTGAAGAACTCGTTATTAGTACAGTTATTCGGTCTCAAGTAATACAACTTAAAATATATATACACTGGAAGAGACTTAAAAACATAAAGGAAGTCGAGACGAAACGTGGCGACATCTAGGGTCAGGCAGGCAGCCTCTTTGCCTAGGACACCTTGGTTTGCCCGCACTCAAAAGCGGGGAAGTCGGGGTGCTTCCGATGATGGCACGGAAGACCCTGATGGTATGAGAAGGCCTGTTGAGGGGAAGGACAGGCGAAATGCATGACCTTTCCCACAACACATACTAGATATGTTAGGGCCGGGCATCCGGCCCTATTTCCTGGGGACGGGCATCTCCACTATCCAGAAGAGGAAGTCTGGTTGTTCCTATTGTCCATAGGAGATTCCGAAAAGGGGTCCTCTGATGGGAGGGGGCAATCTGCTGCCATGACACTTTGGAGCGATCGTGGTAATGCTTTAAGCCTGTACTGGTCGCTCTGGAAGTGTTTAAAAAAAAAATTTATGCAACTACATAGAATGTTAGCAATTAAATAATTAAACTATAGCAAGATTTGTCTTAATACTTAATAAAAGATATTATTATGTTATATTCTAGCCTGTCGGCGCTTCAGCTCCTGACCCTCCGAAGCCCAGATCGGCTAAGGCGAACCGCTAACCGATTCAGGAGTTTCCCGGGGCCACGGTGCCTACCCTACTGCCGCAGAGTTCGCTTCCCTCATCATTCCCGTCTTGCCAAAGGGCCCTCCCGTGGACCACCGCGGTGTTCGTTACCCTCATGGTTGTGAGAATAATACTGATTAATAACGATTAAAATATTCAGGAGTTATAGATATCTGAAAAAGAAACTAAATAACGAAAGATAGAATAGTAGTAACTAAGGTACACAATCTTTGACAACGAAAAATTTATAACTTATTTCTGTTGCCATGGTGACAGAAATACAGTAATGAAGTAAAAGTATTATTATTTTTTTTATTGAACGAATATCTTTCACAACTAACCCCAGTGGAGCTAGAGCTTCAGTGTGTGGCTTACAACCTTCTTTGGGATAATACAAATGTATCCTGAAAATTTGAAAACAATCGGTCGGTTGGTTTTCACGTGGTGCGAGAACAAACAAACTTTTCGCTTTATACGCGTATATAATTGGTAGTGTTAACCGCTAGTGATCGTTAGATTTATCTTAAATATTAAAATGAAACACAAACTTTTGAATGATATTACTTTGTAATTAATCGAAACGTAAATATATTTGGAAAAATATGTAAAGTACAGTTTATAAAATATATAATCATTTATCTATTTATTCTTTCAGTCAGAAATGCAACAAATAATTGTACATACGATTTTTGTAAATTTTAAGGAAACAAGATAATTATTATTTTTAGTGGGCAATACTTTTATCATGAACGTTAAGTAGCCGTGTATTGAAAGTAGTACGCAACGATTATTCCAAGTTTTACAAAAGCCAAATTTTAATATATATAAGATAATTAGGTTTTCGTGAAGCCAGTACTGATGATGCAATTAGAATAATTCATAAAAAAATAAGTATTATAAAAGAAGCAATTTTCACTTATCGATATGACAAGAAAAATATGTACAATAAAATCAGTTAACAAAAGGTTTTTAATTAACGCAAAGTCTTTGGTTGAACGTTGTAGTAAATGTATTTGATAATTTACTATTTACTGTATTATTATCCCGTTTACAAAACGCTATAGCTGAACTGTAGCTGTAAAAGGGCAAGTATTGTAATCCGTCTAATTTGGGAATATAAGGTTTTCATGAGGTTTTGACACCTGGGACCCAAAAAACGGGAATGAAATCTTCCGTATGTTAGTGTTCGTATGTACGTGGGTGTGTTCGGTGTTGGCTCCTAAATCACCTCACATGTCCAAAACTACTGGACCGATATTTACCATGATTTAATATATGGGACATGGATGCCATTAAATTTTCTACTTTAAAGGTCAAGGGGATAAGGCTGTAGAGCAAGGTCACCCTAAGTATCTCGAGTGTGACCTTCTCTACGGTGACTAAAAACTTATGCAAAATCTAAAATATGTTGTATTCGTCTGCTACGTTGGACGTCCAAGTTACTGGTAGAATTAAATAAATGAATAATATTTAAAGCGTAAAAAAGTAACATGGTCTGGGAAGATCTCGAACTCGATCACACGGTTAATTCAGTTGATACGTTAAGCCTTGCGGCTACACCAGTCCACCGACCGTACAAGCGAAATATGTTCTATGTAAGTTGGTAGTTTAGTTAGTGCCGACAGTCGCCACTAGTACCGCCACACCCGCGCGAATTAAATACGGTATACGCGCGCGCTTTAGTTAGAATCATTGAATTAAATAAAAGAAAAAATATTATATTTAAATAAAATGATAAATATTTTAAATTAAGTTGTATGTGTGTGTAAGCCGTGCATCAGAAACAACCCATAGCTCTGTCAATTTTTTTTTTTGAAATGTGTTATTTTTACTTTTTCCTACATCTACGTGATTAAGCTATTTTGACTTAATATATTTTTCCATCCTATCTATACGAATAAGTCTTTGTTTAAAATAAATGCTGTCATTCATTTTTCGAGGTAACATAATAAAGTATGTTACAAGAGAGCATCACGTTTATTTAATTTCTTTGAATAAAACGTATATATATATATATATATATACACACACATTTGTGGTTGTGTGATACGTTGCATTACTTCAAACTGAACTTAATAAGGACTGATATTATGATATTAGTCAATAGTTTTTGTATGTAACATTATTGGTGAACATCCGGGTAAAAAGTAGATCTGGTTAAAGATGAGTAAAAAGTTTAATGAAAATTAAATTAAACCATACCGTTTATTACATGACGTGGTGTAATTTATTCCCGTTATAATGCAGTACACATACTGATGACAATTAATGAATATGTCTAAATTGTGTTAAAAAAATTATTTATTAGAATTATAAAATTAAAAAAAAAAACAATACTTTCTGCCTGATATAAAATATTCATCTTTTTTTATTTTTTTTAATTAAAAAGAGTTTTCTGCATGCTCTACTACGCTGTTGGATTTTTATTTATCGACTACAATATAAAATTATGAAAACAAGTAATTACTTAGCAGATAAATATCTGTTCTTTTTATGAATCTGCTAAAAATGTTAACAGAATTTTATTAAAAACACAGTCTCCACTTAGAACTATTTTTATGTAATACGTAATAATAATAATTTTCTGACAAGTTTCAGTTTTCATTTTTAATAAATTATTAATAAATAATCTAAACGACCTTCTGACCAATATATTTAAAACAATAACCGATTAATTTTTTTTAATATTAACCTAGTATATTTTGTTAATTAAAATAATTTTAATAAATTTTGACGTTTTATTCAAAGAAATTAAATAAACGTGATGCTCTATTGTAACATACTTAAATACTTTACAAAATTAATTTTATAAAATACCTTTGGATTTTATGCTATTGTGAATTTTTTTAGTATTATTTTCAATACTTGCATCATTATTGTTAGCATATAATAAATATGTGTAAATATATTTATAAGAGCTTCAACTACTTCAGCATTTTTTTGTGTTGTTTTTTAATTATCTTTTTTATTTATACTATAGTAATGTATCTCTTCATCGTATTGAAATATCGTGGTAAAGGACTGACCCTATTTTATTACAAGAACAAAAGGTTATCGATGTAACAGCATACCCACACATACCTGAAGTTTTGTACATGATGTTGTAATGAATTGAATAATATATTTATTTTATTAATTAAATATGGAAATAAAAAAGAATAAAAAAATAGAAATATTTATTTAATCTTTTTTTATATTTTTTACTTTGTTTTGCAAAAAATAGTGGGTGTAATTTAAAAAAAAAATTGCTAATTTCTGACAACCGGTGTACTTTTAAACAGTTTCCAACTGTTACATTTGTTTATTTTTGTTGAAAAATAAGGAATCAAAATAAAAGTAAATTTGCTGCTTTTTTTTGTCAGAATCATAATAAATTTTATTATTCAATTGCAAGAATACCAATGATGTTGAGTTTTAAAGAAAAACAAGTGCTTGCTTTAATTACTTAATTTGCAAATAGCAATAGATAATTTTAATTTGAAATTAAATCCACTTATTTTAAAGATCATGTTAATTTTATTTGTGATTAATTAATTATTTTTCAGAAGTAAAAATATAGCAGCTAGTAGAACTGATGTTTTGGTTCACGTAAAAGAAAATATTGTAATCGTGAAAAATTCGGTTTTCAGATTTCAACGGAAATATCCATTTTGACCATCCCTGAATTCATTTTGACAAAATTCGGCGTGACTTCTGTACATACGTACGTACATATCTCGCATAACAAAAAAACGATTAGCCGTAGTATGTTGAAATTTTGGATTTAAGACTGTTGTAATATCTCGTTGTACACCTCTCGTTTTGATTGCAATCTACTGGATCAAAACTGTTCAAAAAAGCACAAAATCCAAACAAATTTGGATTTTTGACTTTTTCTTAACTGCAGTAATACGCCCTCATTGAGAGCTTTACAGTGATATATCATAAGTAGTACTTATTTTCATTCGTTCCAGAGTTATAGCCAAATAAAATTTTAATTAATGAAATAATTAGATCTTACAAGGGAAAGGCACATCGGTTCCAATCCGACTTTATCTCCTTTTTTTTAACATTTTTTTTTTTAATTTAAATATATTGATTTATAAATTATTGTTAACCTCTGATTGTAAAAAAAATCTTTTGCAATAAATAATAATTCAATAATAACAATAAAAAAAAAATCAGAAGTTTTTAATGAAAAAAAATTTTATTTACTCTTCTTTTTAAAAAATGTATATTTGTAATTTAATAGGCGTACAAAGAAGTCATGTGTTGCTCCCACATCAGATTTGATTTTGGTTAACGATATTTAATATTAATGAATATACTTAATTTATGCATGAACGGGATTAAATTTTATGGGTTAGCACCATAAATTCGTCTTCAAGGCACAGAAGGATGTTTTTTTAACAGCGGACTTATTAATTAATATTCGAATAAAACCGGTTAAATCATTAAAGCCGTCAAAGTGAACGGAAAGACAAAATCCCTTTGGTCAATATCTTATAAATACTTCTTTTTTGTTGTTAGTATTTTATTCAGAAATCAAATTAATGTTAGAATTGTTTAAAATATCAAGGGTAGACTCCTCCATTAAGTTCAATAAAATATATTTCCTTTGAAAAATAATAGCGTAATTATAGCGTCATAAATAACTGAACGGTGTTCCTTTAAAAATGTAATGGTTTCTTTATTTTCTGTTATAACATATGATTTTAAAAAATTTTAAAAATTCGTCTCTGAAACAAGATTTACAGTATGAGAAATTTTCTTTATATTTTGCTAATAGGTTCTTAAAATAAATTAATCGTATTTCAAAAGAAAAAAAAAATCAAAAATCTAAAATAATTTAATTTGATGAAATTAAAACATCAAAAATTACTTTATTGTATAAAATTTTATGTAATTTAATAGGGCAGTATTTATTATTGTCTTAAATAACCGATTTCGTAACTTAACGGTAACATCTATACACACACATACATACATATATATATATATATATATATATATATATTTCAAAAACAAAGCACTTGTTGCTATTCAGCAATTAAATTTACAAGAAAGTTTAATTAAAAATCAAAATATAATACTTGCTAAGATTATTGGTTTTTAGGAATTGAACAATAACGTATGGAATTAAAAGTTTATTGTGTTTTTAATAAAAATTTCTAAGTTGATTTTATTTTATTTAAAGAAAAATATATAAATTACACACACGATAATAATGAGAAAATATTTCATTTAAAATTCAATACACAATTCATTTTTTTAGATGTAAAATAATAGATCGTACAGTTGTATTTGAAAACTTATCTTACATTTCATTTACATATCTATTAATTAAAAATTATATTAAAGTAAAAATGCACATAATGCAAATAACGAACAAAGCAAAACAGTTAAAAAATAACTACAATAGTTCATTTTTAAAACGAATAAACTAGTATAAAATAATTTAAAAGTTAATACTGCGTAAGTCACATTTTAACAGATTTCTTTTTGATATTCTTGTTACATGAAGATCAAAAAGAAATTTAATATCATTCATTTGGAACAATGATAAATTATTTCGAAGCACAAATCTACTATTCTTGTTAAATATAAATTAAATTTTGAAATACTTCAGTCATATTCAACTCCAAGAATAAAAATTTGCATTCATCAAAGAAATAACAAACAGTTAAATATAAATAGGTCACTCTTATAGAGCAGAATTGTATTTAATAAATAATATTTTAAACGTACAGGCTGTTTGAGTACATAAAATTTTATACTTTATATCCTTATAAATACATGTAATAATTTTTCCCTTATTTAAATAAGCTGATTCTTTATAATCCCATTACGTAAGGAGCTAAATAATTAGTTTTGGTAGTCTTTTTTATATCCCTCTGTATGTCGAGAATGAGTATATCATTTCTCATGAAGTAGTTATTGAAGGTTTATCCTTAGTTATGTGAAAAACAGAAGGTAGGTTAGTGATTTGAAATTTATATGTGTAAAATATTTCAAATTAATTTAATTTTAATCAGTGGAAATTCTATTGAAAAGATAGTTCCATTTTAATAAAATTAAAAATAATAAAATGAATAGTATTATGTTTTATTCATTAACCCTTTCATAATCATAAGTAACAGTTTTTTAAATCTTTGTATCCCAGTGTTAGTATTTGTTTTCTTTACTTAGCACACATTACCTTAAAATTCTATTGACTTTACCTCAAAATTTTTATATGCAACAGTACGTAGAAGTGTACCTTTCTTATGATACATTCGACTTTTGTGTGTGTATATATATATATATATATATATATATATATTGGCTTGATGATTTCGCTAGATAAGCTTGAAGGTTGTACGTGGTAAATGGAAATGGAATTTTTGTGGCGTATGAAAAATGTTATGCCTGATCAGGATTCGAACCCGGGACCTTTGGATAAAAAGCCTAGTCACTCGCTACCACTCCGCCACGGAGTTCAACAATAACTATTCTTTTTTTTTATTAAAATTTATTCATTCATATTTTATCAACATCGTATTCATTTTTTTGGTTTCAAAATGTCTTGCAATATTGTAAGTTATCTTAATCTGTTTAACATGTTACCATATTATTAATTTAATTACGACTTAATAATTAAAGAGATGTTTATTATTTCATATTTATGTGTCACAAATAACAGGCGATGAGATATTGAATGCAAAACAAGAATATTCTTGATTTTCATTGATTTGATTGGCTTTGAGTAATATGAAAAAGATGAAGAGATTGCTGGAGCCCCAATAACTATTTCAAGACCTGAGAATTTCTTCCTTAATATTGCATTTCGTCAGAATATTGTATTCTTATTTCTTTTAATTCAAAATAAAAAAAATATATTTTTTTAAATTGAATATATTAATATAATTTATTGAAGTAGGCTGTAATGTGAATTTTTTCTCATCTATTTAGGTGATTTTTTTTAATTTTATGTTTTTTAAGTTGCGGGTTAAATTAATTTAAATTCAATATAATCAACTATTATAAAAAAAAAACAAAACAATTAATTTGAATTCAAGTTAGCTAGGCTAATAAAAAAACTGAAGATCCTAATTTGGAAATCTTTTTTATGATTTTTTTTTTCTTGTGTAATACATAAAATATTAAATTGTATTTTTAAAATAATAAATTAAGAAAATACTATAAATAATACATGCTTTATTACATTCACGTTTCTTATTTTATAAATATGTAATTGATCATAAATTATAAAAACCTTGCATCGCTTGTTCAGAAACATGCAATAATATTATGAATCATCATGCATGCATGATATAACCTTTTTTCTTTATAAAAATAAAACTTTACTGTTATAGTAATGAGCCAATAAAAACTAAACTTTTTTTTGTGGTCAATAATATTAATCTGTCCTAATACTTAAGTTCGAAATCACTTACCCGGAACTTTATGTTATTTAAATCGTGCTTAATTCGTATTAAATTTGTTTTTAAATTATAAATGTGAATATTTCATCTGACACGATTAACTTTCTGAAGATTCTGTAAAATTGTTGATAAAACAGTATTCCATATTTTTTCAGTATGTTTACTAGTAACCATTGAAAAAATCATTGTATAGGAAAAGACAATGCAAAATTGAATAAATAACAAAATAAAAAAATTGCGACGCAATAACCACATCAAATTTTCTTTATTAAAATTAGCAATTTTTAAAACGTTTTTATAATTTATAGAAAAAATTGTTGTTAATGTAATAAAAAAAAAAAAAAAAATTAAAATTAACATACCTTGTAAAATTACAAGCGCGATTATTAGGAGAAAATTTCGCGCCATATCAGATTTTACCTATGGGGGCGGCATCGTACATCGCCTTTCGTAACACCGCGGACGAACTCCGGCACACGACTGTCTGTTACCTCTTGCCGCCTCCGTTCCTGCGCCCTCCGCTTTCCCCCCACCTCATTCTTCTGTCATCGTCCTCGCGTTCAGTTCTACTCGTATAATACCCTCCTCCTAGTGTTTGACAGAGTTTATTTTGTGCTATTATTCTGTGCTGTATCTCTTCAGATCGGACGAACTTTGTCCTAATAAATATATATATATATGTTTTACACATACGTACATATAAATACATTTCACCGTTCTTCTGTTAGATTTGTATCGATATGCATTGGGGTCAAGTAAAATCAATGAATACAATTACTGAAAACTTTTCTACGCATTTCTGAATATATATATTTTTGGATATGAGATTAAATGTTACCCAGTGGTATAACAATAATATTAATATCGCAAAAAAGCAAATTTCTTGAAAATGGTAAATGTTTAAAACAATATCACAAACAAAATCTGAAACCTAATTAGATTATTAACTGTACTTTTTTATAAATTTATTTTATTATATTTACTAACCGTACAATAGTTCTTTTTTTTAGTCTTATTTTGACAAATATTTACTGTCCAATGTTTCTGAAGATGATAGAAATTATGTAACTGTTTTTACAAAATAGGAATGTTTTCCAATAAATTCATGAAAAAAAATTGGGGAAAATATTTAAGGCAATAATAATGAAAATGCTTCGGATTAACTTCAACCCCACGTCTGTGCAATAACATCTACGCATACATCTGGGGCGGGCAATGACACAGTATTTTTGTATCTTCACAATTTCGGCCAACGGAGCAATGATCTTTTTCAGGAGCTCCATTTATAGTTCTGGATTGGCGGTCCCGAGCTGATAGGGGTTGTGGTTGTTTCGCTGTTTGAAGTGGAGGGCGAGAGGCACGACCGTGATCTGTTTTTGCCGACGCCTGGCAGAGTACACCAGTCGTCGAGCTGAAGAATCAAACAACTAGAGACAGCAGCCCAAGCCGTCAAAGAAAAAAAAACAGACAAAAATGAAAAACAGGTTCTTCTGAACCAACGAATGAGCCTTTCACCAGTTCCAAAGCGAAGAAAAATGAATCCAAAGTTCTAAAAATGCATGAAGCAAGGGTGAAAATTAAAAAAAATCCCCTTTCAGGGAAATGAGAAATAAAAATAAAAAAAATTAGAAATTGAGGATCTGGGATAACATACAATGGAGCCTCCAAAAGGACGGAGGCCTGAGTGAGAGGACGAGAATCTCAGCTGCCCTACAAGTGTCGACTCTGATACATTGCTGACCGCACCATCTGTGCCGGTATCATCTGATGCCGGCAGCAAGATATCCTCCGTAATTTATTGTGGACGATCGGAATGATCCATCTCCGAGGCATTAGAATCTTTCGAATTCGACATTGAGTTCTTCAAGAAGATGAGAAAAAGCAAGGAAGGTTGGCCTAAGGGTAAACCTTTGCGATACACCTAATGAAGAAGTTAGTTCTAATTTGTTTTCTTATAATATTAGATTGTTTTAATTTTTTTGACTATATTTCGAGGATATTCTGTGTTATTTTTAGTGTTTTAACGAGATTTGAATAGTTTTTAATGTGTTAATTTTTAAGTGGCAAGAGCCCTTTATGCACTTGTCATCTTGTGTTTGTTTGGGGTTTCCAAAAACCTTGGACAAGTCTATTTATTATTAGATGATCGGTTTTGATGAGAATAGTCTTCTGACACTAGTGTTTTTATCGGGATGGAAAAGAATACTAGTCTCTTTTCTTTTTTTTGACGCGAAAAGGGGCTAATGATCAAAGTAATCGTTGGCCCTAAATCCTCAAAAATATAATAATAAAAATGAAGGCCATCAAGAGAATAAAAAAAGACAGTAAAAGGTTAGCCTACGGAAAACCTATGTGATATATATTATGTAAATTAGTTTTCAAAGTATTGACCAATTTACTTTAAGAGTGAGTTTTTAAGTATTTCAGGAACTTTACACTTGTTTAGATAGATTTGATGACATTTCTTTAGAATTGTCTTGTACGTTTTTTAAGTGGCAAGAGCCCTATTACAACTTTGTTGTCAGCTTGCCTTCTTTTAGGGTTTTAAAGTTCTATGACAAGTTGACAAGTCTCTTTTCTGGATGATCTGTCTGGCGACTAGTTTTCTGACTTGGTCGTTACTTAAGAACAGGGTTGGAATGTTTTAGTTTGGAACTCCTCCATTCCAAAAAAATGAAAAATAAAAGTAAAATAAAAATAACTTCAAATGATAAATTAAGAATAAACTACGTTAGAGGATTATCTCTTTAAACTTTTTTAAATCTTGAGTTTTTTACACCTAATTTACAACAATTATCATTAGTAGTAATTCTTAAACTAACAGAAGGATCTAAAAATGTCCCATTTTTACAAAAAAAGTATTCATTGTTTTTTGTTTTGTTTAAGAAATCGGTTTTATTAGTTTTAACTTTTTTACGTCGAATAGTTCATCTGGGAACACGTTAGATCATTTATTTATTTGCTGTTGTTTCTTTTTCTTGTTTTTTTTATCAGTACCTTTTCATTCTTTCTGATATCTCTCTCTTTGACTCTTCAAAAAGTTCAGTTCTGTTGTTCTTTCGTTTTGGCAGTTACAACTTTTATTTTCATATTTTAATAGTTTCTTTAAAATTTTCTTTCTTTTGTAATTTCTTCAGTTCTTTTAGGTCTTATTGGACTTGTGTGAACCATTTGTCTTTAGTTTTTTTTTTTACTTTTTAAGAAATAAAATTTGTTTAGTCAATCTACTGTTATTTATTCTAAATAAATAGGAGTAAAATGCAATTCATCTTTTCCTTACCGTGTCTGACGGTTTTTCAATTTTAGTATAAAGTTTTTTATTTGGAACTAATTTTACGTGATTATTTTGAAATTTAGGACCTAAAATTTTTCTTATAATTTTCCTTTATTTTATTTTAGTATTTTTGGTAGAACTTTGTTACACAGACTTAGGGTTTCTGCCGGATAGAGTTCTTCCGGCTTTATAACAGTTTTGTAGTGTCGAAATTTTAAGTTTCATGATAAAATAGTTTTTGTTATATGTGTTTTCGTTAGTGGAAAGCTAATTTCATTTTATTAGCTTTATCTGTTAACGCTTTTTTTTATCTAAAGAATTCCAACGGATCCATTCTCCGAGATTTGAAATTATCCACTTTCTCTACTTTTTTTATTATTTATACTAAGGAAATTCGAGCAGTTTTTATTATCAGTAAAAATTTTCGTTTTCTCAAACGCGATTTTTAGTCCCATTTTAACAGTTTGTTTTTCTAATTCTGTAATTTTTTGTTCAGCTTCTTTCCAAATTTTAGCTAATAATGTCATATCATCAGCAAAAGCTAAGCAGTTAATCGGTAGTCCTTTAGTTTCCAGTCTTATTCCGTTATTTTTGTCTAAAGATTTGTTCCATTCTCTTACTACCTTTACAAGAGTTTAGGTCAGTATAAAACGCTAAGATTTTTTTTATAAAAATAAAAACCTTTTTATAATAATAAAAATCATTTTTAAACTAGAAAATCTTGATTGAAATTTAGATAAAAATCAGAAAATATGTACAGGGAAACGATGTAAAGATATTGCTACCCAGCATAAGTTAACATTATTTGGATGCAGAAATATTCCGTGTTCATTTATTTTGAATTCATTTATGTTATATCTTACTTCATATTCTTCAAATAATTTTCTTGAATTTGAATTTTTATTGAATTGTGCTAAATTATTTTGAATATCAGTTTGATATCAGGCTGTATGTAATTAAGTTATAACAATATATGATTAAGCAATGATATCAAAAAGTAAATAAATCTACAACCAATTTATGTAAACAGTGTAACCCTCTGTTAAAAAATTGTATCTTTCTGAAAAAAAAAAATTATAATTAGAATATTAGAGAAATTTCTTCTGCAAAATACGAGAATAATCAACTAAACTCATGGTAAAAGTGAACGAGTAGGATTAGACCATACATAAAACATACATATTTGATGATGTATACATAAAAGGTGTGAAGAAGCAATTGACTTGTTTTACAAAGAACGAATGGCAAACCCCTGTACTTTTGATTAACACATGAATAGTTTTTATGTTTTTCTGTCTGGTGTGAAGTTGAAGATAAACAAAAATTTTAATTTTGACTATTCATAACACACAATAAAGTTGAATTTAAAGATTTTTATTTACGTAGAACATACTAATAAAAATAATCTTGCGCACTTCTGCGCAAGAAGACCGACTTTTCGTCAATTTATTTTCTTTTAAAAATATTATTTTTTATTTGGTATTATATTGCTAACAATAGATACCGTAAATAAAGAAAGTCAACGTTTCAACTTGCAAATAAAGAACCACACTTTTAATTTGTCCTGCTCTAATTTTTTCTAATTTAAATTAAGCGTAACTCAAAAAAGAGTAAATCAATCTTCATAAAATTTCCAAGTGCACAACTTCAGATACACTACTATAGCTTATTTAAATTTCAATGAAATAGCTTTAATAATGTAGTTCCGGAGATTTTTGAGCCACAAAACTTGATCGTCAAGTAGAGTATAACTCTAGAACGACTGAACCAGTCTTCAAACAAATTTCAGTACGTATAGCTTCAGACACACTACTTCAGTATTTTAAATTTCAATGGAATTGTTTTAGTAGTTTTGGGGATTTTCAAGCCACAAAATTTTATACATCATCGAGCCACAAAATTTTAAACATCATCATCATCACTAAAGGGTATGCCTTGTCGATTTAGCCACGTCATTCTCATCTCCGCATCTCTTCTCAATCATTATATGAACCAAGACCCATCTCTTGTTTAACATTATTGATGATGGTTGCTCTCTCGGTCTACTTCTAAGTTTTTTACCCAACTTTGCCCTCAAATATATCCGTCAAGAACTGGTCATGTCGTAGTACATATCCTTTCAATTTCGCTCTTCTTCTTCTTCGTATAACTCTTAGCATGACCCTCCGTCACTCACTTCGGCTAACACTTGATAATTTATTTTCCTATCCACCCACCTTATTCTTGTTATTCACCTCCAAATCCTCATTTCTATTGCTTCCATTCTTCTTCTTCCTGCTTCCCCAAGCGTCCATGTTTCACATCCATAAGATAGAACATTCCAGACATAAGTTTTAGCGAACTGTTTACTTATTTGCATACTCATATGATTATCAGTCAGTAAATTATTTTTGTCCAGGAAAGCTCGTTTTGTCAGCGCCATTTTTCTTTTTACTTCTGTGTCAATTTTTCTATCGCTAGTGACGGTGCTTCCCAAATAAAAAAAATTGTCAACCTCTCTACAGCAGTACCGTCTAATTTAATAGCAACTTTTGTGCCTTCCTTTGTTTTCCTACAATCATAATTTCTGTCTTCTGGGTATATATGAATATAAATAAATACATAAGGAAACTCAATTTAATGAATTGTATTTTCGTACACCTCATACCTCAAAAAGTATAGAAAATTCATTTTCACCCATCATGCTATCGAAAGTAATACCGTAATTTTCTTTGAAAAGACTGTAAAAACAAAAAAAAAAAAATGAATTCATGGTTACCGATTTATCATAACTGAAAATTGGAGACGTAGTTCATAATTCTCATTTTTTAACTAGTCTGTGGCAAATTGAAATTACAATTACAGTGAAAAATAGATTTATTTTTAATAGGCAAATGAACCAACAGAAAATTTTTAATCCCTTTCAACTCTAAAATCATAAAATTAATGTTATAAATAATTAATATTAATAAATAAAGCTACTTAAAATAATATTAATAAAATATTAATAATAAAGCTACTAAAAAAGGTTTCATAGTTTGATCACATAATCTTTCCCCCAGTTTAACTAATAGTAGAAACATTAATATTTACAGTGCCCTTATTCTAAAATAACCTAAAGTACTTTTCTTCTATTAAAATTGTTTTTGACTTTTTATCACTTCCATTAAACTTTTCATTTTACGTAGATTATTTAATATAATCTTCTGTACATTAAATATAATTTTTTTTCTCAGAACTACATTCTTTATTTTGTGTTTTTAAATATTATTTCTAAATGTTTTGTTATTTTATGGATAAATAAAACATTAATCATATAAAATGGTTGTGTTAAATAGGATATATTATAAATCATATTGATTTATATCAAATGCATATTTAAAGAAAAGGAAAATTTTTAACACAGAATAATATATTTGAGGTTTGCTTTTTCTATTTCATTACTTTAGATAGTATTCCATTCCCTAAACTAAAAAAATCTGATGTGGACACTACATGATTCCTTGTACGCCTATTAAATTATATATACACATTTTTTCTGCACTTCATTTAAACTTCTTTCATTTGAAAGTGTGATACGATCCTACAATTCTTTAATAAAGTGGACAGTTACACAATTGTTAAAATATTGGTTATTAACATCAAATATATATACTATTATTAATTCAACAATCTTAGGGTAGAGTAAAAGTCCCCCTTTATTAGTGTTTAAATAAATGTGTATTATATCTATCTAATACTCTGTTTTTCAAAAATTATTATGATGTAACCATCAACAGAATGAAAACAAAAACGAATAATCAGATGCTTCACCACATCTGATGTGGACACCACAACATGGCTTACTTAGCGCCTATTAAATTACATATACCATTTTCTTAAAATGAAAATAAAATTTAATTAATAACTGATATTTTACAATATTTTTTTAATTATTTTAAATTTTTCTTACAATCGGAGATTAATAATCACTAATAAATCAATATATTTAAAAAAAAAGTTAACAAAAAAGTCTGATTCTAACCGATGGCCTTCCCTTTATAAGATCCAAATATTTTATGAATTAAAATTTCATTTGGCTATAACTCTGGAACCAATGAAAATAAGTACCACTTATGATACATCGCTAAAAAAATCTCAATCTGGACTTATTACAGTTAGAAAAAGTACAAAATCCAAATTTGTATGGATTTTGAGCTTTTTTGGACACTTTTGGTTCAGCCGATTGCAAAAGGAGAAGTGCACAACTTGATATTACAACAATCCTTAATAAAAAATGTCAACATCCTGCGGCTAATCATTTTGAGTTATGCGAGATTCGTACGTATCAACGTCATGCCGAAACCAGTAAAATGTTTTCAGGGGTGGTAAAATGGATATTTCCGTTAAAATTTGAAAACCAATATTTTTCGCGATCACAATACTTCCTTTACTTCGTACAAGGAAGTAAATATTGCAATAACAAATTTCATTCATTTTCCAATCTATTTCTTTGAAATGAAAATAAATATAAATTTCGATAAAAATCTCTTGAGAGGTGCGTAACGTACCTCTCGAAATGGAAATGGACTGCTGAAGGAGAAACTATGATGGTAGTCGATTGCTGCATATTAGAAATGAGGAATTAAGATCGAAAATTAGCGTAGATCTACAAATCGACTCCAGTTACAGTATTCAGTTGGTTTAGTATAGATGTGTTAATGAGAATATAATACTTCAGAGAGTACGAAACTGACAACCAGTGGGATATCAGAGTGGAGATTGGCCATGGAAGAGATTATATGAGCAAGTTTCTTGTCTGTGGATAAGATTTACCTGGTGGATTGTGACTGGTAGATGATGAACACTGGAAGACTAGAAACAACTGAATTCTGTGTATACTCTCATAAAAGTAAAGTTAGTATTCAAATAATTGTATACTGTAGAGCATGAAAAGATTTGTTTCATGTAAGGAATATTCTCATGAAATTTTTTTTGTGGTAATTTTTTAAATCATCCGTTCTTTATCAGCTTGTATAACATTATAGTTTAAAACTTAAAATTGCCTCAGCTTCTGACTTTCTTTAGTTTGCAGTTATTTATTTCGAAAATTTATTTATTTTTTACTTTCCCGGTGAAAGTAGTAAGAACAGCAATTAAAGGGGAAATTATGATGATCACATCAACAATGGGGTATCTTGATTTTTACAAATCATTACGTTTGAAGGTCGAACTAGCTCATCTAAACCAAAAAAAAAAAAAAAAAAAAAACATGTATGTGTGTCGCAGTGCTTTTTGCCTTATTTTGCCTCAGGATTAATCAAACTGATTTTCTTGAAATACTTGGCTCAGGTATTCTCTATATGGGGTATTCATCGTATTAATTTTTTTTTAATTTGTTAAGGGAAGATACGTGAAAAAACCAATTTCAATTTTCTTCAGAGGCATTTTAGAGAAATTATCCGTTTAAATTATTTTCAAACACGTTTTGAAAGTTTATACTTTACATATAGAGCTATCAAGAAATGTCTGCAATTTTTTTTATTGTAAATTATAGACCCCGGACGTAAAACGCAGAAAAGTTTTTTGAGAATTTTCTTTTTCGTATTTTATCTTCTATTGAAGGGGGTATTAGATTTAGTGAAAACATTACTTATGCAAATTTGTCAAGCTTAACTATGTATTATAAATATTTTTAGAAAAATTTATACTAAAATTCATTCCCCACTGTAAATTTATATATATATATATATATATTTTTTGTTCTTTGGCTTTAACTTTTTAATTTTTAATATTAATAGCCGGGAATGTCATGAAATCCTTTGTTAGCTTTTCTATTGTGTATTCGTTATTTTTCTTAATTTCTATGATTCAAAGCATCAATAAATTTATGAAATTTAGTTTCACTTGTAATATATTTTTATCTTTCATCTAAATAATAACAGTTAAAATAATTAGAAAATGGATGTTTTTTAAATTTTATTATTTTTAGACGTGTCTGAGCACTATCAGGAATACGCTACGCAATTTCACTTAGTGTGACCTTGTTTATCTTCCGTTTTTTTTTCCTTCTTGGTTGCCCAGCGGAGTTTCATTTTTTGACTATGCTCCTGCTTTTTTTCTTCTGTCCACTTTGTACTTGTCCTCTTTTTCTCTTCCTCCTGATCACCTCCTACTTGTATATATTATGTTTGTAGATATTTCTGTCATCTATTCGTTTGGTGTAATTCCAGTTTTCTTTAGTTGTTTTCTGGACTTCTGTGTTCCATAGGATGTTCTTGATTGTTTCTGTGTATTTTAGGATTTTTCTGATCAGCCGTGTTGGTGGTCTCTTTGTGTCCGTAAAGTTTTTTCAGCCTTCTCTTCCTCACGTCCTTTATTATGTTAGAAAGTTCTACGGTTTCTTTTCTTGATCTTAGTCTGAAAGCTTTCTCTGTCATTTTCGGGCTAAGGATTTTCCTTTTTATTCTCCGTTCTTGTTTTTGGAGGTTCTCTAGGTTGCCCTTTCCTGTTCATTACCAGTGTTTCACAAGCATGTAAGACTTCGGGTTTAATCATCGTATTACAATGTCTGATCTTTGTTTGTCTGGTCATGCATTTTTTGTTATAAATATTTGCAGTTGTCCCGAATGCTCTCTTTAGTTTTAGTAGTTTGCACTTCTGACCTTCTTTTCTGTCCCTGTGGCCTGTATAGTTTCCCATAATTATTTAAACTTGTGCATTTTTACGAGGTTTGTTTTCTGTGATTTTTTATTTATATTATTTTTTATTTTATTTTTTTTTTTTTTTAATTTATTCTGTTTATTATTTACATATTATTTTAACACATTAAAAAGCAAATACCAAAGTCATTCTTAAACTATTTTTGTACAACTTGCTTTTCTTGGATTTTACTTATATTAGAACTACAAAATGCTTGCTCATACTATAAATAATTAATGTTCTTTCAACTTATACTGTACGTATTATGGTAGAGATAGAATTATTCCTTTTTATATGTGTATAATAATGTATATTTGTAATAATTAAAAAAAAAAAAAGTTTTCTGGCAAAATTGTAATTTTTATTAAATTTTAATGATATTTTACTTGCCCCAATTTAAGCAATGTAGAATTACATGAAAGTAAATGCAATATCAATAAAACAAATAACACATCAAATAAATAAAACATGAGTGCATAACATTGACTTACAGATTAAAAGAATTATTACTTAAAAAGTTCCCTGTTGCCTTTAATAATTTAGGAATTCATTTACAGAATAATGGAATTTAACAAAAAAATAAAAGTTCTTTTAGAATGGATTATTTTATGTGTTTGATTTTTTTTTTTGATTGGTAATTCATTATATAAACTCAGTCTCTTATTTATAAATTAGGTTCTTAGTATAATGAGGATTAGTATTATGCCGCAATTTAATATAATACTTACCTAGTCGGATAAGTATGGTTGGAAAAATATAAAAAAGGGAATAATTTTTGTTTTTTATGTACATTTTAAACTTATAATAATTAATATAGAGGATCAATCTCACTAGAGGAAATGAAAAATAATAGTATTTTAAATTTTATTTGTCTGTACTTTATTTTAAACGGATTATAGCGTTTATAGAATTATGCTTAACTCGCCAGTCTATGTGATAAATGAGAGAAAACATATAACAAATGTAACAGCAATGATAAAATGTTTATGTCTACACTTCTCTTTAGTGATAATATTAAATTTAGGTTGTATTGATTTTAATATTTAACGAAATAGAAAAAGCTCAAACAGCGTTATGCAAAATAGTTTTATCAAATTTTGTTAAAGTTTTTTCGTCTATAGTAATTAAATGTTTTTTGATGATCATTAATCATAGCTCTTCTATGCATTTAATATTTTCAAGACGGCTAAAGCAACTGTTAGTTTGTTGACTAAGAAAACTAGTAAATTTCTTTAAATTTTCAAATTCTTCCACAATTTTAGACAATCTTTCTCTGCCGCTTTTTTTATAAATACAATGGATGTTAAATAGAAGATTTTTTATTTGGATAACATACATAATTTTGCTTCAAATCACATAACTACAGGGAAGAAATCAAAACGAATTCTGAGGTAAATTTCATTTCAACAAGTAAACCATTATTGTAATATTATCTACAAATGCAGTCAGGTGAATAACGTAAGTAGGTGTAATCGCAGGCAGATCATTTGTATAAATTAAAAACAGTAGAGGAGCTTATATGTGCCCTGAGTCATTCAAGTACAGGTTTTTATGCTAACAGTAAATGATTGTGAACGATTTAGTAAAGAGAAAGAAATAAACCAACTGCAAAGCAGAAACATTTGTTCAATAAAACCTTAATCGAATTACAGATAAATTTAGTTTAAATTATAATCGCTTATTATAGCTTTGTATAGAAGCAATAGATTAGATTCTTTACAGATCTTTACTGTTAAAATTCTAAATAATAAATAGAAATTTTAAATAAAGAGACGTAAGAAATCTTTTAAAATTTATACAATATATATCAATAAAATGAATCTATACGATTTTTTTTATAAAGCAAACCATTTTTTTTATTATGTAAGTAAAAGAAAACTGTGTCTTAGACTGTTGGGATTTTATGGGTGACCGCAGAGTTTGTTGCAGTCACCCAGACAGTGTACTCTTCCAATATATCCGTCCGCAAGGCCACATGGGGTCTAAATATTGACCTCCCTCGTTCACCGCAGTCAATTTCAGATAGTGCGTGCGTGCTTATATCGACGCGTCTGCTACACTGTTATTTGCTTTTCATGCGTGTGAATGTACGCTATTGTGTGCGTGTGCGTGTGTGTTTGTGTACTTAAGTTTTGTCTGTGTATTATGTTAGGGTGCTCACGAATTTGGGTGGGGAATTCTAATCATTATGTCTGCTTAACAAAGGCGAATTGTTGTCAGTTGCATACGGTAGCAGACAATAACGAGGCTGTATTATTACGTAATTATAACAATTTATATCGATGTGTTTTTGAAATACAGAAATACGAGGAAGGTCTTTAGACTGAAGAATAACTCAAAATGTAATAATTCAATTAGAAAAAGGAAAGTGGATTTCGTTTTCAGGAATTTGACTAAAAAAAAACAAACGAATTTTCTTTTTCTTTTGTATTTTAATAGCGTTGAATAAAAATATAAGTTAAAACATAATGTATTACCAACAAAATGTATCTGCTTCCTTTCAACCTATTAAGTGATTAAAACATCATTTACTCTGTGCCCGTCAAAATAAATCAGATTTTTTAACGTAAATACACTTTTCAAATTAAATTCACAAACAGTTTTTACTATCCATCTCTAGTTGATAATTTTTTCAAGATTTTCCGTTTATCATCTATTTAATGTTCAGTTCTGATGATATAAATACTTTGCTTTGGTGTCCGTGTCATTTCATTACAAAAACCTCTTTCAAAAGTTCTCAAAAAGTTCGAAATTAAAAAACCTCTTCTACTTCCTTTTTTTAAAATTAATTTACCATTTTAAAAATTAAAACATTTTTTTTATAAAGAGTTAAATTTCAGTCTTATAATACTAAACCGTTGGAAAAAGTACATTTTTCTTAAAAACCCCAAAAATTCAAAAAAAAATTTAATTACTAAAAACATAATTTTTATTATCATCTTAGCGTACATTTGTCATAGGAATATTTTCTTTAACATGTTTTGACGCATCAATGTATTAGCATCAAAAGGGAATGAAAATTTCATCAGGGAATCACCTTCCGTTAATATTATAAAAAGCACATAACATCACATCACAATATTATATATTAAAGTATATATTAACAAAAAACACGCAAGATTAAAATGTTACTTAGTAGAATTTTAATCAGTTTAGGCCTAAACTTAGACCGGATGAAACGGCAATTATGCGTGCTTTTGTAAATATATTCTTTAATATTTCTTTAATAAATATAATGTGGATAATATTCATTTCCTGATGATGCTAATACACTGATGCAGTGAAACATGTAGGATAAAATATTTCTATGCCATTGTATAGTAAGACGATATATTAAATATTATATATGATATAGTAACAAAAAAAAAAAAAAATAATTTATATATATATATATATATATATATACATATATATATATATATATATTTATACTCACACACAATAAAATGAAAAATACTGATCAAAAAGATAATATATATATATTTGACGGAATTAAAATATAATCTATTAATTTTGAATCTACATTTTTCTGTGATATACGATTAAAATTTAACTGCTTATAAAAAAAAAATGTTTTAAAACGGATAGATAATTAGTTTAACAAATGGAACTAGAAGTTTTTTTTTTTTTTTAATTTCGAAAGTTCTACTTTACTGCATTAGAAATTAAAGTATGATAAGATTCACTCTTGAACTTATACATTGTTAATGTTTTTACAGGTTATTTTAATGTTGGTACTTGATTAAAAATTAAGGTTGTATGTACAGTACGTACTATAAATTATTTTAAAAATAAGTCCGGAGTATTCTTTTCCAAATAAAGCAAAAAATGTGTTTGCTCTATTTTTCTCGTTTTATTCCAAATCTCTTTTCTCACTTTAATGCCATTATATTAGAAAATTAAAAAAACATTCAAAATTCATAAAAAAATTGTATTTAAAACAATTTTAAGGTTGCTGTTACCATTTATTATTTAACTACATAATATTCTCTTAACATTATGCCTCTTTATAATTGTATTAATTAATAAGAGTTGCTTAGTTAAATTAGAGGCACAACTTCATTATTTTTTCATAAACAATAATTCATTTTATTAACATTATTCTCCTGTTTTTATATTAATATTTCTACATTTTAGTCCTTTAATCTTGAGATAAATATTCAGGAAATTAATATTTGAAAGAAATAATCAAGTACATATTCGTATGAAGAAAAAAAAACCGTTTTCTTCATAAAAAAAACAATATAGATTCAGTTTTACACGACTGTCTAAAAAGGTGTTTACCTTTTGACACCCAAAAGGGTGTTTGTATGCATGTATGTTGATTCCACCGTAGCAGTTCAACGACTGAACCGATTTAGATGTATGATCTCCCCACTCTGTTAGAATCCTTACGTTAACAGGAGTGTCATAGGTTATATAAATATAAATGTGTGTGTGTATATTAAATTTTGGATTTAGGACTGTTGTTACATCTAGTTGCGCACTTCCCCTTTTGATTGCAATTGAATGAACTAAAAGTTCAAAAAAAAGTCTTAACTTCTTTTCTTAACTGCAGTAATAAGCCATCATTGAGAGCTATTCAACGATATATAATTAGTTTTACTTATTTTCATTGGTTCCAGAGTTACAGCCAAACAAAAATTTAATTAGTTAAATATTTGGATCCAACAAGGGGAAGGCACATTTTTCTAACCAGACTTCATTTCCTTCTCTTTCTTTAACTTTTTTTTTTAATTTAAATATATTGATTTATTAATAATTAATTAATTAATCATGATTTTAAAAATAATAACAATAAATAATTATTTAATAATAACAATAAAAAAAATTAAAAAATGAAAAGAGTCAGAATTTACTAGTGAAATAACATTTTATGTAATTTAAAAATGTGTATATGTAATTTAACAGGAATTATTACATATGCATTGTATATATGTTATGTTATATGCCTAACTTAATATCGGTGGATGGCATGTATATATATATTAAAAGTTATATATATATATCTTTTTAAATTTTGAAAATAAATTAATTAAAGATTATAACATACACAAAATTGTCACCCGCACGCCCTTTAATTATCCTATATTAAAGATCAATGTTTGTCACCCACGCATAACGCGCTCAGAATGCGCTCATTTGAAGATCAGATGCGAATTTCAAAAACCTTACCCAGAAATTTCTGATTTCGACCGCTGGGTGGTGAATTCTATTGGATTCAGTCATATTGGCATAAAGCCTTCACGGATGTAATCGCAATGGTCCAAAATTTAGGAGCTCCGCACTTCTACACTGTCGTGTAATGGCCCGGACATTTTACACTACACTGACTTAATTACACTGTCGTATAATGGCCTGAAAAATTTGCACTTACCGAAAATCCTATTTTTTGATTTAGTGTTTTTTTTTTTGCAGTCGTGTTTTTTTAAAATTTTTAACAGTTTTAAAACACGTACCAAAATATATTTTATAACTTTAAAACGATTTCTTATATTTTTTTTGCTTAAATTTCCATTTATTACTTCTAACGTAACTTAAACATATATAAATAAACTACAAAGAATCCAATCTATTTGTTTTATATAGAGCGATGATTTATTATAATTTGAACAAAAATTGTTTCTTATTCTTTCTTTATTAGAGATCAGGAGGTCAAACTATCTATATTCTTTAAAAATTGTTGATGTTTAGAGAAGAGGATTCTTTCCTTTTTCAACCTACATTAATCCCATCGTCTGTGATGGCTGTATTCCATCTAAAAGTAATTTAAAAAATTTAATTTCTTTTACATGCAACTTTGTTTAAAAATAATTGTTCGTAGAATTTTTATCTCGTATTTTATTACTCTATGATATAAAATAAAATTGCATTAATAATTTTTCATTCCAGTTTAAATTTAAGAAAAACTATGAAGCATATTCTTTAAATTTTTCTGTTTTTAGTTCCCAGCCTTCATTATTTATACACTTGTTTTTCATATATATATAATATAATAATAATTATATATATATATATATATATATATATATATAATTCAAACTGAATTAATTTTGAAAGCTTCCCGGAATGACATAAAACTATATCCTCTCTAGACTGATGGTTTAAAGAGATCTGAAAGGTTTCAGGATAATAAAGAAACGTAGGAATGGAGAAAAGTTATCATGAAGGTGTAGAAGATATTCTATCCACCGTACTATCCTGTCTTTTTGATGATCTCTTACATGGGGAATTTGAATTTCTCAAAATGGTACAAGCATGTACTGAAATTTAAGAGGATATGATGGATATAGAAAAAAGATATATGCAGGTATTCTTAACGCCGTGATGGCATAAGAAAAGAGTTGAAAAAAGGATTTAAATAAAATTTAGGTACTGTTGTAGTTTATAAAAATTTACGTATGTAAATTTTTTACTATTACTTTAAATTAAATATAACGTGTAATATATAGAATAGAAGATTAAGATAGCATAATCTTCTATTCTATATATTACACATAAACTCGTAAACTGTTGTGAGAGCAAAACTTCAAAACCACCAAAAACTTTTAAATTGGTCGACAACAGGGTAAAATGTTTCGTTATTATATGGATAATATAGCTCTTTCCTTGATTTTACGATTATTTTCTTGTTTCGTACAAAAGTGAAATTGATTTAAAACAATGGTAAGAACGTACTTTACTTTTATCCAGTTTATTATACATTTTTTAAAAATCAAAAATTAAATACAGTTAATAGAAAAGTCATTTTCTGGAATAAATCAGAAAATAACTATTATTTGTCATTATCAAGAAGGAAATTAGTAAGCTCCGAACTTATCGATAACTATTAATTCGATCGGTATATTCATGTAATTTGTTTGTTAATTCTTATTTTTGAGCTAATACTTTTGTTTTAAATTCTTTGGTTTTTTCATTGGCACTTTGTAATTATTTTTAACAGTAATAACAGAAATTTTCATTCTAAAATCGAAAGAAGACATAATCTAGAGAGAGCTCAATTATATATAAGAGAATATAATTAGTGAGACAAATACGAACGTAAAGGTAACATCATCTTCAGTTTCACAATAAAAGGTTTTCTTACAAGAAAATTATTGAGAAGAAAATTCGCTACCCCTTTGCCTATGGAAGGATTCTGATGTAATTCCAACAAAACATTTATCGGCTGTAAAGTGAGAAAATTTTTAACTGGTTAATTAGGAAAATATCTTAGTTAATTTCACCCTCATATTCACTTTACGTATAAATAGCTTATCTGTCAACAATTTTTACAAATCTTCCTGAGTAAAATTACTGTTTTTTGGTTTAAATTTTAGCCAGGTTGAATACTAAACATTCCCTTTTCCCTGTTCGGGAATGAAAGGGAATGAATTTCGGGAATTAGATTGATTCCTTTTCTACTCGGGTATAGTCAGGTTATCCTGATTCTCTAGAGGAAAATCGCTGTGTGGCATTGCGGTTAGCTCCGCCCACTTCGTTAATAGTCCTTATAGGCTACACCGGAATATATTCAGGTTATATGACAAGAAGATTATTAAAAGAACACTACCCTTAGGTGATGTTAGTTAAAATCGATAATTTTTATTGTTATCAATCTAAAAAATTAAACCCATTTTGAAAATAATTTATTAAACTAATCCTTCTCTTTTCTTTTTAACAAAATTATAGTTTTTATTAAATATAAATTATTATAACACTACATGATAGTGTTACTTTAATCGCTAATGACTGTAATTGTTGATGCGACTGTAAATAAAAGCATTAAAAAAAATTATTTATTTATTTATTGTGAATTAAATAAACTCATATAAAATATTTTAAAATAATTAAATTTACATCGGTATAAAACAAAGTAACAATATTATAAAATAAATTTTATCAGAATTGTATTACGTAATAACGGCTGAATCAGAAAAGCAATAAATGGAAACATCAGGTCAGAGCTGGACATAAATTATTGCCCATAAAATATATTTATTCACCATCGTTGCGGATACGATATTTGACCTAACAATAATAAAAATTGCTTCCGACTCTACCAATTGTATGAAATCAATAACCAGTCAAACCAAAAAAAGAATTCTAAAACAAAAATCTAAAAAATGTCTAAAAATTACAGTTTATAAAATTTTCTTGAAAATTAAAATATAGAAAATATCTAATGAATTATTATTATGTTTTATATTTTAATTCAGGCCATTTCATAATATAAACAAAATAAAATTTATCTTATTTTTGAATTCATTAACATTTGTTGATGGTTTTCACTCTTATTTCTTTTTTTTTTTTCATTCTTAACCACCCCGGGGGTAACTGGCATCACCTCACTCTATTATTGTAGAATTGAAATCTAACAGAAAAACTATTTAAACAGATTTTACTTAATTCATTTTAGAAACGTTGAAACATGCTAAGGAAAATAGACTACACTTTGATCTAAGGTAAGTGGCCGAGAAGCGATAAAGGAAAATAGACTGTAATTTTTTTTTTTGTCTTCAGTCATTTGACTGGTTTGATGCAGCTCTACAAGATTTCCTATCTAGTGCTAGTAGTTTCATTTCAGTATACCCTCTATCCTACATCCCTAACAATTTGTTTTACATATTCCAAACGTGGCCTGCCTACACAATTTTTTCCTTCTACCTGTCCTTCCAATATTAAAGCGACTACTCCAGGATGCCTTAGTATGTGGCCTATAAGTCTGTCTCTTCTTTTAACTACATTTTTCCAAATGCTTCTTTCTTCATCTATTTGCCGCAATACCTCTTTATTTGTCACTTTATCCAACCATCTGATTTTTAACATTCTCCTATAGCAACACATTTCAAAAGCTTCTAATCTTTTCTTCTCAGATACTCCGATTGTCCAAGTTTCACTTCCATATAAAGCGACACTCCAAACATACACTTTCAAAAATATTTTCCTGACATTTAAATTAATTTTTGATGTAAACAAATTATATTTCTTACTGAAGGCTCGTTTAGCTTATGCTATTCGGCATTTTATATCGCTCCTGCTTCGTCCATCTTTAGTAATTCTACTTTCCAAATAACAAAATTCTTCTACCTCCATAATCTTTTCTCTTCCTATTTTCACATTCAGTGGTCCATCTGTGTTATTTCTACTACATTTCATTACTTTTGTTTTGTTCTTGTTTATTTTCATGCGATAGTTCTTGCGTAGGACTTCATCTATGCCGTTCATTGTTTCTTCTAAATTCTTTTTACTCTCGGCTAGAATTACTATATCATCAGCAAATCGTAACATCTTTATCTTTTCACCTTGTACTGTTACCACGAATCTAAATTGTTCTTTAACATCATTAACTGCTAATTCCATGTAAAGATTAAAAAGTAAAGGAGATAGGGAACTGTAATTAAGTGTAATAAACAAAAATGAGATTCGGAAGATCCTTTAACAGTTAATCAAGGGTAGCAGAAGCTTTAAGCAACTTACTAATATTAAAATTGAATAGTGTCAAGAAAAGTGATAAGACGAATTAATAAGGATGCCTAAGTAAAGGGTACCTAATAAAGTTCAGTATAAACAAATTTGAAATAGAGATGTAAGACATAAAAGGAAAAAATTGGCGGAAAACCACACGCGATTATGTGTACTTTGGGAAAAAACAAATATTTTGCTAAACCGTTGATGATGATGATGATGAAATGAAGTAAAGTCACATTGATGACGAACACATTGATGTATTAAATTGAGTTCTTACAAACTACATAAACACACTTATGGAAAATGTAAATATATATTTGTTTTATTGTATTATTATTTCATATTTTTTAGAGTGCTGTAATATAAATTGAAAATGCCGTTTCGTAATGGAATAATGCATTCAATGGACGAATATATTATACTTATTAAAGTGTAGCATTTTCTATATATTGTAAAATAATTCAGGCATTGTTAATTAATTTATAATATAATATTTAATCATAATTATATATATTTGCTTTTGTTTTAATTGCTATTAATTAAAATGTTTTTTACTCTTTTTTTTTTTTTGTTTTAATATCCTTTTTATTTATACAGCGTGTTCGGAAAGTTATGAACTAGAATCATGGTAGTGTAACGACGAAATTTTCTAATTATTACTTTATATTTTTATTTAATTATTTTATAGAAACATATATTACAATAACGGAATAGTTTATAAAAAGGTGTTGAAAATGACCTCCTCCAAAATCAGTACACCACTGCACACGTTTCAGTTTGATTTCAAACACTTTGGGATTTCAGTGCTGATCCACTGTAATATCTCGTACGTATGGCGTTATTACAGTTTTTAGTTTGTCAATCGTGCATCGTCTGTTATGATACACTGTTTGTCTTGTTGCCTCCCCATAGAAAGAAATCTGTGGGAGTCAGATCGGGCGATCGAACAGGCCAAAAACCCCTCAAAATGATTAGTTCAATAAAGATATTTCGTAAAAAAGTCATTGATCTATTAGCTGTGTGCGCTGTGGCGAAATCTTGTTGGAACCAACCGTGTTTGTTATTCACTTATGTAAATTGAATAATGAAATTTGTTAAAAAACCACAATAATAATCATTATTAACTGTATTTTTAAAAAAGGTACGACCCACAATCCGCGATGTACTCACATCGACCCAGACTCCAATTTACGCTTCGTGTAAAGATTGTTCGTGTAATTTATGGAGCTTAGTTGTCGACGACAGTCGTGTATTTTGTGAATTAATATACCCTGTAAATGAAACAATGCTTCATCTTTAAAAAAATTAATGTTGAGGATATCCAACGAGATTTGGCCAATAAAACGTTTAAACCACTGAGAATAATTTAGTCTTTTGGCATGATCTGTAGGTTTCAGTTCTTGAACACATTGTACTTTGTAGGGAAAAAGTTTCAGTTCTTTATTACAACTTTATGTGCGGTAGCAAGTCCGACATCTTACTGTGGTGCTAACCTACGCACTGACTTTAATGGATTTTCGGTCATAGTATCTGAAATGTCAAGCAGCTTCTATTCGTTTAGTTTAAGTGGTCTTCCAGTTCGATCAGCATCTTCATCAGAGCCTGTTGCCCGATATTTTTCGATAAGAGTTCGAACTGCATTGCGGTGAGGAACAGGAGTATCTGAAAATATTTTAGAAAATTGTGCTTCTTTAAATCAGTATACTGGCATGTTCATAAAAGATGTGTTCAACGAAAAAGATGCGTTTCTCTATCGAAAGAACCATTAAATTTCTCGCAATTATTGATTCTAATAAATGAAATAACACGAAACGAAACACGTTTGATCACAACTCAACAAATGACGTCTTAGTTTATTACTGAGTAACGACCAACGCACTCACAGGGCAACAAACCTAACGCCGAAAGAACAGAATGCACTACATATTTCTAAAGTATTGGTTCTCAAAGTAGGCGACAACACCCCCTTGTGGGCGCTGGAGGCCTTCATAAGGGACTGTAGAAGGGCCCCCAGAAAATTGGGGAAAAAGCACATCAGATTCATCTTTCCATTAATGTAAGTGTAATTTTTTTATTGAAAGCTTTGTTTTAATTATATATTGAATATGCTATCATTACTGTTGTTATATAACAACTATATAGATACAATTGTAATTTTTTTGTAAGCAATTTTAATAAACTTACTTCCAAATATCATAAATAGGATATGCCACGTTTAAAAAAAAGTAATTGTAAGATCTTAAAAACAGCAATTACAATTATTGTTTTTAAGAGATGATAAATTTAAAAATTTTTGGGGGCGCTAGAAAAGTTTTGATTCTCAATGTGGGCAGTGGGTAAAAAAGTTTGAGAATCAATATTCTAAAGCTTACTGCACTTTCCGAACGCACTGAAGTTGCATCAACAGTTAAAGACGTATGGTTAATTGAAAACCAACCATCAAAGAACACCGGTATTTATGATCTAATATTCAAATCGGAATAAAAGCAACTACCTTACTAGGATTTTAACCTAAGAACCCTCAACTTCAAAATCAGGTGATTTGCGATGTCAAGTTTTACCGCAAGATCAATCTTTTTCACTTTTGTTTTATTAATTCATGTGAAAATTTATTTAAATTAAGTTTAGTATATTTTTACATTTAATAAATTAAGTATTTAAGTATACAAATATGTTGCTATTTCCATGAAATCATATTAAGGATTTTGTATATAAATATATTTTCGAAATTCTGTTTCCAATTATTTTATTTAAAATAGTAGTTGTATAAGTTTCAAGTTTTTTCTCCCTTTGTTTCGGTTTGGAGAAAATGATATATACTATCTACAACTTAGTTTATTATAAATCGTCGAAGTCATAGCGTGACTCGCCCGAGTGAGACAAATCATATTTACTTGTAATACCTATTTCATGAATATCGGTGCAGGGCATTTTCGAGTTATAGAAAAACAAAAAATACACTATTTTAATAATATAACTTTCCTAATAATCCAATGGGGTAAAAAAAAAGCTGACATTTTCCTATCACCCATCCATAAAAGTTTTCTAAAATTACAATGCCTTTTCATATTACCAAATTTCTTTGAAAATAAATATTTTTAGATTTTAAAATGATTCAAATATTATTTTTGGAAGTGGTTTTGTTTTTTAAAATAAGTTTAGAGATAACTTATTTTATGTGGCTTGTGATATCACCACATAAGCTTGAAGCTTTTGCATGGGATGTAGAAATAGAATTTTTTGTAACGTATGAAAAATGCCATGCCTGACCGGGATTCAAACGCGTGACCTCCGTTTGATAGGTTGAGTCGCTACCACTCCGTCATGAGACCGGCAACAATTTAAATTGTTAGTTTATAATTTAGGGAAACAATCTAATTATTTATTAAACAAATGTGAAATGTGTTGATGAACTGAGACCTCGAACGATAGTTTGATCAATCAATTGTTCTTTCAGACACTTCCCCCTCCCATATTATTTTTTTAACGCCGTCTTCACAACCACATAAAATAATGTTATTATTGCATTAATATCTTTGTATTTATTAACCATTTTATCGATTCTGTGTATCATAAAAGTAACATTACTTTCAACGTTTATTTTAATGACCCTCTGGATTAATTAAAAAAAAGGAATAAAAAAAAATTACTGTGTAATTATTTAGTATACTTTTTTAACTTTGATTTTATAATTTTCCAAATGTATTTGGAAGTATATAATTTTGTGAAATCCTTGCACATTTTGTCTTTTTTACCCAATATTGGAATTTCCTTGAAATTAAATCTGGTCAGTTCTCTGGTAAGAAGTACCTGTTTATAACAGGTTCTTCTGTAGGTATACCTTCTATTTTATCTTAAAACATACTTTCATAGCTAAAATTATAGCTCTTTACTGTAAAACTATAAGTTTTTCTTGCATTTTTAAAATGTCTTTTCCTAATTATAACAAATATAGTTCAATATAATATTCTTCCTCTTTCCATTTAGAATAGGTATTAAATGTAGCAAATCTGTTTATTATAATTTTGTTTCTCTTATACTATTTATTGCAAACTCGGTCATACTTACGGACGGTATGTTTAAAAAACTAGAAATATCCTTCTCATAATAGTTAAAAGTAAATTTCTGTCTAAAATTTAAGGAATATTTCAGTTTCTATGATTCATAAATAAACTATCATTAGGTAGTCTGTATAAGATTAATTATTACACGCTCCCCAAAAAGGAGTGTAATAAGGAAAATGTTCACACGAAAATATGTCAGTAAACGCTTTGTTATCGAATTACGGCTAGCGAAAACTTTCACGCGAATTTCAATTCCCTGGTAAAATTTCAGTACATTAGTGGTAAACATGTTGGTTTCTTGTGCATTTTTACTTGAAAAATCGAATAACACAGATCCCAGAACAATATTTCCCGTAGTTTTCATGATATACAAAGTAAAATAGAAAAATACGGTGACGAAACACATTTTTTTCTATTTGCAGTACAATAACTTTGTTAAATGACTAATAAATCCATAAATTTTATTATAAAAACGTGTAGAAAATTCTGTTCTGAGAAAATTGATTTAATACAGTCTATGAAAAACCAAAAACAGAAACAACTTTTATTAATAACATACTCAACAAAAAAATCTTTTTGAATTTGTAAAAATTAAAAACCGTTGTTTTTAGTATAATAAATTTAGATCTTTGCAAAATTAAAATATTTTTAATTTGCTTTAAAAGACTACTCACTGGGATTTATACTTTAATAATTTATTATATGACTGCCCAAAAAGGACTGTAATGATTTTAGAGTGTATATATGTTTGTTTGTTTTACCCTAACAGTTCAACGACTGACCGATTTAAGTGTACGATCCAGCGTCGGAATCATTACGTTACCGAACGTGTCTTAGGCTATATATATATATATATATATATATATATATATAATATATGTAAAAAATAAATTTTAAAAACAGAATTTTATTGTATACAAAATTATCACCCGCACGTTCTTTAATTATCCTATATTAGCAGTTATCCTGTAGTAAACAGCAATGTTGATTTTTTGGCAGTTGTGTTTTTTAATATTTATCTCTTGTTCTATGTTTTGACAAGACAAAAGAGAGTGAAGCTCTAAACTCGCATATAAGTATGGAAAGGTGGAAACAAATGTATGCTTTTCCCACCCTTTCTGGTTTTATCCTTACTAGTACAAATGATAAACGCGATTTACTCTAGATTTTGATTGGAATTTTCTTTTCATCAACCTTCCTCTTGATATTTGATAATCTTCATATTTAAAGATGATTCTTGCTCAACATATTAATATTTGTATTATCAAAAAATAATATTTAATATGATTGTTGTGGTATGCAAACTTTTACCTAAATTTTGATTTAGGGATAAATATGACGTCATAATTATATATATGTAGTTATTATATTAATTGACTTAATGTTAAAAAGTTATGTTTGATATGTAATTTTGTATAAATTATATCTTTTATATACAATTGTTGATGGGGATCCCGCGAAAGTGTTTTTGGAATAAAAAATAGGTGTCATTTCATTTACTTTGTAATTCTGTACTTGAATTGTTCAAGTTGGTTTTTGATTATAAAAAATACAATATATATATATATTGTATATCAAAAGAATATTTTCAATTTAGTATAATATACGTGTATGATATTATCAGAAAAATGTCAGTCTGTAATAATTTTTTAGATATTTACTTAAACAGTATATCTGAAATACTAAAAATAGGATCATGATTTAGGTTACGCAGGTCTTCCTGTTATGATGATAACAGGAAAGAAGGTTGAAGGGGAAGAAGGAAGAAATGGACAGTAGAAAAAAAGGAAAACGCACAGTTAAAAAGCACAGAATTTCGTATTAGTGGTAATTGGTATATGTATCTGTATTTTGCTGTAAACCTCACTGTTGTCGTCGACATTTCGACTGAGTCGCTGCTGATAGTCTTTATATATGTATTTGTGCGTCGTTGTGTAGAATACGTGTGTTTGTGTTTGAGTGTGACTTTTACTCTCGGGTTGGTATAGCGTATACAACATACAGAAGGTTCCTCCTTTAAAGTTATCTCCTAATTTTACGGTAGGATGAACTAATGTGTTCAAAGCTTTCGTCTAGGTTGTCTTCTGTACTAGTACAGGATAAGCGTACAAAATACCTTTGAAGAAATAACCGCATTAATTCTATGTTATGAACACTATAATAACAACAGCAACAACTATAATTACTTGTACGTTTATTATTATTTTACAATAGCTTACTAACATTACATTTTATTAATTTTTCATTCTCTTAGTCGAATTGCATTTCAAATTTTAAGAGGTATTCGTGTTAAAAATACTAATATTTTTTGTTTCCCGTTTTTAGAATTGATAGAAAACGATTTTCATTAACATTATCATCTATATCAACCACGCTTCTTTATCTTAATTCGCCTTCATTTTCTTTTCTTTTTTTATTTTTCTCCTTACATTATAGCTGCTGGTTTCCCCACCATTCTTTCCTTTCTATTCCTTGTGTTCGTTTTTCTTTACTCATTTTAATTTTTTCTCAATTTCTGTCTTTCATCAACCCTCTTCTTATTATATTTTTCTTTACTTTATATTATAATCATTATTTTTCTCTCCTTTCCCTCTTTTCCCTCTTTTCCTTATTTTTTTATTTTCCTAATATTTCCAACTTTTCTTTATCATTCAGATTTTTCTTTCATCATTCTTCACATCACTTCATTTCCTTTTTCTGCTTACACATATTTTCAAACTCTTTACATAAATATCTTTGATAGTTTAGTTCTGCAACTTCAATTTTTATTTATTTATACTTCATTAGTATAAAATAAAGGAGATTTATTGGTACTGTATTATTTATGTAACTGTTGTATATTTTGAATGAATATTTACGTCTAGGATTATTTATTTTAAATCTATGAATTTTTGTATGAGATCTTGAAAAGGATTAATTTTATATCTGATTTATTATGTTTGAAAATAAAATCGAATCGAATGAACACATGGTGAGTTATTTAAGAGGATTGGATTTGAAGTACTTTTTACTTTTCGCTAAATGAGGTGGTCTCAGGATGAAAATAGTTTCCTGTTTTCATACAAGTTGATAAAACTTTCAAACGTAATAGTCACAAAATATTGTATCTTTAATTACAATAATAAACTAGGTAGCAATTTTTTTTATCTTAAATTTTTCATTATTTATTTATTTTTAATTTTCATTTGGGATTGATATTTTCTATTTCTTTATGTTCTCTACTAATTGCTTAACTATAACATAGTTAATGAATTCTGAAACATAATCTGTTTTATAATTTTTGTCTTTTACTTTTCTTTAGAATTTTTACCATTTACTCATGTCTATATAAAATTTATAATTTTTGTCTTTTACTTTTCTTTAGAATTTTTACCATTTACTCATGTCTATATAAAATTTATAATTTTTGTCTTTTACTTTTCTTTAGAATTTTTACCATTTACTCATGTCTATATAAAATTATCTATGTTGTTTTTATTTTTTATATTTGGTAAAATAATCTTTTAGCCCATCTCTTAATAAATTTTTTCAAAACTTTATTTTTTCGTTTGTCTAAAGTTCTTTCTTTTTGTCCTTTATCAATCCACATATTTTCAGCATTCTCTTCTCATTACATTTTTCTGACAAGTTTATTATTTTTACCAATGAAAAGCAAGACATAAGTATTAAAAAACACGACTGTCAAAAAAAAAGAAGTTGTTGAGAAACATTGCTGTTTAATATAGGATAATTAAAGAGCGTGCGGTGACAATTTTTTATATAGTATTTACGTATAATATAAATTTTTTAAATTTATTTAAACATATGATATATATATATATATATATATATATATATATTTATATAGCCTATGACACTCCCGGTAATGTAAGAATTCCAACGTGGCGTCATACATCTAAAACTCGGTTCAGACGTTGAGCTGCCACGACGTAACAAAGATGCCAACATCCTAAATACATTACACTCCTTTTTGGGCAGTCGTGCAATTAACAACTGCGCTAAAATACTTTTACATTCGTACAACCAACTCATGTCATATTTAATATTATTTTGAGAATAATTCACTTTAAACAAAATATATTCATTATTTTAAAAGAATTTAACATGACATGAATTAAAACGAATTACAAACGTATTAGTTAAGATTATTTTTATTTAAATTATTGTAATGTATTATGTCATGTATTATTTAAAGAAAAATTAAGAAGGTTATAGATCCCTCTCCAGCAATTTATAAAGAAACAAAAAAATTGACTAGTTAAAAAAAAATTAAAAATAGAATAGAGTCCCGGGTTCGAATCTAGGTCAGGCATGGAATTTTCACACGCTACTTGTCATTTATCTCATACTCTTAAGCAATACTTAACGGTGGTTCCGGAAATTAAAAAAAAAAAAGAAATAGAATAAAAAAGAATTAAAATTAAAAATAATTTTAAAAAAATTAACAATTGACGCATTGTTACTACTTTTTTAAATAACATATGAGTTATTTGTATTTGTTTAACTTAATTTAAAGTAGTTGTAATGATCAGTGGAATTTAACTAATGAAAATAGAATCAAAAGAATAATACTTATATATTAGGGGAGTTTTAGGGATTAAAAGAGAGACTTAGTAAAGGTTGGATGCAAAAAAAAAACTATTTTTCTGAAATTGATTAGAATTTAAAACATAAGAGTGGTTAAGTTTCGGGTGATAAGGTATCTCCAGTGGTATTCTATGGAGAAATTAATTTCTTGTTCACCTCTAATTGAATTAAAATTTTGCAATAAATAATAATTCAATAAAAACAAAAATCTGGTGTTATTAACGAAATATAATTCTATGTACTTTTAATTTAAAAAAAAAAAAAGTTGTATATATCATTTAATAGGCGTACAAGGAAATCATGTGGTGTCCAAATTAATGTTTCATGATAATGATACGAATGTTCTAACGTCGTACCTAAACCTCATTTCTTTCAAGAACGTTGAGTTATTTCACATATAATCATATTTATTTTTAGATGGCATAAAATTTTTCCATTAGCTTACTGTACACGCCTATTATTATTGTTATATTTATTCCAATTATAAACCATTAATTATAGTTAAATACATTTTTTTACTGAGACTACAAAGAATTTTTTTTCTTGTTCTTTAGTTAAGGAATTATTTTTATTCAAAATACAATAATTAGATTTAATTTTATTTTGTTTATCATTTAACGATTTCATCCAGTGAAATATATTGATAAATAGTATAATGGTCCATTGAAGGGTGGATTAATTTAGATTGAATAAATCAGAAATCCAGTTGGCGTAAAGATGATTGCCGGGTTCAGTGAACTGAACTGTTTGTCGAGTCGAGAGAGAATCGGAAGCAGAAAGCTTGAAGCTTGTGGTGATGGTAGTAGAATTGTCTCCAGACAAGGAAAGTGATTAGCATGAGGAGCCCCAATTATCACCTACCTTGTTAGCAAGTAATTACTTACACAAAGGAGAGAATAATCTGTACGCCATGGCCAGAAATCAGGAAAGTGGACCTACATTCTCTATCCTATTTATGTTCTCGGTATCGTTCGCACGATATCCAATCCCAACTCACTCGAATACCTAGCGTATCGTATCACTCGTTCCCTCTCTGTTTATCTAACGATATATCTCTCTGTCTTTCTCTCGCTCTGCTTTGTAATCAAAGTGCTCTAAGAGAACTGAGCTGGTATCCTCAGTACCTGATTTCATTACCGTCTTCCGCAAACCTCTCCTCTCTGAACCTTCTATCTTCAGTTTACTTTATCCTTCTTGTCTTGTCTACACTAACCACCTTATAACTAACAAACTCTTCGAACTAAGTCTTTTGTTTCTAAGAAACTTGAAGTCGTTCTTTATATGTATTCTTTGCTAATTTATAAATTTGTAAAAGCAATGTAATTAAATATAGAGTTTTTATTTAAATAAGTCTTTATATTATATAACGTAGTTGTTTTATTTTTAAATATTATAAATCATTTAAAAAAAGGTTGACTTTCCTCTTTTTAATCGATTCGTGTTAGTTTTACCGGATATCACTCAATAAACGGGTCAATTTTCACTAATATTACAGATGAATTTATCATAAACTTACCTTGTTTTTACTTAAAAAGATATATTTTCAGTGGGGGAAAGAAAAGATAAAAATTTTAATCGTTTTATGGTTTTTTTTTTACATTCTGAACGGAGATTGTGTCCTTGATATATTATAATTTACTCTTTGAGGATACATTCTACAATAACATTTCATGGGACAGAAATAAAAAAGCATAGAGTACAAAAAATGAGTAAAAACCCAACAACGAAAAATCTTAATTTATATTGTAACTAGCAGACCCGGGCAATGATTCGCTATTGCTAGATTTGAGTATATATATATTATTATAAACAAAAATTTTTTGTTGGAAAATTAAACTTTAAATCAGAAAATTGCAAAAAAATAGCATTTTTATATAATTCGCAATTGCGAAAGAATATTGATAATATTCTTTCGTTTTATTCCAACAGTTCTTCATTTTTCTATCTCTTTGTTTTTACCTTCTCTTTTTACCAGATGATATTGGTTTCTTTTTTCTCCTTTTGGAAAGCCTTGAAATTTTTTACTAGTTTTCTGAACGTTATTCCATCTTATACTATGAATTTTGGAACTGAAATATTTCCTCTTGGTTCTTGGCAATTTAATAGGTTTTTTTTTAAGTATCTTGTTACAATTCTGTCACAGTTATTATTAAGATCTAATATTTCTTCTTTATCGTAATTTCATGTAGATTTTGGTGCTGAAATCTGATATATTTATAGGAGACACAAAACAATACAAATTTATTTCAGTAATCAAATTCTTATACTATGATTAGTGGTGTTAGATTTAGAAAAATATAATCAAAACTATATTAACAAAATTAAAAAAACGAACAGAATTTTATGCAATTTTTCAAAAAAAAGTTTACGAGTACGATCAATTTTTAGTTTGTTTATTTTTTACTTTTTTCCATGTAAATTCTAAAAACAATTTTCATATGGCAATCTGCTCTTAGGAAGTTCCCTTGCACCATACCCGCCTCCATTCTCCTTTATTAGCAAATTAGCGTTTTAAGATCCCTTTTGGTAGATCCCCTTTTCCTTTTAGAGCGTGTATTTTTCAGCCTGTCGATTTTTGTATCTTCTATGGTCCTTAAAATTCTGATTTAATTTGTCCCTATTCTCTTATGGTATGTTTCAGCCATTACATTTCTGGATTGTTCTGATTAAACTTACATTTTTTTTTTTTATTAACCCAACTTCTTATGTCTTCATTTTTCATTCTATCTCAGTCTGTTTTTCTTCATAAATTTCTAAAACAATATGCAAAAAGTTTTAAAAAACAAAATAAAATATAAATTTGTTATTCAGATTTTCATAATATTTTTTTTTTTTTTTTTAATTTCACATGTTATTTTGTAAAATATCATTTTAAATTAGAATATGTATGTTAAATAGATGAAAAAGTAAATTAAAGAAAGAGAAAATTTATTTCCTGATCGTCGTTTAATATATTCTAAATAAAAATTTTTAAAAATCCAATAAATTTTTTTTTGTAATAGTTGAAATATAATGAATTTAATAATTAATAACTGGAGAATGAGTGATGTAATCTAGGATGTTTATTATTCCTTTAGTTGAATTGTAACTTAATAAGTTTTCATTATTCTACGAGTAGTATAAATTAATAACAATTACTGTAGATTGTAATTACAATACAATACTAACGTTTACTTTAACTTAATCTTTGTATTATTTTACTCTGATTTTATTTCCCATATTATTGTTGGTTTTTATATTTTATAATTTTTTTTCTTATCCTGTGAAAATTTAAAAAAATTTTTACGTGATAGTGATTCTCACTTTAAGGTTGAAATTCGATTTTATACTTTTTATAAAATATTGATTATACATTTAATACACAAATTGAAAGTACTTAATTCCTTTTAAAACTTATCATTAATTTTGTTTAATTGCGACTTAAAGATCCTAACATAAGAATCCTTCAACGGTGTATTGCTGTATTATAAAGATATTTACCTATATATTTTTTTGTTTTGACAAATAAAATGTGAAGTTAGATGTTCAACTTGTAAGAAAGTATATAAATAAAATTTTCCTGAAAATTTGGGAAATTTAAAGATTTTTCTAAAATCCTTAATTTGTTATATATTTTTGATTGATTGTTTGCCATAATACAACCTTTTTTTTTTTTTTTATTTATTATAATAGCAACACTGAAAAAAACCCTTTCAGCACGTTGGTAGATTTTACCGGTGTTAAGTAGAGGATAAAAAATATTTCCACCTTAAAGTTAAGAAAAACTTCAAATTTACTCAATACAACAATGGTTACATGTAAAAAAACGTTTTCACATGTTTAGGGAATGGAATGTAAAGTTGGCGGGAGTTTATAAATTCTCCCTTCGGATCGCAGAACCTGGAAAGAGTCCCTTGCTGCTGGATGTTTCAATCGGGCGTGTTTTTAAAAGGTTTATTTTAAGTGACGGGTCTAATTTTTCAAGTTTTGTCTTATTTAATAATTAGTATTTTTAAGGACGGATTTAATTGCATTCCAATCCCTTGTTAAACCAGCGTTATCAAACCCATTTTATGGGCCGACCGCGGAAGGCTAGGCTTATGAAACCTGTCCTCCGATGTAATTCCCCTTCAGACCGTCCACTGAAGTCCTTTCGGTGCTAACGCTTCATAGACTAGCAGGAATACGCCACAACGGGGCACTAACTATATGGAGAGAGCAATGCGCCCCCTTATCCGGAGGAGTCGCAATTGCTGATTTAAGTTAATTTATATTTAAGTTTTAAAGGAGGGGTTGTGTAGAGCTCTTTTTCCACTTCTGTTATAGCTGCCTCACATGTTTAGCATTCAATAAGTCCCATCTTATTACAATTTCAGCAACATTTTGGTCTCCTTTGCCGTAAAAATTGTTACAGACAAAAGTTTTAGGTAATGTTTAGAAAACTAACGACCATTTTAAACCGATTCCTTATTGTGCCTATTAAGGGAAACACGATATTTTTATTTACGAAACCTCATTTTTTCTTCCCCCCGATAAGTGGTTGGTGATATCAAAAAACTTTACTTTTACAAGTTTTAGGCTCTTATCTAAAGAATAGAAAGAATTTTACACGATTCGATATTTTAATTAATAAGAAAGTTATAATGAAATTTTTATTTACGAAAAAGCCCCTCCAATTCCACTCTCATAGTCCTCCAGTGCCTCCAGGGTTCTGCAGTTGCAAGCATATATTCGACGTAGACAAACATATGTGCGGTTATCTGAATTATATTTCAAATAGGTCACCATTGTTTTATTAATCAATACGGATGTAAATTGTTTTGAGTTGTTTATTTTCATGTGTAAAACATTTCAATCAATTTTTGTATAAAGATTATATTTTTAATTTTATTATATTAATTTCCACTTTAGAAAGTAGAATGGTTATTTTAATTTTTCATCTTTCAGTTATCTATGAGGCTGGTTATGAGCTTGTAAGATATTATTATTTTGATTGCACAGAATATATAAAAAAAAGGTCGTCGTTCAGTGTCTGGGTTGCGTGTTCATGTTCCTTTAGTATAGGAAACGCTCCATCGTCATGTGAAAAAAAGTAAGTCGGCAAGCGTAGTTTTCTTTACATGTAAAACTACATTTATATTTTAAAAATATAAATTTATACGTAAAAGAGTTTTTATGCTTTCCTGGAATTGGTTATTTATTATTATACACGTAAAACAAGTTAAAAAAATTCAGAAAAATCTGTATTTTTTTTGGCTCTCCCACTCGCAAAATCACCTCCCAAGAAAATTTGTAGATTACGTTTCCTATATTAAATGGTAGAAACTAAATCAAAATTTCACTAAATAATTTACAACCAATAAGTTACCTAAGATTTATTTTTTGGGATGGGGTAAATGATGGTAAACTTTTATTGTAATATTATTATTAAAAATCGAAATAAACCAAAAAAAGTTTTTAAAAATTTCAAAAATCGATATTTTTAAATATTATTTGGCTTTCCTGCCCCCAGTACAGCTCCCCCAAAATTTTCTTTTGGACCACTTACACTATTACGAATCTTAGGAAGACAAAAAAAAATTGGTTAAAAAATATCAAATAAATAAATACAACTTTTTTCAAATTTTTGGTAAGGGAAAGATTTGTGGCAATTTTTTTTAATGGTAAGATAAGCATGCACACTCGTACTGAATTATAATTAAGTGGTGTTATTTTTGCAAAAGTTTGAAAAAATTGAACCCAAAGAAACTAACTACTCCACCCTTTTGAGATATTGACTCAAGTTTTACGATTCTGACCCCGTAGGGGAAGACACCTCCCGCCAGCCCATCCGTTCAGAGTCCTTATGGGCTTTACCGGAGGTCATCTTCGAAATGTCAGCTTTTGACGATTCCAGTCCGCCTCGGCCAGGATGCCCCCGATGCAAATATCACAATTAACATTCCCATCGGTGTACTACTAGTTAAAACAAAACACATCTCACCAAGTATCAAGCAAGACTGAAATTACCTAACTAACAAAGGAATTGAACTGCCTACTTGTATAAGGTAAAAGTGAGTTCAACACACAACACGAAAAATAAAAATCTTACACGGAACAATAACACCTAGTAACATTGAAACAAAACAAAACAAAACAAACGACTAGAACAACAACCACAAATTCCCCCATATACACGAGACTCTGAGCCAAGTTTCATGAAAAGCGGTTTATCCAGTCAAAAGTTATTAAGCTTCAAACATGCCAACACAAGTACGAGTACATACGTAAGAAAAAAATACTGGAGGGTAATGTTCGTACATATGTATGTACGTACATTATCTTTTTTTGCACTTTTTGGGATCCCGGGGTCATATGAAACATTGAGAAATCAAAAAAAAAAAAATTCCCAATTTTTGACTGTTATCATACTTTCTATCTTGCAGCATGATCTTGCATCTTACATCTAGAGCTATGATCCCAAGAAAGTAAAAATTACTTATTTTAATCAATTGGTTTTATAACAAGAGAGGGATAATTTTCAAGTAAATATCATCATTTTTAAAACATTTTGCAGTTAATTTTAGTCATTTTTATAAAAAAACGAGTTTATTTGGAATTTTTGTAAGAATGAAATACAATTTAATTCACAATTTAAAACGTAGTCAATTCTAAAAATAGCTTTCATATACCTAGTAAAAATAACACAAAACCAAAAAGAATGGAAAAGGTTTTATTTGATACTTAACTACATAATATCAACAATCATTTTCCATACGAGTATAATACATTTAGAGACTTATCTTACCGCAGTACCAGTTTCTTCAGAGCTTCGTCGAGGAATTTCTGGTAGTTATTTATAAAAATTTATTAGCTCTACTCATGCGATATTCATGGTTTTAAAGAACTGGGATATTCATGTTGTTGAAGGTAAATTTTTTCACCAAAACTTTTGAACATTGGCAGTACCAATCATTCTCCAGTTTCGAACCATCTTCAGTTTCACAATAAACTTCTCATATTATTGTGATTCCAATTTGTATTAATTAGGTGTGAAAATTCTTCTTTTTTAAACACTAAAACACATTTTCCATTATTTTTAGATTGGATATGTCTGTTTGAATATATTTCTCTTTAAAGTGACAAAGATGAGTAAGTATTAACTTTCTCCTAGCTAGAATTCTGTCTAGATATTTACATCCTTTTACTATTTAACTAACTAATATCAAGGCTTTGGCCTTTCTTATAATCTTGTACACTTCCGTAGTCAAATATATCTACGTGTTTATTAGTGATGATTTAATGTTGTTTTTCCTCTTTTCCCTTCCCATCGAATTTCTAAATCCAATCTTTTACGCCACTGCTTCTCATAATATTTTTATCATATCGGCTTATGCTTATATTAAAAAAAAAGGGATAATCGATGGGAATATAACGAGGATATAGATTTTGCTTCTATTGCACAGACCTTGTGTTGCTATGGCAACCGGTTTATATTTAACACCCTATAGGAAGTCAATTTGATAAGTCCTTTTATTTTAACCAGAATAAATGGAATCTTTTCGAAGTAATATATTAACAAACTAAATATTTAATTAAAAATATGATTGAGATATTAAAATAAATATCACAGAAGTATCATATTATTTATTTCAATGATAACAAAGTTATAATATTTTTAAATTGAACACTATTTTTAATATCAAAAAATTAATATCAATTTGTTTCCGATAATTGTATAAATATTAGTATCTCGATCTTGGTTAGGCCTGTGCTATATAGTGTGCGTTTCCCGTCGCAGTCAATTTTTTGTTTACTTTGCTTTTTTTAGTCAAATAATGGGAGGCAGTTGCGACCAGTCGCGTCGCACATTGAATAACAGTGGCAGTGGCTGTGTTGGTTGAGCCGTCGTGCCGTAGAAATCGCACCCCTTAAAAATATAAATTAAAAAAAAAAACGAAAATGGTTCACTGTGTATTTTTCAGATGTTTATTTGAAGAATATTTGCAAGCCCAAATCTACTGAATATTTTGTTCAGCGTAGTCGAAAATGGGGAAAGTTTGCAATGACTGTTCAAAATAATTTTTACATTTCTTCACCCATACATGGTCGAATTTTAAAACATGTAGAGATTATTTTAGATCTTTACATAAAAATATTCACACATCAAAACACAAGTTGATATCTTCATTACGTACAGAGAAATTAAAAAAATAGAAAAAAATAAATGTTTCCCTCTTTTCACCCTTTTATGACGGAATTACAAAAAGTGTAGAAACTTGTTTTTATATACTCACATGAAGATTACATCCACAAAAAATCAATTTGATATCTTCATTTATTACTGAGAAATTAAAAAAATTAGTAATTATCATTGTTACTCCATTTTAACCCTTTAACTCGTAATTCTAAAAAAATATTTTCTTATTGTTCACTAATACCGTACGAAGAACGAGTATACAAATTTTCATCATTTATCTTAGGTGCTTTTTCTGGCCTTTGATTATGAATCGTTCAGGAAATATTGCTTTGTATATATAAACATATTTTATGTAGGAGAGGAAGATATAGAAGATATACAGAAAATGAAAGTTTCTGACCCACGTTTACATGAGATTATTTCTTATATTTGCATCATGATCATATTAAACAGACTAGTACCTTTTTCATTTATACACATGTAAGTACTAACAACTGGTTGAGAATGGTATTTTAAATTCAAATTATTTTTTATATTTTACGTTATTGTTTTTCATATTTTCAAGAAAAATGTATTTAAAGGCTACTTTTGAGTTCTAGAATTATTTTTTTGTCATCGGTTTTTTAATTATCAGGTTATTAAAGTAGTTTTACACTTACCAATCATTTTTATTTTTGTTTGAAGCAATTGCCCTAGATTTTTTAGAATTTTTACAATGTATAAACCACTCATACTTAATAACGGTTAGTTTTATTTATCTGGAGAATGAATATGGTGTCCTTTAAACAATTTAAAAAAAACCACATGAGCCTGAATTTATTTTTTGATATTCTACATTACGTACAGCAGATTTATTACTACCGTTTTGATCATTTTTCTTTTGATCAAAATTTTTCATTTTTTTTTTGATAATTTAATATTTTCTTGTACATACACTGATTTTAAGATTTTTTTCCAGATTTAGTAACATTACAAACCAATAATGGAGAGTTATGTATTACATCTTTTATTTATATAAAATCTAAATGGAATTAACTTTAATCACTTCTTTACGAATAATGTTATTATAATTAATATATTAACTTTAACTTTTTTTTAACCTCCGGGACCACCGTTAGGTATTGCTTCAGAGGATGAAATGAAATTATAATTTTTGTAGCGTGTGATAATTTTTGTAGCGTGTAGCGTGGCCATGTCTGACCAAGATTCGAACCCGGGACCTCCAAATGAAAGGTTGAGATGCTACCACTTGCGCCACAGAGGCTGGCCTAATTAATATATTATAATAATTATGTTATTAGAAGTATTTTAATATTGAAGTAATTATTAAACTTAAAAATTTAATCGGTTCTTGTTTATCTTAGGTGTAGAATTTTAAAATTATGATAATTTTATAGAAAATATTTTTTGTTTTTAAGAAAATTATTTGTTTTCCTTGTAATAAAATTGTATAAACTTATTTCTTTCAATTTTTCTGGATAAAATGCTCAGATGTATGAGTTTTTAAAAGAGTAATCATACGAAATCCACCGGTTAGATAAAAGCTGTTATAAAAATTTTATGATGTTGCAACATTAAATTAAAACTATTTTTATTATTATATCTCATTTTTCCGGACTGTCCGTTAAAAATATTTTTTTTTTATAATATGATCTCTATTTTGTTTTTTATTTCTATAATAAGTTTACACTTTAACCAAGTTGTAAATAAGTATATTGTTTAATAAAATTGTGTCAGACTATTTTCTTTCTTTTCTTAATATTTTTAAACGCTTATAAATCTTGAAACATCGTGACCCTTTAGGGGAAGACGATCGACTTGTGACGATACCGGTCGCTAAACCAATACGTCCTTCCATAACCCTGAAAAGCTTTACTGGAGATCGTGTTAGTACTCTGTACCTATAAAGCAACTTGTTGTGACTGACTGATACATCTATGCCCAACAAAAATTAATGAATATAAATTGATGAAAATTAGTATACGTTTTCTTCATACGGTGTAAGTAGTCCATATTAAGAAAGGATTTTTTGAAATTCATAGTTAAAAGGGGTAAATGGAGTACAATGAAATTTACAATTTTGTTTTTCTTTGTAAGAAATAAAGATATGAATTTGATTTTTGGTGAGTGAATATCTAAAACTAATTTCTAGATCTTTTGATATTCCAAGTTTATAGGGTTAAAATGGATTTGAATTTTTTTTAAACTCGTCTATTATATTGAATTTCTTGGTATTAAATGAAGATAACAACTTGATTTTTGGTGACGGTAATTTTCATGTAAACATCTGAAAATCAATTTCCATATTTTTCGAAATTCGACCTTGATAGGGGTAAAGATGGGTATAGAGAATTTGAACAATGATTACAAATTTTCCCCATTTTCGACTTTACAGTACTTTAGATTGAGGTTAGCAAATATTCTTCAGATAAGTATCTAACAACCATTTATTTATTTATTTTTTTAATTTTTCGCTCTTTTCATTAGTGGGGTCATTCCATTTGAAATAATCGTGTTGGACTTGAAATTAATGTCAAGGTCAAGTTCAAGGTCAAAACCAAGTTCCCCATGAGGTGTCCCCCTCCAATCTGAGTAACTTTCGTTTAGTTAATTTTTTTTGTTTGGTGCGTAGTTAAGGAGAAAATCATTTGGGGCGATTTAAATGAAACCCTCGATATAGCAGAACATGTCGTGAGTAATTCATAATCAACACTCCAGCGAAAACTACTGAATATAAAATGATAAGAATGTGTGCACAATTTCTTCTGACTGTGAAACTGCACACCAAGAAAGGAGTTTTTGAAATTCAGAATTTAAAGGGTTAGAATGCAGTTAAAATGAAATTTATTATTTTTTTTTTTTAATTTCTCGATCAGCTTGATTTTTAGTATATGTAATCTCATGTGAATGAATACCTAAAAAATAATTTCTAGATTTTTTGCAATTCCTAATTTAAAGGGTTAAATAGGAAACATTAAATTTTACAATTTCTCTGTAATAAATGAAAAAAAAAATCAACCTGATTTTTGGTGCGTGAATATCTTCATGTGAATATCTATAGAAAAATTTATAGATTTTTGAAATTCGACTTTGAAAGGGGTGAAGAAAGGTATAAAATATTCGAACAGTGATTGCAAATTTATCCCATTTCCGTATAAACTAAACGAGATATTCACCCAATTTGGGCGTGCAATTACTCTTCAGATAAATATCTAAAAACCATTGTTTTTTTATTCTTAATTTTAAGGGACAAAAAAACATAATTTTTTAAAAATATTTTTTACGTTTTATGCTACCGCTTCAATCTTTATGAAGTATGGTAAAATTGTGATAGTAATTTATGTTTATAATTCTGATTATGTATTTTACAAGCAAAGTCGTGATTGGAAATGTAGAAAAAAATTAGTGGTTCTGTACTGACCAGTTGTTCTGAAAAAATTACGGTACAGCAATAGGTTTAATAAATTGAACAGACTTTAATTTTTGTTTATCATCTTTATTATTTCCCCACGCATGAGTTTAATGAACATAACGGGGTCCAAGGGATAGAGCCCCAGGCTAGACGGAAGGACATGCGAATCGGGCCCTGACCCGCTAAAATTTTAGACAAAAATTTTAGGTAATGTTTAGAGGATTAACGACCACCTTAAACCGATTCAATACTGTGCCTATTACGGGAGGTTTTTGTCTTCCAAACTCCAATTTTTCCATCCCCGGGGCGAGTGGTTGTTGATAATAAAAAACATTACTTTTATAATTTTTAGACCCTTATCCAACATATCGTAGGAACTTTAAACGAATTCAATATTTTATTTAATAAGAAAGTTATACAGATATTTTTTTTTCGAAAAAGCCTCCCATTTTCATTTCCATGGTCCGATTATGGCCGTTAACAAACTTGACCGAGATTTTCGGACGAGTTATTTTTAAGAGAAAATTTGAAAGTTATTAGCGCAAAATTACGGCAGTTACCGTGTTCACAAGAAAGTGAAATATACATACATATATACATACACATATATATGTATGTATGTATGTATGTACGGAATACCTGTAGAATTACTGCGCAGTGCAGGTGAGGAAGCGATTGATAGATTATACAAACTGGTGTGTAATATTTATGAAAATGGGGAATTTCCATCAGACTTCAAAAAAAGTGTTATAGTTATGATACCAAAGAAAGCAGGGGCAGATAAATGTGAAGAATACAGAACAATTAGTTTAACTAGTCATGCATCAAAAATCTTAACTAGAATTTTATACAGAAGAATTGAGAGGAGAGTGGAAGAAGTGTTAGGAGAAGACCAATTTGGTTTCAGGAAAAGTATAGGGACAAGGGAAGCAATTTTAGGCCTCAGATTAATAGTAGAAGGAAGATTAAAGAAAAACAAACCAACATGCTTGGCGTTTATAGACCTAGAAAAGGCTTTCGATAACGTAGACTGGAATAAAATGTTCAGCATTTAAAAAAAATTAGGGTTCAAATACAGAGATAGAAGAACAATTGCTAACATGTACAGGAACCAAACAGCAACAATAACAATTGAAGAACATAAGAAAGAAGCCCTAATAAGAAAGGGAGTCCGACAAGGATGTTCCCTATCTCCGTTACTTTTTAATCTTTACATGGAACTAGCAGTTAATGATGTTAAAGAACAATTTAGATTCGGAGTAACAGTACAAGGTGAAAAGATAAAGATGCTACGATTTGCTGATGATATAGTAATTCTAGCCGACAGTAAAAAGGATTTAGAAGAAACAATGAACGGCATAGATGAAGTCCTACGCAAGAACTATCGCATGAAAATAAACAAGAACAAAACAAAAGTAATGAAATGTAGTAGAAATAACAAAGATGGACCGCTGAATGTGAAAATAGGAGGAGAAAAGATTATGGAGGTAGAAGAATTTTGTTATTTGGGAAGTAAAATTACTAAAGATGGACGAAGCAGGAGCGATATAAAATGCCGAATAGCACAAGCTAAACGAGCCTTCAGTAAGAAATATAATTTGTTTACATCAAAAAATTAATTTAAATGTCAGGAAAAGATTTTTGAAAGTGTATGTTTGGAGTGTCGCTTTATATGGAAGTGAAACTTGGACAATCGGAGTATCTGAGAAGAAAAGATTAGAAGCTTTTGAAATGTGGTGCTATAGGAGAATGTTAAAAATCAGATGGGTGGATAAAGTGACAAATGAAGAGGTATTGCGGCAAATAGATGAAGAAAGAAGCATTTGGAAAAATATAGTTAAAAGAAGAGACAGACTTATAGGCCACATACTAAGGCATCCTGGAGTAGTCGCTTTAATATTGGAAGGACAGGTAGAAGGGAAAAATTCTGTAGGCAGGCCACGTTTGGAGTATGTAAAACAAATTGTTGGGGATGTAGGATGTAGAGGGTATACTGAAATGAAACGACTAGCACTAGATAGGGAATCTTGGAGAGCTGCATCAAACCAGTCAAATGACTGAAGACAAAAAAAAAAAAATGTATGTATGTAGCTATTTTGAGCTGATGGTGATTTTGGGGTCTGGCCCAACGCGAAGATATTTGGAAATTTTCGGAATGTCGGCCATCCGACATCCCGAAAATTGTAAACTTAGGAAATGGTAAACATTCTGGGGGTCATAAGAAAGCTACAGTTTAAGTTTCATAATAATCAGTAATGATTTCGTGGTTACTGAAAACAAACGAAAAAGATGTTGTCTTTTTATTTAGTACTGGTATTATAGCTAGTGTATGTAGGCAGTTAAAATTTAAATTCTTTGTCTTATTTACCATTCAAATACATTAATTAAAAATCATTGTAAAGAAGTCTTAACAATATTCTTAAAATATTTGTGTCATACAGCGGCGATACCATCATCGTGATGATTTGATGTTTCGATGATTTAGGGTATCCGCATATTAAATGTTAAATATATGTATGCAACTTAACTTTTAATTTTTTAATGCATATGTTGACTGAGTGATTGCTGTTAAAATTATAGACTAACAAGCAGAATATATTTACATAACTAATTTACATAGTGACTCGAATAACCTGGAACTGGAATTATTTACATAAGATAACAGTAATAATGCAAATCAAATTATTTTAGCAAAACTTTAGTAAAGTAATATGCATATGTTATAAAATTGAAATATTTTAAGTTAGCTTGATGAGTGAGTTATTATAAGATGATACGAGATATAATATAAAATTCATATTCTTTCAAGAAAATATATTATCATGATGTAATTTTGTGATATTTTTAAGAAATAGGTATCTCTCTTATCATGTAGACCAGCTACATTATTTTCATTTATATCATTAATAATGACGTATTTCAGAAAAAAAATTTTTTTATTGAAAATTATATAATTATCGATTACCTGTAAATTGGTATGATATAATTGATTGTTAAACCCGTGATTTTCTCTTTATAATGAGTAAAGGTATATTTTAATTTAAGTTCATTTTTATTACTTTGTACTCAACTAAACATTATTTAGATTAATCAAGTTATGAAATGTTGACGTATGATACTGCTTTGGTAGACATTTTATTTCTTCTTCTTATTATTTTTGTTTTTTTGTTAAAAGTCGATTTTTTAACAAAATGTAATATACCGTGTATTTTAAAGGGTTGTGATTTCTTGTAACCGGCTTGTGTAAACAACTCTAAGCTTTTAAAAGAATAAAAAAAGGATTTTACTTTGTACTACGTTCATGAAATATATACGATAAAAAAAGATAAAAGAAATATTTTCTTATTCTTCATTAGTACCAAATACTGAGTTATTAAATTTATCTCCTAAGTCAGAAACTGTTTGTTAAGGATTTCACGATCAATGAAACATTGAGGTGGAACGGGGTAAATCAGATGTAATTAATATCCGACTTATACTTTTTAAATTTTTCCATATTATTGGTAAAGGACAAGCTGAATTTCAGATGAATAAGTAACCAATTACAATAATTATTTCAAACATTCAAACCAGCAACAGTTTGATCAGAAAGTTACTACTCTACAGCGTAAATAGACTGACTTAGATATTTGCAAAATTATTAATATTATGTGAAGATTTAAAAAGATTACTATAATTATTCTATTTAATGACAAAGAGATAAATTTGTGAATTAAAATAATATTTATATGTTTAAGTTAAAAAATAAAAAAAAATTGCGCAATTCTGCACTAGAACCAATTTTTCATTAATTTTATTTAATTTCAGTATTTTCATATTTTTTTTAAAGTTAATTTAATATTGATAACAGTAGATATTGCAGATAAAGAAAAGTCAGTATTCCAATTTACAGCATCATAATGAACCACGCTTCTACTTGCCGCTCAAATGTTTTCGACATTAAATTGAACATTATCAAGAAGAACTCAACCAATCCTCATAAAATTTTGATATGCACAACTTCAAATACACTACAACAGAATATACAAATTTCAATGAAATTACTGTAATAGCTACGGAGATTTTCGAGCTACAAAATTTGATCCTTAAATAAATATAACTCAAAAACGATTCAACCAATCTTCAAATAAATTTCCGTACGCACAACTTCAGATACACTACTACAGGATTTTAAATTACGGTGAAATTAATCTAGTAGCGCTGGAGATTATCGAAACACAATATTTTATACATAGGTATATGAATATATAAGAAAACCCCAATTTAAATAAATTGTATTTTCGTACTCCTCATACCTCAAAAAGTATAGAAAATTCATTTTTACCCACCTTGCCATCGAAAGTAACACCGTACTTTTCTTCAAAAACACTGTAAAAATAAAAATAAAAAAGTGGACACCACATGACTTCCTTGTACTCCTGTTAAATTATATATACACATTTGTTTAAGATGGAAAAAACATAAAACTTTATTTCATTAACAACTTCTGATATTTTTTCATATTTTTATTTTATTGTTATTATTGAATTATTATTTTTTTACAATCAGAGGTTAATAATTATTAATAAATAAATATATTTAAATTTAAAAAAAGTTAAAAAAAGGAGATGAAGTACGATTCGAACGGATGTGCCTTCCTCTTGTAAGATCCAAATATTTCATTAATTAAAATTTTATTTGGCTGCAACTCTGGAAACAATGAAAATAAGTACCTCTTATGATACATCGTTGAAAAGCTCTCACTGCACTTAAATAAAATCCAAAATCCAAATTTTTTTGGATTTTGGGCTTTTTTTAGACATTTTTGGTTTAATCGATTGCAATGAAAAGGGGAGATGCACAACTAGATGTTACAATAGTCCTAAATCCAAAATTTCAACATCCTATGGCTAATCGTTTTTGAGTTATGTGAGATAGATACGTTCATACGTACAGATGTCACGCCGAAACGAGTCAGAATGGATTCAAGGATGGTCAAAGTGGATATTTCCATTGAAATCTGAAAACCGAAATTTTTCGTGATCACAACTCTTTCTTTACTTCGTATAGAAAAGTAAAAATAAATGAATCTATTTTTATCGGATTTATCCTAACTGAAAATTGGGAACACAGTTCATTATTCTTGTTTTTTCACCAGTCTGTGGCAAAATGAAATTGTAATTAAAATGAAAAAATAAATTTATTTTTAATATGAAATGAACAAATAGAAAATTTTCTAATCCCTTTGAACTCTAAAATCATACGATAAAATATTTAATAATAAACCTATTAAAAAAATCTTCGTAGTTTGAAGTTTGATCTCATAACCTTTCCCCCAGTTTAACTGATAGTCGAAACCTTATTATTTAAAGTATCCTTGTTCTATATCCTGAGTAATTTTCTTCTATTTAAATGTTTTTTTACTTTTATCACTTTTTTATTAAAGCTTTTTACTTTATCTAGATTATTTAATATAATTTTCTCTAACATAAAATATAAATTTTTTTCTGAGAACTCCATTCTTTTTTTGTGTTTTTAAATATTATTTGTAAATCTTTTATTGTTTGATAGATAAATAAAACTTTAATCAAATAAAATGGACCCGTTAACTAGAATATATTACAAATCATACTGATTTATAGCAAATGCATACGTAAAGAAAAAAGAGCATTTTTAGCAGAGAGTAATATATTTGAGCTATGCTTTTCTTTATTTCATTACTTCAGATAGTATTATATTCCCTAAAGTATAAATATTGCGATAATAAATTTCATTATATTTTCCAATCTATTTCTTTGAAGTGAAAATAAATATTAATATGAATAAAAATACAGAAAAAAAATCTCTTGAGAACTGCGTAATGTATGATGCAGACACTCGGGTGTTGTTCAGAGATTTACAGCTCTTGGAAATGGACTGCTGCAGGAGTAAGTATGGTTTAAGTCGATTGCAGCATAATAGAAAGGAGGAATAAATAACGTAGATTAGCGAAGATCAAAAATCAAATCCAGTAATCAGTTGTCTTAGTACGGATATATGTGACATATTAATGAGGATAGAATACTGTAGAGAGTATGTAACTGGCAACCAGTGGGATATAAGAATGGAGGTCAGCCAAGGATGAGATGATAGGAACAAGTTACTTGGCTATGGATCAGAGTTACCTAGAGGAGTGGGAATGGCAAGATGATGAAAACTGGAAGAGAGGATGCTAGAAACAGCTGAATTAACTGTGTATACTCTCATACTAGTAAAGTTAGTATTCAAATAATTGTAGAGCATGAAAAGGTTTGTTCCATGTAAGAAAATATTTTCATGAAATTTTTGTGTTAATTTTTTACATCATCCGCCTCATTATCAGCCTCTGTAACATTATAGTTTTAAACTTAAAATTGTCCCAGCTTCTGATTTTTCTTTATTTTGCATCTGTTTATTTAGGAAATTTATTTTTTACTTTCCCGTTGAAAGTAGCAGGAATAGCTAGTTATATTAAAGGGGAAAGTATGATGATCGTATTAATAATGGGGTATCTGTCTGACTTTGATGGTTCGTTCAGATGGAAAAGTCATTCTGCTGCGTAAGTGGCTTCTGGTTTTATAACTGTGTTGTAGTGTCTTATTTTTATGTTTATTAGCTATTTAGGTTCTACCCATTTGGATCGAGGTTTTTCGTTTAGTTTGTTTGTTGTTATTTCTCCGATATATTTATATTTGGTTACTATCTTAATTTTATTACCGTTTATATGTTAAATGGTTACTTCATTTAATCGTTTTTATCCGATTAAATCGTGTGAAATCCGATTTTAAATGAAGAATATTTTCGTACTCCTCATACCTCAAACTTAAAGAAAAGTTACTTTTACCCCTTCACTATACGAACCAAAGTAATGTCGTACTCTTCTTAGAAAATTCGGTAAAAAATTAAATAAAATGTAAGATAATTGCATGTTTATTTTATCGAAGGAGTGAATAATGGATGCAGTATGAACATAAACGTCCTGTCATTTCGCTAAAAATAAAACCGATCATAAGATTAATTAATAAACAGAATTTTCTTTGAGGTTGTACTACATTATAGTATCCTATTTAATAATATTTTGATAATTGACCAGCCTTTCGCAAAATGTCTGTAAGAGTGTCGCTTTATTTACCAGAGCTGTTTTTTAAATAATTTACAAGAGCTGTTTTTTAAATACCAGACTTCTTTTTACAGAAAGAGTTTTCAAAGGAGAAAACGGTGATAAAATTTATAAAAATTATTTTTTAATTAAATACTGATGTAAAAATTACATATTTTATAACATTACAATTACTGCCACAATTTAAAATGGAAAATAAAGGAATTAAAAGGAAAAGAACTGATTGATAGACATTTATATATGTTTTCAAAGAAGAACAAAATAAAAATTGTATTAATCACATTTGAGACGTCAAGAAACAGGCGTGACTGATTTTGGTGTAGGGATAGGGCAGAATTTCATTCCAATATATATATATATGTTCATACCTTCAACTCAAAAGGTGACATCTTATAGATTTTCAGTTTTGTCATATTATATGTTTTATTCTAACAATATACCATCTATTGTTATGGTTTAACTTTTTTATTACAACAATTGTATATGATTGGATCACGTACTTAATATACTTTTATTAGACTACTCGTCTATTACATTGCATTTTTATTTTCATTTCCAGTTAAAAAAAAATAAAAAATAAATAATGTAATTAACTATATGAATTTATATAAAAATAACATTGTATTCATTTTCTTTAGGCTGTGTTTTTAATTCATAGTATTAACAGAATATTATCAGAAAATAATTATTTTTATTTTTTTTTTATTCTTATAAATATTAATTTTAAAGAATAATTTTAAAAAAAATATATATGAAAGTAGTATTTAATTCAACAAATTTACATAAAATTTTAACATCAAAATCTAAATTTTAATGAAACTGATGTAGTAGATTGGAGATTTTTGAACCACAACATTTTATACATAGGCATGCATATATAAAACACATCACGACGAGTAAGTTTCACGATTTAAATAATATTTATATTGAACACTTCACGTATACAAACATGGGTTTTCCAAACATATATTTGTCTCCGAATTTATTTTCAACATTAGTGATGATTCTTTTTTTTTACAAAAAAGATAATTTAGGATCAAGTATGAATTTATCTACGTGGAACTCTATGGAAAATTCATTCTTCAATTATATGCAAAAAAGTGAAATTAAAACACATTTTGTCAAGGTTAAACTTTCACTTGACCATTTTCTTACTGCATGAAGTTTCTTTTATATTTCAATATAATACATTTTTTCTACATACAACTCTATGCATAAACATATTTAAGTTGAGCTTATGTTTTTTGCCAACCATTTATGTACTAGATCTCAACGAAAGAGATGTGATGTTATCACAACCTATTTTTAAATAATATCCTTAATTGTGTTTCGTACCTTACTGAATTCATCCTGTAAAATTCGTTGTAGGATAACAACAATATGTATTGTATTAAAATTGGATCTCTATAAAAAAAAATTGAATCGTTAAAGTAACTCAAATTGTTGCCCGATTTACTTTCAATCGAAAACACACGGGACTTTGATCACACTTGACAATTTGAACTTAGTAAAGGTGACAAAATCGGTGTGAGTTGATGTTTGAATTTAATTTTTTCCCGCATTTAGAAGTTACATTGCTAAATGAAAATATAAAATATATGCAAGAATTCTAAATCACTATAATAAAAAACCTTTAATATCCAAGCAGACTAATTATTTTCAAATAAGTATACAACTTAGTTTGAAATCTTTTTCGGCGGACTGGTCAAGTATGATATGGTCATCAAAGGTACCCACTTGGGTACATTCTTGTATATCATCAAAGGTACAATTTATTAGCAAGTTCTGAAATTTTCAACGTAGATCTCTAGCAGGATCTAATTTACACCTACTTTACTTCACATTGCTAAAGAAGGAATGCGGATGAAGGAAACGGGTTGGATGATCAAAAAGGATATGCTCTATATTGAAGAACAAGCAAAATCATTGATGAAGAACACCACCAAGAAGAAAGCTCAATTTCGTTCCATACCGCTGGCGCTCATCTAGCTTAAATTTCCATGACTGATTGTGACAAGTTATTTCAGACAATAACAACTTACTTTTATTTAATGATATTAAGTTGTTCTGCTTTAATTATGCTGTAAAAATAATTGTTTTTTTTTTCTGTAGATTAGTGAATCACACAAGAACGCTAAAATTTCGTAAAAGAAAAAAATCATTCATTCTTAGTATTATTTAGGAAGTATTGCTGCTATTCAATTAAATTATAATGAACTATGTAACTATTGATAGTGATGGAGAGGAGGGTAAATCTTAAGCTGTGCAGAAACGATGAAAAAAATTCAACATTATCGTTTCCAGCTTTTATAAAACATATTATAATTTAGAGAAAAAATCCATGATGTTCAAACTATTTAAAAATTAAAAACTTTTTCCTGCAATATATCATTTATTTATTAAAAACTGATGTATATTTATTTATATTGCTCTCTATTATGTTTTATTTTTTAAAATTATTCAGTCTCAAATTTTTTTTTTTTGTTTAACTTCCGGGTCCACCGTTAGGCATTGTGCTTCAGAGGATGAGATGAATGATTTGAAGCGTGTGCGAAATTCTCATCGCCTGACCGGGATTCGAACCCAGAACCTCCAGATCAAAGTCCGAGACGCTACCATTCGCGCCACGATGGCCGTCTCAGTCTCAAATCTGTAATTTTGAAATTTTATCCTTAACAACCTATTTTTTTGTTCTTCTGCTCCACTGGGCCGGCTCAACAATCAAGTATTACTCAGAGGTGTATCCTTGCGACTCTAATGAGCCTTCTCACCTACCGGCAGTACGACCGGCATGACAGGTCGGCTCACCAGTTGCGGATCTTTTCCTTATTCTCATCTTGCCTCTGCCTCTAACCGCTAAGACCAAGGACACCGGTCCCGGCTATGCCGTTCCCGGTCCTTGCCCCAGCAGCCGGGTCTCGGTTTTTCTAAAGTAACTCCTCCCACTTTTTGTAATCTACTTCCTTTGCGCGTATAACCTCAGCCACGAATCTCTCTATTGTCAGCCATTCCACTTCACTTCTCAACTTAAACTTTGTTGTAGTTTCCGGGGTAATCTCTTTTATGTTACAACTGGCTTTTAGATCCTCCCAACTTGTACATTCAAGAAAGGTGTAGCAGGGAGTGTCCTCTTGCCTGCAGTACACACAACTTTTGGGTGCTCCTTTCTTTTAAACCTGTGTAAGTATGCACCAAATCCTCCGTGACCGGAGAGGAATTGTCTCAAATCTACGTTCACAAAAGTGGACGTTTAATCATAAAAAACTATTTACAACTATTTTATAAAATTTTTACTTGTTAATAATTAGACAAATAAGTTATTTTTAATAACTTGTAACTTGTACAAGAAAGTACATGTTTAGAGATAGTCATATTATTATTGTTATTATTACTATTAATATAAACTATGAACTGGTTAGAATTGTTGAAGATTTAATAAATTGCTACTGCTCTTCCTGCGTTAACAAAAGGATTGATTTACTATAACTTAGATTATAAAAATTTCTTTTTCATCTGTAACTCAATATTTTTTTTTACTTGTAGTGAACAAAAACGGCATAAAAATTTGGGTAAAGCTAGAACTACATTAACAAATTAATAATGAGATGCCATTTTTTTAATAACTTAAATTTAAAAAAAAAATATTTCAGGAAATATTTTTAGTAATTGATAAATCATCCTTGAATAATTTTAACTAATTATTATAAAACTGAAAAATATATAATTAAGCTTCAATAATAAAAGAAGAATGTTTATTCATTTGGTCAATTATTTTTTTTTTTTATTAAAAATTTAACAATACCTTTAACCCATGTGAATTTATTGTCGTGATGAATAGTTATAAACATAGCAGATTTACATAATTTTAACCTCACGTGCTTGGATACATAATGTAACCATATTACATTCAAAAATACAAGTATATCAATGTTTTTTGTACATTTGTAATACAATAAATAAATATTGTACAATGTTTTCTGTACTATTGTTAGTACAATTTTATAATAATATAATAGGTTTTTATTAATTAATACTTATACTTTGTTGCTTTGTTGTAAATTAATTTCATTGTAAAATTAATTAATTATTCCATTTTTTAAACCGAATAATATTACGAAATTAAAAAAGTTGAGAAAATGTGCATTAAATTTTAGTGTTTAATATTGTAAAATTTTTGTCTCAAATACACAATTAAGTTTGCATATTTTAATGTCTTATTTAGCCAATATTTAGAATAAATTTCCAAAAAAAATCAAAATTTTCTGTAAAAAAAATTTGTTATGATCTGAATCCCTTAATAAAATTACGTTTTACCTTAAAATTTACGCCTATTAGATATATAATTGAAAAAAAAAAAAATTTTTATTAAAGATTTTTGACCTCCTTGTCCAAATGACACCTTATTTATTATCAAAACTGTACTATATTTTGAAAAAAAAAACAAAATCAAAATGAAAAACATTTGGGTTCCAATTGTTCACATATTTGAACATATAACATTAGCTCATATAATATTTCTTGTAACAGCTACTACTTGAAACATATGAAATATAAGAAATTATTAAAATCCAAAAAAGATTAATAAACATTAAAAAAAAAGTATGATTGTATGATGATCATTCGTCATGATTGTTTTATAATTATATGATATCCTTATGCGGAAATATTTTAAGCAAATCTCACTCTTTAATACAAAATATATTAAATTATATAAGAAGAAATAATAAATTGTGAAATCGGGTACCGCCATATTCGCTTGTCAGTCGGAAACTGTTAGAAAGACTGTAAAATTATGCAGATTAGAATTTATGGAGTCGGATAATTTTTTGCTTTTTATCATATCAACATGTACCAAAAAAATTCGAAATGCTAAACAGTCGAGATAAAACAGGACCTCACTTCGTTCGGTCAGTAATTTTAGGATGTACCTCATAAATATTTTTGGGTATACCATAAATAGAGTACTTAAATAAATAATTAAATTAGTGACCGGTCTTTTTTTTAAATATTATTTCTCTTATGTTAATAGTTTTCAAATTTATTTGAAAACTCAGTTTTCAGCTGGTTGTAAACAAATTTCGTTGATTATAAATAAAGTAATTCAACAAAAAAGAAGCAAGTTAGTTGAAACTAAAGTTATAATATTTAACTTTAGTTTTAACGTTATAGAAAATTCATCTTTTATGGCCGTATATAAAATATCTGTTATGTGGTCAACATATGACTTCCTTATACGCCAATTAAAATACGTTACATTTCTTTTTTTTTTTTTATTGAAAAGTACGTAAAGTTTTATTTCATTAATAACTTCTGATATTTTTTCATAATCTGTTTTTTTAATGTTATTATTGAATATCATTTATCGTAAATTTTTTTATAATGAGAGGTTAATAATTATGAATAAATCTATATATTTAAATTAAAAAAAAAGTTAAAAAAAGGAGATGAAGTCTAATTCAAACTGATGTGCCTTCCCTAAGATCCATATAGTTCAGTAATTAAATTTTTATTTGGCCATAACTCTGGAACCAATGAAAATAAGTACCACTTATAATATATCGTTAAAAAGCTCCCTATGAGGGCTTAATATTGCAGTAAAAAAAACTCAAAATCCAGATTTTTGGGGATTTTGGTCTTCTTTGGATACTTCTGATCCAGTCGATTGCAATAAAAAGGGGAGGTGCACAAATAGATGTTACAACAGTCCAAATTCCAAAATTTCAACATCTTAAAGCTTATCATTTTTGAGTTATGCGAGATACATACCTACGTACATACATTCATACACACTTACGTACAGATGTCACGCCAAAACTGGTCAAAATGGATTCAGGGATGATCAAGGTGTATATTTTCGTTGAAATCTGGAAACCGAAATTTTTCGCGATCACAATACTTCCTTTACTTCGTACGAGAAAGTAAAAAAAATGAGATTGTGGATAATAAAAAAGCACAAATTCTTGGATAGAGTTTTCGAATAATAAAGAGTCAGACTTTAATCAGGCAGACATTTTACATGACCATTATCTAAATACTTTTATTCGTTGGACTCTTTTCCAGTTTCAATTTCCTAGGTGTTTTCCTGTAATTTTAATTCAGCTAGACATCACCTATTAACGGAATTATTCTCCATTTATTTTTACATTCTTGTACGAAGTATTGAGATTGCGAAAAATGTTGGTTTTCAAATTTTAATGGAAATATCCATTTTCACCATCCCTGAAACAATTTTGACTAGTTTCGGCGTGACGTCAGTACTTATGTATGTATCTTGCATAAATAAATAACGATTAGACGTAGAATGTTGAAATTTTGTATTTCGGACTGTTGTAACATCTAGTTGTGCACCGCTCCTTTTGATTGCAATCGACTGGGCAAAAAATTGTAGCCGGATTTAAATTTTGAAACATTTGGCTTTTGGACTTTTCTTAACTACAGTATTAAGCCCTCGTTGAAAGCTTTTCAATGATATATCATAAGTGGTACTTATTTTCATTGGTTCCAGAGTTTTAGCAAAATAAACTTTTACTTAATGAAATATTTGGGTCTTACAACGGGAAAGCACATCGGTTCGAATCAGACTTAATGTCCTTTTTTTTTGTTAAATTTTTTTAATTTAAATATATTGATTTATTAATAATTATTGACCGTGATTGGAAAAAGTTTACGATAAATAATAACCATAAAAAAAATATGAAAAAATATTATAAGTTACCAGTAAAATAAAATGTTATGTACTTTTAATTTAAAAAAAAAATGTGTATATGTATTTTAATAGGCGCCCTCATCAAATTTTTTCTTGTAGTTGTAAACATTGTTGGTTTTAGATTTTTCTATCGAAATTATTTTTTATAACAATTTCTAAACAAAAAATTATTTTCATCTCACTGTTGTGGTATTGAATAAGATAAAAATCTCAAATTACAGTAGTTTATCAGTAATGAATATAATACGTTGCTGTAGTAGTAAGAATATTTTGGATTTTTTTATATTCTTCATATTGAAAAATAACTTTCATACTACATTGTCTACTTGGCTCTAGAAAGCATTTGTATTCGTTATTCGTGAACTGTACTTTATATTATAAATATGAATTCTAAAAAAAAATTCTCTTTGAAATATGATTTGTTCAATTACATAATGTTTTCTTCATTGAACATACATTTAGTAGATACCTGTACAAAAATAAAAATCTTAAGAATTTCCTCTAACATCAAATAATTTAGATAATGGGAAATGATTATTCATAAAAAATAGGACTATAAATATATATTAAAATAAAAACAAAATACCATTTAAAAACCTATTGAATAATATATATATTATGCTCCTGGATTTTCGTGAAATAAGATTACTAACTTTATGGATGTATTTACCTGGATTTAAGATTGTAGATATATTTTATTTTGAATAATTCAAAATTCAACCAATCCTACATATAGGCCGATATAAAGATTGAAAGGGTTGTGTTTCCTTATTGAGGCTTTGTAACATAGTAGTAAAGGAAAACAGTTGATATACGGTTTCTTAGTTATAGCATCTGGGGTCCATACATAACAAATGATAACTGTTCCAGATGTGCTCTGTAGCACTTGGTTCTAGGCACGTCTTCAGTTCCCAATATTGCCTCTGCATTCTTCAACACGCGTTTGTTATTGAATTTCCCTTGTACGTGTCCGCTAAAATTTCTTCTTCTCATTTTCTCATGCTTCTTCGTTATTTACCCTATTATCTTCGTCTACCCTAACTTCACTTACCCTCTTTGTAGTGTGTATATGAATTCTTTGCCATCCCTCTTTCATATTCTCTTCCCTTTTCATTTTTTTTTTACCCCATTTACAACTAAACCTTAATTTATTTTTTTCTTATTTTAAAACATTGATGGTCTTCAGTTTATAAAATTTTGTTTTGTTTATTATGATTATCTATTTATGATAATACAAAATGTAATTTTGTATAATTTACATATTAATAAATATTATACTATAACTAATATAAGAAAATGAAGCTGTACAATTGCCTCACATTTTCATTGCTTGGCTATTTCCTTGTACTGTATGTCGATTGCTTAAGAAAGAAAGTAAACAATTATTTTTGGGTAATTAGGGTTTCATTTTGTTTCGCATTTAATTTAATATTATTTTAAGTAATTTTAAAGATCGCTCATTAATTTTACAGTTCGATTATTTAATGCATTGTTTAAAAAATATGATTTAATTTGATTATAATTTAGATCTCAATTAATCTTAACACTTTAAGAAAGACTAAAAAAGAACATAGAAAGAAATACACACATATTTTCATATTTGAACATAACCATTTAGTATTTTCAAACAATATGATAATTTTTTTAGGGGAAGATTATTTTTAAAATAAACTAACCTAAAGTAAATTTTGTTTTAATACATTTGAAAGATAAATTTATTTAAAAAAAATCTGATGTGAACACCACATAACTTCCTTGTACGCTTATTAAATTACATATACACATTTTTTTATAATGAAAAGTACATAAAAGTTTATTTCATTAATAACTTCTGATATTTTTTCATATTTTTTTTTTATTACTGAAAATTATTTATTGTAATTTTTTTTTTACAATCAGAGGATATTAATTTTTATTTAATTATTATTATAATTAGGTTATTTAATTGTTAATAAATCAACATATTTTAATTAAAAAGAAAAACAGTTAAAAAAGGGAAATAAAATCGGATTTGAACCGATGTGCGGATCTGTACGGATGTGTTGGATCTTACCCTTGTAAATCCAAATATTTCATTTATTAAAATTTTATTTGCCCTTAACTCTGGAACCAGTGAAAATAAGTGCGACTAATGATATATATCACTGAAAAGATCTCAATGAGGGCTTATTACTGCGGTTAAGAAAAAGTCCAAAATCCAAATATTTTGACTGCAATCAAAAGGTGAGGTGCACAACTAGATGTTATAACAGTATTAAATCCAAAATTTCAACATCCTACAGTTAATCGTTTTTGAGTTATGCGAGATACATACGTACGTACGTAAAGACGTCACCCCGAAACTAGTCAAAACGGATACAGGGATAGTCAATATGGATATTTCCATTGAAATTTGAAAACCAAAATTTTTTTTGAACACATTACTTCCTTTACTTCGTACAAGGAACTAAATAATTTTAACAAGTTTGATTAAATATTTATTATTTATTATATTTTTTGTAAGAATTCCGGCACTTATGAGCAATTTTAGTATAATTACCCAGAAATGATACTTTGTGAGTTGAGAGTTTATTAAAATTAAAAAATAAATAATTCTATTATTGTTTCTCTTATTATAAGCTGTTACTTTTGGATACCTTTAGCTCAGAGACTTTATTCCGATGCTTGACCGGGATTCAAACCTGGATCTCCGGATTAAAGTCCAGACACCTTGTATGATGTTTGCGATGAACGTAATTTAACGTTTACTTTCTGTATTTTATTACTATTATTTTTATTATGAAAGAAAGCAATAAATATTTAAATTTACATTATGTTCTCAGAGAGAGTTTTTTATGGAAGTTATAAAAATAATAATAATTAGTTCTAAATAATAAATTATATTATTAAAAATTATATTTTAAGCTGGAATGTAAAATAATAAAAATAAAACACCGATTTCTAAGTGAAATAGATAAATCGGAGTTACAATAAGCCAAAGAAAAAATTTCAATAGGGTGTTATTAAAAATATTGAAATTTTCACGTGTCTTTTAGCTTTTCTTTATTTTCCTTTATAACTTTGGATATTTTGAGATAAGTTGCATTATCTTCTTTCTTCATCTTTTGAAAAAAATTTTTCCTCTAATTCACTTGACCAACTAACCACTTTTTATTTATTAATTGATTCATTATTAATATTATTTTTTATTTAGTGTGGTTTAAAATAATTATGTCTATAAGGGTATGGTAAAAAAAAAAATCCCTTAGATTAGATAAGGTAATCCATAGGTATATAATGGTATTTTATTAACAAAATTTATTACTTGTTTTTCTCCTCTCTTTTTTTTTTAAATACTTGTTTGATCATGAAGTAATTTGTGTATAACCCTGCCGTAGGACCCTTTATATTACCATCACAATCACATTGGTCAGACGGACATTAAACGAACAAACGAGCGGGTACCGTTGGTATACACCCATGGTTTGTTATCTTGTCTATATTTGGGAGAGATGAGTGTAGAACCTTGATAAGCGGATTACGAACCATGCATGCTTAACATATCCCTCGGCACAACCTATCCTCGCCACCGACTCTGTATAGCTAACAATACCCAAAATCTCTCTCAAACCATATAAACTGTCGTACATCCTCCTGTATTTAACGAAATCAAATTTTACTTCTGAAATACGATTTTATTATAATCTCAGGTTTTAAGCTACGTTATGATTTTTTTGCTATTTTCAGTTTTTAATAATAATTAATTTTTTCGTTTAGTTAATCTCAATAATTAAACTTATAAGATTAAAAATTACATTTTATGCTGAAATTATTCTTTAAAAATTTCATTAAATATTTTTTCGTTGTTAATATTACAGTTAAAAAACAAAAAAAAAAACTTTACACCGGGGTGTAAAATTAAAATAATATTTTATAATTATAATTATAATAATAAAAAATAATTTTTAATATTATCATTATGGTTATATTACTGGTTCTGTTAACTTGGAAATAATTTTTTTCTAAATTATTTATTACCCGTTTTTATTTTTTTACTTTAGCCAATATAATATTATTTTTTTCTTTGTTCAACAACCAGTATATTTACAATCGGGTCCTTAAGTGCAACCATAAGTAAGTCGCTTGATAAGAAGCACATTATAAGAGTTTTTAAGAAACTTCCATAATAAGTAAATCGTAACAACAGTTATCAGTAAGCAGTAATCTTAAAGTTCATTAGAAAAAATATTACTGCCAAAACTTCATAGTCCAGAGAAATAAAATATTAATAAATAAATAAAAAAAAGAAAAATATAATAGTAAAACAAGAATAATATTACTAGATTTGGCGTTGGTCATTTATCAAACTCTCATGCAGCACGTTTCGTCCTGATAGCCTTCAACAACCTCCTCAACCTCCGCGCAGCCCTGCTAAGAACTGTTCTGTCTTTTAACTTTCTGAATCGCTGCCAATTATGTCTGAGACGCCGTTTTGATCCAATTAGATCTATCACTTCTTTCGCATAGGTATTATCTCTGGTCGTATGTACATCTTCAGGTTTAGATCTCCATGCACCTTCCTGCATGACCGATGTTAGAAGGTATGTTGCACAATCAATATCCTCAGAGGTATTGAGCGGAAATGGTTTAATCAGTTTCTCCTCGATCCGGTCCTGATAAGATACCCAATCTATTTGTTTCATATGCAGGTAGGGCCTCCTTTTCCCCCTCAGCACCGTCGTGCTCACTGTAAGTTAAACGGGTGAGTGGTCCGATGTTGAGTAATAGCTGTTTTCTACCAAAGTGTATGTAGATGATATACGTGACGTGATAAAAGTCTAGTAAATCTGGGAACTTCGTTATGTCCGTAGGCCAGTATGTCGGCTGAAATTCAGAAACTACGTCCTGGCGTAGATTTTGAACACACCTTCTCAACATCTTTCCCCTACTGGTTGTTATCCGCAAACCCCACAACGGGTCTTTCGCGTTCCAGTCTCCTCCAGCGAACCTAGTGCTGCAAAGAATTCGGAGAACAACTCGTTAGTTCCTATAATAAAAAATATTGTTTTTATATATATAAAGTAAGTAAAGTAAGTATGGCGTGGAGGGCAGTACACTACGGACAGTGTTATGGGTCCCAACCAGTCTGTAACTTCAACAGTGGTTGCCTGAATTTAGTTAGTGTAGAAACCTAGTAGTTGGCGATGCCTCAGAGAATTCCTAACCAGTATCGCAATTCTCTCATGGGCTCTTCCGTCTGGATGATTTGTTACATTCCCACAATGGCACCCCAAAGGAGTTCCCACCCTATAATTGAAGGTGGAAAACCGAAGCCTCCCACTCCTCCCGAGTGGAGCTGTCCCTCAAAAGACGCCATGGCATTACTGTGAAGCAGATGAACTCGCCTTGCATCCTCGACCTTCGGGCGCATGACCCTACAACTTGCAAGATGTGCAACGAGGTTCTTGCTTACAATCTTCACGTATATGGCCGGCCTTACCACACGTAAAACAATGTCCACTTCTATCTGCGGCATTACAGAACTTTGCCCTGTAGCCTGGACTCCAGCATCTAAAGCAGAGTTGGAGGCGCGTCATCCTACAGGCCACCGATCCAATATGAACACGCCCATCAGAAAGGAATTTGTCCACAAGTGAGGACGGCACTGCTAATGTTACTACTTGTGTCGAGCCGTAAGCCGGCCGCATTGATAAAACATCTATCGTGACTGACGTTATTTTACAAATTTCCCTGAAACACTCATCTTGCTTCGTGAGAGCATCCACATCTTTAACAAGGAAATGGACCCTCCTACCACCCCTTACAGTCAGGGCCAAAAAAAGAAGCACACTTCACTTTTTCGGCTATATCTCTGCTCAACTGTTCGGCCACTCCACCATCGGCTCGCACCCGGAGGTGAAGATCCTCCTCGGCCCTTATGGAGAGAGGAGCCCGATTTCACCAGGCGACACTGCCCTCTTCACGGAGAGGAGGAGATCAGAGTAGGACCCTCCCCTGTGCCTTGACCCTACCGTGGTAATCGGTGGCCCCGCCGGTCGCTTCCTGCTTTACGACATCAATGTTGAAGACGGACGCAACAAATGAAAAAAATGCCGTTTCCCTACCCGCCTACACGTATACTCTACGGTGTGCCTTAAAATCTGTTCGATCCGCTCTGTTCATCATTCAGCACCTGGAGAACTGATCTGCAAATGACATAGACCATCCCACGACCCCCAACAGTCAAATCTAGAACTAGAGCTAGGTCGAATCTAGAACTAGAAGTAGGTTGGGATTCCATAAATACACTTGCCGATATCGCTTGAATTTTCGGATAAATTGTTCGCTATGTCATCTCTAATTAGTTTTCTACGAGCTACCTTCCTTGGATTTCTATTTGACGATGTTAATGGACCACGTTTTTTTGATGTTGTTTGATTACCTCCACAATCAGATATCCCTTCGTCAATCATATCAGCTGGTCGTAACTGGTTCATAGCAATTAATAAAGATAAATAAAAAAGTAAATAAATAAACAAACACTCTTTAGCAATGGAGCCCAAGAAAAAAAAGCCCCTCAAAGTATCCCAAGTACTGTTTTTGACTTACTTGATTTTAAATCCACGTAACCGTTTATACACTAGTCCACCACAAATATGTAGTTTATAAGTCGGAAAAATACTGTTAATAAAAAATAGAAGTTTGTCCAAATAACCTCGGTAAGCAAATAGGTTACTCAGACCAGAAGTTATTCCAAAAATTTAATTAAATGTTACAAACCAAACACATAATTATTATAAACATAAAACACATTAAACAGAACACAATTAACACAAAATAGAACTTTAAATAAACAAAATAACTTAAAAAAAGGATTTTTATGTGGAGCTAATTATCAAGCCAAAATGGCGTCCAAATTATATTTATTTAAATATAATATTATATGAATATTTTTTTTCTCACATAGAATGACACGAGATATTTTCTCCGAAAATGTTTTAGCTCGTTCCTATGTTGCTGAGATATATTGCATTAATATAATATGCCAGTTTTCGTCTTTATAGTACCGTTTATCATATTTGTCTTTCACCCAGAAACGTTTGAATTCCAGTTAGGCTTAATATTTTCATAATTTTAAATATTGCATTTCATAATCCCACTAGAAATTAAGTTTATGTAGTCAATTAATCATCGAAGAAAAAAAAAAATTAATAATTTTTTGATACATTTAGCGGTAGATTATTTTTAAAATAAACCACCCTAAAGCAAATCGTATTTTCTAACATTTTAAAGATAAATTTCTGAATAAAGTATTTTTACTCAAATATTTTTATTGAAATCGTATGTTACCCGTAGAGTGCATATATAAGCTTTAGTTATCATCATAGTCATGCACGACGGTTAATCAGAATCCTAAATTTTATTGTCTTAAAAACATCACAATGTCACAGAGGATTATGAGATAAAAATATAGTTATTTAATTATTTTACCTTTTGTAAGGTTTTTTACGTCGTGGGTTTTTTAAAATGTTTAATTTTATTTTTGATCTTCAATTAATCTTAGAATCGCCTTCATCTCGTACTTTGTTGATTCACGTAATTTTCAATATTGTTTTAAGCAAACATTATCAAAAACCTTTTTTTAAATTCATTCTAATCTCAATAGACCAATAAGAGCTTGCGATTTTTTCAACTGATGTTTCTTTTTCCTTTCTTCTCAATATTTTATCGTAGTAAGTGCAAAAGTTTCCTTTCTTCACTCCATTTTAAATTCGGATTTGATGTTATCTCTTCAACCTGAGGAACCTTTCATATCTCTGTTATCTGTATTATCACTCTGATTTTCTACAATTTAAGTTTTATTATTTCCCTTTTTCGTGTGTTCTTCTTGCAGTTTATTGTCACTTTCTGTTTTTCAAAATAGTCCTCTTTGTTAATCTATCTTTATTCATTCTTTTAATGTGAGCATAGAATATTATTGATATTCTTTAATTTTTTTTTTTTTTGGAAGTTCTTTATTCCTTCTTAATTTAATATCCATTTACTCTAATTGATTCTTGAATCTTCCTTAAAATATCGCTTTCATTCTTTTCAATCATCTCCATTGCCAACTTTCTTTGTGGTAAACATTCTATCGCAAACAATTTTCGGTTTAACTACACTATCATAATGTCTTAAGTGGGCAATGATGAATAGTGATTTTTATTATATTATTTTAGCAGATCTGATAAGCTGTTTCTATTTTCCTTGTTCTTTCCTTTAGAGATGTAGTAAGTTTTCCTATTAATATGAACTATACTCTGAGATATCTAAATTGATCAAATCTATTTTTTTTCAAATTTCGTTTTCATTTCCCAAATGTTATATATTTTATCGTTAATCGTTACTTCTGTCGTTTAAAAAAGAATTTATACTCCGATCTTAGCAGCTATTTCCTGTAATATTTCTATCTACATTTTTATTTACTCTTTTTCTTCTGATAGAACAGCAAAATCGTCCTCATAAGCCAGATAATATACTTCTACCTATGATTTCCCTAATTTTAATCTTTTAATTCCTCTTCTTTGTAAATTTTTGCTCTAATCTTTTATTACTTTTTCCAGTACTGGTGAAATACTGTCTCCTTGTCTGATTCCTGACTATTTTAAAGGTTTTGAAAAATTACCTCTAAACTTTACTTTTGATACTATATCTGTAAAAGTCTTTTTGATTAATCTTCTAGTTTTTTCATCTATTTAAAAGCCTTAATATATGACTTATTTAAATGTATTATTTCTTATCATATACCGGAATCAATAAATTAAACTAAGCTTAATTTTTTTCACATTTATTGTATTTTCACATGCCTCAATTCCATATTCCTTCTCCCTGAATCATTTCAGTTGTGAAAAATCAGATCAATTCACCGTCGATAAGCCTGTGTTTCTGATGATCATTACAGATTTGGGAAAATTATTTTAAAGAAGAAGATTTTTAGTTAAGAAATAGTGTTTCAATTTAGGTTTTAGCCTTTTCTGTTAACTATCTTTTGAATAAAATATTTCGGAGACAATAATTTAACATGAATAAAAAATTTGGTGAATTTTGTTTGATATAAAATTATACATGGAAATACTTGTAGTTTTATTTTTTATTTTTTGTTTGTTTGTGATTATGTAGATTATTATTTGCAAACAGTGATTACAATTCATAAAACCATTTTATTTAAATATATAAGTATAGTATGAATGATTGCTTAAATTCACTACTCGATATGATAGTATCGACTAGATAGTATCGGTGTATCCACCAGGTTGGTGTAGTGGTGAACTCGTCTTCGCAAATCAACTGATTTCGAACTCGAGAGTTCCAACGTTTAAATCCTAGTAAAGACAGTTAATTTTTTTTATGGATTTGAATACTAGATCGTGGATACCGGTGTTCTTCGGTGGTTGGGTCTCAATTAACCACACATCTCAGAAAAGGGTCGACCTGAGACTGTACAAGACTACACTTCACTTACACTCATACATATCATCCTCAACCATCCTCTGAGGTAAAACTAGACGGTGATTCCCAGAGGCTAAACAGAAAAAAAAAGATAGTATCGATGTAATATAGAAGATTGTGAAATGTAAAATCAAACAAAAATTATTTAGATTTAATTCTTTTTTTTTCAGAAATTATGTAACAAGTTATTTTATATATCTTTACCTGATTGTATTTTAGGATGAGAACAATACGTATTATAAACCCGGAAATTCTAAAAAAATAGTCGGCTGATATTTTTTCCTCAAAATAGAATATCAAATAGAAACATATGAATATTAAGTTAAGTAATTAAATCCAAAGTTTTATTAGCCTGAAAACAGATGAGAAATTTCAATATCCAGAATTTAAAGAGGAATTCATTTTCATTGTTAATTTTTTAAAGGGTGAAATTTGAAAAAAAATTAAGTGTTAGAAAAAAGAATATTAAAATACTTAAATGTATGAAAAATACTTACTTTATTGTATAATTTATAAAAATTGGGTATTGCGTAACACTGTTTCCATTTCTGTCCAGCTTTTATGATAAGTAACATTAACGTAGTCACTGATAGTAATTGATTATCTGCATCTATCGTACGAAGCTGGATGGATTATGCCTACATTACCATATTAATTTGTATATGGTAATTAATATAGTGTATTATAGTGTGTAATGGTTGTAAACTTGATATTTTCTCTCGTTCGATCTTCCTATGTGACGTATATCCAAATCTAATTCATCTTCCGTGGGTGTATATCATTAATTAGGTAAGTATAGGTTTGACGCGGATCGGTGTATACTCAAAGGTAATATAGGATTTCATTAAATTTCGCTAATATTTATCATAAAGAATTTTTTTGTTTTAGTTTCTTTGGATCACGGTTTGAAAAAATTTAAGTGAAATTCGTCGATGAATTTCCAAAATAAATCTGTAAATACACCATATCTCCGTAAATATTTAAGTAATTTTATATCTCTACCATAAAGCACTTTCATTTGGGGATAGCTTCATTTATGACTGGATTGATTCTCATTTTCATCCCTTTTCTCGGTCAATCTGTTACGTTCATGTATTTCACATATCCTACAATCAGAATCTGAATAATCTTTTCCTTGTGTTGTCTTTGTTGTAATTTACTCATTCTACCGTTTGTGCTTCATTATAGAATCTAATTCACTAATCCTGATGCCTTAAGGTATGGTCTGTTACACTTTTTCATTTTAAGATATTCCACTACAAGCTACTCACTTCTGTAATTCATTTTCAAAAATTTTCAACTTGTAATTAATCGACCAGTAATTTTTATCATTCTCCAGTAACATCAGGAGATCTAAGAAAAAAATCAGTATTTTTCGTTTTCTTTTTCCCTATTGTTGTTTCGTTACATAAAGTAAATTTGTTTCTATTCTACACTACACTAAATTCAATAAAATTTTTTGAATATTTTACTCATCAAAATATTTTCAAAACAAATTCTATATCCGTTTGATAACACACAATTTAATTTTGGATTAAGTCTTCTTTGGCTTGTGCAAGTCCACTTTTCATATATTCTTCACTTCGTATAATTTTATTACCTAAACAAAAAAAAAAAAAAAAAATTAAAAAAATAATAATTAAAAAGTCTTGCAGCTTGTGAAACTTTCAGGTTAAGAATGAAAGTAAAACGGGCCAATTACTTAAAATAGAAAGGCCAATTATCACAACTTATTTAAATAAAAGTTATCAAAAGAATGGAGTCTGGCGAATTGCCACAAATAAAACCGTCTACAAACAAGTTGACCCGATTCTCAGTACTATGAAAAAACGAAGGATTTCCAATTTTTTCCACGTATTAAGAATGCTTGAAAACCGAATTCTAAAACAACTGGTCACAAGGAATATTAACAAAAAACTTGCGGAAAATATGTTGGAGAAATCCAAAGAAATCTTCAGGAAATTGGCTTGAGGGTTGAGGAGGCCTGTGATAAAATGAAAATTAACTACGCACTTCAAAACAATAGATTCAACGTTAAAAAATTAGAAAGGCATAACAAAGTGGAGGTCACAGATGAGGTCAGAAAGCAACGATCCGATAGAATAAAGAAATACTGGGAAAATAGAAACTAATACAGAAATTCAAGAGGAACTGAAATATGGATGACTGAAGTGGTCCAATGTGGCTTCAAAAGTAAAAAAAAAAGTATTGCAAAGTAAAGTATAACTTTTTTGATAACAATGAAAAAAATTGTTTCTTATTTTGGATCCGGCTATATTACAGGAGGGAAAATGATTTAAATTTTAATTATTCTTAAAGTGACCAAGAAAATACTTTTAATAAATATTAAAACAGAGAGAACCAAAAAAGGAATATTATGTTTTTTAGAGGGGAAAAAGTTTTTTAAATTTCTTAAAATATTCGTATATGTTAAGCTAAATAAATTAGCTTAAATAAAATGTTCCCTAAATCTAACGCCCCTCCAATAAACACTAAAACAAGAATGTAAACATTTTGAAAACCTTTTCCGTGTTTAAGGTTTGGGGTAGCGTCTCGACCTTTCATCCGGAGATCCCGTGTTCGAAGCTCGGTCAGGCATGGGATTTTTCACACAAGCTACTACAAATCATTCATCTCATCCTCTGAAGCAATTCCTAACAGTGGTCCCGGAGGTTTAACAAGAAAGAAAAAAACGTCCGAGGTTAATAATTTTGGATAACTATAGCCATTTTTAATAACACTGTATATAATGTAAAAAATAATAAACAATTTTGAACATGTTCAAACCGAAGGAGATAGACCAAAAAACAAACAACAAAGAACTTATATTTAAATTTTATTAGATGGGGTTGATTTTTAAAAAAAATCAAATATTTATATGCAATTTAAAAATTTAAAGAAATTTTAGAAGCTAACAAATTTTCCAAATTAAAGTTTTTTCAGAAGTGCCTGTGAAGAAAATCTAAATAGTCTTTTCGCGATATCTCCTCATTACCTTAATGAATTTTGAAAAAAAAAAAAATTATGATCAGTTTCCATACGTAGAAATATTTGTGCCAAATTAGAAGAAACTCGATTCGGTCAATTCTGAGCCATAAGGCTAAAAGCAGTGCGACACACATATACGTACCTACATACATACATATGTTTTTCTTTGTCTAGCTGTACTAATTGGGCACTAAAAAAGACTTGCATAAAAAACCCAATATTCATTTTTTGACATGATCATCACACTTTCCCCTTTAATATAGTTCTTCTAGGTATATTCATCGGAAAAATAAATATTTTTATTCCTGATATGTTTTCTTTCATCTCAATTCTTAACTTCTCGTTTTACCCTCCTTTCTTTGTCATTTCTTAGTTTTATTTAACGTTCTTTAATATTTAAACTGAATATCACTCTCAAAAGCGAATCCATAACATAACTACTTTTAATTGAATTTTAGTTACGAAAAAAGTCGTCTAGAAATCTTAACGTTTTCTTTTTCCGGTGGAATATTTTCATACGTTCTGAAGTTATTCTTTTCGCTTATTTACTACTTTTTCCATATACAAATTAAAATAAAAAAAAATAGAGTATATGATCCTTTTCGTCTTTGCAATTCAGCATGCGGTTTCCCATTTTTTAATATCTTATTGAGATAATTTTTTTTCTCTAGAGTTTAATAATATATCTTTAAAACTTAAACATTCAACTCAATTCGAATGTTAAAAGTACTATTGTAAAATTTATAACTTCATAAATGTGGTGTCTAGAAGAATTAAATTTAAAAAAAAAGAAAAAAGAAAATTTTCGACACGAAAATCCCCGCCTTAATTCAAATATGAAAAAAAAGTTGAATATGTTCCTGTGATTCTAATAAATATTGTGTTATAAATTAACGAATTTTTAACGTATAAAAAATTAAAAATAATTGTTCATTTAGATTGCTAATCATCATAATAGTCATCCTTAACTTACGAGGAAAAGTTAGTAAAAATAAATTGAAGAATAAAACCTAATAAGTAATTTTTTAAAATTATTTATTATATCTATAATTATTTTTTAATGATGATTTCATAAAAATGCAACAATATTTGCTTTTGGATAGTCCAAGTCAAAAACAAATAAATGATTATTAACTATCTAATTTGGGTCAATAAGCTGATAGTCGTCTATCTCCGAATATTTCTTCATAAGAAGACTGAATTATTTTTAGTAATCGTTACTTCTACTAATGATTTTTATATCCATTTACAATTAAATTAGTAGAGTATTCTCAGCATTTTATTATTTTTTAATTGCTTTAAAAAAAAAATAAAACTTTTAAAAAGATAAAATTTGGTTTTTCTTTAACATAATACATACCGATGATAATCCTTTAATCAAAACCCACATCTAATATTCGATTTTAATTCTTTATTTTTTGTTTATTTCACTAACCGTTTAACTTCATTCGCAATAAATTTCAATGAAGGAACAGTTCGTTATTGGGAACCCTTGTTGTCTCGAATTTTGATTTTGATTTCGGATTTGGATTAAGTATCGTTAGAGAATTACGAAATACACGAATGGCTGCGATTGGTCGTCGGGTTTACCTCGAAATGGCCCCAAAAATTAAAATTTTGTCATAATTAATTACGCATTATTGGTGTAAACCAGTGATTTCCAAACTGTGCGCCGCGACGCTCCGGGGAGCCGTGGCCTCTTCACAGAGGAAATATTGTAAAAGCTTCGTAATTAATTGAACCAAGGCATTTATAATTATTAATTTAATGTTAATAAAGTAAAAGAGTATTGAAAATACATGAGTTTTATTTATTTTTATTTCTTACTGTCAAGTAGACTTTTACTTACGATAGGGAAGCCGTGGAAACATTTTTATTGAAAAAGAGTGCCGCGACTCGGAAAAATTTGGGAATCACTGGTGTAAGCTATCAAGTTGGTTCAAACGCACTAATGTAAGGTTTATTGAAATGCATAAAATATATAAATATCAACTTTTTAAATCATGTGCAAAACCTCAAAATGATGGAAAAACTTTTTAATAATTGAAAAAACCCATAAAACCGCCAAAACACGAGGTAAATAGATTATATTAACTTAGCATATGTAGGACATCAATAGTGATTTATTAAAATTATAACTCATTACCACCCCTTGCAGATTTAAAAAAAAAATTAATTTTTAAAATAAGAAAAAATTGTAACTTTTTAATTGCATCAGATATTGAAAAAGAACCAATGTCATATTAGGCTATAAATTACAATTAACGTTAATATGCGAGTACTGATTTAATCAGCCATCAAATAATGGTCACGTGACCTAAGGGAACTTTAAAAACATAAAAACAATCTCTTAAAGACATATATAATCTTAATGTATAATAATATTATTATTAACATTATTAATGGAATTATTTTATAATTTCTTGTTATATTTATTTTAATGTAATTGGGTTAAATCAACCAATAATACTCAAATATATTATACAAACTTGTAATGTTATAATCTGAGTTAAGTAGAAGTTAGAGATAATAACTTTGTTAGAAATTGAATTAATAACTGAAAGGACAATTTCGTTCGGGAAAGTCTTACTAGACTTTTTATTGATAACTGGTTATATCATGAAGTTAAGATTAACACTTAATTTCTTTGAATGTATACTTTATTAACATATATGCTTAGTTATTCATCAGAAAATTAAACATACACGCATTGAAAATCCTATCATTAACTGTTACAAAAAGCAAAAAAGGTTGTTAGGTGTTTTAGACTACTTCTTTAGGATGTATTATGATACTGGGATCAGTTAAGACTTCTGTATCATACAGAATTTTGTGGAATATAAGGCTACACAATTCTACGAAATCCCTCGTCCAAATTTTTTTGAAGAATTTTCCTTCAAGAAACCTTTATCTATAATTTTTTTTTCGGTGGCCAACTTCTCAATGATTTTTTAATGTAGGAGACTTGTACGATATTATTTGTAAATTGTTGTAAAATATGCCCCAATCTTTATTATTTTCTTCTTTATTATTTATTTATTGACAGAATTTTTAAATTATGTATTTTCTTAATATTTTTGCATTAATGTGTTAATCTGTACCTAAGAATTGAAATGAATTTTAACAAAATTTCATTTCAGTGGCTGGGGTTCTGTTATAATTTTTTACATTCTTATTAGTTTTCTTTGAAAACAAACTTTTGGTTCATCAACGTATAAAAAAATTTGGTACGTTTCTCTCTTGTCGTATATTCTTTCTTAATGTACAATGAAATTCTCAAACTAGAAAATAAATGAAAGTTTAAGAATTTCTATGTACTTGTTTGTATATATACTTTTCAATAATTAGTTTAATATTTTTTTATAAAATACTAATAATGACAATTTTATATGGATCTGAATACTACATCGTGGATACCGGCGTTCTTTGGTGGTTGAGTAACCACCACATCTCAGGAATGGTCGACCTGAGGCTGTACAAGACAACACTTTAATTACATTCATACATATCATTCTCATTCATCCTCTGAAGTAATCCTGATGGTGGCTCCGGAGGCTAAACAGAAAAAAAAACTTTTTGTAATTAAATTAATTATATTATAATTGTATAAATTGGATGTTATAATTTATAATTGTATTACCTTTTAAACATTAACTACAACAAGTTCATTTTTACAAACTACAAACGAAAAAATATTACTCGTACTTAAAATACAAACCTGTTTCTTGTAATATTTAATTTTTTTTTTTAATTCTTAACAATCAGTTAAAAATAGATTTAAACAAGTTCATAGTAATATTTTATGTCATTTAAAAATTTGCAGTTGTTTTTGTTTCTGTTTCATAAAAGGAGTCGCAATAATAATAATAATAATAATAATAATAATAATAATAATAATAATATAATAATAATAATCATAACTAAAACAAACATCTCTTGAAGTACGTTTTGTTAGCACCCACTACAATGACTTTGCAGCATAACTTCAGTAAACTTTAATTGAATTCTAATCCATTCCAAATTTCACATAGTAAAGTACATTCACTGTTTGAATAAGTTGATTAAGAAATTTCTTAAAAGACTAAACTTATAACAAAACTTTTCTTTAAATGTCTTAATTTTATAACTTGATTAATATTGTCTCTCCTAAAAGCTAGCTATAGATATAACAAACTCTTTTGACCTATATTACTGTGATATTATTATTGTTATTGATGCGGAAATATTTTTGAGATAGTAATTTACTGTATTATTGAATAAACGTACCTAAAGCGGATTGTCATTACATCTTATACATCTTCTCTTCCTTTCATTCCCCTTTCTCCAATCATATTGTCTTTTTACACCACTGTTTTCTTCTTTACCATTCTTCTCCTCACTTTTACTCTTCCTCTAACCCACAATTATAAGCTCCTACTTTTCTCTTGTTTTTTTCCTCTCCTTCTCCTTCCACTATTTTCTTCGTTTGATTTTTTTTATGTCTTCACCTGCGTCTCCTATAAAAGTCTTCTCTGCTTTCTTCAGTTCACTTTCTTCTCTCTCTTTCTAATTTCCCTTTAACTTACTGCTTACAGTATCATCATCCCAAACCTTTCATTCACTTTGGTTTTTAATAATCTTCTTCTTTTATTAAATATTTTAATCTTTTTAAATTATTTTATGCCATATTACCTTTTTTCTTGTTTTCAGTCATTTCACTGGTTTGATGCAGCTCTCAAAGATTGCCTATCTATTGCCAGTCGTTTCATTTTGGTGTACCTTCTACATCCTATATCCCTAACAATTTTTTTTACATATTCCATATGTTGCCTGCCTGCACAATTTTTCCCATACACCTGTCTCTCCTATATCAAAGCGACTATTCCAGGATGCCTTAAGATGTGGGCTGTAAGTCTGTCTCTTCTTTTGACTTCCAAATGCTTTTTTCTTCATCAATTAGCTACAACACCTCTTCATTTGTTACTTAATCCACCCATCTGATTTTTAACATTCTCATACAGTACCACATTCTCATGTACTTTCTTCTCTGGTACTTTGATCATCCAAGTCTCACTTCCATATAAAGCTACGTTCAAACATATACTTTCAAAAATGTTTTCCTGATGCTTAAATTAATTTTTGATGTAAGCAAATTATATTTTTGACTGAAAGCTCATTTTTCATCTGCTATTCGGCATTTTATACCTCTCTTGCTTCATCCACCTTCAGTATTTCTACTTCAAAAATAACAAAATTCGTCTACCTCCACATTCTCCTCCTAATTTTATATTCAGTGGTCCATCTACATTATTTCTACTACATTTTATTACTTTCGTTTTGTTCTTGTTTATTTTCATGCGGTAGTTATTGCATAGGACTTCATCCATGCCATTCATTGTTTCTTCTAAATCTTTTTAACTCTCAACCAGAATTACTATATCATCAGGAAATCATATGATCTTTACCTTTCCACTATAAACTGTTAGTCTGATCTGAATTGTTCTTTAACTTCATTAACTGCTAGTTCTATGTTAAGATGAAAAAGTAACGGTGATAGGGAACATCCTTGTCGGACTCCCTTTTTTATTACTGTTTCTTTCTTATGCTTTTTGATTATTACTGTTGCAGTTATTGCTGTAAATGTTAACAATTGTTCTTTCATCTCTATTCTTGAACACTAATTTTTTTAAATGCTGAACATTTTATTCCAGTCTTTGAAATGCCTTTTATATGACTATAAGTAACATGTATGTTAGTTTGTTTTTCTTTAATATTTATTGTACTATTAATATGAATTCTAAAATTGTTTCCCTTGTCCTTATAATTTTCCTGAAACCAAATTGGTGTTCTCCTAATACTTCTTCCATTCTCCTCTCAATTCTTCTGTACAGAATTCTGGTTAAAATTTTTGATGCATGATTAGTTAACATAATTGTTTTATATTCTTCACATTTATCTGCTGCTGTTTTCTTAGGTATTATGACAATAACATTTTTTTAAAGTCCGTCAGAACTTCCCCTTTTTCGTAAATATTACATCTCTTTCTTATTTTCTTGTTATTATGAAACACACTTCTGCCTTATGCTGAGTTTAATTATTTGATGCTGAGTTAATTATTCTAAAATGACCTGATCAAAAGTTGTTTTCCTCTTCCCATTGAATCTTGCTAAGTCCTCCTACATCTACATTTAACTTACCCATTTTCCTCTTTAAATTTTCTAACCTACCAACCTTATTCAGACTTCTAATATTCAAAGCTCTGACTAATAGAATGTTATTTTTTAATTTTCTGGTGACCCCCGTTCCTTTGTGGTCACCACTTGGTCCAAACAAGGGACTAGTTTATCTCTGCAATATTTTACCAAGGAAGGTGCCTCCGTCTTTCATTACATTCAGGTGCGCAGTACTCAGAAGATTGAGTGATTGAGTGATGTTAATATGGCCATTTAAGTCTTCCTGACATACATTTTTAACAACTACTGAAAGACCTGCTGCCCTCTTTCAGGAATCATTCCTAAGTTTGATTCTCATCAGATACCAATCTGATATAGTTGCAGTTTCAGTCCAGCTACTCTGTATCACTGAGCACTCTAGCACTCTCACCATTGGCAAGGTCTCATGATTCATAGAGGAGGGTTATTACCTTAACTACCCATTAAGTAAAAGAAGGAAAAACACAAAGTATTCTTTAATCAGTGTTTCAATTCATATAAATGGAAACCAATTTTCACTCTTACCTTACAATTTTATACTTCTCAAAATAAAACTTTCTGAAATATTCCAGACTTAGTATTATTGGTTTATAAGCAGATGTAGAATATTGTTTTGTACAGCACTTTGCCTTCTTTCTTATTATTAAAAAAAGTATGGATTTTTTTCCTATAATAATTTTTTTTGTGGTATTTAAAAATATTTTTACCCCTTAATTTTTTGCAAAAATATGTGTATACTTCGAAAACATAGCACTACATTAATCTTTGTTTAATTTTCGGTTTTATTATTATTAATTAATTTCTCCATCATGCACATACACATGCATATATATATATATATAATTTAATTTGATTCATTGATTCTATTTAGAGATTATATGATACGTATATTGTATTGAATTTTGTTCTCCTTTGACCTATTGTATGACTCAAATTCCAATTATCTCCTGTAAAATTAGATCTCCGAACCTTCAGAAATGTTATATTGTATTTCTATTGTATCACCTTGTGATACTCTCTCATGTATTTCTGTAAAACAATAGCTCTTAGATCTTTTTCTTTACTAAAGTTGAATGCTAGACAACAGTCTTTTATGTGTATAATGCAGTTAACATGTAATAATAAGTACTGTTTAGCGTAAACAGTACTAATATTATTAATAAACATTTTTTCGTTAATTTCTTTTATATATATAATATACTATACTATATTTTTCTTTCGTAAATTTTAAAAGTATATTTACACTTTGAAGAAAAATTAGAAATGTTTTGCAGGTATTTTAAGAAAGTTTTTTTGAAATAAAATATATTTTTATATGTGTCCAGATTTTTTTTCAAGAATTACACATACTAACATTTAATCTGTTAAATTATTGAGTAGATTATTAATTTATTTTTTAAGATTTATCATAGTTAATAGAATAAAAATAAATTTACAATAGTAATATCATCATTATCATATGATTATCCATCCTGATGGGTTTCCTTGTTCTATATCTGTCTGTTCCCTTCTATTTCATGCTAAATTTTCAATATCCTATTATTTTCCATATCCATTTTGTTCATCAATAATTTTAACTTATTTTTGACCTATCTTTCTTGCACTTTCTGCTGATCCTTCTAAAAATAGCTTTAATTAATTTATTTTCATGATATGTTAAAACCATTAAGTAATTAATGGTTATTAAAATGGCTTTTAAAAAAGTATACTAAATTCTTCTGGCAAATCTTCTACCTTTATTAACTGTTTTCATTACTTCTTCTTTTTCACTTTTTAAAAGTAAATCATCTTCAATTTAATCTTCTCAAATTTTTTTATAGGTATTTGAGATATCTTTCTTTTTTTTTTCTCATGTTCTTAATTCCTTCCATACATACAGAAGTAAACTTCAAACATACCGTTTCACATGACAATTCATTAACTGGAACTCCACCTTTTTATATAATAATTATTTTTTTCCTCTTAAATGATTCCACAATCTTTGGTGGTGTTGTTTTTATTTCTTTTCCACTTTTTCCAGTCATCTTTAATGAAAAACACGTATCAAATGTAGATTATGGAAAGTAAGAAAAAACGTTTTTGTGACTTAAGTACACCAATATCAAACAAAGATAAATAATTTGGTTTAAGGTATTTACAGTTTAAATTCATGTATGCAACATTTCATTTTATAAAATTGAACTAACGCTACTCTATTATCATGAAATTATACTACTTGCTGATATTTCTACTAATATTTATATTTTTTTTTTGCCGGCCTCCGTGGCGCGAGTTGTAGCATGTCGGCCTTTCAGCCGGTGATCTCGGGTTCGAATCCCTGTCTGGCATGGCATTTTCACACACGCTACAAATCATTTATCTCATCCTCTGAAGCAGTACTTAACAGTGATCCGGAGGTTAAAAAAAAAAAATACATTTTGTTCATTCCTAAAAACCGATGTCATTCTGGAACTGGGAAGAAATACAGTCAGGTTAATGCATCAATATTAATGTTAATTTTCGAAAATATTTCATCTTACGCGCGCGCGCGCACATACATACATATATATATATATATATATATATATATATATATATATTTTACTGGCATCCCCATCGCGTCTTCGCCCGCGCTGCAAAAGCAATCCCTTCCCATCTACCCAGGGGCTCTGCACCCTGGACCTCATGTGATTATTAAACTCATGCTTGTGAGAATAATAATGATAAATAACAAATTAAAGCATGTTCAATTAATAAATAATATCAATGTATTACAATCTCTTCAGAGTAACAATTTGGTCGTTACTGGACCCGAACCTTGAGTGAGGCTTCCATTCGAAAAATATTATTGTATACCCATAGAAAATATGAGTAAGTATGTATTTTTCCGGGTTAAAATTACGAACACCATTAGAAGGTGTCCGTATTTCGTTTTTCATTTTTTTAATCACTTTTATTTAATTTTTTTAGTCGAGTAACCGGAGGCAGGTGCAACCAGTCGCTTGGCACATACAGTGGCTATATTATTTGAGCCACCGCGCAGCCCTTAAAAAAATCGAAATTCAAGAAAACCCCAAAATTGTTTTTGAATTTATCTGAAGACTATTTGCTGGCCAATGAAGCTATTCATTATAGTGAATAGCTTGTTTAGTATAATCGGAAATTGGGAAAACTTGCAAACATTGTTCAATTTGTTTTACCTTTCTTTATTTCTTTCTAGGTCGAATTTCAGTAATTGAAGAAATTGATTTTTAGATATTTATATGAAAATTACACACACCAAAAAGTCAAGTTGATACCTAAATTTATTACCAAAAAGTTAGAAAAATAGTAAATTTCATTTTTACTCCATTTTAACCCTTTAAACTCGGAATTTAAAAAATTGTTTCTTAGTGTGCACCCCATAAGCAAAACGTGTATACAAATTTTCATCAATTTATCTTCAGTAGGTTTTCCTGGGCGTTGATGAATCAGTCAGTCAGAACAATTGCTTTATAGATGCAGATAGGTATATTTAATAAATCTGTACATAATACGGATATTAATCGTTTAATAAAACCACTAATAATAAATAAAATATAACAAAATAAAATCGAATAGTTACATAAAGAAATTATTCTCACGTCGGTTTACTGAAACAATGAATTAGTTTTATTTAGTTTATACTTTCATCTGTTATGTCGTTTGTCGTTGCCGTTTCATCTGTTTTGTTTTATACTATTCCCTGTAATTTTTTAATTGATTAATATGATTACGGTTTTAAAAATCATGTCTTTTTTTTTTAAATCACATAAACAGAAACATTTTTTTTTTTTTTTAAGAGAATATCTCACTAACCAAATCCATTTGAATTCCTTTTGTTGTCATTTTTTAATATTTTAACAATAAATTTTTATTAATATATTTATATAGTTCATAATTTTTTAACTCTATGCTGTTTTTTTTATTTTTTTTATTTTTTAGGTACAACCAGATTAAAGATTAAAAAAACTTATAACTATAACTTAATACTTTTTTGTTAAAAGTTTTATTAGGAAATTATCTGGTAATGGGTGAAATAAAAAAAGAATCGATATTATAACATAAAATAATTTTGAAAATTAGTTGATCTGATGAAGTCATAAATTAAGAGATTTAAGAAAAATTGATAACTAATAATCCTACGGAAAAGTCAGAACAGAAACATCTGATTGCCTGGTCGGAAAACCTTTAGAAAATAAAAATTGTAAAGGAAATCCATGAAAGAACAAATACAAGTATAGAGGTACTGCTACCGTACCCAAACGGGAAATTAAAAAATAAGCGGCTATATGATCATTTACCTTTAATTACTTTTTTATTTGTAATATATAAATTCATTTAATAAGTAAATTTTCTTCATATTTCCTGAATGTATTATAAATATGATACTATTATACCATGATTATATAACCAGGTTATACAATCACAAAATAATTATTTATTGCCAACATTTTTTTTCTTTTAAATATTTTTTTTGGTTTGGTTAATATATAATTAAATTTATTTCTACTCTTTTAACTAAATTTAAAAAAAATAATACGTGAAGAAATTCTAAGCGGTAAAATAAGACTCTTAAAAGTGTAATAAAACCGTTTACCCTTTCTAAACCAAATTTGTTAATCTAATGAATAAAAATTAGCTAAATGTAAAATTTATGGCTTACATTATAAAATATGTATTTTTTTTCAAAGGAATTGTAGGTGTCAGTAAGCATTTGGTTGGATTAAAGCCAAACAATGAGGGTTGGACCATAAAGCTGCCAGAAATGCAGTCAACATATAAAAAGAATCTGTAAAGTGATAAAATAGCAATTTTCTTTCTTTTTTTAGAAGAAAAAAATGAAATAGCTCTTAAAAAATATAAAAATTAGTATAATAGAAATAAAAGTTAAAAATATTCTCATGTATATTTATTTAAATTTTATTCATATAAAGTTTTATTTTGAAATATTATTGTAAAATTAACATAACAAATGATTAATTTTGCAAAACAAATTCTGGTATTTTACGTAAACCACAATGTTTTTTTAATAGATTTAAAAAAATCTATGCAAGATGTTTTTAAAAGGAGCGTTAAAATACCAACTTATTCGTTTTTTAAATAAATAAAAGCCGCATTTTGCACGTTTCTTCATCATGTGGACCAATGTTTAAGATTACATTTTACCTTTTTTGAGGTTTCTTTCAAAAAAATTCCTAAGATTGCTTAAATCCTAGAAAAAGGCAATTAATTTTATACGAATTTGAATACTAGATCGTGGATATCGGTGTTCTTTGGTGATTAGGTTTCAATTAACCACACATCTCAGAAATGGTCGACCTTAAACTGTACAAGACTACTCGTATCATCCTCATTCATCCTCTGAGGTAATACCTGACGGTGATTCCCGGAGGCTAAATAGGAAAAATAAAGATTGCATAAGTGGAATTTTTTTAACGATAACCTTTATAGTCTATGTAGATCAGTTGGAGATAATAATTTTTTTTTTTTGATTGTCTGATAAATTCAAATTACTTTTACTCAAAAATTGATAAAAATTACCTGTAAAACTTGAATACTGTTTTTCTCCTTTCTTGAAGATCCTATTTCCTTTAAAATAAAGCTAGTTTTTAACTTATGGTAAAAAAATCATTCCAGAAAACATAGTGAAAATTTTAGAAAACTTACTAAAAGTCTCTTTCTTAAAGGTCATTTTCTATGTATAATTATTTTCTTTTGAACGCAGCTTTGGTTTCGTTTATTAAAAAAAAAATAGAAATTTAAAGAAGAATTAAACATATTTGCTTGTTTTTTTAGTTAATTTATCATTTATGTTTAATTTATGTTTTATTGTATTATGTTTATTGTTTTATTGTATTTATTATTTATGTTTTATTTTTTATGTTTATTTCTCTTTTTTTGGCTTTATCGTTTTTAAATCTGGAAAAGTATTCTAAAAATCCACTTATATGCTTAACAAAATGGCTTACTAGCCGCTAAGGCAAAAATACTTAATTTTGATAAATAAAGGAATGAAAGAAAACCATTCAGAAACCTACCTACATAGGGTGACTAAAGCTTTGTAGAATATCGGAATATTTTATTTACTAATTCTTTTTTTACTTTGTCTTGATAAAAATAAAAATAGGAATGACAAGAAATGATGTAATGAGGATGCGAATATGTATGAGCTAAGGCTTTCTATAATGTGAACAAACATTTTTTTATCAAGCTTATAAATTTTCAAAGTAATTTTCTTCAGTTTTCTCTTGAAATTACTTTCAGTATCAAATTAACATCAGACTGTTATCATTATTTAGTGAAGAGGACAGGAAAAAACATAATAAGAGAAATGTCTTTAAATTTCTTACGTACAGTAGCGTGAAAATTAATCTGAACACAGATGTTATTTAATAAAAATTGACTTTATTTAGAATAAAAAAAAATCATACCTGCACAGTTTGTGAATATGTAATAACTAATACGCTCTCCTTCATTCTTAATCACCTCACGTGCACGATTTGGCATCGATTCAATAAGGTATTAGTAATTTTTTTAAATTTTTTAATCATGAAACCATATCGATATTATATATATATATATCGATATTAGTTTTTGTGATAGAATTCATTTTTGAGAATCGTTTTTTTGAGTGTTGCCAAAACATGTTCAGTTCGATTTAACCTGGCAAGTTGTCTGACAACGGGAGAACTCTAATGTTTCATTCTTCGAAAATGTTTTCCACTTTTTTGGCAGTATGTTATGGCGCCAAATCTTGTTGGAAAACTCCATTTCCTTCCAGGAATTTTTTTGATTGTGTCACAAACCATTCCTTCAAAATTTTGGTATATCCGTCACTTCTCAACACACCGTCTACTGGAATTAATCACTAAACAAGGGCCTTCAAATGTTAAACAACCCCAAAACACTTTTTTCCGGGGATGTTTAACTAATTCTTGGATGTAGCCGGTGATGTATTTTTGTTTGAAGCTTTTTTAACGTATGGATACCTTTTTCTCTAAACATAAAAATGTGACTCGTCGGAAAACATAATATTTTCCAGTTAGCTGTGCTTTGGACTACAATAGCGTAATTTTGTTGAACATTGCTAGTTTTTAAGCTGCGTTTTAGCTGGCTATCGAATTTTTAACTGCAAGAAATCGGTCTCTAACAATTGTCGTGTAAATCTATTCCACTAGTAATTCTCTATTCCACTGGTAATTCTCGATTTAAATCCACAGCAGATAATTTGGGTTGGGATCAAAATAACTTTTTACCGCTAATAACCGATCCTATGTTGGAGTAGTTTTTCTTCTACAGCCACATTTACTTTTTCTTTAAGTGAAAAAGAACTAGTATCATTAAATTGTTTTAAAATAACTTCACTGCCCCTAGTCCAACACCACACTCAGAAATTATTTTTCGTTTTGTTATACTAGTATGCTTAAAAAGAGAAACAGTTTTCTAACACTTTCTTGGACTTATGTCCATTAATATGTATTCAAGATACTCAGAAGAAAAAATATGAAAATATGATTTTGTAATAAAAAAAGAAATAAATTTTCACAGACACTACTTATAACATGAAAATTGCTTAATAACCATATTACACACATGCAAGACAATATAATATTCGGACAACTTAAAGAATGGATGTGGACAAGTAATGTAGCCACAACATAGAAATGAACAACATATTATCTATGTTCGGATTAATTTGCACGTTACTGAAGAAAATTTATTTTTTCATTTAAAAGCGATTTATATAGTATAAAAAAAGTTCAATAGAACACCAGAAGAAGTTGCTGTAAAAAGTAATAGAGTCATCGGAGTTGATCAAATTGACGAAGAGGTATGACTAAAGATACATAAATTTATTTTTTTTAATTTAAAGATATAGTTGAGAACATTCTATCAAAAGAGTAGTTGTTTAAAAAGTAAACTGACTTCAAAATCCGCACGGTTATAAGTCGTTGATTTTTGTTTTCGTGCCAAATTCAAAAAGATAAATTAAAATTTAATTTTAATGTTTCTTTTTCGTATTCGGCTTTTTTTTAATATTAATATGCGTTTTTCCATTGACGTAAAACGATTTTACGTTAAGAAAAGTTTTTATTTTGAGAATAAATAAGTGGTGATATATTACAGCATATTTTATTCAAATTATAAAGAAAAATTTGAACATAAAAAAAATTATTATCTTCGTCTCTTTTATATCCTTTTTTTATCAATGTTTATGTGACAGTAAAAGTGGTTGAGAAAGTGTTTTTCCTTCCTCACAGACACATATATACAAATCCTCTATCTCTTTTTAAAGAGGTAAAAGAGGTAGATCAACTCCTTCCGTGTATATGTGACATAACGAAGGTGGGAAAAAGGAAAGTAAGGGGTTGCAGTTTGTTGTGCGAAACAGGCCTGATGCGCCCCGATACAAGACTTAGACCAATTTATGGCCTCCCTAGACCATAAATACTCTCTTATTGACTAGAAAACCCGAAAAAGAAATTTACGGGCCGACTCCAACTTGTCTCCTTTGAGAGACCACATCTTCGATAATACGCTTAAAAATCTTTCCCGTACGTAGTTTACTTGCTAAATAAAGTATAGTCGTGTTAAGCTTGCACTTTTTTTAGCGGAAATAAATTGAAAAAAAAAAGTTCATTTGATCAGGGTATGTTTGTTTCTATTTATCTATACGTGTAAGTTTATGTGTAAAGTGTTAATATATTACATGATAATCAAAAATATTTAATTTTAAGGAATTTCGTAGACAAATTAATTCAGACCACGTATAATATTCAAACTACAGCAGAAGGATGGGTTACATTACAGTTTATGTAGTAGATGAGTTTCCAATAAATCATATATGTACAGGATAATAAATTTATTTTCCACCCGATTTGAAATATAACACCGTATTTGAAATATCGATGGGTAGTTATTGAAGTAATCAGAAGTTATTTCTTAGAACTATTAACTACTGTTAGTTGTGTTTTACTACTAATTCTTATTAACTTTAAAAAGTGGTTTTTTGTATAACATTTGATTAATTGCCTAAACACATTACTTAATTCTTATAATTTATGAATTTTATTTCGATATAAAAATAATAGAAAAAATTTAAGGCAGAATAAGCTTAATATTTTTACATACATAAACAGATTTGGACCTACGGAATCAAATTATGGGACACAACAATTGAGAGTAACAACGAAGTCGTACAGCGATTCCACAACAATGTATTGAGAAATAAAACAGAACACGGCACTTCTGTGAAATGTTTTGTGAAAAACATTGAAACACACTATTATCAGAGAAATCGTTCGAGAGAGATACGACGTTCAGTACAAGATACAAAATGTGACTGAAAAAACATGTGAATTCCTGGATAACAGCAAGGTTTAGGCGCCTAAATGGACTGCATATAATAGATCTTTTTTTTTATTCTGTTTAACCTCCGGAACCACCGTTAGGTATTACTTTACAGGATGAATGAGAATATGTATGAATGTAAATGAAGAGTAGCCTTGTACAGTCTCAGCCTGTTAGTTCTTCGAGACTTGAGGTGAATCAGCTACCTTAGGGTGTACTAAGTTTTGTGCTTCGTCAAATTCTTCGTTTCATTTCGTCACTTACCTTTGCTGGTTCTTTGATTTATTTCACTGTTCCCTTGTTTGATCAATTGTTCTTTGCCTGATGATAAGATTATTTTTTGTTGTTTCATTTTTTGTTTTTTGTTATGAATTTAACAATGTTTCCCTTGGTCTCATATTTGTATGTACTTATTTATGTATATTATGTATTTATGAATGCTATATAAGATATGCATATGCATACATAGATATATGTGCACATATATTTCTTTGAGGGACTTCAATGGAAACCTTTAAATGCAGGTTATTTGTTTTTGTTTTTTATTCAAATTGACTTATGTTTCGATGTAAATTGGTATCTATTATCAATTAAACACTGCGGAAAAGAAAGAGGAAAAACCTAATTTACTTGTATAATGTCTATGTTCCCCTCCTGAACAATGAAATGAGGTTTTTAAAAAAAAAAAAATAATTAAAAAAAAAAATTGTTAATTTTAAAGAATATTTATTTTAGTTCAGATATATAACTATGTTCAGTTCATTATATTACATGATTTAAATATTCCTAAAAAAAATTCTTTCCAGCCACTCCTTGATGAAGTACAAGTATATTGTGAAACGTTTTTCTTCACCGAAATAATATTTGTTTTATTTATATATTTTCTATTATACTGTGTCATCAAACATCATTATTTCTTATATTTTGTAAAGCTTAACGAACCACGCCAACGGCAATTTTTCCCCATTACCGTTAAGTTAAATAGTCGTAAAGCTTGAATGGATAGAACCATAATGTAAAATATCTTTTTTCTCTAGCAAAATTATTTTATTAATATGTTATCATTTTTTGTATGTCTTATTTTAAATAAAAACCGAATTAGTATAAAAACTTATTTGTTTTTGCTTGATTCTATTAATTTTAACTTGAATCTTCTTATTTAATTTTAAGAATTTTTTTATGGAAATGAAATAAAAATGTATGTTGCATTGTTTAAATAAAACTTGATTACCTCAAGTTTAATATACTCCTAACCTAACAAGTGGGCAAAAATTAAAAAAAAAAAATTATTTCGAAAGCAAATATTGTTATATTTTTACTTGTTTTTTACTTCCTTATACAAAGTAAAGGAAGTATTGTGATGGGAAAAAATGTCGGTTTTCAGATTTCAACAGAAATGTCCATTTTGAGCATCCCTGAATCCATTTCGACTAGTTTCGGCGTGACATCGTTACGTACGTATGTACGTCTCTCGCATAACTTAAAAACGATTAGCTGTAGCATGTTGAAATTTTGGATTTAGAAATATCTAAATCTAGTATGTAATATGTAATATCTAGTTGTGCACCCCCCCTTTTGATTGCAATCGACTAGACCAAAAGTGTCCAAAAAAGCTCAAAATCTAAAATGTTGAATTTTGAACCTTTTTCTTAACTGCAGTAATAACCCTAATTGAAAGCTTTTCAACGATATTTCATAAGTGGTACTTATTTTCATTGGTTCCAGAGTTACAGCCAAATAAAATTTTAATTAATGAAATATCTGGATCTTAGGTGAAGCCACATCGGTTCGAATCAGACTTAATCTCCTTTTTTTTTAAACTTCGTTTTTTTTTTTGGTATTTTTACGGGCATCGACTACTAAGGTCGATGCCCGAATGTTAGCCCTCGTAACATTCTTAAAGGAAATTAGTATCACCATGAGGATCGTCATATGTAAGAGTGTAAAGGGCCCTTACATTTTATTTAAAAACATAAACTACACAGAACAAAACAAAAACCGCAAAAACAAAACAACACTTATGGGGTGTAAAGGGCCCCAAAATTAAAATTTAAGATAAAATTCTCAAAGAAGATAAAAGTAAAACTATAAAAACAATACCATACCATTCCATTTATTTTCTTATACCTGTCTCGTTTAGTTGTTAATTTTAGCACCCTCGGGGCTACAAGAACCGCCGTGAAGCAGTATATTAGTCGCGCCAGGATGCCATGGCAGTTGACTACTTATAAACAGGCTACAGGCACCCATTGTGCTTACCCATAGCCTCGCGCCCTCAGTCCACCCTTGAGGGTCCCTCATGCCATCATCAGACACACCCCGACTCATTGCTCTTGAATGCAGACGAGCCAGGGTGGCCTAGGCAAGAAGCTACCTTCCGTCACTATACGTGCCACACTTCGAGACCCCCATATATAAATAAACGAAACTACCTCTTAGAGACTCTACATCACAGCTTTAAATTTTTCACTTTTACAGACTTCTAAGAAGTCCACTGGCGTGTAAAACTGCAACTATCTTTTCTTCATTTTCATTATCCAGATACTGATCTGGAGGTTCCGTCTTAGAAATGATATTACTACTGAGTAATATCATTTCTAAGACGGAACCTCTTTTTGAGGTCCTCATATATGGTACACTCTTCTATTAGATGCTTGACTGTCAGTGTTTTATTACAAACACCGCACATTGGTCTCTCTTCGCCGGTTAACAGATATGTATTTGTTAATCGCGTGTGACCGATTCTAAGTCTGGGCACAGCTACGTGTTCTCGGCGAGTCAACTTCACGTCGCTTTTCCATTTATATGGAGAAGTTTTAACTGAGTTTAATTTTGTATTTAAACTCCTCCATTTAGTATTCCACGTGTTTTTAACTACGTTAGTTAGACAGTTTTTAACTCTGCCACTCTTACAGGAAATGCATCTAAATCATCGCAGACTGTTGCCTTTCTGGCAGCTTCGTCTGCGCAATCATTACCTGTAATACCAGCATGCCCTGGAGTCCATACAAATACGCATCGCTGTCCTCGTTGATTTAAAACGTATAAAATAGACAGGATGTTTGAAATTAGGACATCCTTAATGTTTTTATTCCGAATTGCAACAAGTGTACTTAGAGAATCGGATCAAATTAGCACTCTCTCTTCGCAATAATGTTCTGTGAAGTGAAGAGCTTGCTGAATGGCAGTAAGTTCTACCGTATAAACACTGGCCATATCTGGCAGTTTCCAACAATGGGCTTCTCCATTTACATATATGGAGCATCCAAAATCATGTTCGGTTTTAGAACCGTCAGTATAAATTCTAATATGTTCTTCGTAACTACTGACGGTTGCAAAAAATTCCTGTTGGATGATCAGGAATTTGTCTTTTAATTTAAATTTATTGATTTATTAATAGTTATTAACCTGTGCTTGTAAAAAAAATAAAAAAAATAAAAATACAATAAATTATAATTAATAATAATAATAATTAAAAACAAAATATGAAAAAAATCAGAGGTTATTAGTGAAATAAAACTTTTATGTACTTTTAAAAATGTATACTTATATGTAATTTAATAGGCATTATTATGTGTATATGTAATAGATTTAGCGAAACATCAGATTATTTAATCTTAATTGAAGATTATAATTTAGAATCGTATTATTTTTGAATTTCTAGCTTAATCTGTGTTTAATTTCATTTAATTATTCTGGAATTTTTGTTTAATTTTATCTACATTAAAGTTAACTACAGAATGACTGAAAAATAGACATTCACAAGAACAAAATATACACTGAGGCATGCATGCCCGATCTTTAATAAATTGAAAAAAATTCTTATCTTTTAGATCATTACTCCTCTGATATTGTCAGGCAATATTCTCCCTAAGTCGGAGTTTATCATTATTTGTTTTTTGTTCCCAATCATTTAATCTCTTTTTGGTTTGATATAATTTCTCTGATCATAATTTGTGTACACGTTCTCTAGTTTTAAAATTGTCTCTCTCTTTATATTCATCATCCTCTCTTAAAATTTTTATTCTTTCCTTGGTCTTAACCTTTTCTTTCTCTTCATATTCATCTTCTTGTCCTTTTTTTGAGATATATTTCTTTATGTTATCTTTCTTTTTCCTGTATGATTGTTTCTTTTTCATATTTGATTATTCACCGATTAATCCATTAATAAAAACTGAATATTTTACACCGTAAGGTCGAAATTAATATTTGAAACCAGTATACCGGAGTTCGCTAAACTGAATAATTTAATTTTTATTAACTTTTATTTATACGACACACCAGAAATCTGAAACTTTTATTAATAAGAAACTCATAAAGATAGGAATAATACTGATCTAGTAATATGAGTAATAAAGTAACTTTTACTCTACTTCATGTAAGATTGTTGGATTAATAATTGTATAATTATTTGATCTTTATAAAAACTAATTTTCAACAATTGTATAACTTTTCACTTTATTAAAGAATTAGAGGATCGTATCTCACTTTCAAATGAAATAAGTTTAAATGAAGAGCAGGAAAAAACGTGTATGTGTAATTTAATAAGCGTACAAGGAAGCCATGTGGTATCCACATCAGAATTTTTTTCTTTATTTTCACTAAATTTAACTTACTTTTCATGTCTTCGTGAAATGATACTCTGAATATATTACTGTTTAATTTTAATAATCGACGGAAATATTTTTATGAAATATGGATTCGTTCTTTGGAATTTTATTCTCAAGAATTTAATCATTATTAAAGATATTTCCCAAACATTTCTGTATCAATTTTTTGAACCATACAATAAAAGTGTTTTTCAGGGCCCTTTACTTATTTTATTTTCTTATTATATGAAGATAAAATATAAAAATAATTCAATTTTCAATATTTTTAATTTTTAAAACTTAATTTATTTTAATTAAAATGATCATAAATCCTTTTAATATATAATTAATTAGTTATATGCATGAAATTATACTTTATAAAATATTAAGAATCGAACTCGAAATCAGATGATTTAGAAACTTCCAGAAAATTATCCTAATTTAAACTGTTATTCTTTGGCCTCACTTTTACTCTTTTTAAACTAAAAACTGGTAAAATCTAGAACAATTGATTTTCCCAATTATAATACATTAGGTACAATAATTTTATTTTTCTTTATTTCTGAAAAAAAAATTATTTTATATGAATAGCTTTTTTTTAAGAATATATTGTTCTTTAATGTAGATTAATTCTAAATGGTGTTGAAAACTGATAGAAGTTTATTAAAAAAAAAAAAAATTAATTTATATTTGTATTAGTATCACGCGCGCGCGTGTATGTGTACACGCGCTCACTCTCTCTTTCTCTCTCTAGCTCTCTCGATGGATGAATGTATGTGTGTTAGTATAGCTTGTAGAATAAAGGGATGGGATGGAATGGTTATAGCTGTGTAAAGGGTAAAATCAATAATTGCGTATATATAATCCTGCACGTATCATATTTCCAATCAAGCGGCATCAGAGGCAAGAAATGTACAGCTTTATTACCGTAATTTAATTATACTGTAATGTAACTAATGAATTTAATAATAATAATAGTAATTATAACTGAATATAATCTAAGGTAATAAAACATTCCTTTTGATATGTAATTTTGATTAGTAGTACGAACTAATTTACTTTTATTAAGGTGTATATTATTATTTACTTTACATTACTGTCATGAATAATGTTTAAATACCTTTCTACTTGGTGTATATTTAATTTAATTTTTCTTGTGAAGAGGAAAATCGTTAAGTATATTTATGTAATCAGTAAAATAATAAATAGATTAAACAGAAATTTTCTCTTAGTATATACAAAGTAATATATCCTCCCCCCAAAAAATATATTAACTATAGAAGACTGAAATGTTTCCTTTGATAGTAACCATCACGCCTTGTGTTGAAAAACGAATATAACATTCTTAGGTTTCATATTTTCAACGAAATTTGAGCAAAAAAGAATATTGAAAATTCTGTCCATATACACTACTAAAATTGACATTAGATAGGCAACTGTATGGCATCATCAAATGTTCTTAAGTTACACATCTTTTTTATCAACCACATACAAAATATTTTTATCACATTAATACTATTTGTATTTTTTAAAGCTAGTATACAGGATGCTTTTTTATTTTTTTATTTATTTTTTTTTTCATTTATTAACGTCCTTGATTAATTCCATACTTTTTTCTGTAAATAACATGTTAAATCTAAAATATTATAAGTAATGCGTAAACTTTATGGATCTTTATGTGATAAGACATTTAGGTGATTTACTAAAAATCTCAATAATAATTCTTTCTTTCAATTATCTCCAAGATTTTTAAAGTAACATAACTACCGAGTTAGTCGCGTTAGTGGTGTTTTACTAGCAGGAAAATTGGTTTTACCTGTAATAAAATAATATTAAACTTTTTAGCAGGTACAAAACTATTTTAATAGTAATCGATAAAGTAACTTACTTCTTCTAATCTTGCAAGTCAGATTAAATGTAGTAGTAAATTATAGTTTATACAGTTACTCTGTAAAATAATAATGCACTAAGTACAATTACTTAGTGCACTAAAAAACTTAAGTTAAGGACTGAATAGAGCTTATTTGGTTTATCTAATCAAAAACTTTTAATTTCTGACTGTTACACTCGTATTATTTCATTTACCTGAATAATGTATTTTTGTAGTTAAAAAACAAACCCTATGGATTTGTTTTTGTTTCTTAACATTTCTTTGAATTTAAAACTATTGGTTGAGGATAAATCTTTACAAATCTTTATAAGTCAAATATTTATTTGTAAGGATGTTTATAAGTTAACGTTACCTTACATTACAAAAAAATAAAAATAAAATAATAATAATAATAATATACTGACATATGTATATCGTGAGTAATACATAATGAAAATTAATTCTATTAATAGGTTTATCACAAAGATCTTTTTGAAATTTAATAACCTATTCTACTCGTGAAAATAATGGAAAACGTTCATATAAACATATGTTCTAAAATGTTACGGCTAATGAAAGATTTCGCTCGGATTTCTAGCCCAGTGAAATGAGGTCATACTGAAATTTTTAAGACATTAATTAAGGGGCAAAATTAGTGATTTCTCATGCGTTTTGATCTGTAAAAATCAAATATAACAGGTCTCAGAACCGTATCTGCAGTAAGATTTTCAGAAATATGGGATGAGAACCAATAAATTCGGGTAAAACACCCTGTGTTATACGTTTGACATACAATAACATTGTTAAATGGGTAATAAATATATAAAACCTTTAAACTAACATTGTAGAGAATTTAATTTTGAATAAAATTATGGAAAATAAGTTGATTAAAACAAAGAATAGATAGAAAATACGAATTTTATTTAGAAACTGTTACTAAACGAAAGTGCTAGTTTATAATAAATGTTCAGAAATGAGTCTTGGCACGCTTCTGTACTACTTTTGTTGCTCTTTTAAGTTCTTCAGGGCTGTCCTTAAGTTCTTCAGTCGCATCCATAATGCGCGGACAATTAATTCCTCACGAGAATGTATTTTTGTTTTGTAAGCAATATTTTTCATTCATCACCACACTAAAAAATTTAAAGATGTTTTATATCAGGCAACCTTGGAGGCTAAGAATGTGGTCCTCCATGAGTGATCAATTTCTCAGAGAAATGATGATTTAAGTGAGTGGAAACTACACAAGAGAAGTGGGGAGGCGTGCCATCGTTCTAGAAGTATATTTTGCGTCTCAGCTCTAGAGAAACATCTTCAAGCAGCTCCGGCAATTCTTGCTAAAGAAAGAGCAAATTGACTGCAGTATTTAAGCAACCAAGTAATATGAGCTAATCATACAACTGATTGTGAAGAAGGCCGTATCATTTATTGATGCTAAATCTTGTTGAAAATTGCCTTCCATCATTTCATAAGGATTTATTTCTTCCTATATGTGCTTATTGCTTAATTATTGTCGCCATGAGTGAAATTGGCCTTGTCGTTAAACAAAACATACTTGTAGACTTGTCTGTTTGTATTTTATGTTACAGAACTCCAGGCAAATCAGACCATCATGTTGCTTCCATGTTGTAAATTACACAAAAAAGGAATTGCAAAAAATTAGATCTACATCATTTATGTAATATCTTTTTTTTAGGATGCAGATGTTGAACTTGCTGTTTATGATAAGGATAAAACTTGATTGATTTAAGTATCCTATAAACCATCGAATTTGAAACTCTGATCCGCTTAGAGAGACGTCATGTACTGACGCCTGGACTGCGCAGAACTATATCATTAATAATTTCATCAATAACAGCGTTGTATTGGACAGATCGTTCGTAGCTGGTACGAATACTTTGTAGTGAACCTGTTTCCCGAAGATTGTGGCGCTAATTTTTTTTTGGGTTCTGGAATCCTGCGATTCGGATAAGATATTTTATATTCTACTGGACCATTACCATTACATACACAAAATGAATACCATAACAGCGTATTCCTCTTCAATGAAAAACGTATCATGTTCAAACTAAAATTCACAGAATACCTTCGCTAACGACAACACACTTTATAGTACCCATTATTTTTAATGTACTTTACGGATTCATTGAAACACTAATACAGTATTGCGCTATCAGCTGTTGTTATTTTATCGCTAACTTTGAAGTATGACTAATAATTTTCAAATAATTTATTGTTTTTATGTCATTAATAAAAATAATTATTATCTAAATAATTTTTATTTCTTTTATAAGTGATGTGTAATTTCCAGTTTTTTAAAATTTTTAACAGTAAATTTTGTTTTTACAAATTTTTCCCTTCACCAAAGAAGAATTTGATTTTTGTTTACGTTAAATTTATTTCTCTGAAAAATATAGTAATATATACTTTCTAAATAAAATCCGAATTTTTCTAACTTTTGTTTGTTTAATCAACTTTTCTTAAACCATTTTCTTCAAAATTAAATTCTGAACAAGTTTAGTGTAAGTTTTATGTGTTTATTGCCCATTTAACAAAGTTATTGTACGTCAAACATAAAAAACTGGGCTTTTTACACAATTTATTGGTTTTAACCCGAGATTTTTCAAAATCTACTGCAGATACCGTTCTGAAACCTATTTTATTTAATTAAAAACGTTAAGAAATTACTATTTCTGTTCCTCAATTAACGTTTTAAAAATTTCAGTACGACCTCATTTCACTGGGCAAGCTGAAATGCGAGCAAAAACCTTTCACTATCCACATCTCGCCAACGATGCATTTTAGGACATAATTTATTTATACGGACTTTTTCATTATTTTCATGAATAGAATAGGTTATGAAAGTACCGGGAGAACTTCGTGATATATTCAGTAAACTTTTTTAAAAACATTAGAGAGAATGGGAGTAGATTGACTTATGTATCGCGCGTTGTAAATACCTAGATAGTATATTTCTGCCTTTCATCCAAAGATTCTAGATTCAAGTCTTCATTGGGCATAGCATTTTTTCAATCTTCTGAATTTAATTATCATTTATCGAAGTAATTGTTATTGGAAGTCAGCCTAATGCTGTATAAATTAAGAAATATATAAATATTGGCTATATCTTAAAAGGAGTTGGATTCATTAAAAAAGGTCTAACTTTTGTGTGTGTTTTCCTTATCAGAATACAGTACCGCTAAAAAAAAATATATATATATATATATATATATATACATAAATATATGTGCTATCTTGCCCCAAAAATACGAGGTTTAATTTTTTTTTCTTTTGATTGATGAATTATTAATTCTTCACAGAAACTTGTACGAGTGACTGTGTAAAATAAAGTTTTTAGCGTTTGAAAAATACCATTCCTGTTTGGGATTCGCACCCGGAACCTCCAAATGAAAGTTCTAGGCGCTACCACTCTACCACGGAGATCGGTAAATTTTTTTTATTAATTTTTACTTCCTCGTACGAAGTAAAGGAGTATTGTGATCGCAAAAATTTTCGGTTTTAAAATTTCAACGGAAATTTCTATTTTGACCATTCCTGAATCCCTGAACCAAAAGTTTTCTAAAAAGCCCAAAATCCAAAAAGGTTTGGATTTTGGACTTTTTCTTAACTGCAGTAATAAGTCCTATAGAGATTTTTTTCAACGGTATATCATAAGTGGTACTTATTTTCAATGGTTCCAGAGTTATAACCAAATGAAATTTTAATTAATGAAATGTTTGGAGCTTTGGATCATGTGGAAGGTACATCGATTAGAATCAGACTTCATATCTTTTTTAATTTAAATATACTGATTTATTAATAATTATTAACCTATGATTGTAACAAATTTTACGATAAAAAATAATTCAGTAATAAAAAAAAAATTATGAATAAATATCAGAAGTTATTAATGAAATAACATTTTATGTATTTTTCAATTTAAAAAAAATGTGTGTATGTAATTTAATGGGCGTACAGGAAAGTCATATGATGCCCACCTACATCAGATTGTTATTTTTTCATTATGTCGACTTGAAACCACTCTAACCGTATTTTTAGGGAGTTTTTAAATAATATTAAAACCCAAAATATTGTATTGCATTTAAAATATTATACTGTTAAAATATACATTGATTAGTATACCTAGTTTAACAAGTAAACACTATATACCTCATATATTTGAGAAATTTTTTTAAATATTTTACTTCTTTCAAAGTTAATATAAAATAATTTTTAATCTTTAATTTTCTTAAGAAATAAAAATATAATAACGTAATATACTCACGTATAAATGTAAATTTGACCGTAATTCATCAGAAGGGTATTATCTTTAAACTATTTACAATTGGCCGGAAAAATTCGCCATGCAAATCTTTAATTTATCGCAGACGTTTTTCCGAATATATCCCAGATAAACCGGGTTAAATTATTTTTCCTAGAATGTAGATAAATATTTTAATTTAAATTATCGAGCAGGTTTAAGTAAACATTTACAATACAATCTCTTTTTTCGAAGTAGACTCAGTTTTATGTAATATGGGATCAGTATGTTACAATTTAATTTTAACATTCACTATTAAAAATCCAAGAAAGGAATACAAAGATAGGAGAGAGACAAAGTTATTATAATTTAACTCAGTTACAATATACTTACAATAATTACAATATAATTTTAATATTTACTATTATATATCGAAGAAATAAATTCAAAGATAGGCTAGAGACAAAATTATTATAATGTATTTCAATTGTGTAATATAATTAATATTACAATATAATTTTAATTTTCACTATTATAAATCAAACGAAGAAATAAATTCAAAGATAGAATAGAGACAAAATTATTGTAATTTGATTCACTGTTTATAATTATATTCACATGCTTGTAATTTCCAATCGTTTTAGAATAAATTTTAATAAATTTATGTCATTGATAAATTAATATCAGTGTATGTGAAACAATATTAGTACAGGTTTTGAATAAGGGACTGAAACGTATAGTGTGTTGTGTATTGTCGATTTGTATTAAGGACTTAGATGGACAGTAGCTGGTAGCTCACGGTTGTTTGGGTCGTAAAGCAACCAAGGTATTATCATATGAAACACCATTTATCAATGGATTAAAACGCTAGAGGCCTTCTCTTCCTATTATGCCATTCTGTTCACCAATCCGTTTGAATCCAGTTTAACATGTACGTATTATATATGTATAGATATATATTTTTGACGTCCTGTATATTTGTAACGATTTCCAAAGTGTTAGATACAGGTTGCATTCATGCTGTAATTTAAATGTCTTTAATTCATAAAGATATTGTTTTACAAATTATGTTTGTTTAGTAGTGTATCCTATATGTTAACGTCTCAATAGGAATTCGATTTATAAAATTGGTCAAAGATACTTTATTAAGTTACTTGTGTCCGTAAGTGATTCATAAAAAAAACTTAATGTTTTTTGAAGTATATCTTACTAAATTATTAAGCTAGTGAAGTTGTATTACAAAGAAATTTTGGTTTGCATTGCTGTATTCATATAACGCCTTTATAAAAGAGAGGAATTCTGTCAGAATTCAGTCAGAGAAGACATCATAATATTATTTTCTTCATTAATTGTCTCTTCATATTCAATATCACTTCAGTATACGTCATGATACAGTACAATATGCAAAATTTTTAGAATTAAAATTAGTTCTTCATTACGACATATGCTATCTATATAACTAAACATAAAGCACTGACTGCAACAGAGTAAGGATGGAATTCCTGCTTAACCTTTTCTCAGTTTGTTTTCATCTTAATAATTCACTTTCGGTAAGCATAGTAAAGTTAGATAGTTATTCAATAATTCTGAGAAAAAGATTTTTAATTCAGTTGGATGTTTCCTAAGGCAGTACAGTTTTTGGTGAGTTAACTTTTTCCATAAACAAGAAAATGCTGTGATCTGACAAATTAATACCTGTTGGAAAATATTCTCAGGTAGATTTTTGGATCATAGATGAAAAGCAGTTTGTTTATAGAACTATACGTTTAAACTGTTCAATCCAACATAATTAATCAGCCACCTATAGTATCTATCTATGATGATTTTTCGATCTCCTGAGCAAAAATAGATGAAGTAGATGTCTATTGGAGACAGGGACCTTGAGAAGTCCATGATTTTATGTGTTATACGAGTTAGTGAAATACTTTTACTAATTTTTACTGGCGGTTTTCCCCATCGCCTGTCAGTAGCATATACTTGCCTTGTCATCCCCATTATGACTCAACTCTCATATTTCGCGTGATCGTGTACAAGTTACCGCGAAAATAGTTCCGCGCTTTCGCTGTGCAGTGTACGTGTTTCCTATGAAATGCACAGAAATTACACAGTGGCAAAATATTGCTTACTGTTTTAAACAGTCTGTATCCGAGAGAGTGTGCATAAGCTAAGCAACTATGGTGGGGACTGTATGCTGCGCGCGCCAACCCGCCTATATTAATGGTAACGAATATAATTCCTTCTAAAGAACGTTTCATTTTTGCGTATGTAAAAAGTACAATTTGATAATGTTCTTTTACTTCTGTGATTGAGATATTTCTGAAATCCGAAGTTACTTATCAGAACTAATTATTTATTAGTAGCCCTACTATAAAAAAAAATAAATAAATATAGATTTGTAGTTTTAAATATGTTATGTATGATACTCGTATATTTTTTCTCTTTTCATTTTATTCTGAACCATGTAAAGACCATTTGAATTGCTTTTAAATTATTGAAATTTTTCAGAAAAATTAAATTTTTACTAAATGGCAGAAAAAATCAAAATACGAGTATCTAGATATTTTTATAAGAGACGCTTAAAAAAAATGGCGATTTTTTTAATGCTTATTGCAAAGTAATTAATTTTTATACAAATAGTAAATTAATGAAATTTTTTGAAAAAAATAGTAATCTTGTCTTTATTTATTTATTACGGTTTTAATGTGTCATTTTTAACGTATCTAAAATTTAAATGAAATAATTTTCAGTTAATCTTTTTAATTAATTTTTTATGTATAAATTAACAAAATTATTACGGCGATTTATTCAAATTGGATTTATTTAAAATTAATTAAACTTTTGTAAAAATTAATATAATAAAAATAAAGGTATTAGCTTTTACACGGATTTGAATACTATATCGTGCATACATCCATTCTTTAATGGTTGGGTTTTAATTATCCACACGTCTAAGGAATGGTCGACCAGAGTTTTTTCAAGACTACACATTTACCGGTACAGTAACAATACACTGATAAGTCCCTAATGACTTTAATTTGTTGATGCCACTATAAATAAAAATATGTGACTTCAAAAAAATATTTCACTGAAAAATATAATAAATAATTAGTTAATCTTTCTTTAAATTTAAACTTTTGTACGTGTCACTAATTTTAAAATAAACAGTTTGTTTTGACTTAATTTAGCATCGATTTAAAAATTAAAATTTTAAAAAAGAATTACATTCCTTTTTCTATTAAGTAGATTTCATAAGAAAACTACCTATTGTAATGAGTACCGTGATTCGTCTTATGGAAAATTTCGATAATTTTCAGGTTTCACATCCCCCAGACCCCAAAACCACCGTCAGTTCAAAAGTCTATAAACAAATTTATATATATCACTTTATTGTGTACACGATAACTGCCGTAATTTTGTGCCAATCACTTTAAAATTGATATGTAATATATAATGATCTAAAATCTCAATCGAGTTTGTAATGGGCAAAATCGGACCACGGGGGTAGAAAAGGAGGGGCTTTTTCGAAGAAAACAAAATAACGCTGTAACTTTATTATTAAGTAAAATATCGAATTCGTTTAAAGTTCCTACTATTATTTGGATAAGGGCCAAAAACTTATGTAAGTAAAGTTTTTTAACGTCACCAACAACTGGCCCAGGAGATGGAAAATGGGGTTTTGAAGACAAAAAATAATCATACCTCCTATAATAATCACAGTATCGAATTGGTTTAAAATGGTAGTTAGTCCTCTAAATATAACCTAAAACTTTTGTCTGAATCAATTTTTGATATTGCCAACTCTTATGGCAAGGGATGATCATAATATTGCTGGAATTGTAAGAAGATGGGGCTTGTCGTATGCTAAACATGTGAAACTTTTTTCACACGCAAAATTGTCGTACTGAGCAAATTTGAAGTTTTTCTTAACTTAAATTGGAAATTTTTTTTATCTCCTAGTTACAACCGGTGAAGTATACCTCCACCTTTCGGCGTGCCAAAAGGGAGTTTTTAAATTTTCAAATTTGTTTCTTGAAATCAGTTTTATTATATTTTTAAAGTATTTTTTTTAAATTTTATATTTAAAAAAAAAATTAATTTGGGTAGATTTCATTGTTGCTTGAGTAGAATAATTTGCAAGCATAAAATGTAAAGAGAGAAGCTAATGCCTTGATAAAAATATAAAAGATGGTGCAGAGAAATGCCATACAAAAGAACAGGGAACATTAGTTTAGCCTTTCTGTAATACAAGAATTTGTATTCTTTTTTTTAGCGTAAGTTTTTCTACTAATTTTCATATATGTTTATGAAAATACTTTTTATATCAGAAGAGTATCAGTTTGTATATTATTATAGTATAATAGTCTAATCCTAAGCAGTCATGACAAAAAAAATAATAAATAAATCTTTAAATCTCTGAGCAGATGGTATAACTCTTCGTTTAAAAAATCATCCACGTAGTTTATCTCGTAAAAAACTTGCAGTGTAAAGAGTAAGAATAGAACTTATATAAAATATATTTATATATGTACACACACACACACACACACACACACACACACACACATTTGAGAACCTCGTCTTTTTCATTGGTGTTTGTTAAAAAAATAAGGAAATTTAACATTAACATGAAAGTCATGTTGAATTTTAAAAAAATCAGCTCTACTTTCATGAATACAAGATTTTTTTTATATTCTGTTTTTTATTATTGCAGAAAAAAATGAAATGGTTTTCGTTTTCTTTTAATTTCCTTTTCTTTGATTTTTCAAAAGGGGAAAATTGTGATCTGTATTATGTAAGTATGCGTGCATAATTTAAATACGATTTTAATTGTCAATTTCTCTACACTTTATTTATACTTTCAAAGGAATACTACCAGGTGATATTATTTGAATATCTTTTAGTTGAGTATTCATCACAGTCGCTGGAAGACTGTGAAAGTGTGGTGTGAATATTTTTTTTATTGTATCTAAAAACAAAATCGGGATTTAAATCCATGGTCTTGTGGATAAAAGGCTAATAAAACTTCACTTTACGATTTAGGTCAGAATTTGACATACAGATAAATCATCTCATACAGAAGTACAATAGTTAAAATAAATCATTGGCCTTAAAATGGTTGCCAAAAAAATGATGAAAGATTACCATAATAAATCCAATTTTATAAAATTATATTATTTTGTGTTCTAATAAATTGAAAAAAAAAAAAACTTAATCTTTGAATAAGTATACTGAATATAATGAATGGATATTACTGAACGCGAAATTACTTTACGCAAATGGTTCGTTCCTTAGTAATAAAATAGCGTGTTTTAATTCATAAATTTAGTTTTTCAAACAAATAAAAATTATTAACTATTTCCTTCTTTTTTAAGCGACTACAGGCTAAAACATCCCTCCTCAATTTTTATAGACCCTGATGAGAAATAAATTTTTGACAGTGAGAAAAATGCCGAAACCTGACTGAGATTTGAACCCAGAACTTATCGAATAAAAAAGGGTGACGCTACCCCTCTACCACGAAAATCGTATTTCATATATTAATTCTTATTATTGTAAAATAAAGGTCCCTCTTTGTTTTTTTTACTATTTCGTTTTGTAATTTTTACAAATAAAAATCATTTCATTAAATTCTTTCTGTAATTTTTCAATATATTTTTTTATCATGAGATTATTATAGTACTTTAAGCTATTTATTTATATTACCTCCTGATGTTTCATCTAAAAAATGTTTCAGTTAGCAAGTTAAGTGAGATACATATATAACAAATTATAACCTAAAATATTAATTTGTGTTTATAAATTTTAAATATATTTAAATCTATACTGTTATAAAAAGAAGGAAGAAGATGTTATTTTTGTTCGGGATACACAAAAAAAAACTACTCGATCTATCGCTACTAAATTTTTATCTTTGTTTCTTGGCATAACTGAAAAGGATATTTATTTTTCATCTCAAAAACTCTCTAAAAAATAAATGTTATATGAAACAACATATATGTATATATATATATATATATGTGTGTGTGTGTGTGTGTGTGTGTGTGTGTGTGTGTGTAATGTAGTAGTGGAGATTTGCCGGCTAAACCACAATTTTAATGAATTGTAAACTGTGAGTGTCTATCATTGTGTGAGCTGGATTTCAACTGATTGGTTATGAACATCTCAAAATCAATTTCCAAATTTCTTGAGTTTATTCAAAGGTTAAAAATTATTCTGAATTTTTTTTTTTTATTATTAAATCCTGTTATTTTTTTAATTTTTCAGTAACAAATGAGGAAATCAGTTTTATTTTTGGTGAGTGTAATCTTCATGTCTACAAATAAATTTCTAGATTTTTGAAATTCGACCTTGAAAGGGGTAGAAGAAAGGTAAAATAATTTTTTAACAGTGATTGTAAATTTTCCATCACGACTGTAATAAATGAGATATTCAGTAGATTTGGACTTGAAAATACTCTATTTAAAAACCATTTTAAGGTTTTTTTAATTTCGATTTTTTTTTAAGGGGTGCGAATGTATATAGCACTGTGGCTCAACCACCACAGCCACTGCCATCGTTACTGTATGTGTGACTGAGTGCACCTGCTTTCGGTTACTTGACTAATAAACATAAAATAAAAAGATTAACCGCAACGGGAAACGTAAGTAACAATATAGCGTGGGGGAAGCTGAGACGAGAAGCTAGTAATTATATGTTTTATTTGACGATCTTATTTACCTTTTAAAATAAACGATTTTGATTCATTTAATAATTTTAATTATATCTGTCTATGGTATCTAAGTACTTTTAACGCCTTTCGAAACTCTGTTTCATCCTTGGGAAATCACTCACTGCACATCGTCATCACATCAAGATAAAATGAAAAACGAATATACACACACACGCACTAACAGAAACTCATAACACAATCAACGAACACAAAACCACGCACAAACGCCTTATGTACACTCCGTCGACCTCATGGAGCGAGTGAAAAACTCAAGATGAATTTTAAAGATTTTTATTGAATTTTTATTTAATTAAGAGTAGAATAAAATAACATGAAAACATTGAATAATTTACTACCTACGGTTATAAATAATAATAATAATAAATAAAAACAGAAAAACGAAAAATTAATGTTCATAAACAAATAAGAATATATTAAATAAAATTAATTTATCTATTATGAAATAAACAAGTTATATGAAACAAGATTAAGTAAGTTGTAGCAAATGAAACTTTTGTAGTTCTTTAAATAAACTTTATGAGGCGTTTCAGTTGTTGCTGTTTATTTGTTGTAGCTACTACTATCATGCCATTCGTAACTAAGCACCAAGTCTTAAGTCGTAATGTAACCCAACAAAAAGTAACAACGTTTACCAATTTATGTTTAAAGTAAAATCCTCTTAACTTCAAACTATCTCACTTGTTAAATGATCTGAACCACTCTTATTGTTTGTGTTACGTCTTTTTACCTGATTTGAATCAGAATTATTAGTTTTAAAATATCTTTATAAATATATATACCTGGTAACTAATTCGTGTTGTAACAATTAGCGGGTATTATCTTAATTAATTAATTGAATATATCTGATTAAATACTCCACTTCAAAGTGGAATAATATTATGTTATTTTTTATAAATAAACTTATTTTTATTGTGAAAATTCAGAAACTTAAGTTTGTTCCCTGTTTAGCCTCCGGGAATCACCGTCAGGTATTACTTCAGAGAATGATATGTATGAATGTAAGTGAAGTGTAGTCTTTTACAGGCTCAGGTCGTCCATTTCTGAGGTGTGTGGTTAATTGAACTCCAACAACCAAAAAACTGCGGTATCCGCGATCTTGTATTCAAATCCGTATAAAAGTAACTGTCTTTACTAGGATTTGAACGTTGGAACTCTCGACTTCGAAATTGTGTTCACAAATACATAATAAATCTTCGAAAAGATAAAGGTTATTTGTCTTCTCAAATAGGAAACACTGATCAAATCCCCGTTTATTTTGAATTGCCATTTGACAAATCCGTAAACAAAAAGGTGAAAAAATTGTTACAATTCGCACTGGTGGTAATGAAAAACAAAGGTGTCGTGTTATACTTGCATTACTTCTGATGGATTAAAATTACCTCCGTACATTGTTTTTAAAAGAAAAACTCTTCCTACCGAACAAGTAAATGGAGTTATCAGAGCGCAGGAATCAGGTTGGATGGACGAAACCTTAATTTTAGATTGGATCAGGTGTGTATGGCAAAAGCGATCAGGAGATTTAATTAATAAAAAAATTCCGGTATGCTAGTAATGGATAGTTATCGGGGGCATACGACTGATAAAGTGAAAGAAATTTTAAAAAAGGGTATGAGAGAACTAGTAATAGTTCCATGTGAATGGAAATCTCTATTGCAACCACTAGATGTCTGCATTAATAAACCGTTCAAATCTGCATTAAAACAACTGTACAGTAAATGGATGGCTGATGAAAATTTCTTTCTCACCCATACAGAAAGAATCACACTCCCAGATTTTAACCAGATTTGTGTTTGGATAAAAGATGCTTTGGAAGGTATTTCCACGGAATTTGTAAGAAAAGCTTTTAAAAATGCGTAATATCTAATGAACTTGATGGTAGTGAAGGCGATCACTTTTGGCAGAGCGACGTGGAGATTACCGGGACCTCTTCTACAGACATTGGCAGTGACAGTGACTAATTAAACATAAAATCCCATATTAAAAATTTGCATTCAAATGATCCTTTTCATCATGATACTGTCTTTTCGTTTTACTGGCCTACATATTCTGAACTAAACTAGTACCTACGGTAATTAATTATTAATGTAATATTAATATTGTAATTTAAATTAACGAATTAAATGCTTTACTTTCTGAATATTTTCATGTTTACGTATTTTCTTATCATATCTGTTGCACTTTAAAGTACCGGAATATTCTCGATGTTTTTTCTAGATTTTCGGTCCGAAAAATCGAGGTGTGGGCTTATTCACGGGCGGGGGTTACTCGAATATATTCGGTAATTTATGTGCTACTACATAAAAAATTTGTTCGTACGTTTAAAGATAGATAATTGAAAGAATTTTCTGTTTTTGAATATGTTAGATGCCCTAACCGTAATTGTTGTAGAAGACCTTAACCAAGGTTAAACCACTTTCAAAAAAAGTACAGAAATTACGAAGTATAAAGGAATCCCATGTTAGGAATGAAGAAGTTGCCTATTTTAGCTTTATAACTGAATTTATAATATCACTAGTATTCAACATACTACATCAACATGTCAAGCCTACGTAAATCCAAATGTTGTTCAACCCTGCAATTGACAACATTACCTTGTTCATTTAATCATTTAATGAACATGACTTCCAAGAGAAAACAACTCTGCTTACGCCTGCTTTTACATGATACGCTTTTCATATGTCATAAAAACAATCCACTCTATAGTGCTACTGTTCATTATATATTTAAATTGACTCTTTTTTCTGAAGCAGTCTACAAAATCTGCAAAAAGCAGATTTTTACAGTTTTAATATAAATTATTATATCGTACACCGATTTAATATTTATAACATAAATAAGAATATAATGAATTTTTTGAACATATTATTTAGTAGTGTCGTATCTAATTTCTTGTTAGTTCTTTCTCTTTTTATTTGTTATTAATGTTAGTTTTGTGGACTATATGGTGCTGAAATTAATGGTTTGTGATTTATGACTGAGCTTGAAATTTCATATTTGACTTTAAGTTTGCTTGCAACTGTTTGTTGTGTATTATTTATTTTGGGGGTTCCTTAAGGACCTTCCTATCACCTGATTTTGTCAGGAAACTTACTGATGGCTCCGGAGGAGAGTCGATTGTAATTATAATTGTTATTGAGCAAAACAAAATATTATTTTTTTTAAAATGATAATTTTACTAGTGTAAATCGTTTTTTGAAAATTAAAAATATGTATTCAATCACACTTTAATTTTAAAATAATGCGTTGATTTTTAAACAATGAGTAAACAAAAATAAAAACATAATTCTGAGATGGAGCCCTCCCCTCCACCCAGCTTGTACACATAATTTTGTGGTTCTACCATTTCTGTTTCTATTTTATTTTACTTTAGTTTTACTTTTCTTTAATTAATTATAAACACTACTTTTTATTTTTTTAGTTTTTTCTGTGTTCTTTAAAGTTTTTATTTGTATAATTTCTTCTTGATGTTTTTGTAGTTTTGAGTTTAGAAAACTCTTTTCTTGTTTCTTCTTGATTTTATTCAAGAATAAATTATGTAATAGTTTCTTTCGTTGCCTTATTTTTTTAACACTTAAAACCTTTAGTTAATAATGGCTGTTGCTATATTACTAATTACCTTGTTAAATAATAATTATACTTTTGTTTGAAGTTAATTTTTTTTCGACTCTTTTCGTTCTACTTCTTTTTATGTCATTTGTTTTCTGCCATTTTTCATTTCTCAAGCTGATGAAAGTTATAATCAAAATAAAGGTATTATACTTTTGGTTACCTTAGAGGTATCTTTATAAAACAAAACAATTATTTAATCTTCTTATCTTTCTCTTTAAAAAATCATACAATATCAAAAGAAAAAAATACCTCATATACAGAACTTTACTTAGTTGAAATTTATTAGTCGTAAAAACTTTCATTTGAAGTGAAGAAAAAATAAAAGATAAAGTAATAAATAAGTAAAGATAAATTAATATGAAAATTGTATACAAAATGGTGATTAGAAATTTAGTAAAAAATATAGTGTTTTTGAAGCGGCTGTTCAAGAAATTAAAAAAAAAAAATGTTAAAAATATACCGAACCCAAATCTGGATAAATGAATAAATAATCATCTCAAGTTAAACAAATACTTTTTCCCCTACTTATAACGAATCAAACGTTATCTCCTACGAAAACGGGGGTATAATTTCAAAAAAGGAAGAAGCAACCAGCACGTGAACTGTAATAATAAAACTAAGTAATCGATATGGATAAAAAAGTTTAATTATAATTTATTTCATAAAACCGTACAACAAACCAAAACATAAGAGTGTGATGATTTTAATTCGGTTTAATTAACGCAATCTACCCGAGAACATTTCTATTTATTTGTAACATAAAAATAAAAAAAATAAAAATAACTTGTAATACAAAAATTAGAAAATTATGATTAAATGATGTATTTACTTTAAAAATAAAAAACTTAAGTAAATACATTACTGTTATATTAAAATTTCATCAAGAAAAAAGAAAAAAAAAATTTGTTACCTCAATATTTTTCTTCAATAGCCAATTAGCTGCTGTGTGTTGAACTACTGTCTACGTTTCCCAAATTTATCACAATATCATGAATAATATTTTCACACCAAATGTCCGCTTCTCATGTTTTTTCTTCTTTAATTGCTTGTTGAATAAAAGCATTTTCATTTACTCTATTAACATCTATAAATAAATTTTTTATATCTCTTAACTTAAATGTTGTTTCTACACCCAATTTGCCTTTGACTTGTGCCCATATCAATCATATCGAGTTAAAATTACAATAATATGGAGGAAGATGCAACAGGACACAATTTTTTTTTTTTGTGATTTCATCTACTTGCTAATAAATATATTTTTGTTTAACTGATTTTACTATTTTCAAAAGTTCTATTTTTAACATGTCTTCGGTGTATGCGATTTTATTGGATTTTAACCGTTCAGCAATTTCCGATTTTCGGGTCGAAGAGTTTGAAATTTTTTCAGTTTTCAAGCAATGGTACGGCGTAATATCCATAACAATGACGAATCATTCCGCTACAATTTCGACAATTTTTTTAAACCACTGGTTAAAATTGTCACCCATTCATTTTATCGCGATACTCTTGGAAAGATCTGGATTAAAATGTCCATTAAAATTACCGTTCAAAAACGTATTTTCACTTCCAACGTTAGTTACTATTAATCGTTTATCTTTTCCAGCTGGGATTTTCATCCCAATTGACAAAACTTTTAAAAAAAGTTTCTTTTGTGCTCTTTATTTCTTTATCCACCCATACCTTTCCCCGTACATGTCTTGCATTAACCCAAGCTTCATCTAGATAATAAGTTGTTTTACCCTCATTATTAAATCGCGTATTTTATCATAAATATTTCTATGCCTTGAAATAATATCTTCGAGGTCAATCAATAAAGAATTATTTTACTGGGAAATTCATTGATTTTAAAACACTATGTAATAATATATTTTTAGAAAAAATCGGCAATTTACAATCGGTATTCACGGCATTTAATATCTTGTTAGGAAGCTCGTTATAGAAATAAATTAACTTTTTTCTGATAACGGTTTTAGTAATTGTACAACTTTTCAATTGTTTTGGGTTTTGGGTCTTTTTTATTTTACGGCTAGCATGTTTACCATTAATTTTGTGTTTCTTTATTATATATTAAAAATTATTCTTTCGCTATCACCTGTTGCACTACGTCTTCCTTTCTGATCAATGTCTCTGACGCAGAGTAAGGGTTATTTTGTTTTAAGGTTACATATACGTTACTGATTATTTATTTTTCGGAGTTACTGAAGGGTTTATGTTTCGTGACAAAATCACTCATTGTTAAAACCCGATTCACACAATGACACAGAGCTAAATTAAATTTATGAAAATAACGCAGAATAAAACTGTTATAAAAATGAACTATAATACTTATATCGTAGCATACAGAGTAAAACGATAACGTGAGATTGCAATACTTTCTTTCACTGAACAGAATAATATTTTGTAGCATTACAATTGTTGTTATCTTATTAAACATCAATAACAAAGATTTAACAAAATTTTTAATTGCTTATCAGTGGCATGCCACAGAGCAAGACGAAGTGATTACTTACACTACATTATTATATGCTTAAAGCAATAATTGCATTTGGACGTAGGAATGACAGAATGTTTAAGATTAAGCTACGGAGGTATTACTCATACATGCTGAATTCATTTTTATATCTGCTGCATTGTTTTTTGAGAAAAGAATTATACTCGTATATACAGAGTGTCAATAAAGTCTTTCCATGATTACAAAAATTTATTACAAAAAAACTATTAGCCACTGCTTGTAGATGCAGGTTTGTGGCAGAAGAAATAAAAAAATTATGAAGCATTTTTTACCATGTCAATAAAATTCAACATGTGCGCCTTTTGTCACTCGTAGATTGTGACAAAAATTGAGAATCATTGTGACTCGTAAATTGAGAATCAATTTCATGCCGTGTGTTGTCAACATTTCTACGGTAACACTAACAACAGTTTCAGTTATTCTCAGTCTCAATGTGTCTAGATCAGGTACGGGTGTTGCATAGACTCTACCCTTAATATAATCCCAGAGGAAAACGTCTAAGAGAGTTATGTCTGATGATCGTGGTAGCCAGAGAGTGAGACCGTTGCGCCCAATCCATTTGCCATGAAATTATTCATTCAGAAAATCTCGAACTAGTAATCCCCAATGTGGTGGTGCGCCATTCTGCTGGAAAACCACTTTAAGTTGCAAGTTGTTTGGTTGAGGTATACAAAAATCTTGCGACATATCCAGGTGAATGTTATTGATTGCTCGATGAAAAAGAAGGGACCAATGATTCGATTGCTGATCAAACAGCACTACATATTTACTTTATGGGAATCTCTAATTTTTTTCCCTGGTAAATTACGGATTGTCTGGGCCCCATATTCCCACATTATGTCTGTTTACTTTCCCTGAGGTGTAGAAAATAGCCTCATCTAAAAACCCACATGCTGCAGGTTCTCATTATCGTTATCAATCCGTTGCAAAATCTCAGTCGCAAAGGCAACACAAAGAGGGCCGTTATCAAGCTGTGAATGTTGTAATATCTGAATTTTGTACGCGTGTAACCTTAGTTTTATGTGTAAATGTTTGTGCACTGTTGAACGGGGAATCCCAAGTTCACAAGATGCACGACGGATGGATTTGAAAGGGCTATGTAGAAATGCTTGCTGTATAACTTCAACCTTCTCTTCACTAACGGGTGGTCGCCCTCTTCGCGGAAGGTTGACTACACTTCCACTCTCCTTAAACTTTGCATACCAACGATAATCTTGCTATCAGGTGCTGTATTCCCTTTTAGAATTTTGCTGCACAATAATCGTTCATTTCGACTCGTGTTACCACAATACACATTGCGTTTTTCCCTGAATTGACGCCATTTTAAAAAAAATGATCACGTGCCTTCTACTCTGCCTCTACCTGCAACAAACCAATACAAACAAAAAAAAACTTGATAATTTTTTCTTTCTTTTGCCACAAAACACACAGCTGTAACTGTAATAGTTTTTTTGTAATACATTTTTGTAATCATTGAAAGACTTTATGGACACTCTGTACTTTAAAATCGATACACTGTTTCCCACAAAGCCAGCATCTTAATTCCTTGATAATTTTTAATGTTATTAAAAAAAAGCTACTGTTTCTGTAGAATTATAAATATGCTTGAAATTTTGTTATAAGAAAATCAGTGAGCGATGTTACAGTAAGAAATAGGTATAGACTCAGTAATAAATTTAATCAAAACTTGTCGAAGCGAACCCAGTTATTAAAGCTAAGAGCTTGCCATGGTAAACTACTGCTTGGTTAGTAAAATACTGTTTTGATCGTTATGACGGATTCATAATAAAAGATAGCAAACTGTCAAAACATGTTACACACCTTTGTTTTAAAAACAAATTAAATAAGTTTATTTAGGTTCAAATACTGCACATTATTAATTAACTAATAAAAAATTATTTATGCATATTATTATGTTTTATTAACTGGCTATATAAATCTGTTGCACTTTAATCGATAGGTATAAATTAAGGTATTTATACGAATATAAATCTAAGTAAATTAATATTAATAGTTATGACAAGACCAAATTACAAATTGTTTACACCAAATCTATTTGACATAGAAGTGTATAATTAAATATCATACTTCGTAAATGTACAGAACCGCTCTCTTATGAAAATGTTTGGGATTGCTTTAATTTTGGCATAATTTTTTACATTGTTGCGTGCAAATACGTTATGACTTTTCCTTATTTAAAGATAAATTTCCTTTTAATATTTTTCAAGTTTGTTCATTACTTTTAAGAGTAATGAACAAATTTATAGATGTGATTTGACTTGTAGATGTGATTTTCTGTTTGTATTTTCATTTAGGAAAAGACAAAGTATTGATTATTTTTTTGTTGAATTGGGACTCAATTTAAACTGTTTCATTTTAAAACAAGTTGAAAGGCATGACATGTTTTTAGAAATATTTGTAAGAAAATCAAAAATAACCGAAAGTGAAACAAGAAATATTGTTGGCAGTTAGATCAGAAAATGTGATGAAAATTTTATAAAATTGGATGCTGCCAAAAAACGATAGAAATAGGAAGGGAGGAAGTTATACAGGGAGAAAGTCTTAATCAATTTTATTTGAGTAAAAAAACATTATTTTATCATTTATAATTAAAAATGTTCCATTTCAGATAAAAAACAACTCTGTACTAAAATAATTTCTTAGACTAATTTAAAAAAGATTTTTAATTTCATTAGACATCATCTAAGTAAAAAATAAAAACGCAAATATTATGGAGCACTTAATTATATATCTCACTTCATTAATATTATATATAATTCAATATATACCTGCCTAATTTGTTAAAGTAAGGTATATGTATAAACACATACATACCTACTAAGGTATATGTTGAACTTCAACATATGTTGTATGTTGTATGTATTACATATATGTCATATATAATTCAATATATATAATGTTGAATTAGTTCAACATATACCTGCATTAAATAAAGCTTTAACAAAAAGTAAATCCTTTTATTAACTCATTATCTCGATACTAATCTATGTACTACAAGATAATATACTTTATGTAATGGATAGATGTATCGCATAGGTATTTCATCACTCATATGATACGAACGCCAAAGTTTTTAATCTCGCCGTCTATGAAATGATGTCTAGATATCAAGAATTCATTGAATAAATTTTATATTTTTATTATACTTATTGTTATATGTGTATAGAAATTTTCTTACACGAGAATCTTAATAATTAACCTGATCGCTGATGAAAAACTGTTTTTCTTACTTTTAAGCAAAAAAATCCGTATTTATTAAATGAATCATCCTTTATAATGTGTAAGGAATGTTTATACTAAATTGGACAACTTTCTAATAAATTGTTCAGTATTTTACGCTCTCTATAAAAATACAATACTGTCAATTATTGTTAATTTCCTGGTATAAGAACTCTAGAGTTATGCTGTAAGAGGAAAGTATGAAGGTACGATAATGTATATAAAATAGAATAAAAATGAAGAATGGATTTTTTTTCATTTCTAGATGTATCATGACCCAGGAATATAAAAAAAAACAAAAAAAAAAAACGTGAGGACTAATGCTCGTATTACGCACATACATATGTGTGAGCGTTGGCGTGATTGAATCTTAATAACTTTTGACTGTATAAATCAATTTTGGTGAAATTTGATATAAAGATTTATATATACGGAGTAATTTGTTGGTAAAAATTTGGGATCAACATCTCTAGGGTATGGAGTAGAAAGTTTCTTTGGGGTAAATTTTTTTTCAAAATTTTGCAAACATAACCCTACTTTATATTAAGCTCAATATATGAGTACATCCTACAATTAAAAAAAAAAAATTTTGCCCCCAAATTCATCTCTACCCAAAAAGATTCAAAACAGCTATCTTATTATTAATTGCATATTTTTTAACCAAATTTTTTTGTTTCCTAAATATAGTAGAAATGTAAGTGACCCAAATAATATTTTGAGGGCAATATAGGTTATGAGGGAGCCGACCAAAGTTTGAAAATATAGATTTTTGCATTTAAAAATTTTTTTTTTGTATTATTATTTTCCACTATATAAAAATAAATAACCAATGCCAGGAAAGTATTACAACTTTGTTGTCAGTTTTTTTTAACAATAAAATTATTTTATCAGTTTCTAGGTAACATATGCGTGAAACTTTAACTTGACGCAAAAGAGGCGAAGAACAATTTGTTTAAATTTCGTACATTTTAAGATTTATAAGATTTGATGATGTATAAATACATTAGATAAAATGGTACTAGAATCGTAATTTTTCCACTAAGTTCCTCCCTTTATTTGACAAGTAATTTATAATGTAAAGTGTGCCTTTTTTTCTAAAGATGCTCTTTGTTTATAGAAAATTACAATTTTTATAATTTTACTATTTTTATAATTTTAAATTTCTAATTGTCTTATAGAAAAAAAAATATCCAGATTACCGCTTACTTATCGATATCTTGGGGTCAACATCTTCAGGTATGGGGTAGAAAGTTTCTTTGCGGTATTTTTCTCAAAATTTTACCTAAAAAAACCCTACTTTATATTAAGCTCAATACATGAGTACTTCCTACCATTTTAAGAAGAATTTTGCCCCCAAATTCACCAAATATTTTTGGTAAAAAACCAAAAAGATTCAAAACAGCTACTTTTTTTATGACCAATTACTTTCTTTTTTTATAAGTATTAGAAATTCTGTGTATGAACAATAATTGTATTTTTTTTCCGTTCGACTTGAGTATTTTTTATTGTCAGGTAAAAAGTATTTATGTACAAGGTTTTTCAAGATCATTATTTTGATGTAATTATTTGTACAATCACTTATCCCAATTTTTTCAAAAAGTTAAAATTAATATATGTAATTTAACCGTAGTTACAACTGTAGAAAATTACACAGTTTTTAAATCAATCATTTTCGTGCTAAAATCAGAAATTTCTAATCAACTAATTTTTTTATCGTACATAACCTCGATATGTTGAGATATGAAAAAATTTGAATAGGTTACGTTAATCCAGCAGGCATCCTTTGACAATAATTATAGTGTAACAGCCGTAAATGAAACCCAGCAAGTGCAACGGAAAATTATAAAATTTGATCGTAATTTTGTTGTGATAATTGGTTATTAATTAAACTGCAATGGTAATTAAAACCTTACAAGTATAAAAGTTAAAATTGATATAAAAGTAATTAAGTTACTAACAATGCATGTTGAAAATTAATTTTCTAATCAACCTGTAAATTAAGATAATAAAATAAAAGAATAATAAAAATTCTATAATTACTCAAAACAATATATTAAAAACTATATATATTAAAAAATTTAATATTTCATAACTAACTCCAACTTTGACTAGGTACGCGGTGCATGCCGTTGCAGAGAACTTTCTAGATTGTAGTGAAAAGATCAGTTTTTATTCCAAAAAGTAAGCACGTATCTACTATACGTATAACATAAACACGATGTGTAACGAGAGCCTTATTATAAAAAGCAGATGTTACTAATGACGCAAAGAATCGTCAAAAATACCATTGTTAGAAATAATTTTATTTTAAAGAATATTTTAAGAAAACTTTACTTGAAATATTTACTTATTAAAAATTTATATATATCTTGTATATATTTATATTTATACCCCCCCCCTCTCTCTCTCTCTCTCTCTCTCTCTCACTCTCTCTCTCTCTCCCTCTCTGTGTGTGTGTGTGTGTGTATGTGTGTGTGTATGTGTGTGTGTGTGTGTGTGTGTGTGTGTGTGTGTGTGTGTGTGTGTGTGTGTGTGTGTGTGTGTGTGTGTGTGTGTGTGTGTGTGTGTGTGTGTGTGTGTGTGTGTACATTTCAAGTGGAAATATAAAAATATATTTTCACTTTGAAAAGGACTACACGAGAGCGCATTTTTTCAATTTGGAATGACGGGAATCGACTAATTTAGTCACTTTGCCCTATGAGAATGGAAGTTTGTAGCATATGAAAAATGCCATACCTGACCGGGATTCGAACCCAGGAACTCCTGGATGGAAGGCGGAGACGCTACCACTCTGCCACGGAGATCGGCTGAGTTTTAAGTACATACAAAATAATTCAAATTCATTGTTAATCTTAAAATTATTTATATCAAACTAAAATAAACCTATATAGAAATAACATTTTTAGAATATTAAAATATAACAGTATATTTATATGTACCGCTGTTGAGAGATCTAAAGCAAAATAATTTATTTTTATATATAATATTATGTATATTTCAAAATTTAGATTATTATTGTTTCTTTTTATTGTTAGGTCTAGAATATTAATAGTTTTGTTTTTCTCTTTTTCCATTTTGTATTCAATGTTATGGTGGAATTTGTTCATTTCTTACAGAAAATAAACCTTTACATATAACATCATATCTTACGATTCGAATCAACCAATGGAGCGTAAATTAGTGGCTTTTAGATACATGATAGATGGGCTACATAAATTACTATTAAAGAAGCCACCATATAAAAGAAATTAAACACTATTTTTCAGGTAGCAGAAAATAACGGACATAAAAAAGTAATGATCAGAAAAATGAAACTAAAGCAATAAAAAATAAAGAAACCTTTAAATTCAATAAATTAACATTTTCGGGCAATAAATTTACCCAATTAAACAATTCCTCAATAAATATAATATAAAAGTGGTTATAAATAAAAACAATACATTAAAAAAGATTTTTAATACCAAAATAGAAGATAAAAAGATTTATACAACAGTAATGCAATATACAGAATAAAAAGTAAATCCAATGCAACATACATTGGACAAACGGGAAGAAGATATAATAATTAAGATATAATGAACACATGAGATCTTTCAAAAAAAAAATGATTCTAATTATGCAACGCATTTAATAAAAGAAGGACATAACCCGTAAGTGAACAGATCAATAGTCAAGTGGATATCCTTTACAAGAACCTCATTTATTGAAAGCAGGAAATAGATAAATAAAATTAAAAGATAAGTATAACCATTAATAAAAAATAAACAAGAAGAAGACCAGATAAGGAAGAGATGACATCGTCAAATATAGGGAGGGGCATTAACTAAACGATATATAAAGATTAACAGAAATATTAAGTATCAGTACAGTAAGTTTTGAATATGGAGTGGTTCTGAAACGCGGCAACTAGAGATAAAAGAATGAAGGAAACAATTATAAGCAGTAGTGAACAGAAAAAAAAAAACAGGGAAAAATGTTAAATTACATCGTTCAGTAATAATTGTATATATATATATATAAAATTAAATTATTCTAAAGTTATAATTGTAATGTTACTGAAATTACAAAAAGAAGCAAAAAATACTATGTTATATTAAAGATATTGTAAAAGAATAAAGGAACTGAAAAAATTATATACTGTTAAAAATTATAATTACCAAAATATAACTACTATGGAATCAAGTTTATTAGTTTAAAAATGGAAGAATTCTATTGTTGGGTTTGGTAAAATTACGGGCGTACAAATGATACAGAGATTACACAATTAATTATTTGTTTATAATAAATAGGGATAAAATTCCAAGTATGCGTACAATTACTATTCATGTATACATATACTTGCGATAACGGACATCAACCGCTTTAGTCATTTTGCCCTGAGAGATTAGAAATTTTTTGTAGCGTATAAAAAAACCGAGATTCGAATCCATGATCTTCGGTTGTAAGACTGAAACGCTACAACTCCTCCAAGGAGATCGGCAAAAGTATGTTATTTATTAAAATGAAAACCCAACAATAAATAATGGTACTATGTAAGCATGAGATGAGTTAAATGAAATACGAAGTTAATTGAAAACTTCTGAAAACCAGCATTAATTTTTGTTTAAATATAAAAAGAGTTACTATGATGCTTGTTAAAATGGTTATCAGGCGCTGAATTAAAGTAACATCGTCTTTATTGTTGTTAGTTAAATACTTTACACCAAAATCAGCGCTTTACACACCGAATTATTTTCAAATTATACTTACATGAGTACACTTTTATGATAAATCTTTATCTTCAACTTTAGGAAGATCGCAGAAGAAACAAGGTAAAAAATCAACTACAGGAGGATCTGGAAAATATAACACAATCGGAAATCTACCGTAAAAATCATGAAATTTTGGCATGCACCGATCATCTCAATATAATCAATGTAACAAAATACTACTATCGATAACTGGCTCCACCCCCAAAAACGTAGCACGTTTTATGTCATTGTTTTTATTATAGTATTTAAGAAACTATAGTTATTATTTTTAGTATTGATTTTTTTTTGAATATATTTTTATGTAATTTACTATAAATGAATTTGTTTATTTTTTATTTTATTTATCACAAACCCTTTCCAAAGCAATAGCTCCATTATATAGTATATCCATTATATAGTAATACTTCCATTATAAAGCAATAGTAAAATTTATCTAGTAACGAAATTCATTAAAATATAAATCGTATTTAAATTTTTTTTTTCATTATAAACGCCCCAGGTGGATATAAAACATTGGGTACGATTCATGTTATTACTAAAATATAATTTTAATCGCTATAAAATCCCTATTTTTGTACGAAACCATTTTAACTTATTAAACCTTTATTGCTACGTAAAAGCATATTTGCTTTCTTTAATGAATATGCTACATCTATCTATTCCTATTATATACCTCATCTATTTCTTGATACATTAAATTCTATAAAATATTATTAGGAAAATTAATTTAAGTTCAAAAGCACATCATTTTCCTTAGTATGTACTATTATATTACATTATTCCTATTACGTATTACATTATCACATCACATTTACTTTTGTACTTATTTATTATAAAATTGAATAACTTATCCGCTAATTAATTCATTTGCATTGAATAGGTTTCATTTAATACTCATTTTTAATTAGTTAATAGTAAAAAATAAAATTTAAAAAGAATTAGATGATTTTTTAATGTAATTGCTTTTTTAATTGAGATTGTTGTAATACCTAATATAAAATGTTTCTATTATTTTTCAAAATATTTAATCCATGTAAAATTAAAATAAAGCCGAAATTACGGCGTACTTCAAAAAGATATAAAGCAAAATTATTGTGTATTAACTGTATTAGACTGTGGGGGGGGGGAGAGAGAGTGAGCGAGAGAAAAATTTTTTTTAATTTAAATTAATCATATTATATTATTAAACGCACTGCAGTATGATTAATTACAGTTAAATGAAATTAATTAATTTTCATAAATTATTTTCCAAAGACATTTTTCAACTAAGTAAAAATAACTGTTTTACCAAGTAATCAATTGTTTTAGTATTTTTTTATGCATTTAAAATAAAATCATTTTTATTTTCTCGAACTTACCAGTCATATATATATATATATGGTGTGTGTATATATATATATATATATATATACATACACACACACACTTTTTTATGATTTACTCAAATAATCTTTTCTCAAACCTTGTCTAGATCGTCTTGTCTTGTCTAGATAGTGCATAGCAGAGCTATAGCTCTAGAAGGAAAAGTATTGTAATCGGTATATGTGGTTTTTACCGGATCTTGAAATTTTGACAGCTAAGGAACCAAAAAAATCAAAAACCGGATGTTAAAATTCGTATGTACGTGTGTTCGGTGTTAACTTCTAAATAAACTTATATCACCAGAACTACTGGACCGATTTTGATCATACTTGGTAGGATTATATAATATCATTAAATCTCCAATTTAAAAGTTCAAGAGGATGACGCTGTAGAGCAAGGTTACCCTCAGTATCTCGAAATTTTGTCTAATTAAGGTCAAAATTTTCTTATATGCATTTGTTAATAATTAAAAAATAATAATAATTGAAAAAAGAATTTTGCGAAATCGCACCCCCACTCCAATAAATGCTGTTGTAGTCGTCCGCTATATTGTGACGTCACACGTAGGTGGTAGAATTAAATAAATGAATTATATTTAAAGTTTAAAAAAATAACTGATTCTGTCTGGGTCTCGAACTCAATCGCGCGGTTGATTTGGTACCTGGTGCGTTATGCCTCGCGGCTATATTAGTCTGCCAATCGTAAAAGCGAAATTTGTTTTAATTATGTGGTGAAATTACATTATTTGGCTGCTTTTTATTCACGCGGTTTTTTTTAATTCTCACTTAATAGCTTTCAACTTTGATTTGGTTCACCACTGCATAATTATAGCTATTAATAATATTTTTTTTTACAGTATATACAATTAATAACCAAGAATATTTCAAATTAACTAACTTAAAGTCAATGTAATTCATAAAGAAAAAACATTTTTTATAAGATATTAAAAAATTAAAATATAAAAAAACCAAGATTTTTATATTCAAGAATTATAAAAAATCTAATCCTAATTTATATCGAAGTAGTGTTAAATGGGAAATCATAGTTTTTAAAATAATTGAAAATATATTACTTAATTAAAATTATAGCTTTCCAGTAGTTTACTGGAAAATAACAAATAATTTATTAAATTCTATTGTATTTTTTATTTTAAATTATAATATTTATCTTTGTTAGTATTTAAATTAAATTATACATTCAAAAAGAATAGTTTTGTTTGAAAATAATAAATGAATTTTCAGTAAAATACATTAAAATTTAAAACAAGAGTGATGTCGTTTTAAATGTGGGAGAAAAGAGCAAAGTATAATGTCTACAAAGGCATGACAATTAGGGAGAAGCCCTGAAGCTGTACGAGAAGCACTAAGGAAGTCCAAAGCTTATAATTGCGGTTAGTGAGCTTTCTAACAAACTAAGCACAATGTGTTTTACACTCATTGTATGTATACATAAGATTTTTTTTTTATAACTTAAAACAATTACTTTATGAAAATTATACAACAGAAATTATTCAAATAAAATTATATTATGGTCACAGGAATAATTACTTCTGTTATTTTATTTTATCAAAAACAAATAAATCAAAAAGAACCACTGGAAGGTACAGATCAAATATTTAAAAATCTTTTATCTTTAAAATATATATAAATTCAAAAATTCCAATTTGCATTAGTACCGCTGAAACAAAGGTAAATTGAGTTTACAATATATACTTATAAAAGTAACAATTAAGTTAATAATAGTAATATTTTAAATAATAACTGATTCAGAATTTGAGCTTAAAAGAAATGTTTAATCTTTCCTCGTACACATGTAGTAACCTATTACCGTGTACATCTATGTACATGCGCATCAAAGTTTTGAAAATTGGAAAAAGTAGAAACAAAAAAATAATTATCCTTTTTTGCATTTTATTAACAGAATCACCATAAAAACTGAATTTATTATTTACATAATGTCAGTAAATCAGTCAATACTGTAAATATCTAATTAAAAACATAAAGATTATAGTTAGTATTTATCTTAATTACTAATTATCGAAAGCGGCGAAATATAACATTTATTGAGTAATCTTTTTCATTAAATCATGAGATATTTCTGACCAAACCGCAATAGTACACTCAAAAATTAGCATCAAAGAAAGTTTTTTAATTTTGCCAGATGATGCCATCTCTTGCGTCGTGTTAGCTGTAGATTTTGTATGGTGTTTACCATGTTTGATTTTAAATGGTCTGTTTGCGCAGATTACGGTTGAAGAATTGGTATCATTCAACCAAAAGTAATAACCAGATCACATTTTCTAGCGATCAGTTTTCGCTTCGAAATAAAACTCTTGGACGACGCTCCCAGATGCATTTAATTCAGTCTAATATTAATACACGATTCATTTATTTCTTTTCCTCGTACAATATCGGGTAAAGAATTTTCACCTTTCGGTAGATGTTATCTAATAAAAGTTACAAACGGGAATAATTTTTTCCCTTCCCAAAGTACGGTAATCATTCCCGAGCAGCGTGTTTATCATAACCAGGAGTTCATATTCAAACACTCTTTGCTTCTATACTGCAAGTTGTTGTCTATGGCATTTTGTAAGTCACGAGTGTCAAGTACACATTTCCAATTTGTTCTAGGGAATAATTTTTTTTCGTTAATCAATGTATGTCTTTGAAAATCAGTTCATCTTCGTACCCTTCTTGTAATCGTTGCACTCTGTTGTTCTTCGAATAGAAACATTATGTCGGCAAAGAAATTGGCGTACCCAGTTTAAGACTAGATTTAAATTTAACCCTACGGATATAACTTATCGGCGTTCATCTGACACTTTTCTATAGAAATTCTATATCCAAATTGACGTAAATTCCACGTATGCATTATAAGTTTTTCTTCTATTGTTGGATATTTTGCATTTTCTGTCGAATTGCTTTCTTGTTGTAACTGGCAACGAAAAATTTCTTTTCCTTTCTTTCATAACGCACAGATGCAGGATCAAATGTTTTATCTGTAGTATGATTTCTATGCTTCTTTGCTTAAGGAAATAAAACGTAATTCTTCTGCAACAGGGAATGAATGTAATCTTTTCTTATCGTCCTACAGTTCTATTGTACACGAAACCTCATACAGAACGATAGTTGTTGGAATGAGAACTAGTCGTAATATAACTTGAGTACTCAGTGATACACAGTAATTGGACCGAAACTTCAACCATATCAGAATGATAGCTGTTGAGAGGCAAACTAAGGAATGATTCCTGAAAGTGAGCAGCATCTCTTTCGGCCATTCCTATGGAAGGAGTCGCCACTGAAGGTGGAATTGGTGGCCTACGCGGACGATTTTTCCGTGGTTGTGACAGCGAAGGAGCTGAACACGGTACTGATGACGGCTATGGAGACGGTCGAAGAAATTAGATCAGGCTCCAGGAACAGGGACTGCAATTGGTGGCCTACAATAGATAGAAACTACAATAAATAGTGAATAACAATAATGACTAATAGTGACTACAATACGGTGCTATAGAAGAATGTTAAAAATCAGATGGGTGGATAAAGTGACAAATGATAAAGTGTTGCGGCAAATTGATGGATAAAGAAGCATTTGAAAAAATATAGCTAAAAGAAGAAATAGACTTATAGGCCACATGTTAAGACATCCTGGAATAGTCACTTTGATATTTGCATGGACAGGTGAATGGGAAAAAGTTTGCTGGCACACAACGTTTGGAATATGTAAAAAATAATTGTTAGGGATGTAGGATGAGGGTGTATACCGAAATGAAACGATTGGCGCTAGATAGGGAAACTTGTGGAGTTGCATCAAACCAGTCAAATGACTGAAGGCATAAAAAATACGTTTCAAAGAATACAGAACATTCACGCTTTTAATCAGTTTTATTTAAATATTCATCAATTGATTATCATACATTCTTTTTTATTTGAATTTAACCCTGAATAGGGTTTACCAACGGTGCCTTGTTTGCAAAACTTAATAAAAAACTTGCTATGTAAATTAAAAAATGGATCAATTTGGAACTTATTTTTGTTATAACTACCAATTCTAAAATGTAATTCTACAGCCAACATTACGGGTGTATTCTCTGAATACTAATATTATAGTTACCATTACCTGACTATTTTCAACTTTTGATCCCACTTTATGTTACTATTATCTTATATATATATGAAAATGAATTTTGTTTGTTTGTCCCGTATGTATTCCTACGGCATTCATCTGATTGCGATGAAACTTTGGTGAGTTTTTTAGGGCATGCCGGCGAAGGTTTCTGAATTAGTTTTAACCCGCTAAATGGCGCTGGGGTCGAAATATTTCGAAAAAAATTGTATTTATGGTCCGATTTGGCTCATATTCAGAATATATATCAATTACTTGAAAAGAAAAATTTTTACCCGGTGTCGAGATTTTTAGGAAACAAACACATATACATACAGACTTTCTTCTTCTAAATATATAAAAGGCAATGTTCGGATGTGTGTTTGCTGTAGACTTAAAACTACTGGACCGATTTACGCGCGGAAACATAGGAAAAAGGGAAAGGGAGATAGGGGAAAATGGGTTAGGGGACAGGGAAAAGAGGAAAAAAGGGAAAATTGAAAAAGGAAAAGGAAAAGGGGGAAGGGAAAAGCGGAAGTGGGGAAAGAAATAGGGAACAGGGAAACAGAGAAATAGGAAAAAAGGGAAATAGGAAAATAGGGAAAAATGGAAATAGGATAATAGTAAAAGGTTAAATTTTCTAAAGTCCCGCAATATTTAGTTTTTTAATGATTTATCAAACTTTCAATTGTGTTAATTTAATCTATATATATATATATATATATTCAAATCTAGTAATAGCGAAGCATTGCCGGGTCAGCTAGTTCTAAAATATAAATCAATCTGCAATATAATTAGATTCAGAATACCTGAATTTCAAAAGACAGGTTTCAGGTTTTCAGATTTGTTTTTTATTCCTGTCTTTAGTAGTGGCAATACAGTGACGTGATTGCACAATATTGCATGCACTAAATTTATTCAAAGTTTGTTAACTTCAATGTCATTTAATCTAGCAGTTAAACATTCTTTTTAAGGATTATTTAGTAAATGGAGAGGATTTACTAAATAATCCTTAAAAAGAATGTTTTTACTTTTCACTTTTTTTCTCATATTTGAAGAAAAAATATCTTGTCACTGTTTTGAAAAAAGATATTCAACTTTATTGTTTAAAATTGTAATGGTAAAAACAAATAAATTTCTTTTAATGTTATTTCAAAGAGTAGAACATTGATAAAATAAAAATATTATTTACATTAAGTATACGTATTTTTATAACTGGAAATTAAATTTTAGATGTTAAGTTTTATAAAAAAATAAGGGATTAATGACATTTAAGCTACGTAAAATAAGGTTATCGAATAGTCAATACAAATCCGGAAATCTCCAGGATATCCGGTATAACTGTAGTTGTTTCCCATAGTATTTGTGTCTATCCATGAAATGATACTGTATAAATAGTTAACCAGAACGGTTTTAGATTACATCAGAACAGGATATTTTAACTAATTAAACTTCAGCAATAAATAGTGGTCAGGGATTTAATCAATGAATTCATAAGAGAAAATGTTAACTAGAACGTACAGTTTTATAGTACATGATAAGGCAAGAATTTATTCTTTTAGCTAACCTACGTTAAATGCAAATATATAAAGGTGTTAATAATAAATTTTAATCTAAAGGTTTTAATAAGAAAAAGTATGGAAATTCGGAAGCCAGTAACCATAATAATAATAATACATTCTGCTAATCTGTGTAGTAAAGTTGTAGGTAGCATCTGTACATTTTATCTGGAGGTTTAAGGTTCGAGTGCCGGCCAGATATGATATAAAGTAGCTTTATGAACAAGAAGGTTTTGTTAACAGAAATTCTAAGAAAAAGAAAAAGATATAAAGTAGTAAAGAAAAAAATCATAAATTATTTTAAAACGATGTGATTAAATTTAAGAAAACGGATTGTTTAGGGAGATCAAATATTTTTTTTTTTTGCTGCAGTGCTTTCTTTACAATCGGTTCCTCATATTCAAACTATAAGTAAGTCGTATAACAAATAATTACATGAAAGAGAAGTATTCAATGGCATTCCTCAAAGAATTCAAATAACAATAGTTAACTTATTTTTTGTCTTCAGCCATTTGACTAGTTTGATGCAGCTCTCAAAGATTCGCTATCTAGTGCTAGTCGTTTCTTTTCGGTATACCCTCTACATCCTACATCCCTAACAATTAGTTTTACATATTCCAAACATTGTCTGCCGGCAAAGTTTTTTCCTTCTACCTGTCCCTCCAATATTAAAGCGACTATTCCAGGATGCCTTAATATGTGGCCTATAAGTCTATCTCTTCTTCTAACTATATTTTTTCAAATGCTTCTCTCTTCATCAATTTTCCGCAACACCTCTTCATTTGTCACTTTATCCACCCATCTGATTTTTAACATTCTTCTATAGCACCATATTTCAAAACTTTCTAATCTTTTCTTCTCTGGTACTCCGATCGTCAAGTTTCAATTCCATATAAAGCTACGCTCCAAACTTATACTTTCAAAAATTTTTCCTGACGTTTAAATTAACTTCTGATGTAAAAAAATTATGCTTCTGACTGAAGGCTCGTTTTGCTTGTGCTATTCGGCATTTTTTATCGATCCTGCTGCGTCCATGTTTAGTAATGCTACTTCCCAATTAACAAAATTCTTCTACCTCCATATTTTTTTCTCTTCCTATTTTTACATTCAGTAATTTTAACTATTATATATATATATATATATATATATATATATATACACACACATACATATACATATAATCTTCTAATCAATGTAACAGACTTCATAGAAGAGAAATAATTGAAATGGCATCTTTGACCATATTAAAATAAATACAGTACTGGTGTGAAATAGTATAAACCGTATAATATTTTAGGAAAACGTTTAATTATTATTATGAATATATATATTATGAATATATCCATCAAGAAAAATATGTCAATCCCAAATGGACTTTGTACAACATCAGTTAAAAATAAACCCCTGAATTGTTCCATAAATACAGTTTCTCCCATCAGATTTCACAAATAGTTTGATTCAAAAACCCTACTGGCCTCCACTTTCTTAATGTGGAAAGTAGTAGTTATTAAAATTTTCCAGTAGACATCTATTCAAAATCTACAAAGCATGCTGGGAAAAAAATAAATATTATTAAGAAAAAAAGGGGAAGATATTGATAAATAAATGAATCCAAATTGTAGCACAAAATGCGAAATATCCTACTTAAACATGCTTTAAGTCTAGTCTAGAAAATTTTACATATTTAGCCTACAATATCCAAGAAAATAAGAATAATTTTATCCAATATTGGATATTAGATTATTAATCAACTTTATTACATTATACTCGCAAAAAAAATTTTGTTGTTCATTTAAAAAGCCACCTGAAGACCACCTTAAGAATCTTTCACCTTCGCTCATCCTTAGAATTGTGTGGATGTTCTAAAATATAAGGAGTAATCGTAATTTATGTAAAATATACCTTATTCTTAAACAATTACCAGATGCAAGTGATAATACAATTATTTGGTTACAAATAAAACACTTCATAAGACTATATATTTTTATACCCGTTTTTGAATCAATGAATGTTTCGAGATCTCCTCCGTACAATATAATGAAAAGATGAAAGAGTTGATTTGAAATAAGATATATATTTTAAATAATATTTAATTAAAAAACTTCAATTAATTTTAAATAAAATTGTTTATTACTTAACATGAATATATATATATATATATAGAATTTACATTAAATTACTTTGCAATTAACGTTAAGTGTTATAAAATGTAATTTACATAAATTATTCCGTACCAAACTAACTATAGTTAATATAACAGTGTCTACTATAGATATAACCTAACTTTATATGTTTAACTCTCTTTTATGCTTCAGTAGTGAAGTGTTTTGAATGCAAATGTTGGTTCAAATTGCATCAACAGTAGCGTTAGTGATAATAGATTGCGTTGAGATACGATACTACCGCCATACCATACCCATGTAAGCCCATGTGCTCTGCGTTCATCAGCTATAAATTACCCCTCCTATTTCTCTTTTAGTACACTACATTCTCTCCTATCCTCTTTTCGTACCCATTTAACCATTTACCATAACATATAGTACGGGTAAAATTTCAAAAGCAATGTCGTTAAATAAACGTGTTTTAACGTATATTATAAATAATATGTATATGGAAGCTGAATTTTTTTTATGCATATTTCTATTAAAATATCATATTGGATTTTTGGGCATAAATAAATGCGTAAACAAAATACGCGGTAATGAAAAATAAAACTTTGATTTTACTATAACTGATTTGTATTTTATAAGAGATTAGAAAGTTCAACTTTACTCGATTGACAGTTCATCATTAACCATATTACACATCAACGGTATATAAACAGAGGCCTAAAAATACGTTTTCAAGCAGCCAGGATACATCAAGGAGGCGCACAATTTTTATATATCTCGGCATCTTCAGATGGACTTAACGGTGTCCATAATTTCCAAAATGGAAAAAATGATTAAACATATAAATCAATGAATGGATGATCCATCCGCAGTAGAATCTAATACGTAACAAATTAAGTCTTCCCCGACATTACAAATAAATCTAACGTCATCTCGTTTAAAGTACGTTAGACGCTCGGGGTAAGTTTTCCTTGGATAAAGTACCATTAGTTTTCAAATATTATACACTAGGAAGATAAAATAATGACTAAAAAAAAATCTCTTTCCTCAAAAAATGAAAAATGCACTTGAGAAACTTTAACGCACCGATCCTCTGTATTGTAAAGTATATTTTGTCAAGCTAAATCCACTCAAAAAGTTTATTAAAAGTCTTGAATTAAAACCTATAAATTGTTATAAATCTGCACATATTATTAAATAAATTTATAACCAAGTCACTGGTATATTGATTAGGTTGTAAAAAATAAGGATGAAAACTTTGAGGCCGAGTATAAAAAATTATATAAGGAAGAACAAGACCAAAAAAAAAGGAAAAAATGGAAAAATAAATAAAAGGATACAAAAGATTACATAAAGGTAGTTAACCACTTAAAGAATTTTTGAACGAAAAGTACCAAAATCAATATTTAGGATTGAAATAAAAACAAAAAATACCAAAAGAGGGTTTTTCGTTAATATAATAGAATGTACAGAAAGGGGGGTAAAAAAAAGAAAGATGAATTAGAATATGAGTTAAGAATTAACAGCAGAATACGAAAATCAATGATAGGATCTGAGATTTATTAAAAAAGAAAACAGGCTAATAAAGTGAAAATTATGTTTTTAATGGGCTGAAAAATCATAAGTATTCCAAAATGTTTTAGTCCGCAGTTTCTCCCTTAAACCTGTAACTAGGCTCTAGTACAGGTTTTTTAAAGGTTTCTTAAACAAATTCTCAAATAAGCTTTTATCAAATAAAGTTAAATGGTAAAAATTTATGGATTAACTATTTAATTATTAGTTTAAGTCTAATAGTTTCTCATACTTTGTAGTCTAGTTTATCTATATTTTTTATTAAAATTTTATAAAGAAATTTTAAATTAAATTATACTGATCTTTCACATTTTTTTCAGGCACGACCACTATGAGATTTAAGAATATTGATTTAAACCTGGATCATCAAAAAATAGTTTTCTTAAAAATGGTTAATTAAAATAAAGAAGAGTTTTGTTCGATAAAGAAACTTCCCTAGGCTATCTTTCTGAAAACTCACAAATATGATATGTTCGTGAAATTATTACGAGTCGTAAGTAAATTCAGTTTTATCGTTATTTTTCATTGAATTATTTTAACACGTAAAACCAATCTAAGAAACACTTGAGGTTGAACCAATAGTATTAAAATTATAGCCAATAACGTGAAATACATAGGATTAAAAATGGTCAAGCATTACACTCAGGAATGATCAGTCTTAATCTAAACAAAGTTAAATTGGCTTAATGATCTTGATTAATATTTCAATCTGAAGAAGTACAGTATAAAATTAAAAAAAAAAAATATTCTTTTTTTTTATTACTGTGTAACATAAAAATTTTAAAAACAAAACATTTTTTATAAAATATTTTTATTATAAAAAAAAATTATATTAAAAAAAGAGAAAACTAATCTAATAAATTTTATAAAGTAATAAAATTTTTAATTTGTAGATAATAAACGAAAGTTTTTGTTAGAATAGCTGTTTGAAAGAAAACGTACGAATTCATTTTGAAAACACACGAGAGCAATTAAAATTATCTTTATGAATACGAATTCAATTTGGAATTGTTAACAACACCTTTTGAAATTATTCAAAGGTTAATAGAAGGTGTACAAAGGGTTGAGTCTCTCCGCACAGCACCTGTGCTTTCGCTTAGTCAGCGGTGGTAGTAACCGAAGAACAAAACCCTTGGTACGTCTCTATTACGAATCCTACCGAGCTCTTCTAATATTGAATTGACTCTGAAACTCTGTTTCTCTGTAATGTAGCACGTTTTGTCCATCGATAAACTAACTTCGTGAATAATTTAAGTTACCAATCTCTCCTTCATTTTCACTAGACTGTACATACATACGTTACGTATATTGATGGTTGGTTCTATAATCTAAACGTTGTTTTATGCATCACAATGTGATACATTAACATTAATATGTAACTTTTTATACAAATTGAAAAAAAATACGATGCAGTACTGGAAACAAAATTTGTACTAAAATTTATAGCACATATTATAGCTTCTGTGATAAATTTATAGATTATTTTATAATATGAAGTAATTATTATAGTTATTATAAAAAAAACCACATGCATGCGCGCACACATCCATACACAACATATACATTGTTGTGGTGTATAAACCATGTATATATATATATATATATATATATATATATATATATATATATACTAAATATAAATCTATTGAAGTTTTACCGTTTCTAAAACATATTCAACTTTTACCATTTTTCTCCCCGTACCTATGACATATATCATATATATTATCATTCCTCTAACTTTAACAATCTTCCTTCTATTCGAAAATTATTAATGTTCCAAATACATTTAATAAAGTGAATCTTTCTTAAAATGAATAAACGAACAATAAATATCAGAAATATATCATTTGAAGAACTCTTTCCGACTCATTTAATTAGTTTAATTTACAAGTATTTTACTTATTAAAAATAATTATATTATTTTATTCCAAAATAAAGGATGTTTGATTGAAGTTTATTTAATTTTTTTATTAATATTTAAAGGAAAAATTGTAAAAATAAATTGAGATTTAAAAAAAAAAGTAATATTTATTATATGAATTTTATTGATCTTAAAAATTTCCATAATGTTTAATTGAAAAGAATTATTTAAATTTTCGATATTTCACTAGAATTCGAAAGAGTATTTCATGGTACTTTCAAAACTAAAAAAATTATATGATATATAGTCTTAATTGTAAAATGTATGCTCAGAGATAATGTCCTTTAACTTTCAAGGATATCCATTCAATCCGGTTGTTTTTTTTCTTATAATAGATTGAATTCTTCAGCCGTTAATATTGTTACATTCTTTATAATATTTCCACTGAAGACTACAAATAAAAAAATAATTTCTCAGTTTCAAATGATACCGCAGTTGTCATCGAATTAGAAAACCTTTTATCAGATCATTTTATTGTATTTAAACTTAATCCAATAACGACTAGCTGACTAGAAAATAAGAATTACTGGTATTAAAGTACATTTAATTATTTCTATTCTCTGACCTGTACATTACTAAATAAAATTATAATTCATACACCATAATCTATAATTGCTTAACATTTCACTAAAAACTTCACGTAATGATTTATCGTAAATGAATTTTGAGCAAAATTATCAAATTATACAGTTTGGTAGGACGAAAATTGTTACTTCCCTTACATAGTCATAATGTATCGGTTGCTAATCCCGATTTATATAGCTTAAGTCCAAAGATAAACATTACTGAAAGACAATCTAAAAGAGTTACCAGCATACATACTGTATTATATAATCAAAAATTTGCTGGTGAATGACATAAAAATGCCTGTAGTTTTGGAGTACATGAGTAACATACACTAAACGTTCCTCATTCAAGTAGTTGCTTATACAAACTCTTATTACCTGTATCGTATTCAGAAAATTTTCTTATAAACTGTCTAAAACGAAAATTGGACAAACATGTTCTAAGACCATCATAAAATAATTACCAAGACTCGATATCCGATAAAGATTAATAATTAAATCACATAGGTAAGTAATTAATATTACTTCCATAGCAAAATTCCACATCATATCATTTCTAAGTATTTCTAATTCCCAACTGACTATTGAAAAGAAAATAAAACGTATGGTTATCGTGTCAAGAATGATGTTTCTCCAAATCTTTACGTTTTAGGATTAACTAGTTTATCTAAAACGTAAAAAAAATACGTTTGTGCGTATTTATGTGTGTTGTAATACTTTTGGCCTTGTATCTCAGGATTGAAAAACCGACTTTCATCAAATTTAGCTCACATATGGTGGCATTAAGTATATTAATTTTTTTTTTTTTTTTTGTTAATGCATTAAGGGGTTGGGGAATATCATGAAAAAAGTAATTTCGATTTTATTCAGAAACATTTTAGAGAAAACTTAATTAAAAAAAATCTGTTACCTGAAGAGCATATAAAATAATTCAGATTTTTTTTAAAATCCCGCCTCTTAAAATTGACATTTTTTTCTTTTGCTGTATCTCCCTTCGGTTTAAATATTTTTCAAAAGGTTTTTGAAAGTTTATATTTCATATATAGAGCTATCATGAGATGTCTACGATTTTTTTTTAAATTATAGACTTCGTACCTAAAATGCAGAAAAGTTTTTAATCTTTATTTTAGCGTTTATTGAAGGAGTAAAATTTACAGAAAATTTTTTTAAGAGAATTTGTTAAGCTTAACCAATATCTGAAAATTTTTAGAAAAATGTTTCTTATAATATTTTCCCTACCTTTAAAAATTTGTTTTCTATTTTCGCCTTTACTCTTTTTTTATTCTTCTTTTACTTAAACGGGTATTAAAATTAAAGTAACTTTGGGATCAATATTATATTCCGGTCCCAAAATGAGAAGTAATTTTTTTCATTACTTTAATAAGAGTTTTAGTTTTATCAAGTTTTACTTTACCGGCGTAGCCGAGAAATTATGCAATACTCTTAAATTATGCAATGCTAGCTCATTTTTTTACTTTTATACAGATAAAGCTATTGGGCTAAGATTTTCAGGATTTTATTAGAAATTCTTCTTTCTTCAACGTCCTTTTTCATAACCTGTTGTTGATTGAAATTAGGAGATTAACTGCGAGTCGTAATATTGTTATAAAATATTATTCAGTGCAAAAAAAACTTGTATTGTCGAAGTGAGCCAAATAAGTTATTAAAATACGATCGTCATAATATAACAAATCGTAAAATTAAACTACTCTTCAAAATATTAAAAAAAAACTAATTTTTTGTAATATAATTTCTTGACGAAAATATTGAATGTTAAAATTTCACTGCCAAGAAACATGCAAGTAATATTAATTATCTAATTTAATTTTACATAATTTTAAAGGTAATTTCCTTAATTATAAAGGATTAATTTTCTTATATTTTTTCAACCCCAACAAAATGAAGGAAAACAATTTAACGCTACGTAACAGCTATTTATTCTACCATGTAGTTTGAAACATGATATTCTTCATCTTTCACCAGATTTTTCATACGTAATATGTCTTATAACATCAGATTACAGATTAAAAAATTGAAAAAATGATTCTCAAAAGTACTTCTTAGCAATACCTTATATTAAATATGCAAAATAGAAAATTTAAAAACACAAAGGAAAGAGATTTTTTATATTATTGAGATTATCTGATGTGGACACCATATGACTTCCTTGTATGCCTATTAAATTACATATACACATTTTTTGCTGCAATTCATTTAAACTTATTTCATTTAAAAGTAAGATACGATCCTCCAATTCTTTAATAAAGTGGACATTTACACAATTTCTTTGTGGTGGACACCACATATATAACATTTTTTTGGGGGGTCCTCATCAGCATCTTATATTAGTTTATCTATATTAATTTTGTTTCACTTTTGGATTAAAATGGAAAGTTCATAAAATTTTATTTCATTAATAACTTCTGATATTTTGTCTTTTTTTATTGTTATTATTGAATTATTATTATTGTACATTTTTTTTTTTTACAGTCAGAGGTTAATAATTATTAATAAATTCATATATTTAAATTAAAAAAAAAAAGTTAAAACGAAAGTAGATGAAGTTGGATTCCAACCGATGTACCCCTTGTAATTTCCAAATATTTTATTAATTAAAATTTCATTTGGCTGTAACTCTGGAAACGATGAAAATAAGTACCACTTATGGTATAACGTTGAAAAGCTCTCAATGAGGACTTATTGCTGCAGTTAAAACAAAGTCCAAAATCCCAAAAATTTGAATTTTGGGCTTTTTTGGACCTTTTTGTACATTTGATTGCAATCAAAAGGGGAGGTAACTAGACGTTACAACAATCATAAATCCAAAATTTCAATATTCTGCGGCTTTGAGTTTTGCGAGATACATACGTAAGTACAGACTGGATTCAGGGATGGTCAAAATGGATTTTCCGTTGAAATCTAAAAACCGAAATTTTTCGCGATCACAATACTTCCTTTACTTCGTACAAAAGTAAATAGCGTACTTTTCTTTGAAAAGATGGTAAAAACAAAAAAAAATTGATGTGGACATCACATGAATTTCTTGTACGCCTATTTAATTACACGTACACATATTTTTAAAATGAAACGTACATTAAATTTTATTTCATTAACAACTTCTGTTATTTTTAATTTTTTTTTTTTTATTGTATTATTTTTTATCGTAATTTTTTTTACAATCTGAGGTTAATAGTTATTAATAAATCAATAATTTTAAATAAAAAAAAGTTAAAAAAAGGAGATGATTCGAACCGATGTGCCTTCCCCTTATAAGATCTAAGTATGTGATTAATCAAAATTTATTTTGATTAATTCTGGAACCAGTGAAAAGAAGTACCACACGATATATCGTTGAAAGCCCCTCAGTAAGGGCTTATTACTGGAGTAAGAAAAATTCCAAAATCCATATATGTTTGAATTTTGGGATTTTTTGGACACTTTTGGTCTAGTCGATTCCCATCAAAAAGGGAGGTGCAGAAATAGTTGTTAACAACAGTTCAAAATTAAAAAAAAATTTCAACATCCTACGGCTAATCGTTTTTGAGTTATGCGAGATACAAACGTACGTACATACAAACGTCACGCTGAAATTAGTCAGAATGGATTCAGGGATGGTCAAAATGGATATTTCTGTTGAAATATGAAAACCAAAATTTCTCGCGATCACAATATTTCCTTTACTTTGTACAAGGAAGTAAAAACAAAAAAAAAAACGAAATTTTGAAAAATTTAAGTTAAATAAGAACTGTACAGGTTCATATTCCTATAATTTATATCGTAAAAATTAATCGAATTGCAGATAGAACATTTTTAAAACTCAAGTTTTCTGGATATAAAATTTATTAGTTACAATAAGGAATAAGCTGGTAAATTTTTTGAAATTAAATTTCATAATAATATGTAAACTTATCCTAATGAAAGATTCCATTATTTTAAGATACTTTTTTACATATAACGGATTTAAAAAAAATGTATCTGTGTCACAAATTAAAAAAGAAAACAATTATGTACTATCAATTTTTTTAAAATTTTTGATAATGTATATTAAATTTACAGGACTCACTAGTAAATTAATACAAGAATAAAACTATAGATGTCTAACCAAAAACCCAGTGACCCCTAATTATTTCTTATTTACCCCCTTTTTATCGACTTATTTTATAGGTATTAATTGTTCACATGCAGGATAATATTAAACATGAAAATGGCTTCATATTTCAAAACTGATTGATACTAATAGGTAGAAACAAAAGCGGATCTACGAAGATATAAAATTATGGTGTGTTTGATCTTTTTTCCGCTATCTTGGATCGGTCATATTGAATGAAACGGTTTTTTTTAAATAAGAAATTGGTCATTGAGACATTTTAATGTAAAGTTTCACGAAAAGAATGATGTTAAAAATAGTTTTCGATAAATTCCTTGTTTTTCAACCGTTATAAGCAATCAAAGTTGCAAAATCGGAAAAATCGCGGCAGTAATTTAACGAAGTAAAACGCCCCGTAGTAACTTTTTTATTCTGTATTACCTACAGAATTAGATCCGATAACGAATTTTAAACAGTTAATTTTGAAATTATTGGCCCAAACACCTTGACTTTATTTCGTTTTATTATTAATTTTCTCCGTTATTGCAACTTTGATTGTTTACTAAATGAAAAAACGAAGTCACTTTTCGAAAAACAGTAAAACTTGTAAAACTTTACATTACATTATCTATCATATGTCCAACGTTCTACTTAAAAAAAATTCGATTCAATATGGTAGATCCAAGGGGACAGAAAAAAAATTCAAATTACTATAAAGTGGTAGTAGTATAAAGTATTTTATATATATATAAGAATTTATTTATTTATTTTCTGAACGGGTTCGAATCCCGGTCAGGCATGACATTTTTCGCATGCTGCAAAAATTCATTTTCAACCATCAAGTAACTGTAAGTGGCTGTATGCCTGTTAGTGTACTGTACAAGTAAATATATGGATATAAATTTAAATACTGCATCCTAGCAGTAAACAAATTTTTTTTAATGTCTAAGATAACATAGATACTTTCTACAGATTTTATAAATTTTAATTAATCTTTTAGATAAAACATCCAGTACGAAGAAACAAAGGTGATTGAAAAAGTCGTTATTGGGGCTAATAAGAGAAAAAGTAATAAATGAAGACTAAAAATATAAATTTAACAGAATTTTATTCATATTTAATAAATAATTAAGGATAGAGCTTATGTAATTGTGTACAATAGTATATATTTTGCGATTTTAAAAGCTGGCAGTACAGAAAGGAATGAAAAATCGTATCAAACCAGTCAAGCAACACTGGTTACATAAAAACATATGAACTATCACTAAATATTAAGTTTAAATATTATCCTTTATGACTATTCAAATCTATTTATACAGTCATTTAAAGTCAATTAGTTTTTTTTTTTATTAATCAATAATAAATTGAACGTAACTAGCATAAAACATTTAAAAAAACAAACTTCTTTTATCAGCTCTAAATCAATATTGAACAAGCTAAATCCAGAATTAAGCGTAATATTATATGCTTCTACAAACAATCCTAATTACTAAATTCAAACTCAGCAAAATAAATAGGATTATACTAACGTTGCATAACCTAATTCCTTAGAATGTAAAAATAAAAATTGTTTTATGTTAAAATTTAATGCGATTATAAATTAAAATTTTAATGTTAAAATTTTTTTAATCCGTTATGATTCATCGTATTTAATTTATTTCCACATTAATATAAGGGCTTAATTTCATGATAAACGGTGTAAGAAAAATAAGAAACATCAAAATAAAAATACTAAATAATTAAGTATAGAAATAAATTAGATCCTGAACAACACAAACTTATTTTTCCATTACTTTTCCCTAAAGTCTACAAATATTATATTGTTTATTATTATTAATATTAGATTTTCGCCTATCAACAAATAAAATAGTTGTGTTACACTTTTGGAATTTTTTGACTAATAGTATATGTATATGACATTGTATTTTAATAGAAATGATTAGGTTTTTCTTTGAGTAGTTTTATCAAGTAAGCAGATCAGCTATACGTTAGGCCCAAAGATAAGATATCCGGTTAGGTATACCAGACAGTGCTTTACTAATAAACGATAAAAATACTAAAAAATGGTCATCAGGCAAAACTCAAAGAACCATCTGGGAGGAAATTATAATGGATAAATGAAAGGGATTTGATTAATGTTAAGGGATTTTTTTCATGCCAATGTTAAGATAATGATACATTTGTTTAAATCAGAAATAAAACGTTTGAAATTCCTTTGTTAAAGTTTTTATTCTGTATTTAGGTAAATAGTAAATATTTTCTTTCTCTGAAAGAGCGGGCATAAACAGCAGTGACCATTAGCTCAGGGAAAACTGATAGCGTATGAAAAGTGCCATGCTTGACCGGGATTCAAAGCCGGGGGACCTGTACACGAAATGCCGAGATGCTAAGTACTCAACCACAGAGATCAGCAGTCAAATTTTATTTTTGGTAATAATTAAATTTATTTTTTTTTTTAAATCATTAATTTTAGTGATATTTGAGCAATATCGGTTATTTAAAAATTATTTACAAATATAATTATTTAGTGGAGGAGATGAAAACGAGCCATCAAATAATCATACTGTAAAAGTTTTGTTTTAATTTGGTTGTTTCAGTCTGTCAAGAAAAATAAGATGTCGCTTTGTTTATAACGAAACGATTATAATTCTAGGTAATAAATAATTACTTGCTAAAGTAATCATTCTTGAGCTATTTTGGACTGAAAAATGAAGGTGGCGGCCATTTTGAAATTTACTAACACAACATTGCTATGCTTATTTATTTATTTCGAAGAGAATATTAGCTTAAAAAGACATTCTTGATTTTATTAAAATACAAAATGATGGACAGATGGGTGAAAGGTTTTTCTGGTCCTATATTTGTAGGAACCTTGTTCATAATCCGATGTTACAAGCACGCTACCAAAATATATTTGATGATTCTTTTATTAGAATCTTCAAATAAAGTTGATAGCATAACGGTGAGATAGATTGGGAAATTTTTTTTTCACAAAAATGCTACTGTTCTGTCTTCTTTACAATTTTAGTTAGATTTAATTAAAGACAAAGTTAATTTTAATTATCTTTTAATATGAAGGATTTAGTTAATAATCCTATTTTAGGAATGATTGGTTAGTGCTCACTTATAATCTATAATTGGACTTACAACCTCTTTTAAGTTAGAAGATAGTGAAAAATAACGATGTTATTAAAGGAAAGAATAATAAAAATTATTTGAAAAAGTTTATCCTAAAATAAAATAAGTCAATTAAATTATAAACATAAAAAATAAACTTAAACATTACAAAAAAATTAAATTGCTTTTGAACTTTTTTTTATAATAATTGAGTAAAAATAAAGAGATTATTTATGGTGTGCAAACTAAATACATAAAATAAATTATATTAAAAAATAAAAAAAAAGTTTTTTTATTGGAAGAGAAAGGTTACACTGAGATAAGAGATGACAGTGTAAGTGTAACACAGATTACAGTTTGAACCACCTTTGCGGTGGTCGACGATGCCATTGCTCCTTTTTTATACCCTATGTAGAAAAGGATGAGAGTATAAGAGAAAAAAAAATGAGAAGGAATGAGCGGGATTGGATGTGAGAAAAGAGAAGAAAAGTTTGTAGGATGAGAAAAAGTCCACAACTTTGTAGCTGTGTCCCCTTACCTAATGAGTTACATTGTAGCCTCCAGCACGGTAAGTCGACAAACTTTCCTACAATTCCACTTAGTCGGGAAAACAACTTTGTACTTCAAGTTTAAATACAGGACGAATTAAGTCTCGCGAGAGAAAGTGGTTTGAAGCTGTGTCAATGTCTTTATAAATACACACATGTACGCTTGCAGTTTTGTATAAATATTTTTAACATTAGTGAATAATTCAGTATATATTTTACGTGCCTAAATATAATTACCATGTTTTTTTTATTTACTGGATGTTAAAAAGATATTTAACTAATAGCTTGTAGCACTTTATAACAACATAAATTGCCACTGGTTCGTAATTTTTATGTTCGGGTAGTTGAAAAAAATTAAGTATAAACTACATGTTATGGTATTAAACATAATAACAACATATTACTCTCAAAAGAGATTTATTACATGTCAGATGTAAAGGCTAATAATTAATTATTTTTAAATATTCCTTTAAGACACACAAGATTAATTATATTTTAAATGCAATTCATTTTTTAAAGAAATTTTGCCCTTCTTTCTGGTACATTTTAGGATTTTTACGGTCATTGATTCATTTAAAACTAGTAAAATAAAATTTGATTATTAAGGAAATATGATATTTTATACCAAAAGTACTGATATTATTAATTATTATTATTGAAAATAACTGATATTAATAATAATAATAATTATTATTATTATTATTTTTTTTTTTTGTTGATAGTAGTTTCTTTTAAAGATTGTGACGAGAGCTAATGACCTTAGCAGTCGATGCCCATAAAAATTCAGGAAAAAAAAATTATTATTATTATTATTGTTATTATTTCAGAAAAACCTTTCACCCATCTGTCCATCATTTTGTATTTTAATAAAATTAAGAATGTCTTTTTAAGCTAATATTCTCTTCGAAATAAATAAATAAGCATAGCAATCTTGTGTTAGTAAATTTCAAAATGGCCGCCACCTTCATTTTTCAGTCCAAAATAGCTCAAGAATGATTACTTTAGAAAGTAATTATTTATTACCTAGAATTTTAATCGTTTCGTTATAAACAAAGCGACATCTTATTTTTCTTGACAGACTGAAACAACCAAATTAAAACAAAACTTTTATAGTATGATTATTTGATGGCTCTTTTTCATCTCCTCCACTAAATAATTATATTTGTAAATAATTTTTAAATAACCGATATCGTTCAAATATCACTAAAACTAGTGATTTAAAAAAATATATAAATTTAATTATTACCATAAAATAAAATTTGACTGCTGATCTCTGTGGTTGAGTACTTTGCATTTCGGTATTTCGGGCACAGGTCCCCCGGCTTTGAATCCCGGTGAAGAATGGCACTTTTCATACGCTATCAGTTTTCCCCAGGCTAATGGTCACTGCTGTTTATGCCCGCTCTTTCAGAGAAAAAACATATTTACTATTTACTAAAAACGCAGAATAAAAACTTTAACAAAGAAATTTCAAACGTTTTATTTCTCATTTAAACAAATGTATCATTATCTTAACATTGCCATGAAAAAAATTAACGCAGATGTTCAACTGAGGACCTTCAAGGTATGTGAGGTGGGCGTTAGATACAGGGGGGGGGATGTTATGCGTGGGGTGCATACCCGGACCCTGATTAGGGTTTAATGATGGGAAGGGTAGCCTTTCGGGGGAGGGGTGTTGTGGCAACCAGAAGCGGTGGTGATGATGTCTCAATGAACCAGGAAGGACCCCAACGGGCAGGACAGCGATGTTAGGTGCATCCAGAGGGTATGTTTCTTTCTTTCTTTTTCTGTTTAGCCTCCGGTAACTACCGTTCAGATAATACTTCAGAGGATGAATGAGGATGATATGTATGAGTGTCCCACTCAATGAAGTGTAGTCTTGTACATTCTCAGTTTGACCATTCCTGAAATGTGTGGTTAATTGTAACCCAACCACCAAAGTACACCGGTATCCACGATCTAGTATTCAAATCCGTGTAAAAATAGCTGGTTTTACTAGGATTTGAACGCTGGAACTCTCGACTTCCAAATCAGCTGATTTGGGAAGACGCGTTCACCACTAGACCAACCCGGTGGGTGCACAGGGTAGGTTAATCTACAGCCACATCACTCAGAGCCGACCGAGGCAGCGTCTTCTAGGCGATTACCGGTTGTCCCTGAGTGATTAAAAATTGTCCGAAAAAAAAATAGATGTTCAATAAGCGCACATATTTATATCAATGATGAATTCAGCCCGTTTGATAATTAATGAATAAATATTTTTTAACACATCAATCTAATTTTGGAAAATAAGTAATTATCTTAGATATTTATTTATTTTCTATAAATTCGTATTCAGATGTCTTTATACTTAAAAATCATGATTATCCGGTAAATATGATAATCCGGGAAATTAATCAACTGAACCACGTCAAACCCACTGTTAAAAAAAAACAAACATTATTTATAAGTTGATTGATGCTAGCAGAAAAATTTTTAGAAGCATCATTGTAGAGAATCTTATTTAAAATCTAGAATCTAGAATCTTATTTTTAAAATATATGCCAAATTTCATTAAATAAGTCTAAAACTATAATTTTCGATTAAAAAAAAAAAAGAAGAAAACAAAATGGCAAAAAGATGAATAAAAAGTGTTTCAGGGCACTTTTTGCAAAATGTTGGAGAACCTTTATTAATATGCACATGTATATACTTTCAGAATTTATTAGTTTCAGTTTTAAATACCACTTTTTAATCTAGTATAAAAAAAAACTATTATCAAAATTTTTCAAAAAATACCAAAATTATATATTAAATCCTGATTAGAGATAGTATATTTGGCATTTATTATAATGAATTAGGTTATGGATTCGATATAAATTAATAAAAGTGGGATAACATTACGACCCTCGACGTACTTGTGTTTCAATTACGAAAATTATATATATATATATACATATAGGTCAAAAACTGCCAAACCATCCCAGTGAATTGTTCCTGAGATCAGCTAAACTAGAAGCCAATATCTAACCACTATACTAATTGCCGTTCAATTGCAACAGGCAATCAGTTTGGAAGTATAAATATAATTGAACAATTAGTATATAGTTAATGGCTCACTCAATTTTATGACCAATTACGTGAAAAAAAATCTTTTCAATTAGTAATAGAAAGACATTTATATAAGTACGTTTTTAACTAATAACGGAAAGTAGCTATTTATTAAATTGTAACAGTAGCCAATAAACTTGTTTTATAAGTAAAATGGGTTGTTCGATAGGTATAAATTTTAATAAAAAATATTAGTCACTGAACGTAATCATATGTTTAGTAACGATAGGTAGGGTTGAACCTTTGCGGTATTTTATTAATTTCACCTGTATTTTCGTTAAACTCCTGGACTTTACAGTGAATTTTGGTTATGGAAGTTTTTTACTCCTGAATTCGTTTTGTTGATTTATTGTAAATTACTAGATTTTTACTGTGTCGACTATTTGTTTATTTCGGCACAGCTGATACGGTTTAGTTTATATTGACTATTTACTTTACAAGTGAAAAATTTACTTGGTTCATTTTTTCCTGTTTAGCCTCCGGGAATTGTTGTCAGGTAGAAGAGTTGTACCTCTAGTATAAAACCTATTTTATTTATATATATATATATATATATATATATATATATATATATATATATATATATAAAATAATAAATAAATTTAATAGTTTAAATATAATCTAACCAAACATAACCTACGCTCGCTTCGCTCGCTAACCTTGTCCCTCTAGTTTCAAACCTATTTATATATATAATCTATATACATATTTATTTGCGTAATAAATAAATCTAAAAGTAAAAATATAATCTAACCAAACTTTACCTATGTGCTCTTCGTTCGCCAACCTTGTGTAGCGAGCGTAGGTTAAGTTTGGTAAGATTATATTTATACTTTTAGATTTTTTTATTATGTAAATCTACAAATATAGGTTATAATATATATAATTACCCATTGTTTGTATTCAGCGTAGGAAATTGTTCTCCAAAAATTTCCCTTTTACAGAAAGGAAATGATTCTTAAAAAATTTGTCTTTCACATTTTGCCTACTGTTTACATTATGTTCCGCGTATATTTTACGCGAGTTTACCTTGTGTATTTTTGGTATTATTTGAAGTTATTCGTTATATTTCACTTTGAATTTAATTTCAAGTGAAATACTTTTGCCGTTTATATCTGCTTCTTGATACTATTTATTTGCATTGGTTCTGTTTACTTCCTACTGCCGTTTATTCGGTACGGTTATGTCTCGTCGTAGTAGGTCGCGGGACGTGGCTTCTCACCCCCGTGAGGGATCATCAGTTCAGACGGGAGAAATTGACCCACCGGCTTGTTCTAGTGGTGAACGCGTCTTCCCAAATCAGCTGATTTGGAAGTCGAGAGTTCCAGAGTTCAAATGCTAGTAAAGTTAGTTATTTTTACACGGATTTGAATACTAGATCGTGGATACCGGTGTTCTTTGGTGGTTGGGCTTCAATTAACCACCCATCTCAGGAATGGTAGAACTGAGACTGTACAAGACTACACTTCATTTACACTCATACATATCATCCTCATTCATCCTCAGAAGTATTATCTGAAAGGTAATTACCGGAGGCTAAACAGGAAAAAGAAAGAAAAGACGGGAAAAATTGAAAAGAAGGCTTCTAGGGACGATTTACGGTGTACCCGACGTGAAGTGAGTATTAAGGAGTATGGATCTACTAGCTCTTTTATAGGAATTTGAATGCTAGATCGTGGATACCGGTGTTCTTTGATTGGTTGGGTTTCAATTAATCACACATCTCAGAAATGGTCAAACCGAGACTGTACAAAAGACTACACTCATACATATCATCCTCATTCATCATCTGAAGTAATATCTGAACGGTAATTCCCGGAGGCTAAACAGGAAAAAAAGGAAGAAAGAAAGGAAAAGGGCCTACTAGCTCTACTGGAATGAAGAGGGCAGTGAGATAATGTTTTCACTCTTACCCGAGGCCTCACGGTGTGACCCTATAATGTATGAGAGCATGGGTCAATCGTATGACTAACCTTCGGTGAAGCGATGATTAGAGTGCCTCTCCTACTAATGGGGAGGACCTCAAAAAGTTACGAACAACAGGATGGGACTCGATGGTCTATGAAGAACGCGAAGCTGGACGACTTGGAGGAAGAACTGAGTGACATAGAGGACCGGAGAAGCGATGGTGAGTGTGAGAAACTCACTCAGGACGGTGAGGGGAAATGTCTACACGGAGTAGGGAATTTTCATCTGTACTAGAAGTTTTACTGCTTAATGTGCACATGTTCGTAAAGTCTCTATTGATGCCTAGTTGCAAGTGCAAGGTGGGTTGCAGCTTTTGAGGATTACTAGGGTAGCTTTGCGTGGCCTGAGACGGAGACACGGGCTACCCAGACGGTAATCTCACTATTGGGACCGGGGTGGTTGGAGGACTGGTGGGATTGCGACAGAACCTTAAACGTTGCTTGATGAGGAGCTGAGCGATGTAAGGCTGGCAGTTAGGAAATGGTCAGCCGAGACTGTACGGTCAGGTATCCATCTTCTCGACTTTCCTGATGGTATGGGAAAAGTGGTACACGATTTGGCCGGAGGTCAAGGCTTCCTCGCGCTTCCGGGATGTGAAGCCGGGTGACGTCATTAAAGAAGAATAGGTGAAGAGGTCACCTCTTCCAAGAAGAACAGGTTTACCGTTTGTTGCGGGTCGGTGGATGGTGAAGCAGCAATACTGTCTACGGTACGGAGGGTAATCGTGGAGCGGTAATTGCCGATATTTTTATTGTCTGATGGAACGTTGGGACAGCATATTAGGAATATGCTGGCCTACGTCTGTTGTGGACTCAAGAAACGGGTACGTGTCTACGTTCATCTTGTAAAAGTCACCGGTGAGCAGACTTCGGGGCTCTCCAGACCACCCTAGCTGCTAGTGACTGTGAGGTTGTCAGAGTACGGGCGACGGACAAATCTTACGCAAAGCTTTCGAAGACTGTAAAGAAGACAGTGACTCGGGAGGAGGTAGGTAAGGTGCTGTCGCTCTGAAGGGGTACCTCCGATGAATTATGTATACGAGTTAAGGGAGCTAGCAAAGCAGAAAAATTGACGACGGCCCTACAGGTTAGAGCGCCGAACCTGCAACCTGCAGTTGGGTCTAGAGGAGCTTGGCAAACTGTTATACACAACTAGGATGTCTCAGTGAGCTACTTGCGATTCATCATCACTTATTGTGAGCGTTGCACACCGCATTACCGATAGTAGCGACGGGGTGATGGATAGCCCCCTGCGGAGCTATAGTTCATCCGTGCTCAGCGGGGATGGTGGTGGTGATGAAGCACGGGGACTCTTGAGCCCCTGAGCCTGTAAAAGACCGAGTCCCGGCTGGGACTCGGCCCTTTCGAGGTGTCTTCGTTTGAGACAAAAGTGTAAAGACCGAGTTCTGGTCCCTGGGGTAGGGCCCAGGAACGACATAGTCGGGTCTGGTTACTTCACTCGGGAGGTTAGAGGCAGGCGTTGGAAGGAAAAGATCGGACTGGCGGGCCGATCTGTCATACCGGATTTATATCCTGCAGATGGGGAGGCCTATTTGAGTATGTGGACACTTCTCTGGGTTGCGTAATACTTAATTGTGGGTCGGGCTCAGTGGTGAGGGGAACAAAAAAAGGGGAAAAAATAGATTATTTATGAAAAAATAAAAATTTTTAATTAATATTTACAACAGTTTTAGCAAATGTTATATCCATTAGTTATAAAATCCGGTCAGGCATGGAATTTTCACACGCTACTTGTCATTTATCTCATCCTCTGAAGCAATACCTAACGGTGGTTCCGGAGGTTAAAAAAAAAAAAATACAAAACAAAAATCCATACTAGTTAAACCAACATACAGAAAAAAAACCAGATAAACAAATAATATTTTATTGAAAACATTTTTTAATTATTTTCCAATTGATTAACAATTTAATTGATTAGACCATTTCAAAGATCAGTTTTATTTATTCAAATGAAAGCAAAAATATTTTTATAAAATTACTAAAGATTAAATTTCAATTTTATTACTACTTATAAATATTTTAACAAAAGAAATTTTTAACAAAAATTAAAAACCTAAGAGCTAAGAGCTATCTTTTTACATGAAAATTATACGTCGGCAACACTTCAAAAGAATTTAAATATTGATTGAAATGATAACATGTTTCTATAAAATATGAAAGCTGAGAGGGATGTATAGTGAAGTTTCCAATATCTGTCAGAAGGGATCAGGTTGGCTTAGGGCACGGGGTTTATAATGCGGCAGTGCCACCCACCGATCCCCTCAAACCCTATAACTCCTCATAACCCACCCACCCAATACTAACCCATACTACTACTCTAAACTATATATATATATATATATATATATGTGTGTGTGTGTGTGTGTGTGTGTGCATAATACACACCCTTCGCCTTAGCCATACTCCACCTAGAAACACGCCACACACCCACCCTAATATTTCGTTGCCTACTGGATATTATTTTCCATGGGATTACGTGAGAGGATCACAAGTTTTAGAAAAGGACAAGAAAACTCAAATAACATTTCTTTTATGCCCTTCTCTACCTTTATAGTTATTACAATAAACTTCCTTTGGGAAACAGTATTTAACACCAATAAACACCTACGTAATAAATTAACCAAGAATATCAGAGTACTAAGTATAGAATACTGTACCACAGTTGAAAACGTGTATATTATGTATCAACACAAATATATTTTTATCTCTCTTATTCGTATGTCAGTTGTTATAATTGAGTTAAGTTGTTATGTTAGTACACTTAAGATTTATTTTATTTTCTGTTGAATGACATGTGTTGCAGTGAATAAGGTCTCGTAATTAAAACAACCTAAAGATGCAATGTCATAATTAACATTCTTTTTGTACTATTAACACTTTAATTTCAAAATAAAATTCGACCATCTCTACTAGGCTAGTTAGGTTAACGTAGTTAAACTAGCTAACCAATACTTGTTCTCATTTAGAACTGTTGTGAATCAGTTTTTAGATATTGAACTAAAAACAACGATACATTATAATGCAACAGTGCCATCCACTGATCTCCTCAAACTCTATAACGCCTCATAGTCCACTCACCCTATATTATACCTACACTTCTACTCTAAACGTATGTTCAAATTGGAGTATATCTGTTCAAACAAACAGAAAAAGAGGACCTTTAAAATTTTCTAACATAGATCCAAGAAAATTTTCTCGGCGCAAGCTTGTAAGATATAACATTGTAAATAATATCAGTATCATTTTTGTCGATCTGAGTAACATCTCTAGAAGAGGGAAGGATTTTTGAACTCACGGAAGAATTCCTTTCTCTGGCAGACTATCCAAATTCTACGCAAATGTGTCACATGTTTCCACTATGAATAAATTATATCTATCGGATTGAGCAATTTCCAATAGAGGATTGTAGTAGACAAACCAACTATACAAAGATTATTAGACAATCTATAACTCTGGAACAGTAAATAAATTTACTGGAACAGGTGTATAAACGTTTTTAAATCATATACAGAATCATATAATGGCGAATAACAGTCGGGTTTAATATAAGAATAAATCTTAAAATAAAAATTTTTGTTGATAAAAAATGATTTAAGTAAATCTGTAAGAAAGGAAATCAATAATAGTAAATAACAATATCAATAACTTATCTGAAAATAATAGTAAAAATTCCATCATTATCAACTGAAAATGTAATCTTTACTTTTTAATTAAAAGCCTTGATAGTCAACTAAAAATCAGAAATGCCGAAATAGATAATTAATCAAGTTGAAAATTGCTTTGTTTCAAATTATTATTCTTTTTAAAAGAACAAATTTACTGAACTTTCTAGTTAATTACAGACGAGATTAATTTTGTGTTTTTGGATCCATTATTTCTTTTAATTACATATCTAATAAAATCAAATTTTATTATAGATCAAATATAATTTGATTTGAACAACTTTAAAAAATCAATCATCGAAATATATTTTTGAAATGACATTCCACATTTCCTAGGTAAAAAAAGGTTTATAATACTGATTGTTAAGCAGCTCATTTGACATGTTACTAATATATTAAACTTTTCATGATTTATTTAATTTTTAAAAATAAAAAACCGTTAATGTTTTTCTTTCAATTTTTCTTTCATAAATGTCATAAAAATGTTCGTAGATTTAGAACGAAGTTATGAGATTGATGTAGGCATATCTGACGCCCCTTCTTCCGCAAAACCACATAGGACATTTCATTTTCTGATAACAATGACTTTTGATCTATTGAAATTTTATCACCCTCTTATTTTCAAAGAAGGGAATCGTTGGTTTCCATGATTCAATGGATGATGTTATTCCCTCTTATTTTCAACATAAAAGGGTATTACATAAATGAAAGAAACGTCAACCAAACAAAAAAAATTAAGAAAAAACACATGTTATTACCAATTTTCCGCTTTTTGGTTATTCGTTTTTGGCGGTTTTTGTTATTTTTATTTATAAATAATTGCCTTTCTTATGTATACAGGAAAATACAATAAAGGATATACATAACTATCCTATCATAGCTTGATCATAACAGTTGTTATGATCAAGAAAGTTATAATTATTTTTTTTAATCACCAAATATTTGACTGGTTTGATGCACAATTCCATTATTTTCTCCTTATTATCAATTTCTGTTATTAATTTCAATATTTTTGATAGGTAATAATTGTATAAATTTATTAATATTACGATTTAACAACAAAGAGAACTGTACAATAAAAACTATCACAAGTAAATTAATACATAATTCTCCTTAGCTCATTTATGTACAAAACAAATAGAAACAAAATGATAACGAAAAACATACGTCATACTAACTTACATAAACAAAAACTAGCAGAATATTTATTATATATATATTTTTTTAAATTTGGATGCGTGGTAGCTTTCAGTAGAAAAAAAACCAGATATATAGAATGAAAACACAATCAAAAAACAAACACTACTGATGAATTCGTAAACTGCTCCGACTAAACAATGTTTTACACTGGACAAACGGTACGCAATTTCAAACAAGGACTAAATGTACATATAAAAAAATTCCATAAATAATGGAATTAGATTTTATCAACCATCTTTTCTTTAAAAAAACTCACACATTAAACCTCATTAACTATACAGTTTTGATATTTTAAACAACAAAAAATTACAAAATTCTATCGAACATTACGAAATATATAAGCATCCTAATTCCCTTAGGAGAAAACAACCGCCTTGTGATGATACCGATTGCCACACCACCCCCTCCGTTTCTAGCCCTGGTGGGCATTACCGGAGGTCGTCAATTCCAGTGGTTGGCCCCTTCCAACCACGACCATCTACCATAAATTACAACCCTCAACAATCAAATTCGTGGATGCGCGATCCCCGTGTCTTCCTCAACACAAAAACTACTCATATTTCTAACTTCAATTAGACGATGCATTCAGATCATTACTTGGTTGAGTCTTTAAACGTAAAAAAATACTATCTTGATACCAACAAAACAAGTGTTGCTCTAAACAACGACAATTTGTCCTACAGTTTAATTTTCTCAAAGTCCTCTTCATTTACTTAAAAATCAAGAAACAGATTCACAGATTTAATAAGCTTCTAATGAAAACATACACTAACTTTCTCTTCTCTGGTCCGCTTTCGAGAGCGAAATCAATGTCTACACCCTCCCACGCAGCAGCTCCAACACAGTGTTCTCCAGGCAACCATTTAACCTAACAGAGAATATCTAAGCTAACCGGTGCCTATTTTGCTAAAGTAAGCACCTAGACGGACCCTTAGCCACCCGGATTGCTATTATATCTATACATCTATAACAGCATCAGATCCTCTCAGCCATCCTCGAATATGTAAGCACAATACAATAATGTATATGATAAACAGATAATTGATATCTAATACACCTGTATTCTAAACAAATTACCAAACAATACATCAGCTAACAACCGAATACAGCTGCAATCATTGAAAATCTCTGAAAGTACTAAAGTGATTCATAACTGAAAGAAATTAATACTAATTTTAAAAATTTACTTTAAAATGAAGACGGTGGTGACTTATAAAAAAAATAATAATTACAAAACATAAATGTACTTTTTAATTAACCCTTAACAGGAGGTTACGTTAATCAATACAGAACAATTATTTCTTTAGTTTTTCTTTTTGGATGTTTCAGTTTATGTTTGGTCGTCCAGTATTCTTTCATTTTCTATGACTATTGTTGCTTACGTTCTCCAGACCACTTTTTATAAATTTTTTTTTACTTTATATAATTAATAATTCTTTACTCATTAACAAATAGAGTTCTGTTTTATATTTCAATAAAATAAACTCGGTAGTAGTTCTCAGAGAAAGGTTAAATTCACGATTTGAAGCATGACATGTCGACTTTTATGTTTTATTGTTAATTATACATACATCAACAATTGTTTACTTTTTACAACACATATTTAGTAGGTTTATTTTTCTATATTTATTAAATAATGGATAGTAAAGCTATTTATTCGTACAACATCAAAGATGGCCTAGAACACTGCTAGTGACTATAGATTTGTGTCAATCAACCAATAACGGTCATACTTCAAATCTTATCTTAAATCAGAATTAAACTATGAATTCACATTAGTTTCAAAAAATTCTGTTTCTTAGTCTTTTAAAGCTGGTTTATAATTTGGTTAAATCTTTAATACCTCTAAATAGAGAAGATATATTTTTGGGGCTAAAATTTATAGAAGAAACTTCGGGTTATATCTTCAAAATTACTCAGATATAGGTATAAAAGAAACTAGTTCTGGTAACTTGAACAGAAACTTTTGAAATAAAACTTAAATGGGGGTGTTTAGAAGCAATAGAGAAAAGCCATTTGTGAAAATGGCATTTACCTAGCGAGATAAAATGCGTTTAGTCACGGTCGGACCTTCATATATATATCTAGAGATTATTTTCTGCTTATACACGTTCAATATGACTACCATCATGTCTAGCAACTTCTTTAACACGAAAAATGTAGTTAATAACTCGACGACCCATATCTTCGGTTATTTTCACGCCTCAATGATCAGCGCGCACAATTCCATGACCGTACGAGGATGTTTGGAAAAAAAGTATTTTCCTTTAGAAATCTCCAAAGAAAATAATCACACGAATTCAAATGAGAACTGTTCGGGGACCACACAATACGATTAGGAAATCGGTTTGAAATGACAATTGCGTTAAAATTTTCATGCAGAATGTATAAAACAACCTTATCTGTGTGTGGTCTGGCTCAATCCTGCATGAATCCTCGTTTTCTAATTGAAACACTTTTGCAAAAAGCTGAGGAGCAAAATTATTACACAGCATCTCTAGATAAGTTTACCGTTTTATTTTTTTCAAAAAATAATGGCCTTTATTACCCCATGACTTGAGATAGTGGCCCATAACGTAATTCTTTGGAGTGTGATGCACCTTTTTATGAAGAACGTGTGGATTTTCAGAAGCTCAAAAACACACATTTTGTTTATTAACAACCCCGTCTACGTGAAAATGTGCCTCATCTGAAAACCAAATATTTTTCAACAATACGTCTTGGTTCACAGCCCGTTCAGCGAATGTCATTATTTGATGTTTGTTGTCAACAGTTAATTTAGACAACACTGTTATTTTATATGGATAAATGCAAATCGGTTTTTAAAATTTGCTGCACAGATGACCTAGAAATCCCAAATTGTGCTGCTGTTTTTCTTGTTGATTTGCCCGAGTTCTTCAGCAACGGTGCTCTGACAGCTTCGTGATTCTGTAGAGAATGAATACCGGCAAGCCGCTCGCGTACTAAACCATCACTATTAAATTTTTCGTAATTTTTCTACTTATTATTTTAAATGAGTGCGACCACTGAGTTTGAAAATGTACACGAAACCGCCTTTGTGTAAGTACCACACTTTTCGTTTCATTATAACACAGACTTTACGCGTTGTTTCAACAGTCAGTCTTCTTTTGTCAGCCATCTTGGAAAGATACAAAAACAACGCCCTAGGAAAGAGAAGAAACTAATATTCATTAAGTGCTGTCACTTCTGCCAACATAAAACACATTAATAATTATTAACTTAAAACAATTATTTCCAACACAAATTTTGGATCATTTCGTGCGCCACTCTGTATAAGTAGTTTTTAAAACTATTTTTAATAAACAATCAATGCATAAACTACTTCTTATATTCCTGTTGGTCTTGTACCATGCTCTTATTTTTGTTTTTTTAAGAATTTTTTTCAGGTTTTATGGGATTTTTATGGTTAGATGTTCTCGTGATCTGAATTTAGTAGAAGGCACAGTAACACAAGATAGAAAGGAGTGATGATTGAATCAAGTTTGATATATTTACCTTCCGAGTGTATACATAAACTGGTATACAATATAGTTCAGACCGCAAACTTCATTTGTTTCGAACAATTTCGAGCCGAACAAATATTATTATTAACTTTATACTTTAATTTTTCCACAAATATTTTGAAATGAGAAGCTAATTAAAATATTCTATATTTAATATGGGTTTTTCAGAATCATTAGTTTATAATATTATAAATCACGCAATGAAATATAGAAGCTACTGCAAATTCCAACAATAATAAATATAAATAAACTATTCTAAATGAATAATTTTACCAAATTAATTCTTGGTAAAGATAGTAGAAAAGCTGTATTAGTGGAATAGCTATAGGGTAAATTCCACTAAGAAGAAGAAGAAGAAAAAAAAGAAAATTAATTTAACTATTTAGAACATTGTTTTCGTAAGATAGCATTTTTATACAATATATTTTACTAAATAAAGATGAGAAAAGATAAGCCACCAAATATCTTTACTGAACAATAAATACTAAAATAAATTTCTCTTATATAATAAACGTTAGAATATCTTACTTACTTCATGCATCCATACACACACTGAATATTTTAATTTTGAAAAAAATATAATACTAAATTATAAATGAACTCCAAAATGTTCTTATCCACAAAATTCTAATTTATTTTATTTCATTTACATGATATTTCTTCTTTTTTTTTTAATACCCTTCAATATTCTTATCTTGTTATTACAAGAGCCGATTTTGCAAAACATAAAAAAACATAAGCAATCAGATATATCTTATTTTTAGACCCTAATTTTTTAAAAGTTTATTACTACAATTATAAAAATAAATTAAATAACTTGAATTTATTTTTGAATATGTGCCCGTACTGAAAAGATCTTTGGAAAATACGAGTAGAAGTGGAAGTTAGTTTTAATTAACGTAATAATAATATGCTATTTTTCCAATGCACCAGTGAAAAAGATTTACAGACTGTAAAGAATTACAAAATACAAATTTTCGAACGCTGAATCCCAATACCTATAAAACGGGAATTCCTGCAAGTAGTTTTAACAAAGAACTTTTAATAAACAACATTAATAAATACTATTACTTACAAACTAATATAAAAAGTAAAGAGTTATTTTAAATTCCAAATATTAAAAATGTTTTTTGACATGTATACAAAGAAAGAAAACGAAACAAAATTAGGTTTTATAAAATTTTACGGGTCTCTATCCAGTCCCGTTATATGACCACCATACTTAGGCATGACCAAAGAGTTATATGCCAATTAGTGGCTTTAAAAATAAATTTATTCTATGAACACAATACATCCCTTACTTGGTATGTCTTTCGTAACATTTACGTCAAACTCAAATTATATACACAACAAAAACAATGAAAATAGATTATAAAACTCACTTAGAATTTATTAAACAAAGAATATTGTATGAAAAATAATATTTTTTTAATGAATAATCATATCAAATATGAATAATCAAATAATGAATAGTTCAGTCTTTGTTATCTTTCTTAGTAAAATTATATAAGAAAGATGTTTTTTTTTACAAACGTAGTGTACTATTTGACAAATAGTGTTCATTGAATCATCTAAGTATTTTATAAAAGACTGGTCGGAGGCTTTCTCCGATCAACATTCACCACCAGGTGGATCTCCAGCCTATGGTTAAGTATTTAGATGTATGAGTGGGGAGGGTCATTGGTAATTTTAGATGTGCCAAAAAGCTGAGAAGACAGTGACGGTGGGCTCGTAGACTATTACGGAGGGTAGCTGGACCTTGTACTTCTAAGCGGCGGCTTTACGCCTATGTAGTTGTGTCCGTATTGTTTTACGGAGTCCCGGTATGGCGCAGGGCCATGGAGGTTGAGCGTAACCGCTACTTACGTGACGGGGTGCAATTATGAATTGCCCTACGGGTGGCGGCGGCTTAAAACTCCATCTTAACTGATGCTGTGTTGGGACTTGCTGGTGTGGTTCGTCTGCAGCAACTGGCGGGCCGCAGAACAAGGGTGTACAACGGGGAGGGGGACAAAACTATGATTGATGAATGGCAGATGAGGTGGGACATGTCACCAAAAGGTCGGTGGACTAACCGATTGATTGGATAAGTTCGGCCGTGGTTTGGGAGGAAGTTTGGTGAGCTGAGCTATTGACTCACCCAATTTCTGACCGGCCACGGTACTTTAAAAACATATCTGTACGGGAGGAGGAGGCCTGATGACGAGGGGTGTCTACACTATGGCGAGGAGGACACGCCCGAGAATGTGGTGTTTCCATGTGGACTGATGATCGTATGGTATGAGTTAGTGGGGGGTCCACTGAGTATGGAAAATGTCATCGGTAAGATGTTGCAGAGCGATCGTCACTTCTCTACGATGGCTACCTATGTAGCTGGAGTAGTTAAACGAAAGAACTGGGGAGCGAGGGGATAGGGAACAGCCCTGTGTGGAGTTGTCGTTCGTCTGGGCTTGCTCGAGCGGGCGGCGGCGAGGATGCTGGGGGACTCTCGTATCCCTGAGCTAAGAAGAGACCCGGATAACTTGAAGCGGACTGATCAGGAAGACCAAGTAAGCTGTATTAAAGTCCGTGCTCTGGCAGGGAAACGAAATGGAGGGCTAGAGGGTGATGAAAAGAATCCTGGGAAGTTGTTGTACGTCCGCGCTTGTGTGGATAGGCGATGCCCATCCACACGGGGACTCTGGATCCCTAGAGCTCAAAGGTACCTCTCAGGGCAGTCAGTAAAATGCGGATCTGGTCTCGAGAGGAGAGTTGGTGAGATAGGCGGTTTAGTCGGTAGGGCGCAGGCACGCATACGCACTTTTAATATCTTGCGGAACCTGTTAGCGAGTCCCACACTTCGCCCGTAAATGGGGTTCCTCCGACTCGCCAAAAAAAAAGTATTTTATAAAAGACAGTAAAGACTGATTTAGACTGATTTAGTAAAGACTGAAGTAGTATATAGATATCTTGTAAAGAAAATAAGTTGTCTAAGTCAAGGGATATTATGTCAGACTCAAACTTACTTCAAAATAAAAAATATTTTACGAATATAAATGCCTAAAACTAGGTAAAAAATAATAATAAAAAAATGAAGCAAAAAAGCCATATAATTTAGTAAAACATCATCCCTTTTAAATATATGATGGATAATCAAATACCATGATGAGATTTAATCAAATTAAGTTCATATGGTATCAAGTTGATATTCCAGAACAGTATAACGATTACTTGTATGCTAACGCAAATATAACAAACATTTTGAATGAATTCTTCCTATAATGATTCAACTACCAGAGCAAACAGACTTCTTTTATACAAAATAGTTAAAAATTTTAAACTCATTTTAGAAATGATATCTAAAGAGAATATAATATATAAAAACAGTCTACTTATCTTGGTATTATAGATTTCTAATATATAAATGAGTAACGTATGTAATTAATAATTACGCAATTTATAAACGTTAGTTTATTTATTTTCAATTTTATTTTTTTTGTCTATATTTTTATTTACAATCTGTTTCATATCATAGATAAATTTCATTATATATATATAAATATATGAAAAGGATTGCAAAAATGTTTAATTATGTTTATCAATTAATGAATAAATTTACTTCCGTATTACAATAAAAATAATAGCCTGTACAAAAATAAATTAGTGTTACTAAATATGGAATAAATAAATGAATAATCAAAAGTAGTTTCCAAATTTAAAAGAAAAATTTCTGTATAAAATGTGCAATTGTTATTTCTGCTTGGAATCCAGCTAGAAGAATGCTGCTGTTGTTGTTGAACATGCTGAGCGATAATGACTCGTTAACGTGTCATACTAAACTATATTAAAAGATTAATAACGCGTTGACGTGTCGAATTTTTATGATATTTTACATTGTTGTTATTCGAGTGCAAGCAGTAATTTTGGATAGCTTATATAGTGCTGACACACAGAATCGTTTTTTTTTTCAATTTAATTGTTAAAGAAGACCGTAAATATTTCAACTTAATAATATTTTAACTTATTCTTTCATATTGCTCATTTTGACCTCGCGATTTCCACATTTCTTGTAATAATTTAAAGAATCTTTGTTCTTTTTATTTAAAAATATTAAAGTAATAAAATATAAATATATAGTATTATTTTAATCATGGTGATCAGACGATGAAATAAAAAAATAATTATCTAATTGAAAATAATAACATTATGTATATCATAGACAGAACTAGTTGCGTTAGAGTAGGAGTCAAGTATTAATAATTCTTTTTTTTTTCATTTTGCCGAATTTAATATTTTCTTAACAAAGAAGCATTTTCTTCAAGGAAATATAAAACAACTGCTATAGAAATTAGGATATGACACGTGGGTAAACTGCGAAAAAAGGTAGTGATGCGTAACAAATCATATAAGTTTTTTTATGGACAGACGGCTCAGGGTTAGCGAATACATCCACCCGATTTGTCTAGTGGTAAATGCGTCTTTCCAAATCAGCTGATTTGAAAGTCAAGAGTTGTAATATTCAAATCGTAGTAAAGGCAGTTACTTTTATACAAATTTGAATACTAGATCGTTGATACCGTTGTTCTTTGGTGGTTGGGTTACACAATTAACCACACATTTCAGGAATGGTCGAACTAAGACTGTATAAGACTACTCTTCATTTACATTCATACATATCATCCTCGTTCATCCTCTGAAGTAATACATGACGGTGATTCCCGGACGGTAATTCCCTTCACGTTTAACAGGATAAGGAATGGGTTATCCAATACACTTGTTTTCCCGCGCCACCCTGAACGTATTAAATTGACATACTGAAAATATATCAAGCTCTTTATTATATAATACACAGCATAATTCAATTCATTATGCAGTGCGAATAAAGTGAGACCATTACCTTATGATTTTATAATTTATTTTTATTATATTTGAAATGTATCAAAGACAATATGTGTGTGAGAAAGGGCATGCCGGCGTTCGGTAACATTTGCCGATGCTTAAACCAGCGATTTTAATTGTTCGGCCGATTTTTATTGTTCAGCTTACTTTTTCCAGTGTTGGAATCTCCATATTAACAGTAAACCTTCTAAAGAAACATAAGTATTGTGATGTAAACAGACTCTTATTTGAAACTAGGAAATTCCAAACGTTGTCATAACTTCCTTGTTTAATTAAATGTGGATTGATAGACATGTTACATAGGTTTGAAAGATTTTGCGAAAGTGATAAATATTTAGAAGAACATTAATTTTTTTAATGAAAAGGATTATGTTACAAAGTTCATTGTCAAAGTCGTGCCATTAATAAATATATGTACGTGTTATTTTTATCGAGTCATAGGGAAGTTCTAAAGTAAATATTTTGTAAGAACCTTATTCCGCTACAGAACTTGAGGTAATGTGGTGTAACTGTAATTTATTATTTATTATTAAAAATGTATTTGTTTAACGATTATCGGCACCGGTTTTAGAAACATAAATATTAAAATAATATTAAATATTTTCGTTTTACAAAATGGAACTTCTGTAAAATAGTGTTCATTAAGGTAGACTTTCAAGTCCTTTACGTTTTAAATATACATCAACTATTTACCGAAATACAAATCATTCAGTCTAGTTACGAGTGTACCATCGTATACTGATGTAACAACCGCTAATATAAAATGTGCAATAAATATTTTGATATTCAAGAATACCGGAATAAAATAATTATTTGAAAGTTGGCTCAAAGCGAATTCTGTTAAATTAAATTTATTAAAAATTAAAATATTTTATCTTGTTCAGTTACGAGTTATACGTATATCAAAACTTGATAAAATAGATGTTAAATCCTACATAGTATTTTTAAAACTTACGGTATTAGAAAATTTAAACGGAAAAATAACTTTGTTACATATTAAGGGGTTTTTCGATTTACTTATTTATAGTATTGCAGATTAAAAATCGTTTTTGTACACCGTACTTAATTTATTCTACGTTTTAACACAGTTTCTACTGGGAATTTACTTAGAAATCGAATTATTTTATCTCAAAATATTTCTTTCTTTCACTCAGTTATTTACATAAAGTCTTCATAGATTAACCACTAGTCCGACGTTAGAAACAAACCGATTACGATAGCAGTATACCCTGTGGGGCGTTGACATCAGCTAAGCTTAAATTACATCACACATACAATTAGTTGCCATGTCATTCTTTATTACTCGATGAAATATTGAGGCGGTTGTTGCCGGATTCCGCCAGTTGCGAGGTAAGTAGTGTTATTGATTTTTTTCAAGTAGAAGGAATATCTACAGCCGATATTCACCGTCGCCTTCACGTGATTTATTGAGATAATGCAATGAATGATATTTCTGTAAGAGAATGGTGGAAGAAATTCATGATTTTGAGAACACTAATGTTCATGACGAAAAAGACAGCGAATGAATTCTGTTCGTGATAAACGCCACTTTACAGCTGATCTCAATGGAAATTCTGGTTAGATATTTAAATCCACACTTAACAGAATTATTATATACAAGTTGGGTTTTTATAAGTACTATGAACGATATGTACCTAAACAACTTACAGATGCTCACAAAATGAAAAGAGTGACAGCGAAATTGATTTTTCTTCAGCAATAGCAGAATAAAGAAATTGAATTTCTTGACATCCCAACCCATAGGGGAAGACACCCGACACCCGCCTTGTGACGCTTCCGGTCGCCGCAGCCCCCCTCCCCATTCATAGCCCTGATGGGCTTTAACGGGAGAATTTCTTGACAGTACTATTACTGGAGGCGAGACATAATGCAGTTCATCAATTGATTCAAAAATACAGTCTAAATGGTGAATGCTCATACATTCGCCAACAAGCCCAAACAGATTCAGTCGAATCAATTAAAAAAATAATGGTAGCTTGGGACCGTAAAGAAACTTTTGTTGGCAGAATTTATGAAGCCAAGTACGAAAACCGCAGAAATTTATTGTGAAAGGTTGACAAAGCTTAGCAGAGCAATACGAATAAATGGCGAGATATGCTAATAAAGAAGATTGATTCTTTACATAACAATGCACCCCACACACTGCCGCCATTAAGGGTGGACTAGACATTTTACCATTCCCCTTATAACTGATTTGGCATCGTCTAGTTTTAATTTTTTTTTTCAAAATTGAATATATTTTGAAAAAAAAATACCACGTGTCTATTCAACACTTCAAAAGTAATGATGAACACATGGAAAAAGTCTAGGAATGGACTTGTACTTTGGCGGTGCCGTTCTTTGACGTTAAAGAGGAATAGATAAGCTGGTGTTTAGATACGAAAAGTACTTGAATTTTGACAGGGACTATGTCGAGAAGTAATGTAAGTGTATATGGAATTTTTGCATATAATAAACTTTTATTTAATTTTGTTGTTTTTTTATCACTCGATTGGAGATTAATTTATAAACAGCCTTGATATTACAGGTGAAAAATAGTCCACGTTTGGATTACCATAGTTATTTTATTTCACGATTTACCTTATTTACGAATAGACAGAATCATTTTTGGAGTCAATTGTTTTAAATTCAAACTATTTTTTTATTAACAATTTTATAACAAAACTATTACTCCTTACTTTTATATTTTATCCTTTATCGGAAATTAACATTTTTATCACTTAGAGCATTTACTTTTATGACTTGCTCTTTTACTTTATGATGATCATAAATCATTTGAGGCAGATTACAGTTACCACGTACATAACAAAAGAAGTAAAGATTTCTTACGATTAATTCAGGTATTGAGGTGATCTATTTGAAAATAACCTTTAATATGTAAGGAGATAAGTCTTTTCAGTAATTTCACATTGGATAACACACTTAAATAAAAAAACGAATTTTGAGAAATATAAAAGATTTTTTTAAAATTTATTTTGCGAGATGTGGTCTAATTCTATAAATTAATTTTATTTGGCAAATAAAGAAAATTTAAAAAAATAAGAACAAAATTAATAACTTTATAAGAAATAAATAAATCTAATGTAAAATTCAGTAATAACAATTTATTGTAAAAATCGTTACTTAATGTGCATAAAAATATTATCTGTTTAAATTTCGCAAATCAACGACACGTTCTACATGTTTTATAAAGAGATTTCCTAATTTATATTTACTATTTTTAATTTATATTTATGTTAAACTTCAATAAAAACACATATGTATAGATTATTAGGTTTTATTCTATTATTTGTAGTTATAAATTAAAAAATAACTAATATATTAAGAATTTAATTAAAAAATAAAATTGAATTGTTATTTAACATAAAAAAATACGTTTAATGAATTATTAATTTTGAAAGACCAACCGAACTAAATTTAGCATAAAATTATTTTAAGATTACGTTGTATAAAAATTTACTTATAAATTTTTGTGCTCACGTTACGTCTGTTTAAAGTATCTTCCCGTTTGTCCGGTATGAAACTATATTTGAATGGCATAATTTAGATTATTTATTCCAAGAGGCTTATATTTGTTAGGGCTGTGTTCTGTATATAACATGTCTGATATTGTTTTGAATTTATTATAATAACTATATTGGATCGATTTGTTCTTATTTTTTAATTTTTTTTAATTTACGGGCTACTTATATTATCATAATAAAAAACTCTTCCTAAAAATCTCCGAAACAAAATAAAGTTTTGCAGACCAACTCATAGAAATAAAAAAAAAATGCACCAACGTTAACGTCTATTTAATCTAACCTACACGACCGCAATAACAGACCGCAAACCTTAACCAACTTTAAATTATAAAATATGCAAACCCACAAAAGAGCAGATGTACTAACTAAACAGTTCAAATTGTAATCCCCCTCAAATCTTTTCCACCAAATACTAAAGTTAATATTTTTCACCAGATTTTAAATCCTAAATTTTCTTAACTATAAGAAACTACAACCAATTTAAAAAAAAAAAAAAATAATAATATATAACTTCTTAAAGAAGTTTAAGAAAGAGTTATATCCTAGTAAGTAAAACTAACTTTATGACTTGAAGTTTTAATTTTTTAAATTACATATAAATTTTTGTAAAATTTGTTAAGAAAAAATGTATTTCTTAGAAGTACTTATAAACCTGAACTCAAACTATAAATCTGAGAGTGTAGTAATGCAAATTTTCAGTAAAAAAAAAGTAAACAACTTTACTTTTCATTTAGATTATTTTGATTAAAACATGATGTATAAAATTTATATTTTAAAATACGGCAGATAATTTTTGTATTTTAAACTTTTTAAAAAGATTATTAGCTAAAAGAAACATTTAAAAAGGTATAAGTTCCTTGAAACTATTCAAGAGTTAAATTCTGCAGAAAAGGAGATGTCACCTACAATGTACATGTAAAAGTTATATTGGATACGTTTTTCATACACTTTATAAAAAGTAAAGTATAATATTGTTATTTAATTTACTATGTAAAAGTACATAAGACATACATACAGTAAATTTAAAGAAATAAAAGAACTTTTAAGAATTCAAAAATTTCATTTCGTACGATCAAAGTTTACAAATATCTAGTAGTCAGATAGAGAATGAACTGTAAAGTACATAAACTTTCGTTTACGTGAATTTTGTGAACTTCAGATGACTGATAAAACTGCTTATTTTTCAGTCCGCGCGTTTTGTACTGATAAAAATTTTATAACTTATAAAAATATAATAACAAAGTGTACGTTCGGTTTATTATACAACTGCAAATATATGTTCAAATTAGCCGCTGATTTATATTAAAAGAAAATTAATAAATTCAAATATATATATATATACGAATAATAAATTCTGTTTTCATTTGGAAGAAAGGAATGAATTAATTACTATAATATGAATATTTTCAAAATTTTTAAACGAGCCGTCTTGAAGGAGGGCTATAAACTGCTGACCACATTTTTCATAACCATTGAAATCAATATAAACCGAATAAAAGACATTGTAATTTACGTTTTTAGAATATTTATTTGATATTTGCACGTGTTAGAATGATAAAAACAATTTTGTTTCGTTTAACGTTAACACGGCTATCCCAAATATTTGAAAACGTTAATTATATTCTATAAATCTGAGATTGATGCTTTTATTCGGGTAACGTGTAATTTTTTTTTTTTTAATAGTATACGACTATATAATAATGAGAACAACAGGAAATAGCTTCACCCTGCCACTGAATAGTATTTATATACCTATGAAACGCTTGACAAAAATTAAAAATAACGTGCGTAAACAACAGTACGTCAGTGCTGATATAAATGCGTTATAAAAAGAAATATATATATTATATATGTATATATATGAAATAAATTCCTTATTTTATATTTTTAAAGTTTTAACATGATATACGTATAAGACCTGGATATACATGTACATCAGGACGATGACTTCTATCTCAGAATATCTGAAAGAAAACCTTTATGAAGAATTATTTTATTATAAACAACCAAGATGAGTATAAATACGGAAAAAAGTTAAATGGAAACGGAGATAATGTAGATGTCACGTAAACTTCTACTAAAAAGGCCGGCTGGATTATTTAAAACGGATGAAACATAAAAAGATACTGAAAAGAAGGAACGGACTTGTAGTTTATAGATGTACGATAAAGTTGGAATCTTTGGATGATATATATGAGAAAACAGTGTGCAATAACAAACGGACAGAACAAACGGAAATTTTTCCTGTGACAAAATATAAACAATAAACATTTATTGAACTGAAATGGTAATAATTTGGATGTGAAAACTGTGACCGTTTCTAATAGGAAATTAATATTTTGCCTGAAAACATTCCCTTTTTGCATGTGAAATAGAAGTAAAACTACAGTAATATGTGAATTCACATATTTAAATGAAAGTTTTATTTAGGTGTAAAATGTATAAACTGGGTTGTATATAAAAATAAAGTATCGTTTATAGTGACATCGAATAAAATGACATATTGGATATAGTGGTCAAAATGATGTCTCTTGGTATGCTGTTAATACATAAATACAATTTATAATTACATCGCTGTAGAGACATATGCGTATTTTGCCACAGAAAAAAATTTATGTTTATTACATTTAATTGTTTCCTTATTTACAACTGGATTTCTCTTCTTTTTTTTAATAAGTGAATACTGATGAAATATAACTTTCGTTTTCTTATAATGCTACTGTATGCTTTTTAAACCACAAATATTAATAATTTAATGACTAAACACATCGCGAACTGTATAGTATTGAATTTCTTTGAAGAATTTTCACAAAGTAGAAAATTTAAGTCCCCACCTCTGTATGTATTCAAATGTAAAGACAAACATTCAAATTATTGTTTTCTTTATTTATAAATGCTGAATAATTTTAATTACTTTATATTTTATAAACATATACAAATTTATAAATAAACACTACCTAAACAATACATATTAAAAATCCCAAATCGTATTTCAATTTTTATAGTTTTTAAATTCAGAACAAGCGTGATAACGAGTTGACGGTACATATAATACTTATAATTTTAAATAAATTTGTATAAAATTCGACAGTAAATAATGAAGCCTTATAAATTTTTAGGTTAAGTTATATCAATTTTCATGCAAATTAAACTACATTTTAATGGGTAATCGTAAAAATTAATGCGTTATAGTAAATAATGTTTGTGTTCAAATTTTACAATAGCGGAGACTAACGAAAGAATATGTAAAAGATTAAGATACGAGTATTTATTAATTTTTATAATAGTGCAATTTGATGAAAATTTATTTAAAGTTTGGCTCTTCATCACATTCACTTAAAGTACACAAAAAACAATGAAATATGACCCAATACGTTTCTAATCCACCCAGAGCCAAGCCGATAAAAAATAACCGATGGCAATTGACATTCTTCCAAGCACATCGCAGATTATACTTATAATTCTCCGCCCTCCAGAGATTACATCAGGAACTAGGCAATCAAAATATCGTATTTTTTAAACGAATCATGAGTATGAATACGATTAACCAATCAAAAAGCACTAAATTCCACATATCACAATTCTAAAAGCCATAGATTAATTATCTCAGTAAATTTCAACCAATCGTATTCATTGTTTTTTAAGCAATCATAAGGTGAGAGCAATTCTTATCATTATCAGGCACAAAATTCCAACCAATCGCATTCATTGTTTTTTAACCAATCGTAAGGTGAGAAAAATTCTTATCATTATCAGGCAAAAAATTCCAACCAAACGTATTCTTTGCTTTTTAACCAATAATAAGGTGAGTGTAATTCTTATCATTATCAGGCACAAAATTCCAACCAATCGTATTTTTTGTTTTTTAACCAATCATACGGTGAGAGTAATTATTTTTTTAATACACAACATATCAATAACAAAACTTTCAATGCACATAACATAATTATCTTGCCACGTCGTACAGTTTATAAATACAGCTACAGTGGGTATGTGTGTGATTTTCAGTTACACATTGTAAAGAAAATTGGAAGAATCTGCGATCAGTTTTGGTCAGAAACGGCAAACATCCTCCAAGTGGTGAAGGCAGAAAATCAAGTAAACTAAACTATTTACATGATTATATGCAGTTCATAATTCCATACATAAAACCTTCAGCCCCCCTGACCGGTTGATGTGACAAACCAATCCAATGAAAACCCCGTTTCACAAATAAATGAAGCTGAGGAACTTTAAATGAGATTACAACAAACATCTTTGGTAAAAAAAATTGAAAACCAATGTTGAATGAAATCGATAAAGCCTTTCTTGGCTACTTTCAACATAAACAATCCGGTAATGGCGGTTGTCCTCGAAAATATTTCTTACTAAGTCTTCTGTCTGAGGTTAATAAACTAACTGAAGCACAATTTACAATTTTTAATAGATCAGCATTTACATTGTTAGATGAAATGAACGTGTTATTTTTCCCATCATCGCTATCTTTCATCTCTTTCCTGTGCATCAAACAATTCATCAGTATTCTCTCCTGAAACTCCTATGCCACCTTCAGATTACGATGTTAACAGTGTTCATTTGCTTAATTTATAATAACAGTTAAAATTGTATGTTTTATAATTGTTTCATTTTGTACGTACATGATGTTACATATAAGAAGTAATTAAGTAAAAAATTATTGATTTTCAAAATCGTTTAATTTCATTAAAGAATACTACTCACCTGGATGTTTGTTAGCAATCTTTCCTCAATAGGAATACAGGGTCTGTAATGTGTATCTTTTAGTAATTATAGGTCCTACTAGCTCAAGCAACAGCTTGAAACTTTCTTTTGACATTCGGTAAAACGACTTGAATTTGTTTTCATTATACGAGAGTTCCTACGCGCACACAAAAGCTCCTCTTACGTTGTTTTCTCTTTTTCCTGTACAAATAATAATAAGCTATAATTACATTTTCGTCGCTTGACATTTTGCAAATTAAATACTGTCAAGTGATAAATTTAGCAAAGCAAAATAATTTTCTGGTCGCGTATCCATGGTATGCGAACATGCCCGACGCAACCGATTTTTCAGTCGCTTTCAATATTTTACATTCCAATTGCTTCAAGGTTTCGAAGCGGTAGCATCGCATTGGTGGGAGATCGGCCTCAGTTTCCTCCCCTTTCCTTCCCTATCTGTTTGTTAGCACTGTGAAGTTTTCTGTTGTTCTCATTATTATATAGTCGCTCCTATTTAAAAAAAAAATTACACGTTACCCGAGTTAAAGCATCAATCTCAGATTAATAGAATATAATTAACGTTTTCAAAAATTTGGGATAGCCGTGTTAACGTTAAACGAAACAAAATTGTTTTTATCATTCCAACACGTGCAAATATCAAATAAATATTATAAAAGCCTAAATTACAATGATGTCTTGGTTTATATTGATTTCGGTTATATATTGATTTCAATGGTTATAAAAAATGTGGTCAGCAATTTATAGTCCTCCTTCAAGATGGCTCGTTTAAAAATGGTGAAAATATTCATATTATAGTAATTAATTCGTTCCTTTCATCCAAACGAAAACAGAATTTATTACTCGTGTGTATATATATATATATATATATATATATATATATATATATATATATATACAGAATGTATTACGAAGTTTTCTTGGGACTTTCATAACCTATTCCACTCCTAAAAATAATGGTAAAAGTTCATATAAACATATGTTCTAAAATGCTTTGTTTGGAGTTATGGCTAGTGAAATATTTCACTCGGATTTCAGATAACACGGTGAAATGAGGTCGTACTGAAATTTTTAGTTCGTTAATTAAGAGGCAGAATTAGTGATTCTTTGCTTTTTGACCTGAAAAATCGAATAAAATATTTCATAGAACCGTATCTGCAATAGGTGTTTAGAAATGTGAGGTAAAAACAATAAATTGGGGTAAAATTCCCTGTTTTATGTTTGACGTACAATAACTTTGTTAAAGAGATAATAAACATAAATATTGTAGAGAATTTAATTCTGAAGAAAACGGGATATAAGTTGAATAAAACAAAGAAAAATTGCAATTTTATTGAGAAAAACTACCTTAGACAAAAATTCATTATATGTTTATAATAAAAATTCAAAAACGAGCCCACCATTATCAACACATTTCTTGGAGTGATTTTGCCACTGTTACTGTTTATGCTACGTGATTGGCTGTAGCTGCCTCCGGTTACTAGACTAAAAAAAAAACCTAAAATAAAAATAAAAACATTTTTAAAAAAATGAGAAACGAATTACAAAGATTTACTGGTACTTGAGGATATAAAAATGTGAAATTGTAGTGTATGAAAAAGCCATACTTGATCGGAATTCGAACCCAGGACGTCCGGATGAAAGGCCGAGACGCTACCACTCCGCTACATAGATCGGTAAATATTAATTTTAGTGGAATTTATTATTTTTACTTTTCTGTATCATATATCTAGAGGTTTGCTACAAGAAGGAAGCACGGTAACCAGTTAAAAAATGAGGTATGGTTTTATGCATTTCTCGATGTGATCCAGGGACCCTATTAACTAAAATAGTGGGGGTAGTGTTCGTACGTACTTATGTACGTCTGTCTGTTCACGTTTTGAAGCTTAATAACACTTGACTGGACAGACCGATTTTTTGGAAATTTGGGCAGAGATTTGGGTATAAGGAAAACTTTTTTGGTTAAAGTTTGGGGTAAATATCTGCAGAAGATGGAGTAGATAGTTTCTTTGAAATCAATTTTGTCAAAATTTTGTAAATATAACGTCACTTTATTTTAAGCTTAGTGCATAAATGCATGCTTATCTTACTATTTTTAAAAATATTTCGCCTTAAAATTGGCCACCCTCACCAATACTCGAAAAAAAAACTATTTTTTTATTTATTGCATGTTTTTTAACCGATTTTTGTTTTTCCGACAGAAAACAATTCAGTGGTGAATGTCGTCCAAAATTAAATAATTGGGGGAAAACCTAGATTGGGAAGCTGATCGAAGTTTAAGAATACAGATTTTTTTGATCTTTTTAAACCTTTTCATATGTCATCATCTTTCCACAATATAAGAATAAATAACCAATGCCAAGAAAGTATAGCAATTTTGTTGTCAGCTTTGTAAAATTTATTACGTATCTCGTAATGGTTCAGGTAAATTTTTATTATTAGTTAATCAATTGACTTTTTATCAGAACGAAGTGAATTGTCTGAGACTGAAAATGAAGTTTTCATCTAGCCTGTGATACATATCCTTATTGTCGAATTTACTGATGATTTAAGAAAATTTTCCAATAATAATCAAGGTTACGTCACAAAAGATCCCTAAAATAATGAGCAGACGTTAGTCATATCTATTCTGCAGACTGAAACACATATATTTTACTAGCACATTTTTATTCTTAAACTTATAAAAAAGAAATAGTCAAATAAATAAGAAAAAAATAATAATTTTAGGATTACAATAAGAATATTCATTTTTAAATTAAAAAATACCGATTGAACTATTAATAAACATTTAGTAACCAGTTAAAACATTAATTTAGTTTTTTCAGGTAATTCGTTATCCTGATGCTAATTTGAAATCAAGAGGATTTTTAATCGGAGCATCAAATCTCTATACAAAATCGAACACATGTATAATATTATTTTAACGCTATCTCACGGTATTTCAGTTCCCTGGAATTACCTTATAATATAATGAATTTAAAAAAAATCATAGCGTTATTTTTAAAAATAATTTTAAATATTAAAATAAAGTGAAAATCTATAAAATAATTATCACTAGTTTAGAACAGATTACATTATAGTAAGATAAAATTCTATAATTCTTATTATAGACATATTTTATAAATTCGAACACTTTATCACGAGTATGATAAAAAATGAAAACGCCAATTTAAACCGGTATATTAATGCCTCAAATCGTCATAGCAGTGACATTTGAATTCTTAGCTATAGATATTTGCCGGAAATCAACGATTTTTTATCGATAAATCCTTCATCGAAAACTATTTTCCATTTAACGAAAGTTCAAAATGAAAGTAAATTATTCTATCGTTTCAGGAATAGAAATGTCAAAGCGAAATTCCAAAACATTCTTCACAATTTAACTTGCAAAATATGTTACGGATAATAAATTTAAGTTCACCTTACATAAAAAACAAAAAATGTATGAAAATTGAATTTTTGTAATAAAATTAAAAATAGTAAATAAAACTAACTGAATTAAACTGAACAATGTGATATTAAACCTCTTTTACCTTCCACCAGATCATACCAGACTTGTATCTCTTCCACAGAATTATTGACGTGAACGACAAATTCCAATCTACATCAACAGAATAAAAATGACAAAGAAGGATGAAGCTTGAAAAAAAAAGATGGATGAATCCAAAACAATATTATTTAACTATATATATAAAACTCAAGGCAGATGATAGATTCACAGTTTTCTCAGATATCGAGCACTTTTATCGATATTTAATCCATAACCAGTCTAGACATTGGAGAAATTTTCTGCAGATGATTCAGTAATATTTTTCCCAATGTAAGTAAAAGCTATAAAAAGCGGCTCCTGCTGCTGAGTCCGCCGGCCAGGGCGATTGAAACCCGGCAAGCTAGAGCGGGAAGGTAGTGTCCGCGTCCAGCGGCTCCCTCGACGGGCCGGCTAGGCATGCTGCTTCGGCGGGGATGTTGGCATCCTATGGGGTGGGAGGCCTCACGTTGAAGCGGCCAGGGAACTTCTGCCTTCTTCCATGTTCTTCTTCTTGATCTTCTCCAGGTGGTGGTCGACGATGAATTAAAAATTCACTCTCGTGTACGCTCATTTATTGGAGCTTAAGAAAGGTGGGGCCGCAGCGCTTCTATGGTGGGAGAACTACGGGGTCATGTGCACGGTAGGAGTGATGATTGTACAAGCGCGTACGTGTAATTTACTCCCGCTGACACTTGAGCTGCTACCGTTGCCGTCCGCCGATATATGTAGTAACAATATATATACTAGGGGGATTTGCCCAGAAGATCAATTACGTTTTGAGTTATTACAATTTTTATATTTGTATCATATTTCTTATAATTTTATAATATAGGGAAGATATATTATATATATATATATAGTCATCATGAGAATGAACAATAAAGGGTTTCGACCATTCGACCAATTCTGATTAAATTAAACTAAGATGTCGGGAAAATAATACGACTACATCAATGATCTGGTTAATACTCATTATACGCTAAATTTTAAGCAATAATTTTAGGCAATACATACATAAATAGTGTATGCATTCAAATGTTATTGGGGCTTGCTAATGATAATAAATCCTAGATAACGGTTTTTTAAAAAAATTAATTTTTCAGTCGGTGAAATATATTTTCATACGCATTAAACATGCCAAAATCAACTTTTTGCAAACAATTATGACTGAATGAATATATACGATCGTGTTTGGTTACTTGCAGAAAAAACTCAAAACATTATAATCGGTACACTAAGTTAATTAAATTAAGTAATAATTATTAAAAGGATTTTTTAAAGCAAAGAAATATACATAAATATTTTCATAAAAAATTAATCTTGACCCGAAATTGATATTTTTAAAAGTCATTTGTAAAACAAAAAATAAAATAAATTGATATAATAATAAAGATAAATCAGAGGAGACAACATAATTTAGTAAAGTTTTGAAGAAGTCGGCTGAAAACTGTAATCCCAAGATGAACTTGAACTAAAGTTTAAAGTTTCCGATCCCTACCTTAAAGCCCAAGACGTGTTATATTTTCCTTTACTGAAAAATTCGCTAAAGGAAAATAATTTGTAACTTTTCAATCACACTCTTAAAGTCACATTTATGCTACTTGTGTTGCATGTTTTTCTTCTTTTTTTTTAGTTGTTTCAGCATAAATTTTATTCAATCCCTTGAAAAACTGCTTATCTTTGGAATTTTTTCAATAAGTATCTAAATTTCCTCCGTTACAAAGTTTGCTTTTAAACTTTACTTTACTGATGAATACATACATTTGTTGACATAACATACGTACTCACACCAACATTTATATCAGCAATTTAAATTTAAATTCCTTCACCGTAACTCACACGTCGTTCGTAACTTGTATGATTAATATAGCTTACTTATTTTAATTACCTCCAAAAATATTCAATTTAGATATTTAAATAAATAACTAATTAATAAATAATTAATTAAATTTAAATTTACTAATTAATTTCCAGTATTTTTCCATTACTAATAATATTTCTTTTTTGGTCTAATACAATAATAAAAATGTCATAATTTAAGGAAAAAACAAAAACGTATCAATTTAACTTAGTTATAAATGTAATCTTACAATTTTTAAGATTTATATATGTTCACATTTTAATTATTATATTTTGTTATATAAATCAAAGTAAATTTATATACTGTTAGTTTTCTTTAGTTGTTACGAAGGGGGAATTCACTTATTTGATGTACAATACTTATTCGTTTAAAATAGAAGTAATATTTTTCTCACAACGGGGGGCATCTATTCATTTTGTTTCTATTTGTTTACAACTATGATAACTAAACTTATTTTTCCTCTGAGTCATTCGTTTTTTTTTTTTAATATTTTGTTTTTTCTATTTATATTTTTACTTTGTTCTAAAAAACAGTAATAACTACTTTCAAATTTATATTGTATCTTTCTCTTTTAGATTTCATTATTGTTTATGTAATATGAATTCGATAAAAAAAAACATAAAGTGATTTTATAAATAATTAATTCAGAATACAAAAACTTCGAGAAGTTTAATTTTTTTTAATAGAACATTTAAATATGCTCAAATATCAAGTAGATGTTAATAACTATGTACCCTTATATACAAAATGTTATTAAATACATAAAAATTAAATTAAAAGAAACACCTGGCCACGCAATTATAAATCAATAAAAAAAATCATATAGAATGTTTGAAATTTTTTTGAGCAGAAGATTACTGTGATCAGAAAAATGATCCATGAAATCATTTAAAATAATAATAAAGTACAGGCCAATAAATAATACAATCCAAGAGAATAAAAATTATATTCCAGTAGTTACACTAAATACGAGAAGTACTACTACATTGGGCAAACAGTATGTACAAACATAAACATATGCAAGCACACATTAAAGTCAACCTTTACAAATTTTCTTATGGAATATTACACAGACGAAGATATCAACTACAAAATTCAAATTTTACTAATAGAATGTCAAAAGTAATACATATGAACAATGTAGGAAATTTGCAAACATACAAAACAAAATAATGATGTAAAAAAACATAATAAATGCAAGAATAAAGCACAAAATATGCGCTAATAAAACATATGTACGCGCACGTATATATGTGTACGCGCGAGTAGTAAGTTTCAATTCAAGTTATATTAGCTTATACTTGAAAATATCTGGGCATAGTTAAAAAGTTAGAAAAAACATAAAAACTCTAATAAAATGGAACACAACTTCACAGCTACACATAATCTAGAAAAATGCTTAATTTTGTGCATTAAAAAAGAAATAATTAAGCAGAAAAACAAACTCTCAATAACGAATTAGATTTTAAAATTCCAAACAACATTATTTATAAATTCCAAACTCTTTGATAATATACTAATTTGATAGAATCAAAGCTTCATGGTATACATGAAAAAAAAAACTAATTGAAACGAAAAAAATACCATTTACTAGTGCTGAAGAACATGATTTATTCAAACGAAGATAAATTTAAAAAACATGATTTTCACAAATGATAAAATGTACTCAATAAACAAATTAATGAAATATAATTTGTAGTAAAAAAAATAAACCCAATTTTACGAAAATCACTCTTGATTCGGATATATGAATAAAAATTTTCATACAGAAATGAAAGATGAACTTCTACACATTATATGACTGATAGATACAATTTTATAAAATAATAAAATCTGGTAATGGTAAAAGATTAAAAAAACACATCATTCTCGGAAAAACCAGACAAGAGTAATACAATATTTGTTCAAACTGACGCAAATAAATTAATTAATTTAATTAATTATCAATTAATTTATTCAGATTAATTAATCAGATTAAATCCCCCAAAAATCTTCCTAGAAAGGTGGTACGGTTAGAGGCAGGCATATAAAAGACCCAGTTCCGGCCTACTGGGTGAACGACCCCCGCGGGGAATGGCATAGCCGCGTCCCGCAGGGTCTCGGTAGGTTAGAGGCAAAGGCAACCTCTGAGGGTGTGCAATGCATTAGCTGGTCCACTCTCCTAGGTATGGGAAAAAAAGAAAAAAAAATTAAAGAACTTCAACATTTTATCAAATTAATAAAATGATTTAAAAAAATCTCAGTACATTATATATAACATAAAAAAAGTTTCTTAAAACAAATACTCCCTGAAATCTCCGTTCTTCAAGTCTTTCCAAATATGCAAGAACGTAACAATCATAAACTTCAATTAATAAACTGTTAAAATGCTTTGTTTAAAAACTTTCCCTTTAAATGGACAACGTTGTCAGAAGTTTCATAAACATAAAAACTAACAAGTACACATTAAAAGCAGCGAAAACTCATAAACAAAAAAAAACCAAAAAAATCCAGCAAAACTTATTACTAGAAATTACCATCATTTGATAAAATAAATCTCCTTATTTACTTTACATGCATTATCAACGTTTAAAAAATAAAGTAATAAATATATCAAAAAAGTAACAGTAAATATTATTCCAAAAAAAATATTTCCTAAACAAATATGATGACTTTGTGTCATTCCTGACTTCCATGATTTCCTATGGTTCACCTACTTCCATTACTCTAGACGAAATCGTTCTGAAACGTTTAGCGTGTGTTTAAAAATGAATATTGAGGTTTTACAGTTACGTAATATTTGTAAAGTTTGTTGACAATGATAAATTATATATGAAATGAATGAGCAACTCAAACAGTTTTTCCTGTAAGTTTTCAATTGACCGCCATTAGTCAAACAGCACACATCCAGCGGATAGGAAAGTTCATCCCATTCATTAATCAGCAACTCTGAATTAAGTGATGTGACAGCTGTTCCAAGCCTGTGTCTCAAGTCGGGTAGATCAGCTGGTGACAGTGGAATATACACTTGATCCTATATAAATACCCAAAGAAAAAAATCGCAACGAGTCACATCGGTCAAACCGCTAGATTGGTTGCCGGGGACCAGAGACAGCCCTGTCATCTTGTTGCCAAATAAAGTTCTGTAGTTCGTACTGCAGTTGAGGAAAAAGCTATGGTTGTAGCATATCAAGATAGTTCATTCCAGACACACTTGCTTTCGCGAAAAAGAACTGTCCGTAAAATTGCAGTCGGAATATCGTAAAAAAATCATTTAGTTTTACGGAGTCTCGTTCAGACTGAAATATTTCGTGAGGATTTTCTGATCCCCAGATGCGCACATTATGAGTGTTTATTTTTCCATTAACATGAAATATTTATTCGTCATTGAATATGACACGATATAGAAAGTCTTCATCGTCACAGTGCATCATTTCATTTGTAAAGCTAGCACGCAAATAATAATCTGCAGAGATTACAGGTTGCGCAATCTAAAACTGATTGAGTTGCTCTTCCAGTTCTTGTGTAAGTAATCAATGTACGTGAAACTTGAGAAATATTACAGGGCTTCCCCGATATTCCTTTTTATTACCCGATATTCATTTTGAAACACACGGTAGAAAAAACAGCTCTTTCACACCAACAAAAAGCTTGACTATATAATTATTGTTTCAGATATGTTGAAAGTAAGTTGTTTTAGCCAAACAACTATAAAACAATTTAAACAAGGAAGTATAAGAAAAATTCAGTATTCATGACTTAATACTACGAACACAATAAAAAAATAAATCATCATGGCTTCTTCGACAAAAAATCAATCAATAAACATTATCAAATATTTAGATAAAACAATGACAGAATCTCTTAATCACACAATTAAACATCTGTTTTTAGAAGAACTAGTCGGTCAGTGATCACTTCACTCGCCCGACCTTCTGGCCAGGAGACTTCGCCCACTGGACGCTCGACGCGTTCGTATTCTCATGTTTGTGAGAATATTAACTATTTTACAGATATTCATTAACGAAAAAAAGATTAGTAATTATATTTAATCATATTTCTGCTGCCATGATGACAGAAATATAATGAAGTAAAAGAATTAAATAACAATGGCTGTTAAATAACAAGCCTAATGCTGTAAAATATTTTATTTTTAATTTATATATTTAGGTAGTATCCACTTCAATACACCCCTCCGGTATCCCTACATTACTCCATGCGAATATTCCATTGTTCGAAACAGTTCTGGAATTCTTCTGTGAGCTCTTTCCTGACGCTTGCCGCTTTTTCTTTCACAGATTCAATGGCCTGAAATCTTGATCTTTTTAATACAGATTTACCTTGGGGAACAGATAAAAGTCGCATGGTTCCAGGTCAGGCGAGTAAGGCGGATGGTCTAATACTGGGGTGTTATATTTGGCTAGAAACGTCTTGACAGACAATGCAGTGTGAGCTGTTGCGTTGTCCTGATGAAGAACCCATAACGTATTCTTTCACAGTTCGCGTCGTTTTATTCTTATTTTTCACGGAGTTGAGCAAGGACCTTGAATAAAGACAAGAATAGTTAACCGACGGTCATATCGGATCAGATTACCATTTTTTCAATATTTTTATCCGTTTTAGACGTGAAAGGGCGACTCCGGTGAACATCATCTTCTCAGCCATCTCGGACAGGATTAAACCGCTCAAAATCCAGAGTACGTGATAAACACTCATTGCCATATACTTTTTTAATAAATGATAAGTTTCAGTACTGGTTTTTCCTGGTTTCATATGAAATTTCACGACAGTTGTTCTTTGCTTTAATAAAACACTTATCATTTTTTCGACAAAACAAAAAAAAACAGATGTCCAAACGAAGGCCACAGCAGACTAATATGTCTACAGAAACTGGAGTGGCAACAATCGAAAGAGATGGCTTCACGCTACATAGCTGTCGGTCGTACGAATTTGGCGCACACGCAGTTCTGTAGCAGCTATAGTCTCGTTATTTAATAGCCACATCTCGTATATAATCGTAAATGTACATCGTTCTTATCATGAAGCATGGTGTTTCTATACTAATTAATTTTTATAAAAATTTCTCAAATACTTGTGTACAGTAGTTTTTTTTAAGAAAATGTAAAAATAAATAATTATATTAAGTGATAATGTAAACAACTTACTGTTTACAGTACACAGTATAATTTATCACACGTTTGTTAGTTCAATTTCTTTCCGCTAGATGGTAGCGCTCAACAACGGCTGCGCGCAGCCGCCCGGCACACCAGGTGGTCCGCTCTGCGCCAATAGCAGATAAAATAAAAATGTGAGCACATACAACAAACAAACCAACGCACTATTTGTTTTTATTGGAGAGATGATCTTCAGACTATTCATACATCAGCAAATGACTACAAAGAGAACTCAATACTATAATACACCAAGCATGAACAAATGGATATAACAGAATCCTCATTGACACAATTTTATAAAAAAAATAAACAAAAAAAAAGAAATTAAATTAATCAAAACACAAAGAAAAATTCGGAAAAAACAGCTCATAAATTTAAAGAAAATCTAAATACAATATGGCATTAAAAACAGATCATTACACACAGAACACAATCACTAAACAAATACAATGTAACTGGAATATGTAAATTGAACGGTTCGAATGTACTCTTATTGTTCTACATTAGTCAAACGGGACGTAGTTTCAAAGAAACAATGAACAGTGGAAAGCTCTCCGTAACAACATAGAGTATTCAACAATCGCTAACCATCTTATTGAGACAAATCACAAATCTATCAACATCAATATTATCATTGATATATACTACAATACACAAAAAAGGCTATAACAAATTTATATATTATTAAATCTATAAATTCATAATTATATACTAAATAAACTGATTCACGATACAATCCAAATTCAACACACGTTTATTTATTTTTGTTGCAAATATTCAACCTGTAGCAGTAGTTTGCATTTCAAAAGTTTTAAAGGTATGACTGTAACATTCAATTCACTTTAACACTAAAGTTTTATATATATAAAATATTTTGTATCTATCTTAAACATTCTTCTGTAAGACATGATTAACTTACGTCATTAAAAAAAAAAAACTTACACTGATCACAGTTTATATATATAAATGATAAAAAAAATCAACGATATAAACTCAAAAACCCTTTCTTAAACAGAAGAAATTTTTTTTAGAGTAAATTATATTAACAAAACTTCATATTTGTTGTAGTTAGAATGTTAGCTTATTAGGTGCTATTTTTAAGGGTATTATTATTTATATTTTATAATAAAATTATTACAGTTTGTTTAGTTTTTAGTTACTTTTTTTTTTACTAAATATTTCAAATGTTACTTAATGAAAAACAAAAAAATAAAATAATAATAAAAATATATACACATATATAATAGTTTTGCAGTATAACATATCTGTTAATTTAATTTATTTTGTGCAGTTAGTGGAATTCTTTTATTAATTTTTTATAAGTCGTTTATTGATTTACATGACTGAGAATAGGTGGAGTATTTTATCCCAACAATTAAAGGCTGTTGGAATGGAAGGTTTTCCATTCCGATCTCTAAACCCAGAACCCCGGTGTAATAGATGGATTTTACTCTAACCAATAAATTAGTGAGTTGAAGCACTATATTTTTTGAGAATTTTTTAATACTTATAATAACATAATTTAAATTCTATTTCAGTGACTAATTTAATAACATCTATTTCTATATTTTTAATTAACTTATAATAATATACCAACGCAGACGCGTTGGTGTGTGTCAACTACTTCATGCTTAATCACGTTTATGCTTGCTCCACAAATAACGTAAACAACATTATTTTTAAAGCTGATGTATTACATTTCGGTATCACAGATCACACTCTCTGAATAATGATATGCAAACCAAATAATTAAACCTTCTCTATATGCCAATAGATGAAATAATAAAAAAAAATGCATATTAACGTTCTTAAAAACCGCCTATTTATTATAGACTGGTCAAATTACTATGAATGTAAGGATGTAGATTTAGCTTTTAGTGATTTTCTGCATAAATTTAAGAACTTTATTGAACTATCTACCAACGAAGAATACGTTCAAAGAAGTCATCTTCTACCTAAAGAAAAACCATAGTTAAGCAGTTAACTGCTTAAATACGCGAAAAAAAAAACAAATTATTAACAAGACACTAAATCTCCTAAAATTAATAATTTCTTTAATACTCCAAAAAATAAAGCGATAATTTAAATAGTGTATCTTAGAGTTAAAAAATAAATACCACCATAAAAGTTTATCTAATTTAGGTGGAAACATTAAAAAGATCTGGTAAGAAGTCAATAAATAATTAGAAGAAAATAAACCAAATAACGAAATAGGTCTATTGAAAATAGATTACTAGAGAACTGTAACCTATAAAGTACAAATTCGAAAGGAATTGAATGATAATTTTACACAAATATTTAATCTGGTGTCAATGTAATATAAACGAGATATGGATCATATCTCGCTACAACAAATTGTTTCCTCAAGCAAATGTTAATTCCTAGATGTTCTTCACCTTAACAACAAACATTGAAATACTACACTTAATTAAATCCTTTAAACATAAGAAAGCTTCAGGTATTATCGTTCCAGTTCACAAAAGTGGAGACAAAGACAACACGAATAACTATAATAGCATATGGCTCTGTTATCTGTGTTTGCAAAAATTTTAGAAAAACAAATTAGAAATAAGCTGATTAAATTTTTAATCAAAAATGAGTTTTATAGTAAAAACCAGTTTCGGTTTAGAAAAGGGCTAAACATAGAGGATGCTATGCCATAGGTGTTAATTCTAATGAAGACGCAGATATCGAGGCGAAATCTTTCGTTAGCAAACAATCTATCACGAAGTGTTTCCGAACCAGTGTTAACATAAACGTTTTTCTTTATTTTCACCAGTAGATGTCCTGAAAGTTAGTTAAGTTTTTTTTTGTGAATTACCCTATATTTTCCATACCGTTCTGGCTAGTTCATCTTTTTTTTTATACCCGTCTTCTAAATGTTCTTAGAAAAGAATCGGGTTAATCAAGTGGTATTTTATTAAATCTGTTTTTTTTTCTTTTTATATGTTTTGCTTAATAAAGAATTAAACGTTAAAGAAATACTTCTGTAAACTATTTACAACATGAATTAATAACATTTATATTTTATTACTAAACGGTAAATTTATTTCACGTCTCAGTCAGTTAAGCTTTATGTTTCGTAAAACACACTCCATGTGAAATAATAAAAAAATAAAATAAAAAAACAACTATAAAACTACGAAAATCAGACAGAAATAGAGATTTTAAATCCCGTACCATTATAAAAAAAATCTACTGCGAAGATAATTTCCGTTGAGACAGCTAAAAAATAAACTGGATCTTTTATTAATCTAACTATAACAGAAAACTCTTTATTGCTCTGTTTAACAAGGTATTATGACAATCTCACTGAAGATTTCTCCTTAATAAGAAATAATTGAAGTATTTTATTACCAGACATTTAAAATAAACCTTTACTTTAATTTATTAATATTAGTCAGCAACTGATTTGTTACTGTCATTATTACGATTTTAAAACTTAAAATCTTTTTAAATACAAACCATTAAAATGATTTTATAAGTGTTTTGGCAGTACGTATGATAATAATAACAACATAATTTTTTAATTGTTCTTTGTACAATAACTCCTTAATTTATAAGTTAAATACGAGGGTAAGTCAATTGTTATCTGCAATTTAGTTATATTTTTGTTTATGTTGGTAGTATTGTTGTATTGCGTAGATGACGCATGCGTGGTTTAATTGTTGTTATGTCTGTGCAGGTTTGATGCTGCTATCCATTATCACTGCCCTGCCGTTAATCATGGCTACTCCGCATTCTGTTTGCACCAAAGAAGAGCAACGTTCAATGATCCGTTTTTTGTGGTCGGAAGGTGTATCAGGGGCCGAAATTCATCGAAGACTTTCGGTACAATACGGGAACGGTGTGTTGGCGCAACAGAGTGTCTACTAATGAGTTGAAAAATTCAAAATTGGACGCACAAGTGTTACGCACGACGAAGGAGTCGGACGACCGTTTACCGCCACAAAACTTTGAGCGTGCACGTGACATGATTTTCTTAGACAGACGAGTAACTAATGATGAAGTGGCACGTCGTCTGCAAATTAGTCACGGTTCTGCCTATGAAATAATCCACAACAGACTTGGGTTTCATAAAGTGTGCAAAATGGGTCCCAGAACAACTCACACAGTCGTATAAACAAACGCGCTTGGACATCTTCCAAAACGATTTGGATCGCTATGGTAACGAACGGGACATCTTCTTAGACAGAATCATCACTGGTGATGAAACAGCAGAGCATGGAATGGAAACATCCAAATTCACCCTGGAAAAAAGTTCAAGACCCAACCGTCCGCAGGAAAACTGATGCTTACGGTTTTTTGGGACTCACAAGGCCCAGTACTGGAACATTATGAGGAAAGGAGCCTGACAATAAACAGTGGGCGTTACAGTGAGATGCTTACTGCCAAACTGAAGCCTGCAATTCGAAGCAAACGCCGAGGCCTGCTGTCGAAAGGTGTTGCGTTGTTGCACGACAATGCCCGTCCACATATTGCTGCCCACACTGCTGAAACGCTCCAGAAACTCAATTTAGAAGTATTGGCTCGTCCGCCGTATAGTCCTGATCTTGCCCCTTCTGACTACCACTAGTTTGCTTCACTCAAAGAGGCATTAAGGAGCCGTCGATTTACCTCGGACAAAACAGTGAAAGAAGCGGTGCATTCCTGGCTCGCAGCTCAACCGAAAACCGAAAAGGGCATTAGGAAGTTTGTGTAACGATTGACCAAGTGCGTTGAAATGCAAGGAGACTACGTTGAAAAATGATGTACATGTAAGTTTCCTATTTGTATTGCAATAAAATTTATAACCACATTGCGGATAATAATTGACTTAACCTCGTATTCTGGTCTGTTACATACAGTCTTTAACAATTTAAACTACAAATAGTTTTTCAAGTAACTAACGTTCATTTTATATATTTATTACTAAATTAATCATAGATTGTTTTTTATCAATCTCGAAAACCAATAGCATTCTTTAGTCGTGTTGTACGTAATCTTAATTTCCTATGGTTCTACTCCGATAATTTAATGTCGGAATTATGTACATACATTCTACCTTAATTTATCTTATTATTATACCTTATCTTTTACATTTACTTCCCAATACGTCTTCTTTGAATGCCATATTAACAAATCCCCAGCAGGTAAATTATTCTATTTTTTCTACATTTAAGAACTTCATCAAAATGATTTTTTTTACAGAAAAGAGTACTTCTATATATTTTTTTCAGTCTTATTAATCCTGAATATTTAAAGTAGTTTACTGTGTACAGTGCTACAGTCGCAATAGCTAAAGGTGATTTTAAATGAATTTTAAGTCATTCTTAAAAAGCAGCATAGCTAGATTCAGAAATAATTAAAACGAACGAAATGAAATCTGTAATTTATAATATTTTTTACATCTAAAAATCGTGGAACTTAGAAAACAGAAATGTAAAATTTTTATCTAATATTACATGTAGATATATAGAGTGAGATTTTAATTTTTCCAGAAATTTCTTTCTATTTAATAATTTATATCTAAATTAATAAAATATATTTAACATGCGGCCAATATTTAAAAAAAAGAAACAAATGTAAAACAAAATTAAAGTTTTTTTTTTTCGTTTTTCATAATACTACAGAAATATCGATTTAATATAATGACAAAATTTTAAAAAAAATAACTAAATACTACAGAAAGGAGTATAATCTGGAGTTAAATATTAAAACAGGAGAACATACTGCATCTGAAATTGCGTATTTGGAGTTATTTTAACCATCCTTGGTTTATGATGCAATATGGTGGTTCTTACGCCTGTAGAAAAGCTTTCTCAAACAATAGAAAAATAATTTAAAGAATTAGAAGAATAAATAAAACAGTTGATTGAAGTACTTCTTAATCTTAAGTTTTAAAAAGAGGAACAGGAAATTATAAAGATCTTTCAAATTTAAATAGTTTTTTTACGACTCAGAGACTTTATTTATCAGTAATTTATATAGTTATTCAAGAAAAAAATTGTATTAGAAAAATAAACATATTTATTACATCACTGTTCAATTTAATCCAGATTTTTAGTTTGATCATTCTGGATGTATCCTCATGCATCCATCAACAAATGCCCCCGTATTAATACAGCAATTATTCAAAACCATTATCGAATTTTCTACTGAAAAATAATGAAATGCTCTTGAAATTTTTGAAAAATATTTGTGAGTGAAAATTATCTATGAGGTGAGTAAACAAGCTTAGCTGCAAGTTGAATTAATATTCCGAATAACCAAATTATATCTGACATAATAGCGGATTATTTTTATATTTTCTAAGAAATATAAAATAATTTCCAGTAATTATCATTAAAAAAAAGATTTAATTTTAACCAAAGCTTTGTATTATTTTCCTCTTTCATCTCAGCTTGTCTGTGAAGGATTTACAAAGGCCTTTTTATCTAGTTTACAATTTTTTTTTTTTATATAATTTACGAAATAAATATAATTTTACTTCACTATTTGAATTATAAAAAGCTGACATTCAACAAATTTGTTATACTTTCGTAGCACTGGTTATTTATCCTTATATTGTGGAAAAATAATGATACATGAAAAAACTTTTAAAAAATCTATATTTATTCTCTGCTTCCCCACCACCAAAATCACATCCGAAGAAAATTTATTGATTTTTCTGCGTTTACTATCTCAAATGAAGTAAATGAAAAACTAAGAAAAAGTTACTTATGATTTATTTTTGAATGCGGGTAAATTATGATGAAAGTTTATTGTAATATTCTTATTAAAGATTTAAATAATCTTTAATAAATAAAAAACAAATGTACTATTATTATATTAAAAACAGATCTTATTATTATATTTATCTTTAATAAATATAATAATAAAGATTTAATAATTTTTAAATAAATTGAAAAACTTTTTTTTTTTTTAAATATATAATTTTGGACATTTATCGGTTCTCTTCCCAATATTGCTCCCATAGCAGTTTAATTTTTTTGAACCACATTAACCACTACTAATATACTTAAGAAAATATAAAAATTTTGGTTAAAAAATATGCAATAAATAAAAACATACCTTTTTGAGGAAGGGGAAAATTTGCGGCCAAATCTCTCTTTTAAATGGTAAGATAAGCATGTACGTATTACTGAGATTGGTATTATGTTTCATCAGTGGCATCTCACGAGGCCGACTGATGATTGGGAAATATGATCAGTTTGAGGACAAGATGTCCTCCGATTATGTCATTAATGGAGGGAGTGGTGTAGCAACCAGGCATGTCACAAGGCGGGTGTTCTTCTCCCCCAGAGGAGAACTGAGACGTTTACAAAATTTAAAGAAAATTAACCCCAAAAAATCATCTACCGCACTTCCGGGAGATATTAACCCCAAAATTTTATTAACAAATTGCCCCACATATACACGAATATGTGTCACATGTCATTAAAATCTGTTTTTCCAGTCAAAAATTATTAAGCTTCAAACACGCCAACACATACGTACATACGTATGTAAAAACACTACGCTCCACTTTTTTTTTGTTTTTGGGAGCCCCTGGGTTATGAAACATTGAGAAATACGAAAAAAAGCCATATTCCATATTTTGATTAATTTCTATATTTTCTTCTTGCACCATAGCTGTAGAGATGATGCCTGAAAAGTAAAAATAAGCTAATTATGACATATTATTACATCATGAATTTAGAGAGAAATGGATAAAAATGTAGACTAAAATTCATCCCAATTTTTAAGTTTTCAAATGAGTAACAGGAAATTATAAATATCTTTAAAAATAAAAAAAATCAATTTTTTTAAAGGGAAGTCTGAAAATAGAAAAAATACTATTTTTTAATAAAAACTAAATAGAAAATTGTAGACTACATGTTATTGTACAATTGCAAGGTATGATAATATTCTAGAAAATTCTATCTTAATCAATAGGATATACATGGATTTTTTTTTTAGCCTCTGGGACGACTATTAGGTACTTGATTCCGGAGGACCAATTAATTTCACATCATCCTCAAAGGATAAGAGGAAATTAAAATGGCAATTTTGTGGAGTGAGAAAATGCAATGCCTGACGGGGATTCGATCCCGAGACCTCCGAGTGAAAGACGAGACGCTACCTCTCGCACCACGGAGGCCGGCTAATAGGTTATACTAAAAAGAGGGAAAAATAAGTAGGATAACCTTATATTAAATGTAATAATAACCCATAATTAGAATGACGCCTCGTTGAATGGTAAAAATAATACGTCCACTTGGAGTACACAAAAATAAAATCAAAACATAAAATTACGTCTCCCAGATATCTTGAAAAATAATATGAGATACTACTAGGTATGATAGTTTTCATTATCTTTAGGTAGCAGTTATAAACCCACCGGGTTGGTCTAGTGGTGAACGGGTCTTCCCAAAACAGCTGAGTTGGAAGTCGAGAGTTCCAGCGTTCAAGTTCTAGTAAAGCAAGTTATTTTTACACGGATTAGAATACTAGATCATGGATACCGGTGTTCTTTCGTGGTTGGATTTCAATTAACCACACATCTCAGGAATGGTCGAACTGAGAATGTACAAGACTACACTTCATTTACACTCATACATATCATCCTCATTCGTCCTCTGAAGTATTATCTGAACGGTAGTTACCGGAGGCTAAACAGTAAAAAGAAAGAAAGTTAGCAGTTATAAACCAGCGGTCAATTATTTACACTTATACGAATTTTCACTTATACGAATTTTTCTTCCCGGATGTGTTATGTGGTGATATAACAGCTTAACTGTAACGGACATGTACATAAATCGGTAAAAAAAAAATCTAAAGAAATTGTTTTTTCTTTTAAAATTGTGCCTTAAGGAGACATTTAATGAAATTTAAAAAAATTCAATGAAATAAATTTAAGTAATCTGCGAACAAATATTTATTCCAATGCTCCCAAACCCCAAAAAATTATTTTTATCAGACAGATTTTTTTTCGTATGTATGTATTATGTATGATGGCCTGTATTTGATCTTATAAATCTGGTTCTCATTACCGATTTTCTTCAAACATCTTAGGCAAGTACTACCTTTACGGATAAAGAATATATTACATTTTTGCAAAAATTGAAGAAAGAGACGGGCCCTTTTGACCGACATAAAATTAAAAATCTTTCCTGGGACACCTCAGCAAAGATTTTTGTTTCAAAAGTTCATATATTTTTAATCAAGATCACAAATTACTAAAAACTTTTATTTAATGTTCACGCCATCCACAAAAAAATAACTTTATAGATTTTTATTTTATTAACTATATAGCTTGCTTTAGAAAAGGAGTTAACGATAGTTTTTTTTTCATCTATATTTTCCACATCAACAGGGTTTCAAAAACCATTATAAATAGTATTCCCCAACCTACTCCAATGAAAGAAGAAACACTTTTTAATTTTTTTAAAAATTTGAATCAAACTCGCAAGTTGATTATTATTTCGGTTTTTTTATTACGAATACAAGTAACAAAATGTTAAGCCTAACTCGGTTTCAGAGAATATGTTTAAGTATTGTGTTATAATGGATTGTTTTATTTATTATCTTTGTTTTTATCATTATGTATAATTAAAGTTTTGTATTAAATTTTATTTAATAAATCAGATAATGAAATAAAAGTAACAGTTTTATGACGTATAAAAGGAAAAATTAATATTTATTGTTTATTGAAGGTTTATTCTTGTCATTTTTAAAAAGATATTTATGATTTCCAAACAAAATAATAATATTTATTGGGATTTTGTAGGTTAAAGTCCAATTTTCAGTTCAGTTTTAGCATTATTTTATCTATTACGTTACTTTCATTAGGTTTATTTAAATTACAATAGTTTTTTGTAAATTCAAAAATATTTCCTTCTTAAAGAAATTTATTTTAAATAATTTAAAGAGATTTTCATTTCTTAATTTGTATTATTAGAAGAATTTTTTATTAACTAAATCTTCGCTGGGCTGTGCTATATTGATATATAATTTGTAATTTCACTACAATAAAACAAAGAAAAAACTGTGTAACATCTGATATACTATATTCTATCTTAATATTTATTTCATTATTATTTTCCTTTGTATTTCATTACTGGAAAAGATAGAATTTAATTTCTAGTCTAGCTTTCTAATTGAATTTTTGACATATCACTGAATTCATAATGTTCTGCGTTTCTACTGACCCATTTCTGGTTCCAACTAGAGTAACAATATTATCAGAAAATCTTAATTTTATCTTCTTTTATTTGATTATTAATTCACTCTTAAATCTTTACTTCATTCATTTAAGTTTCTTTTATAAACAGTTTTAAAAGCGATGAGGAATAAGACAGCATATTCATCCCCCTCCCTTTTTTGAGTCTGTATTTTTAGATCACCAACATGAATTTTATACAGATGGTAAACATACATCTCCTTAAAACCTTAATTTTTAGATTGTACTCCATTTATAAATACTTTTCTTAAGTTAAACTGTAATTTTTTTAATCTTTGCGTTAACAACCACGTGCCATTTATCTAATAAACACGTGAAGAATTTTTTTCTGTCTCGGTGTTTAATTTACAATCGGTTCCAATTTACCGGAACCATAAGTAAATTTGAATATAAAAAAAATTACATGAAAATAGGAGTTTCCATTGAAATCCCTCAGAGAACGGCATATTTATTTATTTTTTATTATTTATTACTACTATTTATTATTTATTTACTACTTTCACACATAATTACAAACAATAGCATAATGTCATATTTTACTTTTAATAATAATAAAAAAGAAAATTCAATGAAAAAATTTCTGCAATGTAGCATTCAATGTGTAACTTGTATGAAAATATAGCTACCCTCTGTAGACAATCCGTGTCAAGGGTCACATTAATATTTTATAAAGTGAAACAGAAATTTTGAGATACACCGCCAGCAACTTAAAATAACAACAATTTATAAATATTGCAATCCTAAAATAGTAATTTCTTTTAACAATTTCTTCAGTAATTAGATTTTAATAATAACTTTCCAATTTAATCGATTTCTAACTATACAAATAACAGAGCACTGACAGTGAAAAAAAATCGAAGAACCAACTAAAGTAAACGGTGAAACGAAATGAAGAATTTTGACGATATGCAACCATCCTAGGGTAGCTCTTTCACCTAAAATTTCGGAGGACTTACAAATATAATACATGCACTTGCTTTAGGTGCTGTATGTCCTTGCTGTTATCCAGGATATTAATCGCCAGCCAGCTCACATATTTGTTAAGTCTCATTTTCTGATCGCCATCGCTTCTCTCAAATGGTTGGCAATCCGGTAGCAAAAAAATATATTTTTATTTCCAAACTGAAGTAAATCTAATGATTATATAAATACAATGTCTAAATTATCTTTATGATAGTTATCAGAAAAGATTTATTTCTATTTTCAACAGACATAAATTTTTAAACGAATAATCGTATATTTATAAACCTATTAAGTTTCACATCTTGCACAAATAAATCAAATTTTTATGGTGCTATTATAATATCAGAAAAAATTTACACGATAAGAAATTTGTGTAATTTTAATGCGTCATAGTTGACTTATCTTAGATTATCAATCATTTGTCTTTTCTCCAAATTTTTCAAAAATTACTAAAAATACAGTTCTGGGACAAATTTTTATTCAAATTTTTAGATCAGATTTTATATAGATCAATAAATTTACCAATTTCTCAAACGTGGTTATCGCTGATATACTTAATAAATTATAAAATTATTAAAAAAAGAAAATCCACCTTACCAGCAAATTAAGAGTGTCTCAAAATCTTTCGGTTTATTTCAAAGCCATCATCAAGAGTTAAAAATATTATTATTTTTGCTAGTAGAATATGTCCTGAAATTTTGTGATCCGCTCTGTATAATTTTGTAGAATTAAGTTTTTAAATATTAGAAGACGAGTGAAAGAAAAAAGTTTTCGAGTAAACTTTTATTTATATTTTTAAAATTATTTTTTAACAGCTGAATATTTTTACAGCTATTATTAACTTACATTATTTTATATAAATGAAGATAAATAAAATTGCGGAATTTTTACAGAAAAAGTTTCAAAAAATTATATTAAGAGCTCATTTCAAATAAATAAATTTGAGAAAGATTACAATTGGTAAATCAGACAGAAATTTTATGAAAACTTTCAGAAACCACGATATGTAAAGAACGCCTGTTTCAGAAATAAAACTGCTTAGACGAAGATAAAAAATGATACATACAAACTAAAAATATCTCTTATTACCTATTGTTAAGTTAAAATCATACATCAACGATGACGAATTAATTGTTCATTTTTTTCTCTTAATGATAAAAGATCTGAAGTAAAATATTTTGTTTAAAGAAGAGAATAAATTATGTTAAATAAATCAAAGAGAAGAAATGCTAGAATATTTTAATAATATACTGTATGTAAAAGTAAGCATAATAAACTTAAATTTACCTTGAAGACCATTCAGTTGAATAATGTCTTAAGTTAATGGAGAGGAATATTACAGCAACTTAAGTTAAGAAATGGTTGAACTGCTTTGAACTTACGAATATATTGTCCAACAATTTTAACATTAGTACTAATGTAGGTAACACAAGATTAAGATTAGTACTTATATATATATTCATGCATGTAAGTATAACAGAGATGTTAGTTAGTAAACCTTTTCAAGTATGTGACATAATCCTTCCATTAACCGAATGCCCGCGTTTTAAGGTTAACTTTAAAGCAAGAGGTATCCAAATACACGTGAGATAAAGCATTTATTTTATCTCCTGTCTTTTAATGAATTTGTAATGTTTATATCTATGTAAAAGCTTAAATAATTGTTTTAATTAAATATTTATTATTATTATTATTATTGTTATTATTATTATTGTTATTATTATTAATGTTTAATAATTAATTAATACAAAAAAATTACGTAACCATTTTATGGTCTAATATACAAATAAAAATCGGAAATTTGTACAGTAAATATTCTGTAAAAAGCTATGAAATTCTTAATATATCAATTGTAATAACATTTTAAAGAAAATATTTAAAAAATAATATTGTTTTCATGACGTAAATTCTAATCCAAACAATATTAATTTGGTCACTAATTCAATCCTAACTAAAATTACATTATTTTAAAATTTTAAGTTGAAACTAGTAATTATAGCTTGATGGCGATGGTTTAGATTTCGATGCGCTATAAAACGATGTAACGATATGTATTTTGTATTAAGATTTAACAAATTTTCTACAAGAAAATTTTATAATTATTTTATTGTCTCAAAAAATATATGAATACCTCTAACAGCATCTGATTTTAACTGATTGAAAGATCATAGACTACGAATAATTTAATCATTTCAAATGATAACACTCAAAAGGAATTAACGTTAAAATGCGTAATATATCAAATATTGATTTTCTTGGCACTTCTCCCGCCACCACCCCATTCGGTTGCCCTAAAGCATAAGACCAAATGTCTGTGCCCCAAAAAGCAACTAAGCCCCAAACAGTTTAGCGACCAGTATTCTAACAGAGCTCCTAGAGCTTACCTAACAGTGTAAGCGGTCTAAGCGTGGTGCCATACACCATCGGCTTATGTGTCCCAACCGCTCACTTGTCATATATTTGCTAAAACGAGTAGGCGCACTCCATCAAATACTAAAAATGTATATGACATCCACAGTTTCGTCTAGGCAGCAATTCGCTTCCACGCCTAGGTCGCTGAATGCCAGCAAGTAACTGCCAACATTTTATAGGTTTGGAGCCATAATAGTATGGCTGGTGGTCAGCCATACTCAGGGTTAGTTTCCCACGGCAATGTGGTAAGAGTCTTTCCCTTAAGCAAACTACGGATGCCGGTTAAACAAAGCAACCGCATCTAGGAACTCCCAATGCGAATTCGACAATGCGGTTCTCGCTACATTGACTCGCCACTTGTGGTGGCCAATTTTCTCCTTGACTTCTAAGTTCCAGGGTGGCCCGGTCTCTGCCCCCCCACACCCCCCAAGAGTAGAGCAGTCAAACATCAGGCATTCATTTGACTGGACCTCCCCGCAGACGCAGAGTTCATCAGCTGCCAGGCAGAACAGAAACAGATATTGGATCAAGTTAGAGTGGTTGGTGAGCATCCGGGCACCCATTGCCCATAAAAACGAGCTCGAGAATATTTTGGAGAAATACTAGTAATAATAAAAACGGACACGTAAACTAGTGATTGAGATCAAAACACACAAATTAGAACAACTAAACTGTTACACAGAAAATATTTACAATAAATGTTTACAATGTTTATGTTCTAGGTTTGCAAATAAAATGTGACGATGAAGACTTTTTTATTGTGTCGTATTCACTGAAGAATCAACATTTTATGTTAATGGAAAAGTAATCGCACATAATGTGCGTACCTGGGGATAAAAAAATCCTCATGAAATATTGCAATGAGATAGAGATTCCCAAAAATTGAATGTTTTTTGTGCCATATCCTGACGGCAAGTTTACGAGCCGTTCTTTTTCCCTTAAGCGTGTCTGGAATGAATTATCTTGACATACTACAACTATGGTGGCTCTTTCCTTAACTGCAATAAGACTACAGAACTTTATTTGGTAACAAGATAATGCGCCTCATCACTGGCATAACGCTGTACGTGATCGGTTGAATGAAATTCTGTCCGACCGCTATATCGGTCGCCGGGGACCAATTATATCGCTTGTTTGCCTTGGGGGCTATATCGAGGGCTATATATTATATCGACGTTCGCCTGATCTGGCTCCGCGCGATTTTTTTCTCAGGGGGTTTATAAAGGATCAAGTGTATGTGCCACCGTTACCAGCTGACCTACCAGACTTGAGACACTTGACTAAACAAATTATATTTCTTACTGAAGGCTCGTTTAGCTTGTGCTATTCGGCATTTTATATCGCTCCTGCTTCGTCCATCTTTAGTAATTCTACCTCCCAAATAACAAAATTCTTCTACCTCCATAATCTTTTCTCCTCCTATTTTCACATTCAGTGGTCCATCTTTGTTATTGCTACTACATTTCATTACTTTTGTTTTGTTCTTGTTTATTTTCATGCGATAGTTCTTGCGTAGGACTTCATCTATGCCGTTCATTGTTTCTTCTAAATCCTTTTTACTCTCGGCTAGAATTACTATATCATCAGCAAATCGTAGCATCTTTATCTTTTCACCTTGTACTGTTCTCCGAATCTAAATTGTTCTTTAACATCATTAACCGCTAGTTCCATGTAAAGATTAAAAAGTAACGGAGATAGGGAACATCCTTGTCGGACTCCCTTTCTTAAATTCTTTATAAGGATCATATCACAGCAGTTTGCTTAGAACATAACAGGAAATTATGAACTGAAATTAATTAATAAACATGAAGTTAATTTTTAATCGGGTATTCCTTGAAATAATCGTATATAATAAAATTTCTTATTTTTTATATGTATATTGGTCATGAGCTTAAGAAAAAATTTTACCAAAGTATGCATACCTCTGTCACTAAAATACTTCTGATGGTTTAAAACAGGTTATTTGTCTCCAAACACGCTGAAAAAATAGACAGCGCCAAGCATAAATAAGCGGCTTCAATCATTGCTGGTCATCACGTAACTAACTACTCGGTATAATCATAGTAAGAATAGAACATGCATTATTATTATTATTATTATTATTATTATTATTATTATTATTATTATTATTATTATTATTATTATTATTATTATTATTATTATTATTATTATTATTACTATTACTATTATTACTTATTTATTTGTTTTTCATTAATAGAATATTATGCTAATAAAACACTGTACGTAGAAATTAAAATACAAAAAACTAGAGAAAGAGCAATTTTGATCTTTTATTTTGTAATTAGAAAACTAAGTTGTATGTACACAATACAAATGAATAAATAAAGCTTTGAATGTTCAAGTAAATCGCGTTTTCTGCCGGACGGACGCGGGTGTCAAGAGATAAAAAAAACAGTAAATTAAAGAGGAAGGAATGAGATAAGAGAGAATAAAACATAGGCAGTTGTTTAGTAATTAACAAATTGAGAAATTATTTATTTATTCAAACTGACATCGTTGAAGGCAAGTAGAAAATGTTAGGATGGAAATGAGGGAGTAAGGCAGAAGGATAACGATGTAAAATATTTATAAATCATTAAAAAGTAACCGAGGAATAACACGAATCAGAATATTACTGTAAAGTAAGACGGGAAAGAGGAAAAAGGTAGTAAAGAAGATGAAGGTAAAGTAAAAGGAAAATAGGGAGAAAGAAAGGATACCGAATGGAAAACGGGGAAGCCAGAAGGATCTAAAAAAATAAGGATGAGGAATACTGATAGAAGAGGGGTGTAGGATACAGTGCAGTAGAAGGTTAGTTTTATCGATGTAGGTTTGAGAAGGACATTCCGGTCAAAGAGGGTTGGGAACAGTTTTTGGGTTTTATGTCCGTAGTAAACTTTATGTCCTCTCCAAAATGTTCAACCAACCTGCCCGCCCTCCTTCAAACCGCTCTCTCTTCCAAAAACACCATGAACCCCAATCCAAATACGCCTCTAAGTGTTATTGCATCAATTCGTCAATCCTACCTACCTTTTTTCTTTATGTTGGCTAAACTGCTGACACTCTCAATATGTCAGTAAATTCATTTATTTTATAATGTAAAGTATAATATTGTTTAATTATTACAAATAAAAATATGAGTTAATTTATAGTTTAAAAAAAATTTGATCCTAATGATGCTTATACAAAGTTCTATAATGAACTAGTACAGTTACTTAAAACGTGTAGGAAGTTTGATCTTAAGTGGTTTCAATAGAAACCCACTACAAAGACATTATTGTAGTTACGATAACCAGTCAAGGATAAGTTTCACAGCTAATCTAACTAATTACAGTATCCTGTAAAATATAGATTATTCCGAACGGATGATTAGAGATCTCGTGTCTAGTTTATTTATTTATTATTAACAAAACAAAAATAAAAAAATTGCGCAAGAGGACCGACTTTTCGTTACTTTAATTTGGTTTTATTTTTTTTTTTTTTTAATTTGGTTTAATATTTCAATCAGTAGATACCGCATAAGAAGCGTCAGCGTTTTAATTTTCATTATCATAACGAACCACTGTTTTACCGTGTCCTGCTCAAATTTTTTCTAACGTAAATTAATCGTAACTCAAGAACGACTCGACCAGTCTTCATTAAATTTTCACACGCACAACTTCAGATACACTACTAAAGCAATTCTAAGTTTCAATCAAACTGATCAAATAGTTTGGAGATTATTGAGTTACAAAATTTTATATATAAAAGTAACTAATTTAAGTTGGTGTTTTCGTACTCATACTTCAAATCAAAAAGAAAATTCATTTTTTAGCCTCCACTCCCACCATGCGACCAGAAGTAATACTATTCTGTTTTTCAAAAATTTGGTAAAAGTGTCATCAGACTTAAATTATAATATTTTATTGTAAGACGACACCACAGGTAAGTTAGCTATCTAATGGTCTAAAGAAGACTGTTTTAAAACACAAAAAGCACAATAGTTAAATTAAAACAACTGTAATAATTACCAATTTTTGCAATAACCTAAATAAATTTTCATATTTGTCTGTTTTTTCAAATGCTTTTTCCCAGTTCCGGCAGATGCTTCATAAAATTAAACAGAAGTAAGGAAATATTCTTGCTTATGTTTCATTAGGTATGAAACCAGTTCCTACTGTCTCAACAGAAAATATTACAAAACTATCTTATAGCTTTATTGTCTTCCAAATTATGATTAATACATAATAGCATTATGTATACATAATACATAATTGAATATTATGCACATAATAGCATAATATTCAATAAAAAATATTGAAAAAAATATAATACTTAACAAAAAAATTGAATGAATATAAATAGAAGCAAAAACTTTAAAGCTTCAGGGTCATAATGATTTTATACACTATTCAATAATACAAGTAAAATTATTATGTAGTTATTTTTAATTTAAGGTGAGTTAGAATGAATTAATTAAATTTATTTAGAAAAAAACACAATTTTCATTTTTCTTTGTAAATAATTTAGGATTTGATGTATAATTTAATATTATTTCAATCTGCAAGTTAAAGTATATATGTTGTATGCCTAATATTTTTAATATTAAAATAATTAAATAACTGTTTTTTAAAAACATTTTAATCAATTTTATACATTCCATTCTGTGTCTTTAGTATCCATCCATTCTCTTTGCTTTCTTAAGGCTAAGACATTTTATATTGAATATGTCTATATATTGTCGTCGAATGGCTTCGACAGCTCGTAATTCATAATATTGTGGTGGCCCTGAAAAAGGCCGTTTTTTGCGTTAGCTCTGAAAAGAGCTGTTGGGTCCGGACGCTTGTCTACGGCAAAGTCGAGGAGTTGCGGCTCGTCCATTGAAGTCACACCGGCCTTTCCCTCAGCGGCAGTAGGGTCCCTACTACGGCGTGGCAGTGGTGGCTCTCAGAGCCCCGCAGTGTCGGGTCGGCGTCAATCGTCCTTCCAGCGGCTCCCTCGGTGGGCCGGCCAGGCCTGCTGGTCTGGCGGGGATATACCGGGAGGTCCCACGTTGAGGCGGACAGGGAACTTCTACCTTCTTCCATCTTCTTCTTCTTCTTCTTAGTCTTCTCCAGGTGGTGGTCGACGATGAATTCAAAATTCACTCTCGAGCACGCTCTTTTATTGGAGCTTGGAAGTGGTGGGGCTGCAGCACCGCTGTGGTGGGAGAACTGCGCGGTCATCTGTGCAGTGGGAGTGATGCTTGTATCAGCGGGTCCGTATACTGTGCGCCAGATCACATCGTTCCTATCGAGTTCGCCCACCGATATTAAATTAGGCATATATGTGGTAACAATATATATATATATATAGAATATTCTTCTATTTTTCTTAGAATCAAAAACTAAAACGTATCAAATAACAAAAATGAATAAGGATGAGTTTAAGTTGAGCAAAGTTTATTTATATTGGAGTAATGTTATGTTCATTTTATAAACAATCATTACAGTATAGACGTTTTCATTTATATATACATATTTTTTTCATTGATGTTTTATATTAATATTAAATATTTGGATGTCGACGGGACTGGGATGGTGATAAGCCAAAGCGTGTACAGTTCACCGAAACCTGTATTTATTACGTGAAAACATTTAACCCTTTCACTTCATAAAGTCTGGCATTAGATACCAGTGTTTTATTTTAAGAAGCTAAGTTATACCACTGTGGGAAATAACTTCTATCTTATAACATACTGCGTATTATTGTTTGTTTATGTGAACTAACAAATAGTGAAAGCTGCTTATTTTTCCTGTAGTAATCAGATGTCATTTTAGTTTTGAAAATATATGAATTATCAAGCTTTTTTCTCTCGCATTAGTAAAGTATTATTGTTTCTGTTTAAAAGTTAGTAACTTTTTAACGAATTCGACTTACATTCAGGTTATTGCAATTCGTTTTGATACCCTTTATTTGTTCTTTACAATTATGAATAATTTTATGTGTTGTTTCTTTTAGAGATTGTTCATTGTTCTCTAACAATCAATACTTAAATCATTCATCCTTACACCTTCTTTTAGAGCCTACTTCTGTTTAGAAGAATATCATACCTGTAATCCTCAATGGCTAGATTGATTTTTATATAAAATAAATAAATAACCTCAAATAAAATCATTTAAACTTTTAACATTTAAATGTAAGAATAAAATGTATAAAACTGACTTGTTACAATAAGATTGATAAAGCTGTAAGGTCATTTTTACCTTCAAATCTCTTCACCACATTCTTTACAACTGCTCTAATTATCTTCAAACTATATTCCCTCGGGTGACTTCTGTAAGCGTTGTCCTTTTAATTTAATCTTAATACACATTCTTGAGTCAACTGTAGTTTTTATGTTGTGGTAATAACCGCAGCTTATTACATCATACATCAAGGTTGGTTATTAAGATTAAAATATCACACAGAAATAAATAAAAATTTGATGTAAGGTAAATACAACAAAGGGTCAGTAATAGGCCGATCAGAAGAAATATTAAAGACAAAAGACGAATGTAGCATTAAAGTAAGATAGATTTAAAAAAAAACAATTTAAATAAACTGACGTCAAGTAAACAAAATATGGAAAGAATTATAAAATTGATTTTATTTATTATTTTTTCATAATAATAAGATAATAAAATAAATTTCAGTTTTTTAGATTTTTAATATTCCCGCGGCATTGTAATAATCCACCATAATAATTCATTTTTCCATCGCATTTACTTTATGATAGGCCTTATTATAATTCATAAACCTCAGGCTTTTTGTTTGTTAAAAAGACAAGGGGTTTTTATGTCACAAAAAAATCTCTTCATAAAACAAAAGAGAATGAAAAATAAAAAAAAAACAGTAATTTATATTTGGTAACTTTGTGTACATAGAATCATAATTAATTTTATTTTACGAGTATTAATTTTTAAAACCAAAATTAAATTAACTTATGAGAAGCATAACTTTTTCAAAGTTTAGAAATTATAGTACAGTATAGTATATTATACAAAAAAAATATTTCATTTTATTTCATAAGTATTATTTTTTTTTTTTTTAAATGTAGCGTTAATGTAAAATCCCTTTAAATGTAAATAGTATTAAAAAAAAACACGGTGAAAAAATAAAATGTAACGGGAAAGTCCTACAACTGTGGGTTGTTTCTGATGCACTGATTACACACTAAACTTAATTTAAGATATTTATCAATTTATTTACATATAATATTGTCGCGTGTTCGCGGCTCGAGCAGGATATTGAGAGATTGAGAATTGAAAATGTTTATATAATTACAGTTTATTACTTTAAGAACATAAGTAAAAGAAGAAAAATCGTAATAGCAATGACAATAATAATCAAAATAATAATGACAACAGCAAATAATAATAATTAATGTCAATAATAAACAAATAATAATCATAGTAATCACAACCAAAACAACAATAATAGTAAACAGACGTCTAACTCTTGATTGATACGGTCGGTTTTTCTTGCTCCGTATATTTGCTGTTGTTATTGCGTTTTTTCTTTACAATTTTGTAGTTTTTCGTTTTATTGTTCGTTTTTCGTTGTTTTGTGTTCTTTTTAGTTGTTTTGTTCCATTTTTATTGAGTTTTTGTGTTCCCTTTCAGTTTGTTTTGATTACGTTAACCTATATTTGGTTGCGCGTAATTATTCATTTTTCGTGTTTTTAGTTACGATTAGTTTTGTTATATTAATTAACGTTTACGTTGTTTACTTGCTGTTTTGTCGTTTAATTTAAATTAAATAACATTTTTACATTGTTATTTTGTGTTTGATTTACGGTTACCAAAGCCTGTTTAGTTAGCATAGTAACCGTCGGATTTTTTTTTTATATCGACTTAAGAATTCTTTTAGGTGTTTTGTCTTAGGAAATTTTTGGTGCTTTTTCTCGTCATGTCGCATCCTGGGGCGCTAAAGGTTTCGAGCCCGCCTCCTCCCAGTGATGATGAGCGTCACTTCCATGATGGTTTTCCATCCGGATTTCATTTGTCCGCAGGGATGAGGGGCCGTCGGGGGTGACTGTGGTAGTGCAGGTACCCTCATCATTCTCCAGCCATTTTTCCAGCACCTTAGTTTGGAAAACTGTTTGGAGAAGGTGGTGTAGAGGTAGGACAAGTGCTTGTCGGTAAGTCGAACACCACTGTTTTATCTGATGATGCGGTTGAGATTGGGCGGACCAGTTACGTTATTGTCGTTGACTCTGTCAAGGAGGAAGACAGGATGATTCACTGCTTATGAAGGTCATCCCTGATGTGATGAGACGAACGAACATTTTACTGCCCTGCTCTTGGGGGGGCCAGAGACCCTGGAACTTAGAGGTCAGTGGGAAAACTGGCCGCTCATAAACGGCGAGTCGATGTGGCGAGAGCCGCATTGTCGGACCGTGTGGGGGTTCCTCGATGAGGTTGCAATGTTCAACCGTCATCGTTAGATTTTAAATTTAATGTGGACAAGTGAGTGGTAGGGACACTTAAGCGGGTGCTGTACGGCACCCTGCTTAACCGCTCACGCTAGTTAGGAGCTCATTAGGAGCATTTAGGATACGAGGTCGCAAATCTGTTTCTGAGGCACAGTAGCCGTTTTTTGGCACGAACATTTGGTCTATGCTCTAGGGCGACCGAATGGGGTGGTGGCGGGAGAGATGCCAGCTAACCAATCCCTGATGTGATGATGACAGATAGGGAGGGTGTGTTTTTACGGGCCTGCTGGACGGGTCGGTAGCTACTTCCGGCGTTTGGTGGAATATTTTGGCAGAAGAAGTGGCTGTAATTCCAGGTGTTTCTTGACGACAGGACATTGGGTGAGCAGGTGTTGAAACAGCGACCGTTGTCATGAAGGCGGCGAGAGTTCCTATGCAGACCTCCTGCGAACAGTGAAGGACAACGTATCATCGGGTCTGGCGTCCTCAGGCTCTGTAACGTCTTAACGTACTCGGCCCGTACTCAAAGACCATCTCCTTCGAGTACGGGCCGAGGGGAACGACGTAGGGAGATTACGGAGAAAGTTGATGGATTACGACGATGTTGGTCGGTACGGGGGGTAAGCGGGTCCATGTACTTATTAAGAATGTGGATGCCTTAACCACAGAAGAAGAGTTAATGAGAGATCTTTGTCGTATTACCGGTGACTCTGTTATGATTGATGTGCTTTCGATGAGACCTTCCTATAGGGCCACTTAGGTAGTGACGAAAGCTTTTCTACCCATCCTGGCGGATAGATTGCTACATGACGGCCGGGTGCAGATTTGATGGGTGGCCTGCAGAGTAATGCCCCGATCGATGGAAGAGCAATGGTTACGTTGTTGGGATGCGGGGCACGGAGCAAAGCTCTATAGTGGTTCTGGGAGGACCGGCCAATGTATTAACTGCGTGAAGGTTGGTCATGTCAAGATTTATTCCCAGAAGGAAGCCCGCTGCACTTTCTGCTAAACCTCTGGTCACGCTTTGGGGCCGAGGTTGCAGAAATGTACATCGGAAGTGAGGTGTGCTCGCTGTGGAACTTAGAATTGTGGTGGCTTCAGCGCGGGATAGCCACGTCCAGGAGGGGTGGGACCCTCCGGCGTCATATTACGATGAGTGGACGGGGACTCCTGACTATGGGGGTGTAAATAAGACCGCAATCCCGGTGGCGGATTCCTTCGGGGGTTCCCCATTAGTTGTGGGGAGAATTTAAGACCGGTGGGAGATCACTCTGGGGTTTCTCATTTGAGAAGAGGCGTAAAGACCCGAGTTCCGGTGGGGGGGATCCCTTCGGGGCTCCCTAATTTGAGGCATGGCGACTACTCGAAAAACCAGGTTCCGGCTACCTGGGCGGGACCTTGAGTTCTGCTGAGGTAGTTTGAAGTGATGACATCTCTTCACCCCGAGCTGTATTTATGCTTAATTGCCAGGTTCAGCTCTGTGGAGGAAAAAAAACAATAATAAAAACAGACAGTGATTACATACAAAACAGAATTTAAAATAATCGTCAGGATTTATTAGTTAAATACTGAAAATCAGAATTCAGTGCCATTGACAAAAGACATTAGCAAGACCGCTAATATTAACACTTTTAACCGCAAGTCTTGTATTAACCACAATAGTACAATAGAAAAGACAAGTATATAGTTCTCTCACTGCAAATACCGTAGCTCTTCACCAGTGAACCTACCCTAACAATTTATGAATGAAATTTAGTACATTATCTCTCACTTATAGTTAACAATAACTCACCAAACCATTCTTCTTTTCGTGTACTGGAATTACTCGTGACGTTACCTTAACTGCGTAAAACCTGCATTAGAAATTCGCTCCTTCACTGATCTCCTTACAGAATACTCTCGTTTCGAATTCGCATAATAACTCCTCACTTAGAACTCTGTCGTAGCATTCTCTCGCAGACTGATTTCAACGGGTCTTCCTCGGAGTATTTATAGTTCCTATCCTCTTTACCAGCAGGACCAGAACCCAGTTGAGCATGGGAACGACTGACTGAACCCTTTTACTTTCCCATGCATTCCTGACCTGGATCCGGTAACTCTTCTCACAGAACAACATCTGTTTAGATGTGTCAGCTGGCAGTATTACAAAGGATGATTGCCAAACAAACCTGTTAGCTTTGCTAATAGGGGTTTTTTAGCCACTATTTGGATTCCTCCCATTATTAAATTTTCTACTACTTTCTTCTTAATTGGTAGGAATCCGTTTCTTAGGTCCTTATACCGGTCTTGTTACAATATTTTTTTTATTTATTTAATTCAATGATTTTAAGTAAGGCGGGCGCGCACGCGCATACCGTATTTAATTTGCGCGGATAGGGCCTTACTAGTGGTGACGGTCGGCACTAACAATACTAATGTAATTTTTACAGTACAGACTAATTTCGCATGAACGGTCGGCAGACTGGTGTAACCGCGAGGCTTAACTTACCAGGTACCGAGTCAATCGGGCGATCGTGTTCGACACCCAGCCAGACCGAGCTAATTTTTACACTTAAATACTATTGTGTCATCTCAACATAGCAGCCCACTAAAACAGCATTTTTGTAAAATTTTTTGGTAAATATTGTTATTTTTAATTGTTAAACAAATGTGCCTAATAAAAATATGACTTAAATTAGGCGAAATCTCGAGATACTGAGATGGTGACCTTGCTCTACAGGCTCGGCCCCTTGACCTTTTAACTTGAAAATTTAATGGCACCAATATATAGAAGTAATTTCACCAAGATCAGTCCAGTAGTTGTGGATATATAAGGGGATTTAGAGGCCAACACTGAACGCACACAACTGAATGCACGCAAACTTGCTTACGAACGTTAACATCCGGATAATTTCCATCTGGTTTTTTATTTTTTGGGTTCCTTGGTTGTCAAAACGTTAACATTTGGTGAAAACCGCATATACCAAATTGGACCGATTACAATACTTTTCCTTTCTAAAGCTGTAGCTTTGCTATAGCGCTATCTAGATGGGAAAATAATGACATCAAAAACTGAACGTTTAAAAACATAAATAACAAATATATAAAATAATCAAAATGATTGGTTGTTTCCTTACAATTAAGAACCCTTTACTGAAATCAGTCTTTACATTCTTACCAAACCTCGAAGGAGGGGGGGGGGAGCATAGCTATTATAATAATTAATAAACAATGAGATCAACCTGGATTGTAGCGGCCAATTATCAAATAGTATACGGGCAAGTGGTTGTTACATTTCAAAGTTATAATTTCACCCGGTGAATTAAGTATTATTACCATAATCATACAAGACTATCACAACCTATTATTGCATATGATAAGATTACAAATATATTATCCATCACTAAGATTTCTTTATTTATAATGATTACTAAAGCTAACTATTTTCATTATTTAAGTAATCACTTTGCTAATACTTATATTTATATTATTTAATTCAAGTATTATTGTTTGATTTAAAGTATATTAATTATATACTCATTTAAAAATATTTAAAAAAATCCTACTGATATAAGTACTACACTAAAAATTTAATTCAAAATGTCAAGAATTTTACGAAAGAGATAGGTAGGAGTTAGCAAATTTCTATATTATCTATAGTTAGCCCTAATTACGGTATATTTTTATTAAACGGTCTTATTGTCTTATTGTTTAACGGTTTTATTGTCTTAATTTTGGTTCATTTTTATATTATTCTAACTATTAGCAGTAGCAGTAATGCAATAATGGCTTGTTAATTGTCAATTATAATGTAAACTAACAAAAAAAATTCTGTAATTTACATATAAACGTATTGTGTCTATTTAGCCAATAGACCAAACGTTGACAACAAATCAAACAATATTTTAAAGATTACTTTATAATAAAAAATATAACTTTTTTTATAAATATTTCACCTATACTATATATAAAGCCGAAGAGTTTTTTTGTTTGTTCCGGATCGCAATCAAATTTTTACCTATTTTTTTTTTCACAACTCAGTCTTTAGATATATTTCATCTCGAAAAACCAACTGATCGATTGCTTTCAAATTTTCAGAATAGATCTGTGAAAGATTTTAAATTAAAAACTGAGGCCCTAGCTTCCTTGAGGGTTAAAATATTTTAAATATTCATTATTTCTTTATTCATTAAGTTCTAAATTAAAGATATTTATTAAGGGAAAAAAAAAGATTAATCATTCTTCAGTATTATATTTCTGCCCCCGTGGAAAATAAATAAGTTATGAATTTTTCGTCGTCAAAGGTGTGTGTACTTTAGTTACCGTACTATTCTGTCATTTGTAATTTAGTTTCTTTTTCAGGTTTCTATAAAGCCTGAATACTTTAATGTTATTTATCAGTAGTATTCTCATAATCATGAGGATAATAAACAGTGCGGAAGTCCAGGAAGCGGAGCCGTTTGAGTAGACGATAATGGCGACCGAAGCGAGCTCTGCGGTCCTGAGGTAGGCCTCGCGGAGCCACTGAGTTGGCACTGAACTGACTGAGGGCCTAAAAGTCCAGGTTTTGGCTAGACGAACCAGGTAGTTTGATACATTATCAAACAAAGTTTTGGATGATTAATATTTTGGCAGTTATTTCAAAAGCTATGTTTATGATACCCTAACCATAATATTGATATATTATTGTCTAACAGAAGAAAAGCTTGAGATTACTCATGATGAGAAATGGTAATCCGTTTTAAAAGCAAATAATTTAATTGAATAGTTTATGTATATTTTCCGAGAGCATAAGTGAAACATTATTTAAGGTTTACTAATTGAGAAGATTCAAGGGAAACCGTGAAAGCTTGTTCGATATGAATAAGGATACTTTTTGGTAAACCCCTTCTTTAAATACAACAGTAAGTAAAATTTTTGTTAAATTAATAGCTTTGATATTATTTCTGTAAAATAATTATTTAAAAATTATTTGATATCATTTTCTTAAAGTTACATCGATTATTGTTTAATAATAATAATCAATGTAAACTTTAAGAAATAGATATCAAACAGTACGATTAACGAAAGATAGACGATTTAACAAAAAATTGTTATCCCTTATTCTGTGATAATGTTTTATATATATATATATATATATATATATATATATATATATATATATATATTTATACATATATATAAAATAGTAAAGAATAAATAAGAAAATAAAACCGAATTATTTAATAAATTATCTCTTTATTAATACTGTAATAAAAACGTATTTTCTGTTTGATTTTAAATCAATTTTTAATGTTAAAAATATAAAAACGGTTTAAATCCTAATCCGTTTAAACCGTAACATTGTTTATATACTTTTACTTTTTCCAACTGTTGTGCTCAAGCACGACTCTATTTTATGAGTCTGTTTATCCCAGTCGTGGTTCAGTATTACTACACTAGATTTTTTTCTTTTTTTAACTTTAACTGAGAAATATTATCCTTTAGGGGTTTGTGTTATATATATATATATATATATATATATATATATATATATATAAAACTGATTTCATAAGTAAAAGATTTTGTTAAATCATTGCTAATTTCTGATAAAAGATTTCATATAATCTGCAAAAAATTAATTTTGTTTTGTGTACATACTCAGAATAACAATGATAAACAAAACATTTGTAAAAAATTAAAACTAATATACATTTCTGTCTGTATTTTTCAATTTACATGCAGAAACAGAGAAACTATTCCAAAGAAATTTTCTAAATGAAATTATCTTAAAAATAATATGAATGCGCTCTATTTCTTAAAAAAAAAATTAAGTACACCTAGGTACAAACTTTATTATGATCTGAAAAGTAATTATTTAGTTTCGATGCAAAGTTGTATAAATAACGGTCATAAAGAATATCAAATAAATTTTGGAAGTAATAACATAAGGATAAAGAGAAATACGATTATCGGCTTTAGTATTTGAATGTCACCACAAATATTAGGACAAATACAACTAATAAAGGTGTAAAAATCCAGTTTTCAGGATTAATGGAACCAAAAAAAAAAAAAAAATATTTAAAATAAATAATGACTAACTAATATATGTATATAAAAAGTAATCTAGGAGAATTTTAAATAACTCCAAATAAAAAAATAAAAATAACAGCAATTCAACCAAATCCTAAAACCGTAACTGATTTTAAGAACTGGAAAAGGTTGCCAATTTTTGGCAAATAATTTTATAAAATAATTGCCAAATGTGTGCAACATGAGTCTAACATATTGCCGGGTACAACACCTAATGCAACAGTTGATCAAAGGAAATACTGGAATATAATCTTAATACTGAAGAGACTACGCAAGTCTACGCAATGAACTGATTTTCTCTAAGTACTAATGATAAAGGGCAATTTCACTTTACAGAGACTGACTTCGCACAGACAACTTCAACGATAATACTATAGATTTAATATGACGCTGGTTACTGTCGACAACTGTCAACAAATTATAGTGCAAAATTGCTTTAGCTGATGTTTCACGATGCAGTATAATCATAAAGGATAAAATCATCTACAAAATTATCTACTCAGTTCAAGTTTGGTTAGTAGCCAAATCGCTTGTTCTCACGTTGCTAGAATTCCACCAGACGTTTACACGTGTTTTACTGTTACTTAAACAGAGCCTTTTGAATGTCAATAATTATTTTTTATATAAAATTAACGCACAGTGCTTGAAGAGAACTTAACGAATTGCAACACATAATCAATCATACGTAGGAATCCAATCTACCGGGTGTTAGAAAACTAGATTCCCGTTCTGTCAAGCTAATTTGCGTTTGTATAAAATAAATATAAATACTCGTAATTCAGTGGAATATATCCGTGACGTAATCAAGGATAATGAGTATGGATCATAATTCATTACCAAATATTTATTGGTAAGCCAAATATTCACGTTGGATATCAAATATATATAGTCCGAGACCGATCAGAAATGAATACACATTTATATTTCAATGAAAAACAATAGTTCAGCAATTACTACTCTAAAAACTCACCTAACAAAATAAATTAAATGTAATAAAATGTTGACTAGGAAATAAAAGAAAAGGGACAGTAAATTAGTTGAATACTCAAATCGGGCTCCATAACTAAAGATAAAACTGATTTGTTTCTTCTGCTTATACAAATATACAAAGAAATATCAATACATTATTTATTATTATTATTATTATTAATATTTTATAACTTTTCAAATTCAGATATTTAAATTATTCCCAGTACGCTTTAAAAAAAAAAAAAAGATATTATTGCTATTACATACACCTAACTACTACTACGATATTTCACTGAAATGAAAAAGAAAAAAATCAAAAAAAAGAATATGAAAAAATATTTTTTAAGTGTTAGTCTACGATAAAATACAAAGGTCTAAAATAAGCCTATCCAAGTAAAAGTATATTGGTTTATAGAAAAATCTTTTAGTAAGAACCTTTTAAGTTTCAAACCTTTTAAAGTTTCAATAAAAGAGAAAAATTAAATAATTAACTAATCTAAAAACAACTATATTATCATAAAAATAACAATAAATAAAAACTTATCTCTTTGTCCATGAATCCATAACAATCAGTATGTATTTTAACAATTCTAATAAAGCTTTGTCATATGATAATCAAATAAAATAATAAAATAGGTTACAGCCAGACAATGAAAAAAAAAACTTCAAATCCACTGATGAATAATAAATAATAGGAGGAATAAGTAAAGAGATATTCACAAACTGTTAAAACACTGTGAGGAAATAAAATGAAATTTATTAAAAAGTACATTTTAAAATGTAATTTACATTTCTCATTTTCTTTTATTGTTTGCTGTAGCGTAAAAAAGGGGAGTTAAAAGGGATATTACTAACTCGAAAGGTTTTTGTTATTTGGACAAAGACTTTAAAATAGAATGGAGTGTGCAGTACGGAAGATGGAGAATGGTGAAGTCTTTTCACGATTATAGTCCATGAAAGCTATGTTCTCTATCAGCTAATGCTATTGGGATTAGAGGGCTGGCCTCTGGGACAATCGGTTCAGTTCTACAGTTTACAGAAAAAAAGAATCAGATGAAGAAAAAAAGAGTTAAAAAAGAAAATAACGAAGAAGAAGCTTTTGCTGTGGGTACAACGGATGTTAGCACTTCACTTGACCTAACTGGTAAGAAAAGGCTTATCTCCGTAAAATCATCTTATTAACTTATAATATAGGTTATGTATTCATACATACATATATATATACTATTATTACTTGTTTTTTAAACCATTATCCTTATGAAAATTCAAAGGATGGCTTTTCTAAACCTTTTTATATTCTTTTACTCTTTTTTGAACTTATTCCAACATTTAAATGAAAGTAGAAATAACAACTGATTTTTTTTTTAATTTTCTTTAAGCCTAGTTTTTTTTAGGTCTATGTGTTTAAACGAGAAGAATTTGGCGGGAATTTTATGACCGGAATTTCTTCCTGACAGCAACTTACTATACGGCTCCTTACAATAGACTATATAAATGTATTACCAACTGGTACCCTTTACTTATAACTATTGACATTAATTTATGCAAATTAATTATATATTATTAAATAATATAATTGAATTTTATATGAGATAAATAAGTAGTTTAAAAATCATAAATAATGCAGGAAATTATAATTATTATTTTTTAACTATTTATGATTTTACTGAAACCGAAGTGTAAAAATAATATATTAACTAAAAAAGTTTTACATTTTGTAAATATTAATGTTTTTCATAGTAAATTTTATTTATACAAATACGAAAATTTTTCTGTTATTTGCAACAGCATCATGCGAGAACCAACTGACCGATTGCTTTAAATTTTCAGGATATATTCTGTGTTATCCCAGGGAAGGTTTTAAGCCATAGATTAAGGCTCTAGCCCCCTTGGTGGTGAAATTTTGGGTTAAAGGAAAAAGTTAATCCTTTTAGTCCATTATATTTCTGTCACCATGGCAATAGAAATATAATAAAATAACTAATTATTTTTTCTTTAATGAATATCTTAATTATGTATTACCTATGATTTCTGTCCCATGGGAATAGAAATATAATGAAATAAAATAACTAATTATTATTGATAAACATAGTTTTGTGTCCTAACATGCGAAAATGATATTAATCTGTTTTTTATGCTGAAAACGAATATGAACTCAGAATCTTTCTATCACTCACCATTTTTGAAAAAAAAAATGTTTAAATTTAATTAAAGGATTTTTTTTTTCATTTTTCAACGTATAATTAGCATTTTAAGTTCCTATATTGTATTTTGTTAGCTCATTTATTATTGTTTAACATTATTAACATAATTTGTATGCTATAAATAAACAATACTAGACAAAATATTAAATCATATCATAGCCACATATTCTGACATCATATCTAATACTGAAGAGTGAGCCTTCGTGGACAAGATTAATCATGTCTGTGCAGGTCAAAATATGTAGCTGAAAACACAGCTGTGTTGTTTGTGTTAAGCACTGGATTTAGGAATGAATTAATTTTCTTCAGTCTTATTGCTGTCTTAAGTTTGTTAACACTGCAGTGTCATAATTCCTCGAAATTGTATAAATGATGTGGATGCCTTTTGTTATGTATGTGGTGAGTTTACCGTAAAATCAAATAGAAAAACACATAACACCTTTAATTAAAAAAACATATCATTTGTACTTTCAGTGCAAAATTAGTGACACCAAAATTAGGTACACCAAAAGGTTTTACATTTTGGTGTACCTATGGTTTGGCGTGAACCAAAGGGTCATGTAATCAATTGTTACTTTTGTTTAACACGTGTGTCTGGAATTTCTAAAAACTCTAAACATACTGTAAAATATCTTTCATTGCAATCTGCAATCAGCCCTGTACTTCACAGTGAAATTATTCCAGTTCCTGAGCCACCTGTGAATGTATGTTTCGAAAGCAGCAATGAAGAATCAGGCAGTACTGAAGAAGAACACAATGATTTTGATTTTGAATTATCTTGCAATAAGTCAAATCTTATATCACAAGGTGAATTAAATGACTTGTTAAGGGATTTAAATTTATCAAAAAATCAAGTTGAACTGTTATGATCAAGACTGCTAGGTTGGAATTTACTTCAAAAAAAATACCAAAATTTCGGGTTTTCGAATCTGACAAAAAGAACTTTCTAAGTACTATGTTGATGAAAATAATTTGGTTTATTGCATAAATATTGATGAGATTTTGTTGCTCTTAAGAAAAATTAATACACCTGAGGACTGGCGCCTTTTCATAGATTCGTCAAAGTATTGTTTAAAAGTGTTTCCACTACACAACGGTAAAAAATATCCTTCGATACCAATCGCTTATGGTATTAATTTGAAAGAGACATACAATGTAATGAAAGACGTCTTGAAAAAATAAATTATAAAAAACATAGCTGGAATGTTTGTAAGTTATAGCTATTTTGTTCAGGCATACAGTTAGGCTATACAAAGTTTATGTGTTTTCTTTGCGAATGGGACAGTCGAGATAAGGATAAACATTATGGTACCAAAAGGTGGAAGAAACGAGATAACTTAATTCCAAATGGGAAAAATATTATTCATGAGCCTTTAGTTGAACCCAAAAAAATATTTTACCCCTTTCCATATCAAGCTAGGACTAATGAAAATTTTGTAAAACCAATGAAGAAGGACAGTCCCGGATTTTTGTACATCAGGCAGAAAATTCCGAATGTACGCGAAGGAAAAATTAAAGAAGGAAGATTTGTTGGTCCTCAAATAAGAAAGTTGGTCAAAGATGATGTATTTAATTCAATGTTAAATAATGTAGAAAGTGTAGCTTGGGCTTCATTTAAAGACTTTTGTAAGATTTTCTTGGCAAAAAAAAATCCGACAATTATCACGATATTGTTAATCAACTTCTTGCTTCTTGCTTCTAACACTTCTTCCACTCGCATCTGGATTTTCTCCCGGACGACCTCGGACTCGTAAGTGACGAACACAACCAAGACATTTCGGTTATAGAAAGCCGTTATAAAAGGAAATGGAATACCAACATGCTAGCCGATTACTGTTGGATATTAATTTGGGATATGCCTGAGGCTATTTATATAAGAAAGGCATCAGCGAAATTATTCTATCACAGGTATGGTCATGAAAAATTATCAATTTTACAGATTTTAACTACATTTTCCCTTAATTTTTTTGAAGAGTAATTTATTTAAAACTAAGGTTGATAGAAAATTGTATTTACAGATTTGTAATGTACGTAAAAAAAAATCAAGGAATGCTATCACACTTAGAGAAACATTAAAAAAAGTTTTTTTGTCTATCAGTGTTATTAATACCAATTCGACTACATCTTGAAATCCGGGTCAAATCTGCTAATAATTCACATTATTTTAAAAACTGTTATTATTTATTTAAAAACTATTTCTTTATTCTTAAAATTTATATGGTACATTTTCAGTTTTATTTAAAAAAATAGTAAGCACGCTAATGAATATCTTCTTAATGAAGTAATAAATATGTAAGTGAATATGTATGTGAAGTGTAAGTTACCATCGATATTAAAAAAAATTCCTCTCAAAGACAAATTTTGAAAATGAACGCGATCGATATATTGATAGGTTTTAAAGTACACTGGTCTGACTGTACTCGTTACTATTATTTTTTTTATAAAAAGAGAAGTTAATGACCATTGGAGGAATATTGCTCACAATGAGACACGAGAAAAATTCTTAAATTTTAACTAAGGTGATCACTGAGGTGATTTTATGAGAATTAAATAATTTGTTGAATTTCTTTACTGGTATTTAACTGGTTTTCTTTAATGGTTTATAAATAATATTTTAGTTATATATTCATTGATAAATAATTATTTAACCCGATATTTTTTAACGGTTTAGGAATCTCCACACCGTGTTTTTTTTTTGTGTATGAGTCATTGTTTTTTTAGCCAAAGCTTGATTCAGTTCAGCATTTTGTATTTCATTATATTTTACACAACACCTATTAGTTTTGTTTGTAAAGAGCACGTAGTGAAAATGATGTACTATTATTATTATTATTTTATTTTTTTATTTTAGGAAAAAAATGGAAATAATTTTAAATTCCCAGATATCTCATTTTATAATATTATTTTAATAATATTCTATATACACAGGCAGCCGATATGAACCGATATATTTTACAGTACAAAACTGATTATTAAACACTAAAAGTGGTGTATGGCACTGAATACTTTTGTAAATATTAAAATATTCATTTTTGATGAATTACGTAATACTAAAAATGTACTCTGTTTACTTTTTCTTCTTTTTAATATTATTTTCAAATAGTATATACCTCAAAGCGAACTAAAATATTTATTTAAAAATAAATAAAACAATGAAGATTTAAAAAAAAAATAATTTTTCAGAAGCTTATAACTTAAAATATATTCTTCCTATTTAAATCTGCTATTATTTATTTTTAAAGTACTTTTTAATTCACTGTAAGAGAAACGTTTTTGTGTAGTTCGAACAATATGAAATGAATTATGAAGTGATACATGGGGCTTATAGTTTTATATGAATTATTTATTTAGTTCCATTATTAAAAACTATACTACAATTTTTTTTATTAAATATTGAATAAATATTAAAAATTTATTTTTTTATTCAGAAAACCCTTCAATTGTTTTTTGTTCTTTAATATGTATAAAAATACTGCAGAATTTTATAGGAAACATGTTATTTTATACAGACAGTATTAAACAAAATTATAGTTAATTTTTTGGTCAGAATAATCTCAAAAAAAAGAATTTCTCGCACATATTTACCTCTTTATCAAAAATTACTATAACTGATATAAGTTTTTACATTTAAATATATACCCGGCTGTACAATAATATCATTAACAATAAAATATATTACTTCTTTTTACAAACTGTGATTGGTCTGGATAATACTATATAAACCATGATTCTAATAAAGTTCTCCTTTTACAAATCCCAGAAACTTTCACGCATAAGTATCATTTAATTTAAAGGAAATGATGGTAGTCGAAAAATCATTATTTTGTAAACTGATTCTGGTAGATCACCAGTGTTAAGTGTCATGCATTAATTTTTAAATTATTTGTGGCTACAACCATTTGTTTCCGCTTTAAGTATAACAAAAATCATAATGTCAGTTTAACAAATCATAATGTCAGTATAACAAAAATCATAATGTCAGTTTAACAAATCATAATGTCAGTATAACAAAAATCATAATGTCTAATTAGATGATGAAACTTTCAGGAAGTTAAGTTTTTCTTCCTCTAAGAAGGAAAAACTGATTACAGAACTAGGATGTTTGTTTTATGCATACGGTTAGTAAAACCAAGAAAATTTTATTCATCTAAATAAAAGCATTAAAATGTGTTCCGTAAAGTTAATTTAATCTTGTAGTAAAGTCTATTTTATCTCAAAAATTATTGTTCGTTTAAACAAAAACTTTGAATATCATGGGATTTTTAAATTAAACGTATATAAATTATAATCCAAATTAACTTAACATCATTATACTTGAAATGTATGTCGAGAAGGCTGCAACAATTAGATATTAAGAAATAATACCGCTCAAGTAAGAGCTGTATAATAATCAGTTATTCAATGCAGTGATGAAATTAAGATGCACTCTGTGGAGTTCCCGTTCGTACGGGCTTGCTCGGGTGGAGGCCGGCGAGAAAAAAAGGAGCCTCCTGATCACCGAGCTGAGAGATCGAGTCCCAGCAGGGGTGCCCTCTCCGGGGTGTCCCTGTTACAGGGATTCGAAGGGGTGAGAGACAGCCCCCTGCGGAGCTGGACGAACGTCCCGTGCAAGCAGGTGAGGGGGGTTTGGTGAAGGGAGTTTGTGGGGTGGAGGTTTAATTGGTACGGTGCAGGTATAAATACGCACATTAACAAGATCTTGCGGAACCTGTTAACTAGTCCAACACTTTCTCCGTTAATGGGATTCTTCCCCTCACAAGGAAAAGAAATCATGCCTCAATAAAATCATAGTAATTAATATATTTCATTCAGTGAATATGACCGAATGTAAACATTTAATGTACACTGCACTATAAAAAATAGATTAATAACATATTTATAAATTTGGTTTGGTTTATCTTTAATGCTAAACAATTTTTTTTACAATTTACATAATAGATTTTAATAAAAACTAATTGTTTATTTTGCAGAAGGTGTTTTGATAACTTAGTTTCAGTGTGGCTTTATCGTTTTTCTTTTTTTTTCGGTTTAGCCTTCACAACCACCGTAAGGTATTACTTCACAGGACGAATGACGATGATATGTTTGAACGTGAATGTATGTAGTCTTGTACAGTCTCAAGATTGATCATTCCTGAGACTTTTGGTTAATTGATACCCAACCACTAAAGAACACCGGTATCCATGTTGTAGAATTCAAAAGTATAAAAGTAACTAACTGTCTTTACTAGGATTTGAACTTTCGAACTCTTGACTTTGAAATCAGCTGATCTGCGATGACGAGTTCACCAGTAGGTGAAACTGGGACCCGGTGGGTCGCAGTTTGACCTAAATGAGTGGGATTATTAGTTGAGTAAGTTCTTACAAATATCTTCTTTTTTTTTTCAACTGCCTATTTAACCTATAAAATACTTGAATTTCAAACAATAGGTTACGGTAAATAGTAAATAAATTTCTAAACTGAATGTTTTATGTTTTATTTAACAGTACTGAAAATAATTTTGTGGCATTTACTGAATGTTGATCTTTTATTTCTTTGAAATCAACGTTATTATTTCCAAGAAAAATTTTATTTTGTTCAAATATTTTTCATGTTTCTACATTACTATCTTTTTCATGATATTAGTATGAATAATAAATTATATAAAGATAACCTTTCTAGAATTTAATTACAAACATTTCAGTCTACGGTACGTTAAGGAAGAAATACAACGTTTCAGTTTTAAGTATGAACTTCGGCTAAAAGACCACGTTAAAAATTTGGCCGTACACCAGAATTGTGCGCGTATTGAAAAATATTATATTGTTATTTATTGAAATAACGTTTTAAAGTGTAATTAAAAAATATACATTGTGCAAATTTGTCAGGTACAGTATTGAAGTGAAAATGTTTATTTAATTTATTTATGTGTTGTTGATCTTGGGATGGTTAAGGTTCACAATTGGGTCCGGTACAGCGTGTGGGTCCGGTAGGCAGGGCTGCGATCGCGTTTTAGAAGTTTTTTTTTAATTTTTGGTTTATCACTCAGACCCGATAGTTGGTGCTGCGATCAGATTCTAGGAATTTTTTTTTATTTTGTTGCTTTTTCGCATATCAGTTACTTGCGTCGTAGCTTAGTGTTGTTCTTACATTAAAATTCGTATTTAGAAAATAGTTTGAATTAAATCTGATAGGTAGTGCTGTTCTGACAATTGGATTTATTTACATTCTGAATTTTATAAAGTTCAAGGTGAAATTTTATAAGGTTCCGTAATGTTTCGTAAGTTTCTTAATGTTCAGTATTAATTGTAATGATTTTGCAGCCACAACACTTTTCGTCAAAAAATTATTTTCCACCGAATGCTGTGATTAGATAGTGGTGTAAATTAAATTCGATAGGTAGTGCTGTTGTTTTGCCATTTACATTCTGACTTTTATAAAGTGAAAGGTTAAATTTTGTTAAATTGCTAATGTTCAGTTTTTAAGGTTTTATGAAACTTTCAATTGTTGTCATTTAATCTGTATGTTTACTCAGATTTATCAATAGCGAAGCATTGCCGAGTCTGCTAGAATTGCGCGCTTATTGAGAATATTATATTATATTATTATTTATTGAAATAACGTTTTAAAGTTTTGTTAAAAATTGTACATTGTGCAAATTTTTAAGGTGCAGTATTGAAGTGAGTATTTTACATGACTTTTCATGAATTTTAATGATGTATACACGTGCATTCAATAACAATCAACTCGACCTACAAATTTAAATTGTCAGTTTACATTTGATTCTATGCAACTTATGAAATATTGAACGGCTCTTTGAAAATAAAAATTTAAGTTTCTAAAATAAATTATAACATTTATAAAATTAAAATATAAGTTACTTATGATAAAGTTTAAAGTATATTTAAAAAATTGAATTTATAATGTTTTAGCTGATTAATTTTATAAAAAGTTTTCTAAAATTATTTTTAATTTACAATTATCTAAAATATCGTAAAATAGATGTTAAAATAAAGAATGATAAAAATGATAAAAACCCATTACAATAATACAACAATCACAAACTGATAATATCATACTAATAGTCATTTTAATGAAATTTAGAACATATTCCTGCTAATTTTAACTTAATTAAGTTACTTATATTTATGTGTGCGCATTTATTACAGAATAATGCCGCGTCAGGACAACGTCTGTCGGGTCCGCTAGTATATATATATATATATATATATACTATATATACATATATATATATTTACAGTAGATTGAGAGAGTGTTCTTCTATATATATATATATATATATATATTCATTTAGAATGTTTTCTAGGTTTTTCTAGGTAAATTAAATTTAAAAATAATGTACAGAAAGTTTTTCTGATTCCCAAATCTTTTTCAGTAGTAAATTATTATTATTATTTGTGCAATTAAACTGATCATGGAACATTTTTTATGATTTTCTTGTCAGTTTTAATAACTATATCATCATGCGCTTAATGCGATTATCTCACCTTATCATAACAGTGTATCAGTAAAAGTCCCATAAAATGATATCAGTTCACTTAATGTACCGGTTTTTAATTGTTTTATTATATTTGTAGAATTTAGACACCTTAGATAGAAGAAACTACAGATAGATAACAATCGACTGCTAAATACGTTTTAATCGAACAATTAACATAGAACAATATCTAAATTATTATGAAGTTGATTGATATTTCTTTTCATATTGAATTATCTGTTTTTGAAATAGAACTTTCATTTTACGACATTCGCTTTTAAGTATAATTAAAGGAAAATGAAACATATATTATAACCTGCTAACCTAAAGTGGTAATCGGCTGTATTTGAATACCTCTCATTATAGAAATTGTTGTTAAGATAATGATTCTTTTATCGCTTGACGCATTTCGGAACCCCTCCATTGTCAAAACTTATTCTGTTACTTATAAAAAAGTACAATAAGTTTTTACAATGGAGTAGTTCCGAAACGCGTCAACAAGTGATAAAAGAATGAAGCTAAGAAAGGTAAGCAGTGGTAAACGTAGAAACTTCTGATTATTATAAGTGTATTAGTAAAATTTCCTTAAAACCTTACTACTTGACTACATTTTATCTCTTGTTGTCGTGTTTTCAAACTATTTCACCAGAAACTTATTACATTTAATTTTTTACATCATGTACAAAGAATTTCAAAGTATTGAAAAATTTCCAGGGAAAATCTTTTACAATTTTGAAAAATCTAAATATTTAAAGGATAAAACAGATTTAATGAATTTGAAGGAAATTCTTATTTTCTTCGAATGATATATATATATAAATGGTGGAAAATTTACTTGGAAAATATTTTTAATCTATGAAAAGGATTTTTCATTTTTTTATTTTTTTTAATTATGAATCTATATATAACAAAAAATAATGAAGATTGTTTACAGATATTTATCTGAAGAGTATTTTCAAGTCTAATCCTACCGAATAACTTTTTCAATATATTCAGAAATTGGGAAAATGTGCAATTATTTTTCAAAATGTTTACCTTTCTTCATTCATTTCAAGATCGAATTTCAAAAATCTAGAAATTGGTCGTTAGATATTCACATGAAAATTGCACACACCAAAAATCAAATTGATTTTTCATTTGTTACCGAGAAATTAAGAAAAGAGTCGGGTTTCAAAAAAAAGTTTAAAATCCATTTTAATCCTTTAAACTCGGAATTTCAAAAAATCTACAAATTTGCTTTTAGATATTTACATGAATATACTCACCAAAAATCAAATTAATATGTTCATACGTTACCGAGGAATTAAAAAAAAAAGTAGTAGATTTCATTGTTGCTCCATTTTAAATATCGGAGTACAATGAAATAACAGTTGATCGGAGGCAATTGGTAGGTAGAGACTTCGAGGGTAGCCTTGCTCGGGAAAAGGCGTCTCGTTGAGGTGGGTAGTCTTTGCTGAGCGAACGAGGCCTCACTTGCTGGGAAACAGAAGACCGTAATCCCAGCTAAAGCCCTCCCTCACTGGAGGGAACTGGTTAGAGGCGAGGTAACATAAAAAGGACCGAGTTCCGGCCAGCGGAGGATCATCTGTGGGGGAAGGCATACCTGGATCTCATGGAGTCCCCCTAGGGTTAGAGGCCAAGATACCCACTGTGGCTGCGCAATGCTTCTGCGCAGGACCAGCCTAGAGGTAAGGGAAAAACCCTTTAAACTCGGAATTTAAAAAAAATTGTTTTATTGTGCACTTACACAGTAGGAACATATAATCAAATTTTTAGCAATGTCATCAATAACTTTTGCTGGGTGTTGAATGTGAATCACTCTTTACGTGTTCTGTTATATATATATATATATATATATATATATATTTATAAACTTGGTGTCGTTTGTTTTTAAAGCTATACAATTTACATGATAGATTTTAACAAAAACTAATTGTTTGATCTTAACAAAATGCATTTGATAATCTACTTCCAGTGTGGCCTACATTGGTGGGATTATTTTTTGAGTATGTTCTTACAGACATCTTATCTTCTTAAATGCCTGTTTAACCTTTGAAATATATGTATTTTAACAAATAAACAACGATAAGCATTAAACAAGTTTCTATACTGAATGTTTTGCGTTTTAACATTACTGAGAAAGAACTTTGTGACCTTTATTGTAAATTGATCTTTTATTTTTTTGGAAATTAGCATTACACGTTTTAGAGAAATTTTATTTATAATCACATATTTTTCACACGACTATAATATAAAGTAAAAAGTAACAAATTAATGTACTCCTTTTATTAAAAATTATTGAATAACCCCAGTGATGTTATTTATCAGAGTAATTTATTACAATATTAAAAGTCTTTAACAGAGAAAAATTAAATGGCATTTCAGTAAAATTAAAATAAACATAATTCTCAATATAAAGTAAGACAAATCTGTATTAACTATAATATTAAACATGTGTTTATAACGTAAAGTTTTATCTCATTTTACCTTCCATGCAGCAGACTTAAAAAAATTCATAATCAAAATATAGATTAATTAAAGTACTAAAGATTAACTAAAACTAAGATTAATTAAAGTATTAAATAAAAAGTAAATAATTTTTTTATATTTGTATTACATTTCTGTATAAAGAGGAGCAAGAGTATATTACACTCATAGAAACTAATACAAAAAACTAACAGGAAAAAACTCTCATAAAATTACTAAATATAGAAGTAAAAAACTTCACACTAAATCTTTCTATACTGAAATATTCCTAGGATGAATAATTTTAAACAAACCAAGTTGAAAGCAGAATGTTAGCTTAAAAAAATTTACTTTGTACTAAGCTATAATTTCATCTTAAGCAGCTTTTGATTAGGATTTTCTAAAAGAGTGCAACTGTAAAAGTGTTTTAGATAGTCCTAATCGAATAAAAATATTCCTAATCGAAATTTTTCGCTAACCATAATTATTTACGATTTACTCCTGAAGGCATCACAAAGTTCTCCCGGGACTTTCATAACCTATTCTACTCTTGAAAATAATGGAAAAACTCAAGTAGTTGATTTCTTTAAAAATGCAAGATTAAGGACCCAGTAGGTATAAAAAAAAAAATCTAATTACGAAGAATATTTCTATTTATTGTTGCAAGGGTGGTTTTTACGTTTTTATTTGTTCGATGTGACTGCTCATGCGGTAGTAAACCGCATATTTTTATTGTACAAATACGGCTACACAACTTTTTTTTCTGAAATAGCCAAAAAATATTTTTTAAAATTATTTATCGATATGCGAAATAAAAAATACATAAGTTTTTATATTTCCGATCGTTATTTAAATTTATCGGTTATTGCCACTTGATATTTGGAGAATTGAAGAAACAGCATGTAATATAACTCCAAGTTCAACAAGAGGAAAATTATTAGACTCCAAATTTATCATATGGGACGAATGCACAATTGCCCATCGAAGATCAATTGAAGCTCTCAATAACGCTTCAAGTTTTTAAATAAAGTAACAAGATAAACGGGTTGAAAATTAGTTTTGCTGGCAGGTGGTTTTAGACAAACTCTATCATCTAAAAAGGCAGTCCAGCTGATGAAATTGAGGCATGTATAAAAAAAGTCATTGTGGAAACACGTGTTTGCGTTTTTCCAAAAATATGACGAGATGTCTTCTTACAAACGAGAATTTTTACAGGCTTTACTTCAAATTGGATCAATCTTGCCACCCTTTAATATAAATCCTGTTACATTACCCATCAATTTGAGAACTTTTATATAAAATCGGGATTTATTAATAAAGTCTGTTTATTCGGACTTCGAATAAAAAATTTCGAGACGAAAACTGGCTTTGCAAACGCTGAATTTTAGCGTCTACAAACGCAACCGCAGATTTAATTAACGAAAAAATTTTTAATTTACTTCTCGGAAGTGATTCAGTGAAAAAGTCCATAGATACTGTGATGAGTGATGAAAATGCGGTTAACTACCAAAAGAAGTGTTAAACAGCCCCTCACCTCCTGGAATGCCACCCCATGATTTATGATTGAAAAAATATGCGGTTGTTATGCTTTTACGCCAAAGCTATGTAATGGAATACGTCTCATGATTGAAAGTATATCTTCCAACGTATTAGAAGCAATTATCCTTACAGGATGTAGAAAAGGAGAACGCGTATTTATACCCAGAATATCTTTTATTTCCAATAACCTCAATCTTCCATTTGAATTTAAAAGAACTCAATTTCCTATTCGATTATCATATACTATCAAAATAAACAAAGCCAAAGGACAAACTGTGAAGTTGTGGGTCTGGATTTACAAGAACCGTGGTTTTCTCATGGACAACTCTATGTTGGATGTTCTAGAGTACGAAGTTCTTTTGGACTGTCTATTTTTACTAAAGACAACAAATCAACAAATATTGTCTATCGCGATGCTTTACAGTAAAATTATGAAATAGAAATAAGAAATCAGAATGAATAATTAAAGTACCAAAAAGAAATAGTAAAAATCTTTTAATTACAATAGTTTTTCGTAATACGCAGTTAATGTGAGGCACTCAAAAATGAATCGTATTTTGAAAAAATGTTAAGACTAAAAAAAAACCGCACATTTGACTGTACCTCACTGGTTGTGTGGAAAACAATTAACTATTATTTTGTAAAATTTTAGAGAATTTTATAACTAAAGTTATGCATTTTTACAGGATTACGATAAATATATCAGTTTCCAAAAGTGAATCTCCTTTTACGTCCAAAGAGCGAAGCGATGCCTGGATGTGAAGTCCGGCAAAGCTTGTCTGAGCAGCTAGATGAAGCGATAAATGCGAAGCATAAGTTGCGGATCGATAAATCGAGCTGTAGCTAAAATATCTCTATAATAAGTTCATCGCGACGAAATGCTAATAAAACATTAAAACATTTTATGAAAGAATATTTTGTGATCGTTTATAAACAAAAAAATAATATCACATAACAACATTAGTAAAATGTGTTTCTGTTATTGTTATTGTTGAATGTTATTCTTGCAAACATGAGAATACGAACGAGTCCAGATTCCTGTAGGCAGAGCCCCCTGGCTAGACCGTCGGGCAAACAAAGCGAGCCTTGACGGGCTAGTAATGCTTCGTTTTCGAGTTACGGCTAGTGAAAGATTTTGCTCGGATTTAATCTCCCCAGTGAAATGAGGGCGTTTGAAATTTTTAGGATGTTAATTAAGGAGCAAAATCAGTGATTTCTTATAGCTTTGACCTGAAGAATTAATTAAAATAGACCACAGAACCGTAACTGCAGTACTTTTTGAGAAATCTGGGGTGAAAACTAATAAACTGGAGTTTATTGGTATCAGGATTATTTTCATGAGTAGAATAGGTTAATAAAGTCCCGAGAGAACTTCATAAGACACTTCGTATATATATATATATATATATATATATATATATATATATACACATATTCTTTTTACAAATACGTTGTCTCTATTTAATAAATAATTATTACTTACTTCTAATGAATTCTATAATTAATTATATCAACTTAACTGTTTTCACGTTACATAAAGTAATTCCGCCAGCGAGAAAAAACCTAATTATATTTCTGTTGTTACTTTTTATAACAATAGTTTATAAAAGGTATTTTGCATCAACTTATATATATAATTAAAATTATATATATTCTAATAATTAGTTTTTAAACAATATATAATTTAAACTTGAATTTTCTGCATTCTTCTTTGTTATGTATTTATATAATACATAACTATATATCTTATATCTTCTTTGATATGCTACTCGTATAATATTTTCATTTAAAATTTTAAAATATATTACTTTATTTATTATTAACTTTGTTAGTATTTTCTTGAATATTTCCAATAGTATTATTTTACATTATTTTCTTTTAGTATAATTTACAAACAATTTAAATTTACAATAATTTATTATATTTTAATTTAATTTACTGTAATTTAGTATTTCTTACCATACATATTTTTACTTAAGTATTTTATTTTATGGGATTTTATTTAATCAGATTTGATCTCTATTTATCAAAAATATCTCCTAAAACAAGAGATACATTAGAAGAGATTACATTAAGCAGTGCTTTTTGTTATCGATGAAATAAAACATTTATACTTTTCGAATAAGAAGATCCCAAATAGTTCATCAGTAGGCAATACTATTATGTAGCGTTCTGGAGAAATACTTACTCAAATTATTTTAACTGCTGTTGTACTGTAATAGTACAAAATAAATAAAAACTGAGATGGTTGCTTTCAAAGAGCTTTTTTCTTTAAACAAAATTTTGGCGTTAATTTTATTGAATTGTTTATTGATTTTATGTTATTTTATATTAAGACACAATACTTAACGTGTTAGTCTATACTGGATTCTAATTTTAACGCAAAACTTTATTCCGGTTTAGAATATTTACCTAGTGAAGTTTATTTATTTTTTGTTTTTGTATTAAAATCATTTCAATGCGTTCTGCTAATTAGAATAACATAAAAATTTGATCAGTCAGGTTTTTAATTACTGCTTAAAAAAAAGGTAGAGATTCGTGTTAATTTTTGCTCACGTGGTTTAATTCCTTCTATTATTATTATTATTTTTTTTTAATTTAGCAACGTACACAGTACTTCAACGGAAGTGAATTTCAGATAGGTTCGTTAAATTTCAGGCAAAGTGTTGTTGTATCCTGGGGCGACAATTTGCCCATTTTTGTAATCCATTTTAATTTACATATAACGTAATATTGTTGTACGGTGTGGGACAGACTTAGTTACACACACACACACACGCACACACAAACATATATTCATACAATGTTACTGTAGAGAGGCATGAAGGGTATTTAAAAGGAGGAAGAGAAGAGGTAGGCAACCAAGTATCTTTATTTGCATATTAATACATGTCCGCATTAGACCGGGTCGTTCGCTCAAAGTCAAACCCTTGCCTTTGCTTGAAACAACAACACAAACACGTAACTAACTCATCAAAAATAAGGTGTTGAAGTTTAATTTAAAATTATAATTTTAATGATATTCTAATATAAATTTTACAATAAATGAAAAAGTAAAATTATATTTTAAAATTATTTATGTTATATAAAATGTATATTGCAAGATAAGTTATTGTTATTGATTGTTACGTTACGTAAGTGCAAAAGCCAAAAAAAGGTGAGTGTATTTATAACCGCTGGACCAAAAATACATTAGGATTAATGCACTCGGTTGAAAAAAATGTAGCCTGAGGTAAATTATATGTCATCATCATCACCTGGTGTTCTGCCTGGGAGCATATCCCTTACCCCATCACAGTTTCCATTTCCATTTCCACTCTTCAGCTCATCTTTTAACTTCGTTCATCTTCTTATCCGTTTCCTTTCTCATTCTACTGACTCTTTCAATACCATTCTTCACTCCTAACTTTATCGTCAATCTTTTTTTCTCCATCCTTCTCCATATCCACATCTCAAAGCCCAACCCAGTCCCTCTTCCTCTTATCATTCATGCTTCACTCCCGTACAATAAGACATTTCATACGTAGCATTTTGATAACCTCTTTCTTAACTCTAAATCCAGAAGTTAACTACATGGTAATTCCTTGTCTTACTGGAGGCTTTCTTTGTTATTGCTATCCTTTCTTTTATTTCCAGCTCATTCTTCTAGTTCTCTGTCAAAAAACTACCTAGATATCTTTTTTTCCTGTTTATCCTCCGGTAATTACTGTTTAGATATTACTTCAGAGGATGAATGAGGATATTATGTATGAGTGTAAACGAAGTGTAGTCTTGTACCGTCTCAGTTCGACCATTCCTGAGATGTGTGTTTAATTGAAACACCCAACCACCAAAGAACACCGATACCCACGATCTAGTATTCAAATCCGTATAAAAGCAACTACATTTACTAGGACTTAAACGCTAGAACTCTCAACTTCCACATAAGCTGTATTAGGAAGACGCGTTCGCCACTAGACCAACCCGGTGTGTCAGTACCCAAATATCTGCAAGTTTTTACTTGTTTTATTGTTCTTTCATTTGTCTTTATTACTAAATCTATTTACCACTATTTATCATCAAAACTATATAATACCACTAAATCATCTTTGTTGTTCACCTTTAGTTTTTAAAAATTTATTTTCATTCCATACTCTTTAATTTCTTCCTTGAGGCCCGTTAATAATCCTTTGTAACATGTGTGTGCCATCAGCTAGAATTACTATATCATCTGCAATTCTTAAGCATCTTATTTTTCGTCCTCCTACGCTTATTCCTTCATTTTTTTCTTCAATATATTCCTTATCATATCAAAGAAAAATGTTAAACAGTGTTAGTGAGAGGCAGCATTCTTGCTTAACACCTCGAAGTAGACCTATCCAGTCAGTCATATTTTATTGCTGCTATTTGTCTCGTGTATAATTCTTTAACTAGTCTGCTGTCTTTCCATTCTACGTTTGTCTCTTTAACACTTTCAGTTTGTAACTCTATTTACAAACTAAACTAGTAAAGAGAAAAATGTATCACTTCTGTCATTCTTTTGAGATACAATACTTATAGTAATGATATCGATATCAATATACTTATTGATAACTGACATTTTTATCGATATACCATATTATCTCTCAACCTTCTTAAAGTTTTTTTACAAAAATTTAAAATACCACCAATATCTCATAAGTAAAATAATTTATACCAAACCTCAATTTTTTAAGCTATTTAACTTCGCAGATGAAATATAAATTAATTTTGATACCTTCATACTTGTTTTTTTTTTTTAAATCTTAAACTTTTACCAATAACTGATAACCTAATTAATCAAAATAGAATTAATAAAAACAAGTATTGATTGCAATTCGTATAATTTAAATATTTGAGGGAAGAATTTTACAAAGAAAAATCAAATATTACTAGTATTAAAATGGATATCTTTTCCATAAAAAAGGGTAGTGCTTGGGTTTCTTTGTTGTACGTGGCGTAGAGCGTACCAATAATGGTATGCCGGGAGGATGCGCGCAGTGCACGAACGATTCATTCGTTCGAACGATTTATACTTCTTTATACGAACGATTTATCTAAAATTAAATTTGTGTTTTGGGGATAAGACAGGAAAAGATTATGGTTATAGCTGTGTTAAAAAGCCACAACTTAAGAAACAACTAAAATTGTTCAGGATTTTGAAGCTTTTTGTTGTAAAGTTTTTGTTTTTGTTAGTACGCTAAATTCATGAACATTATTTAGTTGCAATTGGACAAAAGCATTTAAAAAAATCATGTGTAATGAAATATTTTGACGGCAGGCCATAGGCCCGTCCTTTTCTTAGTAAAATAAAAATTATATATATACACTTCCAATATTTTTATCGTGATATAAAAACCGTTATTTAAGATTTTCCCACCCCTAAATAGATAAATTTAAAATAATCTATTTCTAATATATAATAGCCAATCTAACGATTATCCTTAAACTTCAACCAGTTCCTGATGTATTAAGTTGTTTTTTCTTCTGGGCTTTGTGTTATTATCTGTCGGACACGATATATTTGTTGTAAAAAAAAAAAATTAGTGTTAAAAGTTGAAAATTAAAAATTATTATAAACTAAAACCCAGCAACGTAAAATTGCATCTTACAAGTAAAAAGCCGGTAACGTATGCTAAAATCGAAATAAAATCACAAGGATATATCACATTGTACATATCAATTATAATAATCTCTCCCAATTATATCAATTAATAATAAAATTTTTCCATCTCCTTTACGGAAAATGGCATGAATAGTTGAAACACACTAAACTAATTCAATTATTTGAATATAAACGGATGGCTGTAAAAAATCGTAAAACATAAGATAACATTTCCATTGTTCCTTAGAATACTCGAAGGCGCATGTTGAAACTAGTTGAAACTTTCGTCGTAATACCGCATAACAGATACTGCTGACTAGCAATATACGACATTGTTTGTCAGCAGACGCAACGAATAAAAACTGGTGCATCTGTTTGAGTCATCAGATACCATGAGTGAGTTTAATGTGCCCTATTCGCAAACACGAAATAATAACCTCCTCTCGACGGTTATTTTTGCATAAGGAGCTCCATGATGATACAGTGTTCTCATTTGGGCGAAGTTTATTTTTCATGGTAGCATTCAATTTACTTGCCCACTCATCATGATGAACCACCAGGAAAATCGTTCGAAACAACATGATTGGTGAGGAGGCTGGAAACAAGCTTCTTTTGCCGCACTATCAGCGTGCTCATTGCCTGAAATTCCAGTGTGGCTGGGGACATATCAGGGGCTCACAGTTATATTACGTCGAGTCATTTGTGAAATAACATTCTGAGTCTCACAGTTAATAGGGTGTTTGAAGTACACGTCACTCTAATCGCCTGTAACGCACTCATGGAATCTGAGCAGTCAACTACATGTCAAAATGTTGGACTAATTATATTAAGGCCTTATTTATAGCGTACAGCTCCGCAACGAAAATACTGGCGATGCTGGTTAAGGCAATCATGTATATCCTGTTGACAACTACTAAAGCACAACCAACAGAATTAGCGTTTTTAGATTCGTCCTTAAAAACAATAGCATCAGGATTTACGCTATTTATAATATAAATTATTTTTCGTAAGCTAATAGAATTTGGATATTAAGAGAAATAGTGGTAGCACACATAATTCGTAAAGCCTGTTGGCCGGATCTCGACATTTCATGATTCTTTGAGTCAGAAAATAAATATAAATCATGATATACTTTTTTTGTACACTATTCCAATGCCTTTCCTGTATTGTATGCTGTAATATTAAACAGAAATTAAATTTTTATTTTTATTTATATAATAAAATTACAATTTAACGAAAAAATAAGTCAGTGAAACATAGAGGCCGATTTTTTATAATGTATTATATTTAACTTTAAAAAAAGATTTTATTTGTAGCGATACATTTGATAGTCAGTCGTTTATTATAATAATTAAAACATAATTTAAAAATGTATATGCAATAAAATAGGTTGTAACAGTCTTTATAAGATTACTTCTCCCAGAGTTTAAACATAACTAGTATCTTTGCTATATTTAGATAAACTGTATGCTTTGTTGTTTTATCTACTATTATGAATATAAAATTTCATAAATAAGTACAAACATTAAAAGAAGATTTTCTAAACAGTAAATACTATCATATCAGCAGAATTTTAATTACAGTATCTTCTAAAAAAAAATCCACTTTATTTAAATATTGAATATCTTTTAATATTTTTGTTTAAATATAATGGAAACATATATTATGACCTCTTTATAAAATAAAAAGTAAAAACATCGGTGAAGATTTATCTTTTGAATTTTGTTTTTTTTTTTAAACTCTAATTTTACTTATTATTTGGAGTTACATTTAAATCTTTTTTCAATTTTTTTTCGTATGTTATTAATAAGAACTGAAAATTTGTTACTATGTAAAATAAATGCGAAAGATTCTAGATAGGTATGTTTACTTGATAAGTATCAGGGCTGAATTAAAGTAGACTAAATTGAAGAAAGACTGAAAAGGATTGATAAGTAAATAACACGAATAAAGGTTAAAAAAAGACGATTTTAAATATAAAAGTTAAAAATATTATATTTAAAATTAACTAAGAGGTAATAAAGGATAGAGGGATGGTGGTCATAGACCGCCTAAGGGCAAAGAAATAGAAATTTATAAAATTTTAAATGTAAAGTTAGAAATTAAATATTAATTTTCATTTTCTTTCTCTACTGTAAATATTTCTCCTTTTTCATTATTAATAATTATAATTTATCAACTTATTTTAATTGTAAATCTCTTTACGATACTTATTTACTCTATAGAACGATTCTTTATTCCTTCATGTCGAAAATAAAATAATAGTAATTTATTTCACTTGCTTTTTTACTTCCTTGTACGAAGTAAAGGAAATATTGTGATCGTGAAAAATTTCGGTTTCCAGATTTCAACGGAAATGTATATTTTGACTATCCCTGAATAAGAATTCTTCTACATCCTGAACCCCCCCCCCCCTAGAGGAAGACATCCGCCTTGTGAAGATCCCGGTCCCCATACAACCTTTTCTCAGCTCTGATGGGCTTTACTGGAGGTCATCTTTTAGACCCTCTAAACTTGCTAACTCTATCGTCAGGATAGTCGTCACAGTCGTCAGTATGCCACCGATACAAATGCCTTGGCAGACATTTCCGTTTGTCTATCTACACAACCTGCCATCGCCTTCGTATGGTCTCTTCCAACCACGACCACGTATCATAATTTACAACCCTCAACTATCAAATTAACCGATTCACGGAAGTGCAATCCCCGCGCCGTCTTTTCACACCGAAGTTTTTACAGAAAAATTCTTCCTATATCTAACTTCAATTAGACTATGCACTCAGATCATTACTTAATCGAGTCTTTAAACACCAACTACAAATAATATTGTTTTTGTAAATTGTTTTTTAAATAGATGAATATTTTTTAAATAATTCTGTTGAACATTTTTTATAACGGCATCTGAAATATAATGCAATTTCATTTTAAGATTGTCGATTTTTTTTGGGGGGGGGGGTTTCTTTCTCTTGCATTCTATGTGTTATTAGAATTTTCATTTTCATTTCCTGTAATGATAATTTTCTCTTGATTTTGAAATCTATGTTCCAAACGCTTCATATCATATCTAAACTTATTATTTATATCTTCCTTAGATTCCTGAATCCTTCTACAAAATTGTTACTCATAGATGTATTATTTCTTTCAATAAAGTCTCCATCTTTATCATCCATCCTTTCTCTATTAGTTCGCATTTTGTACAATTTCAAATTTATATTTTACTACTACTCTACTAATGACTTGTAATATATTAGATACCTGTACTATAGCATTAACCAAATAAGATTATTATTAATGGTATGATATAAAGAAATGTCACATTGTTTTCTTGTTTTGCAGTACATAAATACCAATTAATATTTATTTAATTTTTAGAACTGCAGTTTATATATTTTTTCCTCATCTTTATGAATAAAGAGTATTTCTAGACACACGCGTAGTTTTATAAATTAGTTTATTATTAAGTATTTAGTTTTATATATTGTTCAACTTTAGTTTCTATCAATTATTTACTTACATAACAGTTTATATGTAATAAGTTATATAATTAAGAATATCAAAAATAATAATTGGTTTATCTAAATCAATATCGCGTTATTAAAAGATTCAACCATTTCTCATATTTTATTAGTTTATTTATAGTGTAATGATATTAAAATTACAAATAATAAAATGACAAATAGAACAACAGTCAATCAGATAATATTGTCATTCAGTCTTATTTAAATTCAACAATAGTACTAAAAATTTATCTTAAATTGAAAACCATTTATTATTTTTATCTTTAAATCGCTTTTTCAAACATAAGCTTTATAATATATTACTTCTAACCTTCTTTCCTTTATATTATAGACATAAAGGGAAAATTCTTTAATAAATATTCTTTATTTTAAAATATATTTATTTATATCTTATCAATTTGACATATTACTTCCTTGTTTCTGTAGTATCACTGAATACAATATAAAATTTCTTTTTATCTGATAAACAACTTGTATGAAAGGTGCAAAAGTTCACTGTTAAATACAAAAAAAGCAGGAGAGTAAACTCGTTTATTATGATTTCACCCTTCCAATTTCGTTTTGCAATATATTGCTTAAAATCGAAATATATAATATTTTAAATAAATACTTTCACATGATTTCTAAATTTTGATCACAATAGACAAAAATCTCTAAAAAAGTAATCCATAAAATAATAAAGAAAAAAATTTAAAATAAATAAAAAATAAGAAAATGTTGCATTAACATCGCATAAAATGTTTTCTCAAAAATTCAAATATATGCTTAAGATATATAATGAAATTATAACAATGAATTACTTTCCAATAATTTATAAATAAAAGTAAATAAGTAAAATTGATAGCATATCTGCCTTTCATTCGGAAGTCCTGAGTTCAAGTCCTGATCAAGCAAGACATATTTTTGAAACGATACAAAAAATCCATTATTTTCCATCGATGGAGATTATACGGTGTCAGCTAAAATGAACAGAATATAATAATAATAATTTACTGTTAGGTTTTTGTCCTTTAAGACAGAATGAAATCCTTTGAACGTGCACATCTATTGATTTTTTTTTGATGAGCAAATTATAGATATTTAATTGTATTAAAAAAAATTAAATCAACACTAAGAATTTTTTCAAAATCATCATAGACGTTTTTTGAGAGGTTACGTTTAAATTTTGAAAAAGTTTAAGTTAAAAATTTTGAAAAAAATTTAGGTCAGTTTATATTTATGTTCAATCATTAAAAACTAAATCATATAAATGTAAATTATCGTTTTTGTATTTAATTTAAAGAATGCTTAGTCATAGGTATATTTCCTGTATGTATATTGATACCACATTTCGAAGTTATTTTTAATACCCGTAAGTGCTTGTACTATTTATAATCATATATATTCATGAACTTCATTATAAATGATATTTTAACGGATTATACATTTATTTTTTACACTTTCGTTTTTTTATTATAAAAATATATTCACTACATTGTTTACTGTCGATTCTTATACATTATACTTTTTTTCCTATAAAGAATATATGTATTACTACTATTATTATTGTTATTGTTATTATTATTATTATTACAACTACTCAACAACAATAAACAAATACTTTTCATCGTAAGCTTTTAAAATATCCATTTCATATCTTCCCTTTTAAAGTTCTAACGATCCCCATGTATGTACGCACACTCGCGCGCACACATTTACAGAAAGTATATAATACACAGTATATTACAATACCTTGTAATATATGCATATATATTTATATATTAAACGACATATTTAAGAAATGCTTATTTTTCCTATTTTCTTTATATATACATAACTCATTCACTTATTTATTCATGGTATCATCGTAAAAACAATTCTCTCTAAAAAAAAAAAAATTGTTAAAGTGACACCGTAAGATTACAAACACATTTGAAATATAAGTAAGTAATGGGTGTCTTTAAAACATTCCTTTACTTTGCATATAAATAATAACACCTAACATCTTTCAACCCTCATATTTTATAACCACCCGTTTATCAACAAATAGAAAAGATATAGAGGCTACCCCCGTAAAAAAAGAGTACTTCTATTTTACTTTTTATTTTACCACCCTTCGACATTTGGTTTTGATTTAACCTATTCTTTTTTCCCCTCCCACAATCTTAAATGGTTCTTCTGTAACTTAAGTTGATTGAATGGAGATCATTTTCGTTTGTATTTTTAATCATTTTTTAGAATATTTAAGTATCATCAAGATTAAATGTTGAAAAGACGTACGCTGCTACCAGTATAACTTCTTACAAAAAAAACGAAAACAATCCTTCCAATGGGTTTTTGATTATTAATGTATTAATTTTTTACAGCTACATCTCAAATTATTCTATCTATCCTTCCATCATTTTTATTCTGCTCTTATCTCTATCTAAACTTTAATTTTAGAAATGGTAGTTACATAATTTAAAAAAAGAAAAAAAAAAACAACTTTCATAATACTCAGTGTGATTACTTTTATCTCTTGGTACAATCACTTAGGCTTAAGTAGAAAAATAGAAGTGATGCATTAAAAAAGAAGTGATATAAAAAATAATAAGAATGATCTTTAATTCTGTAATCAAGACAATTTTTTCTTTACTTGCTACACCAGTTACTGTAAATAACATTTATTTACAAGTAGAAAGTTGCTGTTATAATACTGTATAGGCTATATAAATATGAGCTTAACTCGTGTTAATCGCTTTTAACTCGTGTTAATAGAAAACTGGAATTTTAAAGAATGGTTCTAGACAGTTACTAGAAATCTGACGGAAATATTCAACTCTCAATCACCTAAAACGTAGCGTTGAACAACGAACACAAACGTTTTAATTTTTAATCAGTTATGGGAGAGAATATCATTATGCATCTGATGTATGCATATTAATTTTTATCCACATACGATAATTTTTAATAATGAACCCAAAGGAGTTAGTTGAATATTTTCACACTCCTGAAAATCAGACATCTATATTTAATTTTTGGTAGTTCATAGAGTAAAAAAAAAAAAAAAAACTGAAAATTTTAGAACATATTCCTGTTATTTGAAGAAGAATGCATGTATATGAATTAACCTTCTTTTATCATGGTTATATTGCAATAACTTTCGATTTCAGCGCCACCTGAAATTCACTAATACAATGAATAGGAAAATAGGTGTCATACGTAACCAAAAGAAATGCTAATTCTTTTACTATAATTTATATTTAAATCTAAATATCAAAACTAGTAAAAATATTCTTTTTGTAACGTAAAAAAAGTTAAATATACCGAATTACTACCAATATTAAAGTTAATTTATCCCTTTCAGCATGTTAGATTCAACCACATTATTACTTGTGTCTCATACGGTTTGGTTTTTACTTATAACCAATAGTTTAAATAGCACAAAAACATCAGTTGTAAATGTCCGTTTCAACCGGTTAATTTTAATCGTCATTACGGTACTACATTGTGGTTTTCCATTTAATCACTACTTTGCAGTAATACGCAATCGTAAATAAAATATTATATTCGTAATTTTGGTTCATTCATCTATCTATCTTTCATAACGTTTGCCACAAATTGGAATACAAATCAATATAAAATCTTGGACCGATTTTGCCAATTATTTTTTAAATGAAAGCTTACGACCTCCATTCTCCCCCCCCACATCACCAATAATTTTCGAGATATATCACAAAATCACAACTTCACTGTATATTTTTTATAGAGAAATTAATGTGACACCTTGACAGAGTTCCCCAGCCCCAACCACTCTGCAGATTTCACCAAACTTCCTTTTTAACGAAAGCTTATGTTCGCTAGGTATGTCATCAATTGTCGCAGCATTAATACACAATTAAGAAAATTAATGGAAAGGCATGTAAATTCAACAATCATAATTCGAAATACTTAAATCTCTTTTAAAATATTAAGCATTCAATTTCATAAAAATGTTTTTTTAGAAGATTCTTTTTGTGTACAATATAAGTCCTAAAAACATATTTGGAACAATGATTTCAATGTACTTTGAAAGTAAGTATTAATTTAAAAACGTCATCCCTTTATTTCCTGCTGATCGAATAATTCTAAACCTAAAATGAAATAAGTTATAAAATGTAATCACTGTGATATTCATAACTGGAGCACATTTTTTTGGTTTAAAAATCATTGTTTGTATGTTGGTGTGTGTGTGTAGAATAAATTTCGTCAACGAGTTAATAAACAATCATGCAGTTTTTATTGTGATTTGGTTTGAAGGATTAATATGTCAAACCTTTTGAACACTTAACAAATTGGGTTGGGAGATATTTAGTTGTTTTATTTTAAAGGAGATTATAAGAAGTAACAGTGTTGCTCGTAGATCTTCTTCACAAAAAAAGAACAAAGAAAAAAAAATTGACTGGAATTAGTACTACGAGAAAAATTTATAGAAGTACTCTTACTTAAAAAATGGGATGTTTATTAATTTTTCTAGTAAATATAACTGTCTCAAATTTATTTAAAAATTTATTTCTTAGTTCTTATCAAGTTGGTTTAATTTTCAATCTTTACCACACAAATAGGGATAACTCAATTCCATCTATAAAAAACGGGTTCTGTAATTTTCTCTGATTTTGTGCTGTTTTCACAGGTTTTATAATACTTTTTTATAAATTTTCTAAATATGATTTAATCAGTAATTTTCTAGCAATAAGTAATAAAGAATATTTTTATAACCTTTATCATTGAGACTAAGGGTCCAGTTTCTAATTTTTGTAAAAGGTTTTTTTTTTAAACTGCTTAATTCATGTAATGAGCCAATTTCAGTTTTTTTTACTAAACTTGTGTTAATTGTAAAATTATCAATTAATTTGTAGGATTTATTTTATGTTTTTATTATAAACAAAGGGTAAGGTTAAGGATAAGGGTAAGGGTAAAAAATATTCTCAAATTTATGATTTCGTGTTACGTATTATGCTTTATGAAAATTCTAGAGCAATACGGCAATACTTTTGTTAGCTTTAATCCAACAATACGGCTAGCAATTCCTGGATTTACATATTTGTTTCTAATACTAAATCTTCACATCAAGTTAAGTGTACACCTTATTCTGTCAAGACAATTTTTATAATTGTAGTATCACATAGATAATATATTTACATTTATATTTTGTTGGTTTTCATTGTATTATTAGTTTAAAGAAAAATCAAAAGAATATTTTGAAGTTTTGGTTAAGCACAGTTTAGAAGCTGTAAACGATTTTAAAGTTACACTTTCTGAGGTCAGCCGCAATGTCAACACCAAAACAATGAATTTTCTCTCTACATATTCTCCCACTCAGGTAAACCACAAAGCAACAGTTGGACAAATTTTGTGGTATCATTAACAAAATGGAAAAAAAACAAAATAAATGCTACGAAATTACTTTAAGTAGTTGTAAATTAACTGACAAATAAAATAATTTATATAAAATATTTTCACATACAGTTGCTGTATAAAAATATTTAATCAAGTTAAATTTTATTATTTTTCATTTATTAATTTTAAGTACTGCAGATATCTCACCAGATTATCTTCCATATTGGGAAGTGAAAGAAATAGTAATTAAATCTTTCTCAAATAATTAGGACTCCTTTCAAAATTTCACTTTTATGCATTATTTTCTTTTAATTTTTTGGAAAAATGTATAAAATCTGGAATACATCATGAAATATTTTACTTCATTCTTTGAAAAAAAAACAAAAAACTCCGCCCTCTTGTAGTTCAAACACTGGTAGATTCTTCAAGCCTGAAATTCAAGTAATCAAGTAAATTTAAGTAATTAATGAAACTCCGTTTCCTTGAATGATTTATTAATTTGTCTCTATTTAATTTTATTTTGTATAAATATAAGTAAACAAAAATCTATAAGTAAAGACTTTAAGAGAAATATTACATGACTCTGCTCAGTTTTTAAGAAAGTTAGGTTCCTACTTCACCATCTTGTAGTGGAGAACTCATCATCGCAATCAGCTGATTTCGAAGTCGAGAGTTCTAAGGTTCAAATTCGAATAAATTCAGTTACTTTTATACGGATGTGAATACTAAATCGTGAATACCGGTGTTCTTTGTAGTTGGGTTTCAATTAACCACACATCTCAGGAATAGTCGACCTGAGACAATACAAGACCACACTTCATTTATATTCACACATATGATGTCTCTAAATAAAGTAATGAGACTGTTTTTTTTTTTTTTGGCAGCCAAGGTGGCAACACTGAACTACGCATTATCGAGAAAAATCGTAGGCCAAGAAGTGGTCGTTGGAGGATGCAGAGGTAGACAGACACATGGCTGAGAGCCTAAGGAGTTCCCCGTGCGTGTGGGGATGGCCTGGGTGCGAAGAGGCCGTGGGCACTTTGCTTTCGCGTCCGACGGTGACCCGTGAGGTAAGTATGCTGTAGTGTTCTATTGCCTGGGAGGTGTTTGTTTACGTGATTGGATGACTGATTAATGTGATGCGTTGTTTGGAGTGTTCGGCATGAGGTATGTATTCTGGAGTGAGTAATGATTGGATGTCGTGGAGTGTGTGGTGTGAGTTTAATCTGATGTGAGGTACCTTGTGGGTGTGTGGAGTCGGTGTTGTTGACTGTGGTGTCTGAATGTGTGAGGACGTATTTTTTCCCCTTTCTAAAGTAATGCACACCAACTGTACCAGGAAGGATGGGTAGCCAGGTGTGGAGGTTTAGTCGGTAGTGCGCAGGAAAACATACGCGTTTAATAAAATCTTGCGGAGCTTGACAGCGAGCCCGACACCGCCAAGGCGCCTGTAAATGGGGTTCTTCCATCTCTTAAAAAAAAGGTGCCACCTCTTAAAAGGTTTGCCACCTCTTAAAAGTTACAGGTGGCAAAATTTAAAGTTTGCCACCTGTAACTGTCAAGTTACTAATAAACATATGGTTATATGAACATCTCATTTATATTAGGTATTAATATTTTTAGTCTGTTGTTGCCACATTGTGACGTAAACAAACTTTTCGTGAAACGAGTTTTTGTTTTGCGTTACAAAAATGAGTAATACTAATTATGAGGAACGTTCTGCAATCAAGTTTTGTGTTAAACTCGGTGAGGGTGCTACTGAAATTTTTTCAGAATTGACAAGGGCGTATGGAGATGACGCTGTGTTACGAGCCCAAGTTTTTAGCTGGTTTAAAGTATTTTCAGATGGCCGGGAATCAGTTGTGGACGATCTACGCTCATGAAGACTGTTAACGTTAAACGTGACGACAATTGTTAGAAAATCAGAGACTTGATACGGTATGACCGGTAATTAACTGTCATTATGATTGCAGAACAATTAAATTTGAACCATACCACAGTCCATCAAATTTTGATAAACGAATTAGACATGAAAAAATTTGTGCAAAATTGTTCCCAAAAAACCTCGCTGTTGAACAGAAAAATAGCAGCGTGGAAGTGTGCGGCGATCTTCTAGGGTGAATTGGTACTGATCCTGATTTTCTAAAAAACGTACTGGTGATGGATCTTGGATATTTGAGGACGACCCAGAAACAAAACGCCAGAGCAAGGAGTGGCACAATTCAAACTCACCACGTCCCAGAAAAGCAAAAATGAGCAAATCAAAACCATGTTAATTTGTTTCTTCGATAGTAATGGCATTGTCAATAAGAAGTTTTTACCTACAGGACAGACTGTAAATCAATATGTTTACCGAGAAATTCTTGAAAGACTCCGCTAAAGAGTTGCCCGAGTGAGACCAGCCATTAAAGATAACTCTGGATGCTGCATCATGACAATGCACCTTGTCACACTATACTCTCATTATTGAGTTTTTGGCAAAGAAAAACATTCATGTAGTTCTTCAACCACCTTATTCCCCTGACTTGAGTCCCTATGACCTTTTCCTGTTCCCAACTTTAAAATCACCTCAAAGGACACCATTTTCGAACAGCAGAAAACATAAAAAAAATTTAACTGATCATATGAAGTATATTCCGGTTTTTGAGTTCCAGCACTGCTATGAAGAGTGGGAAAACCGTTTGAAGCGTGTGTGGCTTCCCAAGGAAACTATTTCTAAGGTGATAGATTCCATGTATAATTGGATTCTAAATAATTCTAAGTCTCATTACTTTATTTACAGAGCTCGTATCATCCTCATTCATCCTGTGAAGTAATGCCGGTGGGCTAAAGAGAAACAGAAAGGTTGTTTCTTCAAACCGAAATTACCAGGAAGATTTCCAATAAAATATTAATAAGTTCATTTACAAAATTACCTAAGAATTAATAATTCCTACCAATTAATAATTCCTAAGAAATAATAATTTCCTAAGAAATAATAATTTAGTTTTAATACGTTGGTAAATTATATTTTTTTTCATTATACAATATTATATCAAATTCATAATTCTTTACTAATTTTTATTCCGTCAAGAGGTAGTAGCGGACAGATTGATTTTTCAACTGGAAAGTAAATCTGTCTAGACATAATCTTGTTATTTAACTAAATATGTTCCCGATTTCTAATCTCTAACGAATATTATTTTAAGATAATGAACAATACATCCTAGTTCGATAAAGTAGAATGCAAAATTATTACATTACACTAAAATTCAACGAATAAGAGACGCAAATAGACTTACCAATACTAATTAAATAATGTCTACTTTCTCTTAAGATTTCACGATTATCAAACACTCAATTTATTCATTTTATTATTGTAAACACATTGTTTCTATACCTTAAACGCTAAGTACTTAAGGCATTTCTCATTTTCAATTATGGTTTGCAGAACGCTACATGGTAGGATGTAAACGTTCACACAGAAGGAAATACCATGCTTTGAACAAACAACTAAAAGCAACTACGTTCATTAAATTAGACCGTACTGTTAATATACGTTGGTTCATATGATACGAGTATATGGTAGGATAAGACAAAACAGTGGGTGGTTAGGGGTAAAATAGATGGAACCTGTTTGTTGAATAGCCTTTATCAGTGTTGTTAACTTCAAAACAAAAGCTTTCTATATGTATATAATAAATTCATTGTTCTTAACAATAAATTTTCTATATTAATAATAATAGTATCGAAATACAAAAAAGAATAGGGCTAATTAAATTCTATTGTATTAGGGAAGGATAAATTCTAATATTAATTTTTTTTATAAATTAAAAGAATGGGTTTTCGAATAATTTCTCCGTTATTAATACAGTAAGTATAATCTGTAATTATATCCTTTACGTCTACACTTATTTTCATACATCATGTTATGCGTAATCTTTCTTTTGTAATCAACCATACGTGACGTTAGGCCAACCCGTATATTTCTATTTATCCATCCGTTAATGATAAAAAATAAAAAAAAAATACAGATACCTTATATTTAAAATAAAACATTTATTTAGGAATAGTATTTATATTAAGTGAAATTATTTTGCCTAGATTCATTCTTTTTTCAAATAAGTCACTGTTTAATATATTTGTTAGATTATTTTCCGGATGCGTATGTATTTACACAAAATTATAAATTTCTTAAAAAAGAAGGTACGCCCGCTGTGAAAATGAACATACAGCGCAAACAAACAAACCAACACACCATGCTTTTTTATTGGAGAAATTTACGGATTTTAGTGGAGAAAATAGTCTGTGTAGTTGAAAATTTGTGTCGGTCATGCATAGCAAATACCTTTGGGTAAATAAAAAAATTAAGATACAAAATTTCACCACTTTCAAAATCATGATTTTTTAGATTTGATCGAAAGTTATCAAAATATTGTATCTTTATAATAATGAATGAACAAAATCAAATTAATCTTATACAAAGATAAGAAACTTTGTCAGTTTTTAATTCCTTGTACGAAGTAAAGGAAGTATTATGATTGCGAAAAATTTCAGTTTTTAGATTTCAACGGAAATATCCATTTTGACCATTCCTGTAACCATTTTGACTTGTTTCAACGTGACGTCTGTACATACGTATGAATGTATGTATGTGTGAATGTATGTAACCTACGTACGTACGTACGTATCTCGAGTAACTCAGAAACAATTAGCCGTAGGATTATGAAATGATTTAGAACTATTGTCACCTCTAATTGTGCACTTCCCTTTTTGATTGCAATCGACTGAACCAAAAGTGTCCAAAAAAGCCTAAAATTTAAAAAAAAAATAGAGTTTGTACCTTTTTTTTAACTGCAGTAATAAGCCCTCATTGAGAGCTTTTCAATTATATAAGTGGAACTTATTTTCATTGGTTCCAGAGTTATAGCCAAATGAAATTTTAATTAATGAAATACTTGGATCTTAGAAGGGGAAGGAACATCGGTTCGAATCATACTTTATCTCCTTTTTGATTTTAACTTTTTTTTTTGTAATTTAAATATATTGATTTGTTAATAATTATTAACCTCTGATTGTAAAAAAAAATACGATAAATAATAATTCAGTAATAACAATAAAAAAAATATGAAAAAATATCAGAAGTTATTAATGAAATAAAATTTTACAAAAAATTTGTGTATGTAATTTAATAGGCGTACGCCATGTAATGCCCACATCAGATTTGTTGTTCTCGCTTCACACGAGAGCCAAACGACCCATCCCTTTCAAATTTGGAGGATACATCCGTGTTATCCCAGGAAAGTTTTAAGTTACAGATCGGGGCCCTAGCCTTATGGGGATGAAGATGAGAATTAAAAATTTTCTTTACAGGAATGAAATTATACCATATCGGCAATAGTAACACCATTTAACATGGTTAATCAAATCATACAATCCATACAGTTCTCATTCCAAAAGTGCGAAGAAATCGCCTAAACCATTCAGAGAAAAAATAATAAAATACTTAAATGATCTTAACATCACCCATCTCAACACAATGAAAAGAGAATTTACTAAAAAAAACCTCCTTGACTTCAATCTACATCAGCAATACTGAAAGACAATACGGTCATTTCAAAACATTACTCTGGATTACACAATCATACACATAGATTACTAGTTGACAATTACCCAGATTATTTACATGTTTACACAGATGCATCAAAATCCAAAAAAGGCACAGGCTGCGCTGTAGTTATGCTAGAAATAAATCTTTTATTCAAACTCTTAAATAATGTTGCTATCTCAACAGTGAAGGTATTGGCATCCTGGTTTAAGCATTGAAACATATCGTCATAAAAGATGTAGAAAAAGTAAAATTCTTCACAGATTTCCGTAGTGCAATAATAACAATAGAAAATAAATTAACGAACAACGTCATAATCAAAAAATAAATGAAACGTACAACCTAATCAAAGCCAAAAGACCTTCTGCAGACATCAAACACAGCTGGATACCATCCCACTTAGAAATTAAACTGAATGAGAAAGTAGAGAAATTGGCTAACAAGCTGCTGAATTTCACGAACTCTATGTGCAATTAAACATTTTGCTGACGCTTAAAGAAGATCAGAAACTATCAAAGAAGAAAGTAATCGATAACTGGAACAAAAAATGGCAACAGATCAAACCTGACAAAATATTTTTTTCGAAAATCCTGCATGCTTATTTTGCAGGCGATAACAAGTAATCTTACCTCAATTGAGAATAACTTCAGCCTCGTACATCTCATACTGAAAAAGGAGCGAAATATATGTGAATATTGTCAGGATTATCTACCAATAAAACATATTATTACTGAATGTTCACACTACCAAACGGTAAGAATGAAATACAAGATACCTCAAGATATAGAAAAATACTTAAATTAAGTTACAAATTGTGAGAAAACTCTAAATAATCTGAAAGACTTGAATTTCTCCGTATTACATATGTATGAATTATAAATATGATCCACTACGTGTCGCTAATGACCAATAAAGTTGATGCGATGTCAAAAAATAAAAAAAAATCAATTTAACTCATTATTATATTTCTGTCACCATGATGGCAACTAAAATAAGTTGTGGAGGTTTCCTTGTCAAAGATCCGTGTACTTTGGTTACCATAGTTACTATTATTCTGTATTTTGTAATTTAATTTCTTTTTCAGGTTTCTGTAAAGTTTCAATACCTAAATATTTTACTTTAAATTATCTGGATAAGTATTTTAAGGTAAAATACTTATCTTAAATATATTTAAGATACAGGGAGTGGAGCATTCTAGTCAGAGGAGAATGGTGAGCTCTGCGGCCCTGGGTTCATCTCCGTGACCGCTTGAGGCCCCGGGGCTCACCTAAGTCGACCTGGGCCGGGGGGCTATACCCGTTGACTAGACGGTCGGATGAGCAAAGGAAGCCCCGACTGACTAGTATAAATATAGAGAAATACGACCCAACAATGAATAACATTTCCAATTCTAAAAGCTGAAACAAACAATAATGAACTTTCATCCAAATGTATAAAAAATTTCACTTAAGTTTACCCGCCAACACGGAATATTTTCGAATAATCCAGTACTGATACTTTAAAAAATAATCAGGTTGCACACATTTCGCAAAATTCAAAATACTGCATCTTTCTAACTAATTACAAATATTAATTAATGCATTTCAACAATTGGAGAACGGCATATTAACACACCAAACAGAATTGATAAGGAACTTATTAATTTCAGTGCATTAAATTCCTCATTTCGTAACTATGCGCAATTCCTCATTTCGTAACCGATCAAAATGTGAATAATGCTAATCAATCGATATACGGCAAATTTTTAAAAATTCTAATACTTAGCTCTTTTAAACAATCGCAGTACTGAACAATGTTATCACCATTTCCCTAGTATTCTTATTGGAAAATTTATAAGACAGTGTTAGATAATGACTTCCACGCACTTTCAATCCAATTTTTTAAATGCTTATTGCTCAAATGCAATTACAAATAGCTTAATTGTTGAAATCAACTGTTAAAATTGCTAACTTATGAAATAGATTATTTTAAATAAATTTGGATAAAATTAATTTTTAATTCGCTCTAAAGATGTTGAATAAATTGTTTTATTTGATTTTTCTTCTTTTTTTAAATTTTGTTTATTTTTTTAAACATATTTAACAATTCTTTCGTTTTGTAATATTGAAGCTTTTGTATGGTTTAATATCTAGTTAAAATTGCCATAGTTTTGATAAGTTTTGTTTTTAATAAACTTTTCTAAACTATTCTATGTGGACTTCATTCGAAGATATTACTTAGAATCAAATTCTGTACAGATTTTGCTTAAAATTTTTGTGTGCTTTTTACCCGTTTAACAAAGTTATTTTAAAACAATCATAAAATAGTGTGTTTCTCAACCCCAATATTTTGTCGTTAACCTTAGATTTCTTAAAAAACAAAACATGAAATTTTAGGACCGTATTTTTTTTTCATTTTTTCAGGTCTAATATTATACAAAACCTCTAAAATAACCCCTTAATTTGGTTCCCAAGAATTCCCTTAACTTTATCGAAGACACAAAAATAATTTTATTCGGAGATAGGTTATTTTATGGTAGATAGATTTATTATGATAAATGCAAATTTATCACTTTCACTGGAAGAAGGATCATTGATCGGCTGGATATCAGGATTAATGGTGAACCAATAGCAGAAACTGATAAGCTGAAGTACTTAGGCGTTACCTTTCAGAGGAACGGATCCTTCACCGAACATATAAACGAAGTTTGTAACAGGACTGACAGAATGATAAAATCTTTAAATATCATTATGACGAACCAAAGAGCGCCTAAGCCATCAAAGAGAAGGGTCATAGCGTCTTCGGTAATATCGTCCATGCTTTATGCGGTGCCGGTTTGGTGGATTTCAGTGCAAGTAAAAAAAAACCTGGCACGTATGATCAGGACCCATAGGAGACTGTTGCTTGGAGTGATTTCTGCATATAGGACGGTCTCCTATGAGGCTTTGTGTGTGCTCGCTCGAGTCCCACCGATTGATTTATTGGCACTTTAAGAGTTGAAAGAGACCAGGGAGTTGGAATTCACGAATCAAGGCAGCGGCTAATGGCAAAGTGGCAGGACAGGTGGAATGAAAATGGCCCTGGAAGTAGAACAAAGAGACTCATCCCCGATATTAAAAGCTGGATATATAGGAAGCAAGTGAATTTTCACCTGTCACAATACTTTACAGGGCATGGCAACTTTAATTTTTACTTGCACAGAAATCGGTAGAAGAGCATCGACGGAATGTATGTATTGCGATCGTGAAGATGACGTTGAGTACACATTTACTGACTGCCATAAATGGAGAGAAGAATTAGTAGACATCGATCTATCATCTGATGGTAACGGCAGATTAATTAATCACATGTTGCAGAGTGAAGATGCCTGGAAGAGGGTTGATTCAGCTATTAAGAAAATATTAACGCAGAAAAATGAGGACGAGAGGAGATTGGGGTTCTAATCTTAGTATAGGGAAGGGCGGATAGCCCCAGTGGTGAGGACTGTCATGCTGAGGTGTGCCAGTTTCAATGAGCCACTGGGGACTCCAAGGGTTTTCCTGATAGGAAAGATCAAAGAAAAGACACAATCGTCACGTCAAGATAATCATGGTGTGGCAAGGCGATATATATAGATGGGCATATCAATAGACTCAAAAGAACTGACCGGTGGGCCGACCTGCCATGCCGGACATACAGCCGGTAAGTGGGAAGGCCCACTTCCCACTTACTTACTTGTTGAGTACAACAGGCACTCCCCTGGGTGGCGCAATACCAACCAGTCGGACCGGCCCAGAGGAGGAGAGTCAAAAAAAAAAAAAAAAAAAAAAAGATAGATTTATTATATACTAGTGCCTTTGAATCTTTTTTTTATATATGACTAAAAGATGATTGGCTATGGGAGGGAAAATATAGACTAATTGAGTAGTCTCTGTTCACATTACGTTTCATATACCTTAAGTTTAAAACTCGACGAGTTCGTTTTTTTTTTAAAGAAAAAATGAACTTTATTTATACAATTAATATACATGTAATTGTTAAGAATTAATTGTTAACGTCATTATGCGTACAAGCTCATGATGAATTGAATAGGACGATGTAATATCGAACGAGTCCCAGTATAGAACTTTACCCTATGATGTCTACTGAAGAGCTGAATAATTATGTACACTTGGTACAAGATGCAAACAGGATACACATGCATTGAATTCCATCATACGGTCGATTTCTTAGTATTAAGTGATATGAACCACACATTGCCTAGGAATGCAATGCGCCAAGATTTTACTGTAACATAACTTATATGAATGAAAAACAGTGACATGATTCAGAATTTTCTATTCTGATTAATGTATTGTTAATAGCTGGGTTAGTGGAAAAAGAACCTCCTTGAAAAAGGAGGTTTTTTTAATTTGCATGTTTTATTATTATTTTGTCATGAATTAGATAAAATATTTAATATTATTAAATTATATACATACCTTTGAAATTTATTAGGTTTTTGATGCAATGTTATATTATTTTACTTTCAAAATATTTCAAAAATCAAACAGCCAATTTATGCAATAAAGCAATAACTCATTTTCATTAGTTTTCCAATCAATACACTGATCAAATTAACTGAATCTGATCTTAATGGATGTCCTACAAATATGTTCTTAACAGATAAAATCTGTAGTTTCTTGGTATTTAAAAGACTTTAATAATAATTTAACTTTTCTTCAATTCATCTTAAAACTATTTCATTTTGACCTTTATTAATGTATCTAATTTTTTACTCTCCTATCAACACCAAATTTCTAAAACTTTCTTATTTGTTTAATGCAGTATTCAAAAGGTGACCTTGTGGATAAATGTTTTCTCAACTGTCGAAAATGGGAGGGTTTCAGATATGAAATCAGGAGTAATAATCTCACACCGGATAACCTTGTCAAATGGTTATTACAAGATAGCAGGAACTGGGACTGGTTCTTTAATTTCGCGAGCTCGATCCTCAGAATCAAGGAGGAGAAGAGAGGCATCGTGGAGGTGGAGGACAGTCTCATCCTGGAGGGCCGGCATACTTAGGTATGTCGGTACCAGAGAAGGGGTGGGAACTCCTGGGGAGTCTAACAGGGGTCAAGTAAAGACCGAGTCCCGGCCGGTGGCGCCGGTTCCTGGGGGCGCTTCGGCGTTTGCTGGGGCTGGTGCTATTGGTTTGAGGCGGGCATGAAAGGACCGAGACCCGGTCATCCGTGGGCGGGGGGGGGGAGACGGTATAGCCGGGTCTTCCTTGCGTGCGGAGGATTAGAGGCAGGCAATATGAAAAGATCCGGAACCGGGGGGGGGGGCTGACCTACCGTGCCGGTGGGTGAGAAGGCCCTCTTTGAGTCACAAGGACACGTGTACTTTAGTGGATGTCCGGCCCAGGGATGTATGGGAAAAATAACAGAAAAAAACATGTCCTCCATCAAGTGGCTATACGACAGAATCCAAGTGAAAGGGAATTTCAAGCAATTGCAGCCAAAAGTGATCGACTGAATTGCACCAAAAAAGTCAACACGTGTTGTCAACGTCAAAAAGTCAACAAGTCAAAACACCAAAGTCATATTCTGTCACAAACTCATATTCTGTTAGTTAATGTGCATATTCTGTTAGTCCTAACAAGTCTGTTCGACGCCTATCTACTTAGTCTGGTCTCTCCGTTGGTAGTGCCCACTCGGCATTGCGCAAGTGTTTAAAAATGCATCCGTACAGAACTCGTGTTTTTCACGAATTGTTACCTTCAGGTACTGGAAAACGTGTAACTTTCTGTCAACGGTTCATATCATCTGTAACGCCAGATAGGAAAGAACTCAATGACTGGTTTTGGTCTGATGAGACATGGTTTCACCTTGATGAATACGTGAACGCAAAGAATTCACGTAATTTTTACAGAAAATTCACATCAGCTGCACGGACAAAAAGTGGGTGTTTGGTGTGCAATGTCAGTAGGCGAATTTTCATGACATTCTGTCATGGCACAGTAAACAGTGAGGGCTACATATAGAAGCAGTAAACATTTTAACTGCAGACTGGCTAGAGTACATGTGGTTTCAGCAGGACATTGCTACGGTTCATACAGTCAACAACACTACGATTTTCTTGGATCAGTATTTTTTTATACAAGTGATTTCGAAGGGGCCCTCTCGGTCTCCTAATTTATCCCCTCCTGACTGTTTCTTGTGGGGATACTTTAAGGATGCTGGTTACAAAACTCATCCTTTCATCATTCCCGAATTGCAGAGCGAAATCTAATGATGTATTGCTACAATTCCTCAACAAAAGTTACATGTGTTTAAGAGCTTGCAACATCGTGTTCAATTATGTGAATCGCATAATGGAGTCCACTTTCAACCACTATTGTAACTTACTCATTTTCCCATAACGTTGAGTCATTTTTTGAACACTGTACTTTCAATATTTTGTATCGTAAACATTACGCTTCATAAACTGTTTTAAAGAAATTCTTTCTAATTTCTGAATATGGGTTTCATACTTGCGATTAGCTTTTTTACTTAAAACTCTCCATTTAACTTTTGATGTCTTTTTTATTCGATTCATCTTTTTATAATTTTTCTTCTACAATAAAAATAAAATTTGTCTATTCTGTTATTTTTTCGTATTATTATTTCTCTTAAATTTTGGTATTTTCTTTTGTTTTTTACGGTTACTTAATTTTAAATTTAAGTTTGTATCCTCCAATAAACTAATAAAATTTATCTAATAATTATTTTCTCTATTAAGTATGCTGTCAAGTCACATTTTTTTCATCTATTTATTTTACTTTTTATTCTTCATATAGTAATCTAAGTTTGAATATTTAAGACAATAACCTTTATAAAAATTATATTACAAAATGATATTACGGATATTAGATACAGTAATTTAATACAAGAGAAGAAAAAAGAGCTTTTAAGATTATCTTACGACGTTATTCATAAATATAAAAAACCCTTAAGGACTATTATATAGGCATATTAAATTACGTTTTATAATTTCAAAGTACATTTTTTTGGTTTTTTTAACAGTTAAGGAAAGTAGTATTTTAAAAGAAAACCTTTTAACATTCTCTTTATGAATATTTAAACTTGCGTTTTCTTCACGTTTAATATTGGCTAAAATAATGTAACCGATAAATAAAATTTTCTTAAAAACAAACATACATTTTTTAAATTATTTTTCGCTTGTTAATTGAAAGTTGACCGTAGTTTTTTAGTTTTATTTTTAAATTTATTTTTTATGAGTGCTAAAATAATATTAATATAACATAAATTAAATAATTCGTAATTTTATATTTTTGTTAACATATTTTAGTGTAATTTATTTTAAGAAAGACTCGTTGAAGAAATTAACTAAGAATTAGTTTTGAAGAAAATTAAAAAAATAAAGTTACATATCCTTTTTAATATTATTGCCAGAGTGTAGGGATAGCCTTTTGTGAGGCATGGCATATAACACAAGACCGAGTCCCGGCTACCTGGGTGGGGTCTAACGCGCTATCGAGGTAGTTTGAACCGAAGGCACCCTTCGGAGCTGAGTTTATGCGTAATTGCGGATCCAGCTCCGGGTGGCGGGGAGATTACAGACGAAAAAAAGCCTTTTCAGGGAGGGGAGTGAAGATGATAGTTCGGGACCCAGGCAAATGACTTATATTTTAATATTATCGGGTCCTCAATACTGTCACAGCCACCATTTGTTTCTTATATTCAAATTAATAAAAGATTTCTGCATGTAATCCTTGGATATAATATTTTACAGATTGGTTCATTGCATAAGCTTACGAGAGACATAAATTATAGACTCCAAATGGAGAAAACAACATTAGATATCGTAAGATTCTCTTATTATCAATTTTATAGAACGAGTTATTTAATATTTATATTTCGCTTTTGTAATTCATAAACAAATATTACTTTTAGTCAGTGAATCTACACACATATTTTTAAATATTAATAACCAGGATTATATCAACGTCAAAAAACAAGACCAAACTTCTCTGTTGAAAAAATACGATTAAGGCGTAATTTATAAGTAGTTTAAATAACATCCAGTAAGCAGATATAATTTTTCAAGCGTTTATAATGCATAAAGTTCTACATATTTTATAAGAATAATGTCGCCTTCTATGTTTAGCCCGATGGTTTTTTTTTTACTATTGAGAATTTTTTATGTTTGGATAAATGTAAAATATAGCGGAAAATTAGCTTTCGCTTAAGAAACTGCTCTAACTGCTCTAACTTTTGCTTATATAAACTGCTCTCAGTTACTCAGATATTTGAGACTTAATAATTTTTATTAGTTTAAAAAAAAATCTTTTTAAAATTCAATAAACCAACGTTATACAGTTTGGATATACATTATACAATTGCATGGATATATCTTGGGAGATGATTCTATAGCCAAAAATAAAAAAAAAATATCATATAAACTTAGGTCTAAAAACTATCCGTTAGCGAGCTTCGGCTCGCGAATCATTTAGCCCTGCTTTTTGCTCTCTCTGTGAAATTAAACCGTACTAAAATTCTTGGGGTACTAATCCGAAAATAAATTTGGGCTTCTTTATGGTTTTTTATCTATGAAATTGAATAAAAGTAATCTCAAACCTCAATATTACTTAGGTTTTAAGAAAAACAGGAGTAAAACACGAAAATGTTTTGTCGGATAATACATCTTTTTAGGTTTGGAATAAAATAACTTTCTTAATTTACCAATAAACAAACACATATTTCTAGTTAACTTTATAGAGAATTTAATTCTGAGAAAGTCGATTTAAAAAATGTCTATTAAAATAAAACAAAAATTTAAGAAACTCAACTTTAATTAGGAACAAAACACACAAACTTGATCTTAAAAGTAATACGATTTTAACATTTTTGATTTTTATAAAATTATTAAATATCAGAATGTTTACTTCATAAAGCTGCAAACATTTCTTCATTGCAGTTGCTTCATGTGGCCAATGGATAATTCACTTCGGCGAATCCATGCTAGCCGGACACGTCTAATATCATTATTATTTATAATAGTAGCTCAAGATTCTGTTATACGAAGCCTGAGAATTCTTCTTGTGTACCAATACCAGTGGAATAGACTTCATTGGACTTCATCCAATCCCAAAGAAAAAAATCCGCCAGCGTTAGATCGGGAGATCAAGTTGCCAGATTATGGGTCCGTTTCGACCAATCAATTGCTTACTAAATATGTTATTTAAATGATTCATCACATCATGACAGTAGTGAGCAAATGTGCCATCATTGAAAAACCACATATGCACTTTACCTGCAAGTAGAAAATCTTTCAAAAGTTCCATCACATTTGTTTGCAAAAAATACAAGTACCTCGCACCATTGAACCTTGTCAGTAAGAAAAAGGGGCCTATGAGATTATAACCAAGAGGATTACATCACAGATTAAAAGAAAGTACTGCGTTGAAAATGGCTTGCAGCAATCTCATGGGGATTTTTCTTCTGCCCTAGCGTGAGAGTTTCGTTAATTTACAATACCATTTCTTGTAAAACAGGTTTCTCAAAAATTAGAATATTACTAAGGAAATCGGAGTGATGTTCACATTTTATAATTAATTATCGACAGAATTTCATCCATTTATCAATACCATGTTGTAATAACTCTTGTACACGTATTATATGAAATGGGTATATTGTTGCTCCTGCAACGTCACCATACACTTGATTGCAAAAGATGAAAGCGATTCGACAATCTTCTGGTGCTTGAGATGGGAGATAATTGTACCCCATTCAATATTGCTTCTTCAGTATTGGAATTTCTCACAAAACATTACTTGTGGTTTAAGCATACCTGTTTCTTGAACTCACCTCTCCAAAACCTGAAATGTTTTACAATCCGGTACTTTTCGATCTGGTTAATTTTCCCGATGGGTAGCCATTGAAGAAGTGGATGAAGATCTTCTCCTTATCCATTCCTTAAAAATACTTACAATTAAATAAATTAAATTAAATTAAATCAGAAATTGCAACTCCCTCCGGAGAAGGGATTGGATTGGGCGTATTGCTCCCTCCAAACAATTAGTGCCCCGTTGTGCTATTCCTGCTAGTCTATGAAGCGTTAGCACCGAAAGGACATCAGTGGACGGTCTGAAGGGGAATTACGTTGGAAGGACAGGTTTTAAAAGCCTAGCCTCCCGCGGTCGGACTCAGAAATGGGTTCGGGAACGCTGGTACAAACGGATATCGAATGCTAATAAATCCGTCTATAAAATATAATAAAACATTAAAAATTAGACCCGTCCTTAAAAATAAACCCTGAAACACGCCCGATTATAGAATCATACAGCAGCAAGGGACCCTGTCCAGGCTCTGCGATTCGAAGGGAGAATTTGTGAAACTCCCGTCACCTTTGCATTCCATTCCTCGGATGAAATGCTACTATTCTTCACGGAGATTGCAATTCAATTTAATTTTTAAGTCAAGCTATCAGCGGAATAATATTAACATTTTTATGAAATAAAAAAAAAAATATTAGGTAATCAATAAGTCCAATTGGGATATTATAAAATATTTCATACATAGGTTTAATTAAAAAGTTATTCGTTCTTGTAGGGGGAGAAGGGTGAATTTGACAAAAATATATTAATTGATAAAAAATCGATTTGAGAAAATCGCAATTGAAAAAATATAATCGGAAATTTGATTCCGGAAGGACAAGTGGGAACGACAGTCATTGATAAATATATATTTAATTAATAAAATAGTTTTAGAATTTCTTCATTTGGTTGAATCCACTTACCTATCAGTAAATTGAGGTATACGTCATCATCCATCATCTATTCAGTTATCTGAAAGAACCAGATCTTAATATTTATATAAATTTATTGTTCCTTTTTCTTAAATTTATTATTAATTTTACTGGACTATTTTTTTAATAATAATAAATTAATAGTATTGACCTAGAATATTTGAATAGGAGAGATGGTTTAATCTATATTGAATAAAATAAGTTAATAAAGAAATTTATAAATAATTCAGGATATTAAAAGATTAAATTATGTTCCATTAGTAAACGTATATGCACTTATATATTTTAAAAGTATGTGAGGTTTCTTTATTTGACGTAAGAAAGAATAAAGTGGATTTAGAAAATTCGGTTGTCTTCTAGTTCTTATTATTCTTTACTTCCTCTCTTTTTTCCTGCTGTGAGGACACTCTCAGGGATAATAAAGACTTCCTTACAGTGTTGCTCTTCCCTTGGGTACAGGATAGAGATAGCTTCTGTTGATGCAACTGTCGCAGTTCAAGATCTTCTGAAAAGATAAGATCCTTTTTGTTTTAACTATATATGTGCATCTTAATAATATTCTCTAATGGTTTCAATCATCTATATACTTAAGAACATTAAGGGAAATATATAAATTCTTTAATTTATAACCAAATTAACTTTATTTATAAATAGTGTTACGTCATATTTATAGTAAATAGTTGTCTATTTTTACAATTGACATTTGTATGTTCGCTAAGACTGTTTTTAAATATAGGTTATAAACGGATTGTGGCGTGTAATTTTATTATGATTATATTTTTTTATATGAAAAGTATAACCAAGAAATTATAATTTATTAAAACTATATGTAATTTAAGTTAACTTGTATGTAATTATTTTTTCTGGTTAAGATATTCACAATACTAGGAAGAATAGGGAAATATTTGCCAACATACTTCTCGCTTAACAAAGTTAAGAATCAACCAAAGAAGAAAATTTAGTTGTTAGTGACTAAACTACCTTAGTTGAAACTTTCACTTACTAAATAAAATTTTTAGTGATAGTAGTGAAATAGCAAGAATAGCGGTAATAAAGTATTATCCAAATTATATCGATTTACTGTATCAATAATAATTTAATTTTTCTGTAATATTTATCTACTTATTATATGACATACCGTAGATTTCTGTCAGAATTAAGGCATACTCATACTTTCAGATTCGTTTAAATCGATTTAATCATCTCTTTCTTTATGTAATATTAGAAAAAAACATTTCTGCAACAAGATTATCAAAGTAATAAAACGTTTATGAATCGAATTATTAAAACCTACATCAAAAGTTAATATCATATACTTTATTTTAGTTGTTTTTTTGTTAAAAAATATATTATTTTATTCATTAAAATATTTTTTTTTATGAATAAAAAAATTTTATAAAAATATTGCAGACGATATTGCAATCTACGCAAGAGATATAGATAAATCAAAATTAAAAAACTAAGTGAATGGGCAGCCAAAATTGATCTTCACTTCTTATGAAAAATACTAACTGGGTTTTTAATGACAAAGACAACAGAACTCAAACCCTTAAAATTTCCGACGATAAAGAAATAAGCAGAGCTCAAAAAGTTTTTTGATAATGTTAAAATTATCATAAATATGATGATTAAAATATTTAAATATTTGGGAGAAATCACAACACAGAATATAACTGAAAAAAAGAGGTACAAAGTAGAATATGAAAATGGAAACTACCTATCATCTTAGGAAGAACATTTACAGCAAAATATATCTATCTATCTGTCATATAATTCCAAATTGAGGCATTATAAACTGTTGTCCTATCAAAAGCACTGTATGGGGCAGAATGCTGCAGTTTTCAGAACAAGAAATAGTAAAAGTAGAATAAAATTTAAGAAAAATTTATGGACCAATATATTAAAATTGAATTTACACATTGAAAACTAAAAAATAAATTTACAAACATCTACTGGCAATCTATTTACAAACACATATCTATACAAATTGAAAAATCAAAGATTGACAAAACAAATATTTAATTTCTACATAAACAGAGCCACAAAGAGCAACTGGTTTAAAGAAATAGAAACAGATCTAAAAACAATAAACATTTCTAAGGAAAGACAGAGAAAGTGATTCGAGAATCTAAGTTGTCATAGTGAAACAAAAATATAGATTTAAAGAGCTGAATAAGTAGACAGAAAAAGGCTAAACAGAGGATAACAGAGCAAAACAATGAAAACCTTTTGGGAAAAGAAAAAGAAGTCAAAATCTATGTAAACATGATCCGTAGGGGTCGGAACGAAAAGAAGAAGACGAAACTAATTTTTAAGAAGTTTTGTATTATTAACCTACCTTCACTAAAATAAAAACATTCAGAAAATAATTTTAAAAAAAACTTAAGTACTTGTATCATGAATCTTTTTTTTATTGTTTTATTTAGGTTTTAAACTTTTTGTTGGATTAATATAATAGATTTTTTTAAGTATATAACAATTTTTGTAAAATGTAAGAAAAAACTACTTTGCTGTAGTAGATGCATGTAGCTTCTGGAACTATAAAACTTTTTAAATATATTGCGACATATTTTGTTCAAATCATGTTTTATCTTATACCAGACCCAAGAGAGTAATTCAACAACTTTTAGTTCTGTCCTTTTCCTGTCACCGCGCAGTTAAATATCAGTTTGGTAGGAGTGAATATTTTTTTTTATTTTTACAAAATAAAATTCTTAGGTTATCTCTTTTTTAAACGTTTTGATTATGAATATATTATTCTTATCACTTTTTTTATAAACAGAATTACACTTTTATTTTTATTATTATTACAGCAGACCGTTTGTTCATTTCTTTAAAAAAATTGTTTTAGTTAATCATAAAATTATATTTTCTCCTATTATTTTTACCACTTTTGAAGAAAAATATGGTATTACTTTCGGGGGGATGGTGGTTGAGAGTGAAAATGATGTTTTTTTTACATTTTAAGATGTGAGAAGTACGAAAATACCATTCAATTAAATTGAAGGTTTCCGTATAGGTGTTCTGGTCCACCCACATGCAAGAGTGGGAGGTCGGAGCTACCCGATGATGGTATGGGGGGCCCTCAAGGTAAGAGTGGACGAGTAGCGTGGGGTAAACACCAGATGTGCGAAATGCACACCTAGTGCTTCGTAGATTATGGTCGGGTAGGGCAGCTCTCCAGCTGTGGGATGGGTTAGCTGTCCAGAAGAGCAATTCGGCGTGTCCTGATGACGCTAGGGAGATTCCGGAGGGATGCCTCTACTGGGGGTTAAACAGGGAGAGCAGGTTGCTGCTACAACACCCTGAGGTAACCAAATGATGCTTGATTGCCGGACTGGTTACCTTAGAGTTGTTTAAACCAGAAAAAAATTATAAATACCAGAATACAGTCCACTTTACCAAAAACGTTATAATGACTGATAGAAAATAATATTAACAAAAAGATAACAACAGTAAAATATTATTATTTAATTTACAAAAGAACTACCCTACACTTTATGAATGAAGAAAATACTGTCATTTTCACTACTAATTACAAATAACTCACCGAACGGCTTACTGTTTTTAACTACCGTTTGAAATGGAATACTCGTGACGCACTCCTCACTCCTTGTTATCAAACACTTTCTGTTATCGCTTTTATCACACGCTGCACCGAACTCGGCCTTACAAAACTACTCGGCAGTATTTATGCCTCCTGGCCTGCAAAACCAGTACCCACTTCGTTCTTTTAATGGTTGAAGCGTAAGAATTTTCATTGTTCGTGCCCTCACGTTTTTCTATAAGTCTTTCTTGGGCCGATAATCCTTCTGATCGAAAGAAGGTTTTAGAGGTGCCATTGTCTATATAACAAAAGAAAAATTTTGAAACTGACCCGTTATTCTAAATAAAAAAATATCCCTATTCGTTCCTTCTAGATTCTTCTTTCTTTCTTTTTTCTATCTTTCTTAATTGACAGAAACCTGTTATACTATCCCCGTTATAATATAAAAGAAATAAATAAATATTTCAATTTTTCAAGAGTGGTATGAGTAGCCCAGTCAGTCAAGTCGTTAGTCTGTGACAAAATAGGTCATTTCGGTGACTCAGACGCGCCTCCAAAAGATGAATGCTGATGTCCACCGTCACGTCGACATTTCTTTATGCAGCTGCAGTGTGGGGGAATGCGGATGATGTGGAAAGGAATTTAAGACGGTTACAGGGGATTCATAGACGTACCCTTCTTGGTGTGATTTCAGGATACAAGATTCTATGAAGCAGCCTGTGTCAAAGCTTCGGTTTTGCCCGTTGACCTACAAATTAAAGAACGCACCTTAAAATATAGATCAGATTTTAACGTATTGGATATGAATGATTGAAAGGCTAGAAGGAAGACAGGAATCGGCTCGGCGTGGACAAGGGGACTTGTTAATGACGTGGAATAGCGGTCGGCTAGAGGCCATGGCGAGGTAGATTTTCAAACCACACAGATGCTCATTGGCCATAGCGCTTTTGAGGAGTACATACTTAGATTAAGTAAGCGTGTCATTCCCCAATGTATGTTTTGCTCTGCGATTGACACGACGGAACATATTCTTTTTGCGTGTGTTGCATGGAATGGTCTGCGGAATATACACGGTTTGTCTGGTTTGAATATTGATAACTTGCTTCAGCACATATTATCTGCGGAAGAAAGGTGAAGGGCGTTCAACGCGTTTTCTACGGCAGTAATACGCGCTAAGAACGCAGAGGGCTGCTCAAGGGGTTAGGATTGAGCGGGATGGCTGGCATGCCTACTTATGTCGGTTCCAATGAGCAGCCGGGCACTCCATGGGTCCGTTAGGGTGAAGTTTAAACTAAAATAGAATATCGATTCAGGCACCATTAAAGGTATAAACTAATGTAATAAGAGAAAGCAGAGAAGTGGGGGAAACGAGATGACAGAGGAGACAGAAAGAAGTCCTGAGAACATGTTCTAGCAAAGTCATAAGCTAATGTAATAAGAAAATAGAGGAGTAGAGAGAGAAAAGAGAGAAGAGAAAGAAGATAAACGTTAAGGAGACTGAAGCCCTGAGTACAGGTGAAGAACTGACCGGTGAACGAAGAAGCGATAAACAGCCCTCTGCGGAGCCGTCGTTCGTCCGCGCTTGCGTGAATGGGCGATGTTGATGAGGGACGGGGATTCTTGACTCCCGAGCTCAAAGGCACCTCCGTGGTCGCGTATTGTTTAACTGCGGATCCGACATCGGTTGGGGAGGAACGGTGAAATAGGAGTTTTAGTCGGTTGGGTGCGGGCACACATAGGCTCTTAATATCATCTAGCCGACCCGTGCGAGTCCGACAATCCTCCAGTTGTGGGGGTACGTAAATGGTATTTCTCCGTAACACCGTTAACAAATGAAAAAGTTATTTCGGTGAAAATAAAGTGAGGATTACTATTAACTAGCACCTACTTTAGCTTATATTTTAGATTATATTCCTACTTTTCCTAGAATCTTTTAATGATTTCTTTTTCATTCTGATTATACGGGACTTTATATTTTACGTTTATAAGTGGAGTAGAAATATATGAAAAATATTTGTTCATTGAATTATGAGTTTCTAAGAATATCCGAATATTTATTCCCAGTAATATATTTAACATAGATTGTCATTTTTCCTAGAGTAAAAATTATAATGAGATTTTCGTTATCCTCCATTGTTATATAACAATGTACGTTATAATACATTTTATATAATTTTTGCGTTTGCGTTTTTCCTAGAACCCAACGATTTTACGCTGCCTTTGTATCTGAATATAAAATTCTTTCCTAGGAACTTTTTTTAAAGTATTACGTAATAAATATGACTCTACCTGATTAATCATGACTTACTCTGTTTTTTCTAGTCTCATTGATTCTAATTTTTAAGAAAATTTTATTTTATCTTTATATTATAACATCGCATGTCATAAATAAAAAGAAATGTAATATTAATAATGTATTCATTATTCGAAGAAAAATTAAAATAATTAGATAAAACGCAAGCGATCTTTATAAACTGATAGATTAAATCGTATAATATTCAGAGGTCTCCAGATGTGTAGGATAGTATTTTTTTTTTATTAGAGAAAAAACCTTTGCTGCTCTTCTTGGTTACAAAAAGATTTAGGCTATTTAAAAAATTACAGTTCTCCTAATATTTTATTACTAATGGGAAAATATGTAAATATGTTTATCAGTTTTATAGTTTTCATTTAGGGTCATATGTCGCCCATTCTACAATCTGAAATACCATCATTCAAATATAAAAATTTTAATTTTTTAGTTTTGTGATATATAAAATACAACAATGTATCAGGTATTACAATTAATAGGTAATCAGGTATTATAATTTGTCAATTATTACAATTTTATCAGGTACAATGTAGGTATTAAATTTAAAAAAAATAGGTCATGTAATTCCGGGTTTGTTGGATTGTAATGCTTTTGATTCGGATACCAGGTTATAAATACGAGAATGGCTGAAATTTAACGCATAGCAAATTATAACTGACAAATGAAAAGATGTAGTTAAATGAAGAACATATGCCATTAAAGTATATTTTATTTAAAAAATCTTACACTTAATTTTTGCACGTAGTCACCATTTACACCTTTTTTCAAACGGCAAACCAATTTTCTCAATGAAGATTCTTCATGAATAAAGAATCACTCTGACGGAATGAATACACATTCTGTCAATGAAGAATTCTTGGAAGGCTTTCCTAGATCCCGTACCTCAGTCTGTTCTTCAGTTCATTATCCGTAGTGAAATATGTATCCTTAATATCAAGTTTTATTTGCGGAAATGAGAATTGCTGTGCACCATATCTGATGCGTATGGATGGTGTAAAATAAGTTCAAATTTCAGAAGTTGCACGCGATTTGTTTGTCCGAGCATTAACTTATTCCAGAATTTTTGGCACTGGATTGTCAAATCTTGGCATGACATGTCTCCTAAGAATTTTAACGTCTCTTTATATCACACAGAATTTACAGTCAACCCAGTTTCTAGATAATCAGTCACTTACACGTGTTTGGAATCCCAGAAACTATAAAGAGAATTTTTTTTAAAGAGGTGTTTTGAATTTTTTGGATTGTGATGAACTACAGGAATATTATTGCACGCTCTGTCTTTTTTCTTGTTGATCATAATGATGTAATCGAGTTTCGTCTCACATCATCGTATTGAAAAGGAAGTCATTTCACTCGTCACGATGTTGTTTCAGAAGCTGTTCACAACATTCCTTTCGTTATTATCCTTTTCTGTGACTTTTGGTATCAGCCGACGCGAAAAATTTTACTCTTACTATAGTCCTGTTTTCCAATAAATATTGATCGGTAGACAAGTCATTCTTAAAGCCTATCTGGGTAGCTATTGCGTATCTGGGTAGTGATTCGTCAGTCATTCTGAATAAATTCATTCCCCTTTTGTTGGTGTTTCTCATCAGCTCATTCTCAATATTCATTTGCTTCGAACTCCGGTTAGAATCGGAGGTTCTTGCACTAAAAAATCAATTGATAATTCGAAACCAAGGTCAGTAAAAAAAAAACATTTTCTTTTTAATAGTTTTTGTTTCAATTTTCATTTAAACTATTATTGTCATTCATATACAATATTTTATACACGACATTTCATAAATGTGGCATATGAAAATACACAATGTCGTCTCTAAAACATAACTTATATTAATTTTAAATTTCTTTATTATTGTAATGTTACAACATCATTAAACATTAATATATATAATTTTTTACCTTTACTTCAAAATAAATTATTCTAATATAATAGTACATAATTCACTGACTCTATCCATCAAGCATATTACCATGAAGAAAGATCATGAAGGGTTGGTTACTTGTAATAGTAGTATCGAAGCGATGTTATTACATTATTGTTCTGAACTATAGGGGGAAGGTTTACAGAAGCAACCCTCAGTTACCCTAAGACGATAGAAAGCGATTCGAAGTTTCCTTGGCACTAATTGACGCGAGTCTGCCCCTCCACCTACGTCATTATTGCTGTTGTTATTTATGAATCTCCGGCTAACTCCCCATAATATAACATCTACTGTATCTCTAGCTTCAACCGTTGTATGACCCCTCACACATCAAATATAAATTTCTTTCAATTTTATTTTTCTTTCCCTTACCTTCTACCACCTAACAAATTGTAATTCGTGTTATTTGTTGGGTATAGTTTTGTATAAATATTTATGTTCAACCCCTATTACTTTGGCTCAACTTCTAGGTTTCTTTTTTTTTGTTATTATATGTTTTCTTTACATAAATGTTTGGTTGTACGATTTGTGATTGATTGGAAAATAAAATTTATGATGTGAACTAGGAATTGAATATAATGTTTTCGCTATTCTTACAATTTCTCTATCGAGTCAGTAGTATACGGAATTATTATTTTTGTATTACTACCATGTTCTTATTTACTGAAAATAACGAGTATATATAGTATTTTTTTGAGGGGAGGGAGATCAGTCACTGTAAATTTGTAAACTAAAGAACGCTCAAAAGACTGTTAATGGAAAATTATTTCGTTGTTAATCAATATATTATAAGGAATTACTAAAAAATAAAGTTAAAAAAAAAATAGAATACTTTAAAAAGTAATTAAAAAAAAGAATGATAATGAATAATAATAAATTACTAAATAAATTATATTTACGAAAAACTAAAAATTCGGGAATTTTTATATTTGAAAAATAAAAAAGAGAGTTCAAAAAAATTATGTATTGTTTTGGTAAATCTCAAATGAAGTAGAGATAATCTCAACTCTTTGGTAATCTGATTTTCGTACGGCCTTTTATTTCTATTCCATAAAGTGCTCCGCTCCATAAATATATTTTTTATTTTGCAGATTATCTTCTGTCATTGACACAAGCACTACTTTTTATCCGAAATCTCTCTCCGTTTTTTGTAATAAGCTGAATTTAATGAATCTATCGTCATTTTTTTTTGGAACTATCTTATTGACAGTATAATAAAAGTCTGTGACTTTCACGTGGAAAAGTTTTTATTTATTTCACTTTTTCACGATTATCCTTTTTATCATACTTAAAATTTGTGAGCGATGAGTAATTATTGTACTTAATTTTATGTACTGGAAGAAAAATTAATATTTAATGTGGCTAATAACATAAATAATTTTTCAGCCGTGTCTGTCTTGTAATTTACTTATAAAGAGTGTCACGAGATGGATGGCAAACTTAATAGGCTGATTAAGGGCATTAAAATAAAGAAAAAAATTATATGGACAAATGCTCATATCTAGATGCATTTCCCTCTCTCCACCATCTTATGATTTTTTAATAAAATTTTATATCTTAAAAATGAAATGTGTTGTACATGAACTCATTAAAATATTCTGGAAAATAAATTTGAAAGTCTTACCTTTAAAAATTTCAGGTCCTTTAAAAAGTTATTAGCTCCGCAAATATTAGTTTTATGGAAAAACGTCATATTAAATGAAATTTTACGATTTTTATTTTGAAGAAAATGAATCGTTCATATCGGTTCATAAACAGCTAAAATAACTAAAGGGAAACGCAAAAATTACACAACTTGATAATGTACTTGTTTTTGCTTTCCTATGTAAATAAATTAAATAATTTTTACTTTTTTTATAATTAATAATAAAACAAATTTTAATGAACTTATTTATTTTGTAGATGTTGGGTAAATTCATACCAAATTCCATTAAAATATCTCGACTCGTTCGTAAAATATAAATCTTTATTAAAAACTCTGATGTGGGCATCACATATTTCCTTGTATGCCTATTAAACTACATATACATTTTTTTTAAATGAAAACTACGGAAAAAATTTATTTAATTAATAACTTATTGAAATAATATTTATCGTAATTTTTTTTACAATGAGAGGTTAATAATTATTAATAAATCAATATATTTAAATTATAAAAAAGTTAAAAACAAAAAAAGGAGATGAAATCTTATTCGAACCGATGTGCCTTCCTTTTTTTTTAATATTTCATTAATTAAAATTTTATTAATTGGCTATAACTTTGGAAAAAATGAATATAAGTACTACTTATATCTTTAAAAAGCTCTCAATAAAAGCTTATTTCTGCAGTTAAGAAAAAGTCCAAAATCAAACTTTTTTGGATTTTAGGCTTTTTTGGACACTGTTGGTTCAGTGCAACCAACCTGTTGGTTGCAATAAAAAGGGGAGGTGCACAACTAGATATTACAACACAAATTCATGCGAATGTACATACAGACGTAACGCCGAAACTAGTAAAAATGGATTCAGGGATGATCAAAATGGATATTTCCATTGAAATCTAAAAACCGAACTTTTTCGCGATCACAATACTGCCGAGAAAGCAAAAGAAAATGTCATAAATAGTAAGAAAAGCGATGAAACAGTGAGAAAAAAATAAAAGAACATGCAATAAATATGGAAATAAAAATCGAAGTTTATGAACAGCACTTACTCTGAAGTTACAATTAAGACATTATAGAGTTTCTTATATCCAGAATGCGTAGCCGGCTTAAACTTCTAAAGTCATCACCGTTGTCTAGGAGGTTCAGGCCTGATTAACTTGGGTACAAAATGTTTTCATAAAATTGTTCTTAAAAACCTTTACACACGTATTAGTTTGTAGAAGGAAAAAACATAAAACCTTTTACTTTTTAAACGGATTATCTATTTATTTAATGTAAATATTTAGAAGTATTATTTCCTTTTTTGCGGTAATACAAAAATAAACTTACTATTGTTATTTCTATCAAATTTTGACTCGCCCAAGATTTCATTTTAAAATTTTTAAAGGAAAATATTTAAAGAACTATTAATTTCTTTAACAGTTATGTAATTTATGACCTGTAAAAATACAACTTCAATCGTCATATTGTTTCTACGTAGTGAGTAAGAGGGTCGAACTGGACTTGATATCATATATAATGTTGAAAATGCCACCCCTCTATTGTTCACAGCAACCATTCCGTGTAATGGTTCTCTATGCCATTAATTTGATCGTAAAAATTTGTCGTTTGTTAGTAGAGGGACGTCATCTTAATGTTCCCTGGCCGCACTCCAACTCTTTGTCCCACTTGAAGCTCTTCTATACTATTACTAGTTGTTGGTGTCCTTGGTCTTTGGTTTGGTTTTGATGTTGATTTTTGGCGCCCACTAGGAACACTTGTTTCTTGTAACGAAACAATAACTATCCTATATTACAATGCGACGGAATATTGAATAAAAATATTCTATTTTATTATTATTTTTATTATAATTATTATGGTTGGAGTAATTCTTATTTTTATTATTATTTGAAAAAGCCTATGAGTTTTTAACATCGTGTGTTTTACATGATAATATAAAAATCTTACTTAACTAGTTTTACATAAAAGTCTTTCTGATCATTGTGATAAAATTATAGATATATAAAGCTTTACTTCATACATGCGCACGCGCGCACGAACACACACACACACAGAGAGAGAGATAGCGAGAGAGAGAGAGAAAGACTAATCTTAGCTAACATAATTATTGAATTACGTGAGAATTTTATATTTTCTAACAAATAATTTATTTGTAAATATCGAGATGATTTTTCTACAAAATATCTGGCAAAAAAATGATTATTATTATTATTATTTTTATAATATCAATAATAATAATAATAAATGGTGAATTCGTATCCAACAACGAATTCACCAGCGAAGGATGGTAATATTAGTACTAATGGCTAAGGTCTTAATTCTATATCAAAATGTTAGTGGCCTTCGTACTTTCATTTTCCTATTTAGCCTCTGGTAATTACTGTTCAGATAATACTTCAGAGGTTGACTGAGAATGATATGTATGAGTGTAAATGAAATGTAGTCTTATACAGTCTCAGTTCGATCATTCCTGAGATGTGTGGTTAATTGAAACCCAACCACCAAAGAACACCGGTATCCACGATCTAGTATTCAAATCCATGTAAAAATAACTGACTTTACTAGGACTTGAACGCTGGAACTCTCGACTTTCAAATCAGCTGATTTGGGAAGATACGCGTACGTTCACCACTTGACCAACCCGGTGGGTAGTGGCCTTCGTAATAAGTCTACCGAGGTTTACGCAGCTTTTACTGATTTAGAATATGATTTTATTACACTGACTGAATCTTGGCTGTCGGACGTCTATAGTAATGTATACTTCGTCCCGAAGTCATACAATGAATTTCGTTCAGACAGAACTATGAATATTCCGTTGCTGACCGTGTTGGAGGTACTTTAATCGTGTTAAAGGAAATATCAAATGTGTTCGACGCAAGGATCTGGAGATGACTGCTGAGTCGTCTGGATCTAGGTACCAAGAACTGCATCCAAAAGCTTAATACTCGGTGTTCATTATTTTCCACAAACTATGCACCTATTTGTTTTGGAACAATATTTTAATGATTAATTATACAAATAGACTCCCTGAAATAGACATAATAATAACAACTAGCGACTTCAATACCTCCGACAAGGTCTGGGATGATTGTATTTTCTTTCTGGTTGCAATTATTATTCTAAAAATCAATCTAAGCACATTTTCAATCTTGTTGACTTCTTGAACTTGGGATTTTATAACCATAACTCTGCAAATGGGAACGAAACTAGATCTTGTTTTGGCAAATGTAACTGTTTCAACTGTTTCTTCGGATGGTGTTGTGCACCCGGATAAACTGCATCCTCCGTTCTCGATAACCATATGTGATTTTCGTTCATTCATGATCATGTTCTGAATCGTCTCACGAATAATTTTAGAAAAAGAGACTTTAAATCTCTCTTTACAGACGTGACCAATGCCGATTGGACCAATGTTCTTCGCCCTATCTTGACGAGGCTGTGATGATTTTCCAACATGTGATCAGCGAGGCTGTCGCCAAGAATGTTCCTGTCACTCATCGTTAAACTTCTAAGTTTCCGCTGTTGTTTTCAGCCGAGCTTATAGCACAAGAAAAAAAAAATTAGAACATCGGCGATTTAAATTAACAAGACTTGCATCTGACTACCACACGTTTTCAGAGCTACGGAAGAATATTAAATTGATGCTTTCTAGCGATAAGTATAACCATGCAAGGTTCATCGAAAGCTATCTAACGTTTAAGCCTTCAAGGTTTTAGAATAAGTCTCAAAATATAGATCTAATGCAAATAGCGTCGCTGCATCTGTGATCGATAATCTACCAGTCACCGATCCGCAAGTGCCCGCAAGTGTACCCTATTCAGTGAGTACTTTTAATCTGTGTTTCAGTCCTTTCCAGAGGTTGTACAATAGAATGCCTCTTCAACGTCCAAAGGTCTGATGAAGTGTGCTGAACTATGTCAGCGTCGATTTAGTATTAACTACCATCAACGAAGTAAATCATAATGCAGCCACTGGATCTGATGGCATACCACCATTCATTATTCAAGGCATCAGCAGCGTGATTGCTCTTATTCTGGCCTCATTATGTAACTGGAGCATGAAATCAGGAATCTTCCCCCGCCTATGGAAGAAGGCGATCGTTACGCCTATTCCCAAGCCTAATGTCCTCTGCATTTATAACTCCCGCCATATCCTCTTTTTCTAAAATGTTTTAATCAATCATATCATCTCATATACTTCATAATATCCAACATAAGATCTCCGCTTCTCAACACGGTTTTATGCAGTCCCGTTCCACTACATTAAATCTTAATTGTTTCCTTGATCAAATTAGTTCTATTGTTGAATCTTAAGGTCAGGTGGACGCTATTTTGATTTTCAAAGAGCATTATCTGCTCCTAAAGAAGTTGACCGTATTTGGGTTCAGTGAGCATAACAAGACGCTCACTGAACCCCCACTGGAGCTTTTCATACTTGAGTAACAGGACTTTAGCTGTTAGGTATACTGAATATACTTCCCATCGGGAATTCTCCGCAATCTCTAGAGTTTCACAGGGTTTCAACCGCGGCCCTTTGCTGTTTCTATTTTTTGTCAATGACATTGCTGAATCCCCGTTGGTCTAAGTATATATGTCGATGACCTTAAAATTTTTCTCCGGATTAAAAGAAAGCATGATTACCTATTGTTACAACATAATATTAACTCTGTTCATCAATGGGCAATAAGAAATCATACGCCGCTAAATTTTTCAAAGATAAAACTTATTCCGTTCTACCGTAAGACTAATATTGCTTGCTTTAGATATACAATAAATTCTCTTACTATTACTACCATAAACTCCGTCACCAATCTATGCATACTTCTTGATTTTAAGCTCTACCTTTCTGAACATGTAGAGAGGATTGTGAACAGAGCGAAGCGAAATCTTGCAAGACCTTTCATTGATCCTTGCACTTGTGTCTTCCTCTTCAAATCGCTTGTTCAAAGCCAACTTGAATATTCCACCTCAACTAGAATTTTTGGAAAAACTATATATCGATAAACATTGAATCCATTCAGAATAACTTTCTGTCTTGGCTTTCTCACAAATTTAATCTTCAGCATCTTGAAAAATAACAGCTTAAGTTACTTTATAATTTACCGTTTCTTGTATGTTGAAAAGAATACTTTGATTTACTGTTTTTACTTAAAGTATTTCATGGGTATAATCCTACGTAAACTAAAATACAGTTACGTATACCCGGACGCATAATTAGAAACTTCTGCCCTCTTGTATGCTCTGCGCAATTTATTTCACCCACAGAGAGATGTATTTTTACTGCGGTAAACAAATATAGTAGAACAATTTTTTTCCAACCAAGGAAGAATTTTGTTTTTGAACTAAGAAGGTTATATTCTGGTATGATAAACGACATTTGTAATATACAACTGGTGCTATAAAACTGGATTGTTACAAAACTGAGAAAGACTCTCTTTAAAACTATTTTCTGTTAATAAATAAATAATTTTTTAATTAAAAAAACTGTTACGGGAATTGGGGGTTAATAATGTTTGATAGTGATGAATTAAAAAAAATATATATTTCTTTTGTGATTATTTTTACTTACTCATATTGATAGTGTTATATAATTACCAGCAATTCTGTTTAAATTATAATATAAATGTAAATGGATGAAGACTATAACATATAAATGTGAAAATGTGATGTAATACCACTTCGTTCTAAATAAAATTATTATTAAAGTTACCACTTAATAATTATCATAATTGAAACTCTACTTATTAATTTTATTTTTATTGAATTCATAAATATTTTTATTATTAAAATGCATTTATTATTAAAATTTATTATTTAAAATTTTTGAATTGTGTGCTTTTTGAATTTTTTGTGAATTGTTTCTGTGTAATTATTGTAAAACTGAATTATGGGTACATGTTTTTCTGTACTTTGTGTATATAAAAAGACTAATATAATATTTATAATTAGTATAATATAATTAAAATTCTAATTATTACTTTCATTTTTATGAATTTATAATTAGTATTATTATAAAAAAGTTTAATTAAACTATTATTAATAAATAATGATTATCTGAATTTATATATTTTGAATTATATGTTTTTTGAACTGCTTGTAAATTGTTAATTTTTAATTATTGTAAAACTGAACAATGTGTATATGTTTTTCTGTACTACTGTGTAATATACAAAGGCTTTATGCAGTTATTCTATTGCACATACAAAACAAATAAATAAACTACCAGAGTATTCATATTTAAACACATTAATAAAAAAATATAAATATATTTATTTTATTTTTCAAATTTATTAACAAGTTTATATATATATATATCTACAAGAATTAGTTGTTAAACAATTATAGTACATTTAAAACCTAATTATTTATATTACCTTAAATTTTAATAAATTTGTAAAACGGATGTTCGCAATTTACGTTGCTTACTGATTATCAATTTAACGTTATATAACAAAAACACTACATATATCATTTATAAAAATTTAAATTAATTAAAAGTTTTATTTCTTAAATTTGTCTGTACTGATTTACTAATTTAATCGTTATGTTAAATGAAATTGATAAATGGATTATTTTAAGGTTTATTTTAAATTATGTATTCTTAGAATAAAATTACTTATATATTTAAATTTATTGCCTATAATATCCTATAATAAATTATCGTTTTTTTTTTTGGATACGTATAAAAGAATATCGTAATTATAATTTTTTATAATATCTTTTGGATGAGATATACAATGTTGACTTAACACTGGAATCAAAAAGAAAAAAGGAACGATTTTGTTGTGTACTTGGTCATAGATTGTTTCCTTATCATTCCGATTAACGCGCGGTTAACAATGAGGGGGGGGGTGACACGTAACACTATATATTAAGGCAGTTGGCCAAAAATTACCGTCAGTTTTAATATTAAATAGGAGAATAATGCACATGCAAAAATTTTGGATGACTTTCGAAATTATGGAAGGCTGGGCAAATTCTGTGCGGAACAAAAGACTAGGAACTTTCTGAAAACCGAAAAACTTGCGTGTACTGGATACATTTAAAGAAGATTTAGCGGATTCATTGGAAAATAAATTAAAGAAAGAAATTTGTGACTGTGACAATCCCATGTGTATGACCAGCCACTCAATACCTATATTATGAAGCCTTTCAAAGACCACTTAAAAAAATAATAAGAAACTTGCTTACATTCAACAAACCTTTCTCTAACTACTTCCGAAAAAAACGCTCTTCAGGCTTTTTATCACCTGGGATAAAGTCCCAAATGAAATAATATTTCACTTCTTTAAAAAATGCTGCATCATAATACCATGGGTCGTTTCCAGAGGCAGTAGTTGTAGTGAAATTTAGGGTCTACCTGATTGTAATTAATATTTATTCAATTTAAATTCTCCATGGAATTATTTTTTGTATAGTGACTTTTTATTACGCAATTAGTTTTATTTTTACTATTAATTAGCCTATCAGATTATATATTCTTTTTTTTTCTATAATCCTTCGAAGTATTTTATTTGTAAACGATTCTTTTTAAATAAATTTTAATAATATTATTATTCTTATTTATCAACTTTTTTTCAGAAAACCCTTTTGAAAATTTATGGTGAGGCTTAGATTCGAGAAAATATACGGTATGTAATCTTTTGTTTTTCTTTTAAATTAAATTATTGATAAATAAATGAAAGTGATTAAATCTGGTAAAACCGCTAACTTTTCTAAATGTCTAATACAAAACAATTTCATGAGGATTTCACTGTATAGATCTGTTTTTTAACTTATTCAAAGGGTTTGTTATATAGTTCTATCAGATTATTTAAAGAAAAATAAGTTTATTTATTTTCATTTTCGTAGGCGTAAGGATTACTACAGAAAAAATTATGTTAACACTTGAAGGACAAAATTAATTAATTTTATTATGAATAATATTTTATAAAAGTTCTGATGTTTTTTCAATATTTTTTTTTTTTTAATAAGACGTCCTAATTGTTTTTGTTGGTAAAAAGTTACTTATGTTCAATTTATAATAAGATACATTTAAAAATAAATCAAACCATAAATTGTTCATGAAAAGTTTAATATTTTACTATTCAATTAGGGATAAGTTAAGTTATTCTTTTTTTGAAGGATTACTAAGGAAATTGCTTTAAGGATTTAAAGTTTAATATTAATTTTTTTTTTAACTCCATCATTATAATGAAAAAGCTACATTAAATTATTTACAGATTAAACTGTCTGATTTTAAAAGAGGATTAGGTTGTAAACTACAAAATAAAATTATCGCCGAGAGTTTTATTCCATTCTTCTTATTTTTTTTCTTCTTAATGTTTTTATATTATGTTTAACAATAATAATAATAATAATAATATTTTTATTAACAATCCAGCCAATATGTTTTAAACTATTTTATAAATTACATTATAAATGTATTATTTTTTTTTTGTTATACAACGTAATAAAAGATAAATTATATATTATTGAGTTAATAAAATCAGAGATTAGTTCAAAACCAATGGAAATTTCACTAACTTTATAATTATCAATTGTAATAAAACTATTTATTGACATAAAAATCCTTCCTGGTAAAAAACCTTATATAAACCAAAGATCTTTGGTTTAAACATAACAAACACACTAAACCAGAATATAAATAATGCATTTTAAAAAAAAAACATTTTTATTTCACTGGATAGAATTCACTAATGTGTTTTAAAATAATATTAAATAAATCTTCATTTTTATTTATGCCTATTACGCCATAAGAATTCTCACGAATATAAATCCAAAATTTGTGGAGCAGTTACCACTTATTACGTTTTTCTTGGAAAAAGCCCACAAATTTTCAATATTTTGTGTATGAGCTTCCCGGTGATGGAATCGACAAAAGTTTTTGAGTGATTTACAGTGTAATGTTGAAAATTATATTTTTCCAAATGAGAAATACCATCATAGGCTTTCCATTTTTTGTTGTCAGACATTATTGGTGATCCTTTTTCAGTGCATACTGTTTTTGTCTCAATGTATCTTTGGTACTACCCGAAACAGTGTACATGAAACAATCACCTGTTTCTCTGTAAATACCTCCAAATATCCATTAATTAGGAAGAATTCTGACTCTATTATACTTCTTTTTAAAAATGATGACTAGTCTATTTTTACCGTCATTCCTAGATCATGGACCTTTTTGGAGTTTTTTAATAAATGTAGAGCACACACGTCTCTCAGGCACATTTTACAATCCGTCATTGCTTCACTTGAAATTTGCAATTCTCTCCAACAAAACTTAATAAGTTGACGTTACATTATTATTAAATTAATATAAGCATTTTATAATTATTACAGTTATTTTTGTTACCTTATTAATTTCTAAACTAATTTTTATTTAGACTATTTTAAATCTTAATATAACAATTTGTGAAAATTGTGTTTTTCTCGTAACTGAATTAGTGTTGTTTTTCTATAACTGGTTTTTTGTACAGGCAGGCTAAATTCTAAAAACTGCATATGTGTACACATCCTCAAACATTTTTTGAAATTCACCTCGTTCCTGTCTCTCTTAAAAGAGAACACTTACTCTCGTTTTAATAATTTTTAAATTTACTTATTTTTTAAATTCTCCCAAAATGTTTCATTTTTATTTTATTGGAGCACATGGTTTAAACAAGAATAACTTATCTGAAGCTTCAGACAATGTTATACCCTTATAACCCTAAGTGAGCGTAATATTTTAAGCTAAAAATATAGTTAAAATTTAACTTAGAACGAAAATAAATTGATTTTGAATGTTTCATTACATATATTTGACACTTTTTTTGTTTGATATTTGGTAAGTAAAGGAAAAATATTACTAAAAAAATTCATGAAAAAGAAAATAATGAATTAAAATAAAAATAATAATCATGTTTAAACATGTTTAGAAATTACATTTCTCTAATGAAATATTTTACTAAAAGTTTTTTTTTTATTTTCATAATATCTGAACACATTTTTATATTTTATTTTCAAGAAAAGATTTAATATTTAATTATATTAAGTAGATTGCATTTTAAGATTTAATTATATTAATATTAACAAAAGATGTTATAATGTAATATTTCTAATAAAATTAACCGGTATATTTATACAAATTCAAAATTTACCATTTAAATATTAGCTTGCATCAATATAAGTATCAATTTTCAAGGTGAAAATTACAAGTTACATTTGGAGGTGATTTCTCTTTGATCAGAGTGAGGTCTGATTGAATGACTCAAATGAAGTTGTCCGTGTAAAATGTCAGGTTGTCTCCATCCTTTTTCCTCTTTACTCACTAAAATTTCTTTCACTCACTTATACATATACAGTATGTACACATACTATATCTCTGTCCTCCTCCATACTAATATTTTTCTCTCTTTCACTTTGCACTTTCATTACGGTTTCACTACCTCGTTTGAATCGCACTCAATCTAGCATAGTGCTTTGTGGCCCATGTTATGGTCCTTTTGGTTACTATTCGTAGCTAAAAGGTCTCTTTTTTTTAATGTATTCAACTACATTAGTTCGAGTAAAACAACCTTTTCTAGTAAAAAAAAAAAAAAAAATCAATAGCATCAACTAATAAAATAAATTATTCTAGTACTTTGGACACTAGGTCATTGTCAAAATATCTCTCTATTCTGAATGAACTAAAGTAGAAGATAAAACAAAAGAATATATAAATATTTCAAAATAAATTTTTATATTATTGTCGGACAACATTATTAATAAATCTTCTTATAAAAAAATTTCAATCTATTATATTTTGTAAACAAATAAAGTTATACAAAAATTAAAATAAATATAAATCGAGAGTTCTACGGTCTGAGTCCTTGTAAAAGGAGCTAGCTTCTTTTATAAGGAATTAAATGTTAGACTGTGAATATAGGTGTTCTTTGGTTGTTGGATGTAAAATTAACCACAGGAGTGGTCGGCCTGAGTCTGTTCAAGACTACACATTTACTGGTAAATTTATAATTATACGCCAGACTACACACAGATGCCTTGGCATCTCTGCAGAGTAGTGTTGACATAATGTCACTGTGCTATTATTCTGTAACCTCGTATACACAAATAAAAAATAGATGCAGCAGTACAATAATTATACCACCAAATCATTTATTGAAGTTCCATTAATCATTTTTTTAAAAATAACACATCATTGTATAGGTTTAATTTTTCTTTTATTAAATGCTTTTTGTTCAGTACAATCTTTTTCTGAATTTTTAATTTAAAAAAAAAAATATTTGATAATTAATGTTTAACGACACAGTAAATAACATATTTAAAATGTAATATTTTAAAAACTCACTTTATAAACTTTGTGTTCAAAATGTTTTGCGCTCATTATCAGTGAATGAAAAAACCGTTCTCACTTGTTATTTGGTTTGTTTTTGATCATTTCCTTGATTAAGAAAATACATATTAGAATATGGTTAAAAAATATGTCGCTTATATATCAATATAATCGTAGTTGTGCTATAGAATTTTATGTGATTTATTGCTAAGGATATTAGAGTTGGTTTGCTTTACATTGAAGTAGGTCTATTTAGCCACCTCAATTTCTGGCTAAGTCAGTTCTTTACAGGGCACAGGGTCTTCCGGTCATGTCTTTTTGGGTGGAGGAGGGCTCTCAATTCCCAGTGACTATATTGCGAACACAACATGTTCAGGGTAACTACCCATCTACCCCTTCAGTGTCGACAATGGATGGTTGAATGACGCATCTGCGAACAAATAAATCTCTGGACCCTCGATGTAGACACGATTGTACCGAACTTGCTATCTGGAGTCGATAAATTCAGGGATGTGTCAAAATATATAACAACTATACTACAGCACAAAGGCAGAGAGGACGAGGTAACAAGGGGGTTATGGGCAGCCTCCTGTGGAGTCGTCGTTCGTCTGGGATTGGCGAGATGAGCGACGATAATTAAATTTGAGGTCTTCGTCGCCCTCGAGCTGTTAAGACCGGCCTCCTCTGAGGACCCGGTTAGAGGCAGGCAACTGTTACGACAAAGACCCGGATGGGTCGTGGTTAGGTTGAGTTGGCGACGACACCTCCCAGAGCTGAGTTATGCTTAATTTCGGGTCCGGCTCCCTAAGGGATGTATACAAACACCAAAGAAAAAAAAAGGTCTATTTAATATAATTAGTCAGCTGGAATTGGGTTAGGGTTTAGTTGTACCTCCACCACTGCATCTGCATCTGTGGCATCTCACGAGGCCTGACTCAGCACTGTGGAGTGTGATCAGTTTGAGGGCATGAAGATAACCTCCGATTAAGCCACACTTGGCTAGGAACGGAAGGGGTGAAGTAGCGACGAGACAAGCTACGAGGAGGGATCTTCTCCCCTCCGGGGGGGGAGGTATATCTTACCTCCACCACTCCGGACGAGGCCTACAACGAAGGCAATAAGCTGAGTTATTAAATCACCGATGCAAATGTCTACCGAGGCATTTACATCGGTGGCCATCGAGGCCAGGCTTATTACTATGAGATGTAAAAAGTCAGAGGGCGATAGACGACTCTCGTTAAAGCTAAACAGGGTATTGAACGGTTTGGTGACCAGAACGTCACTAGGCGGGTATCTTCCCCTACGATGTTGGGATGTGCCCCCACCACGTCACTCCGGTACAGCCGTAATTTCCGGTACAGCCTCAAAAAAACTGTGCTATCGAATATGAGAGGTCGATGAACCTCCGACTTTTAGAAGGGAAACTGGTTCACGCACACGTTGAATGTGTATTTGATTGGAAACGTACTAATTCTTGTTCTGCGAGCCACAGTAACATTCACGGGGATAACAGGAAATTTTTTTGCGGCCTGTCAAAGTGAGGTTGCATTTATCATCGGGTTAGTACTGTCAGCGAGAGTGCATAACCACACTTAAAGGTGAGCACGTGATTGCGGTATGAAACTAGGGTGTATCAGGTGGCTTGGGATGTAATACAGCCTCATGAGGTTAGGTGGATATTATTCCGTCAGCCGCACCGTTATTCGCATGACGAACCATTAACAGTAATGCGTATCATAAATTGATGTAATAATGCTCATTTAGATCGTACATTATGCTATGATTATGAGGTTTCATCTATCACAAGATATTAAAATTTACCATATCATGTAAATATTTTAGTTTTTATTTATACTTTTAGACTTTGTCACCAAATGATAGCAGATTAATTCTATGTGTTATAATTAAAAAGGTTTTAGAAAATTATACCTAATCTTATTCACCTTCTATTTACAAAAAAATTATTTTGAATCGATGTAACAGGTGTGAAAAGATAAATTGTTAACTGAATCAATACAGCAAAATGGGTATAACAAAACCTTACATATGTATTGCATAACGTACATTTTTAACTATTAGCGATAAATAATTAAAATTTTAAAATACATGTAAAAGCACTAATAACGTTGTATGTTATAGTTACTAAATGACTATTTCTGTCATTCCACAACTCAAATGCTGATATGGCTGTATCGTGCTCAGTTAAGTTTACTAAATTTCAACAAAACATTTTCTAATAAAAGTAGGGTGTTTCAGAAAAATGTATACATACTTTGAACTGTTATAGAACATTTATTTTCCTACCTATAAGGCTAAATTTCTGCGAAAAGAAAGGCAACAGTCCAATTTGAAGAAAGTGTACTTTCTTGTCAAACTGAATATTTCAAATGGTGGATAAAGTAAATGTTCAAAATGGTGGCCTTCAGCATCGATACATTTCTGAGCACGTGTCTGATCCGTAGCTTGCTCCAAAGTTTCCAGTGGAATTTCTTCGCACACCGCTTGAATCTCATCCCAAAGTTTCTCCAGGTTACGTGGTTTACGATGGTATATTTCATCTTTTACTGTACTTCATAAGAAAGAATCGAACGGCGTAAGGTCTGGAGCGCGTGCAGGAAATTCGATTGGTTCCCTGCGTCTTAACCACTGATTTGCTATATTTTTATCCAGGTATGCTCGCATCCCTACGAATGTGTGGCGAGGCGCCATCTTGTTGGTAGTAAAAACCCTGTCTTATTGGTACCTTGCACGAATGGAAGGGAAAATAAAATCAGCAAGCATTTTAAGGTACTTTTTTCCAGTTGCAGTATCTTTAAAATGTATGCCCAATGATTCCCCAAGGAGACAAACCGCACCACACATTCTCACCAGGCAAATTTAGCCTTTTCAACAATAATATAGGGATGATCTTCAGCCCAGTAGACACAATTATGCGTATAGACAGTTCCAATAAGTTTGAAGTTTGCTTCATCTGACCAAACAATCTACCCATCAATCCTGGTTCACGTGTAACCATCCCCTGATCCATTCACAAAATTGTATCCTGCGATCTGGGTCATTGTCGCTTAACTGTTGCACCAGCCTTGGAATGTACTCACGCAACTTGCCTTTCTTCAGAATGCGTCGCACATAACTAACACTTACACCCGCTCACACATAACCCTTGCCTTAAAAAGTTTTTTTGGTGAACAGTTCAAGCTCCGCACCTGAGGATTCATCCCTTATAGCCGTATGAGGTCCACCTTCATCAGCCTTCCTGCACATCACACACTGTCACTGTTCCATAAACCTTGAATTTTTCACGTAGACGTGTAATTGTTAATCTTGAAGGTGGATGAGACCCGTACTCGCGTCTCCACTGTCCGTGAACAGCAGCAACATTCTCAAACTTCCAGCACCATTTAATAACCTATTAACACTCTTCAAAGCTCAAACGTACGTCTGACATGATGATGTTATTCTCTTCCCAGAATAGCAGTAGCTGCACAACGAGTTGTGCAGCTACGTCGATCTACAGTTCTGCTGCCACCTTTTGAGGAAATATAATATTACTTTTTCCCAAAAATTGAAAATTTCTATAGTAGGAAAATAAATTTTCTATGAAAGTTCAAAATATGTATAAATTTTTTTGACACCCCCTCCGTTTTATGTTTTGTTTTTAGTTTCTTGGTCCTTTAATTTTATTTTTATTGTTAAGTTTCATCGTGATTTTTTTTTTTGTTTTAATAAAAATCATTTTATATTATAATTAATATTTATTTATGGTTAATTCTCTATTAATTTACACATATTAATATACAATTGATACCAATAACTAAAAAAGGGTGGTAAAAAAGAAAAAGAGGTAAAAATCATTTAAAAGAAACGTATTCATTCGTTTTAAATTTAAATTCCAGAATAAATTTGTTTTTAATCCATGTTACTAAACTCCTGAGAAGGTTTAAAATTCATTCATCATGAGTTCTTATTATTTTATACTACATTAAACGAACAGTATACTCGAATTTAATTAATATTAAATTTCGAGAATGTTATAATTCGAAAATGATAAAAGATTTTTTTTATTTTTTGCATAAGTTTTACATAAATAAAAATCTATTAATAATAATCTTTATGTTATACAAAATTCATAATTAAATTTGTTAGATTTATTTTTAAATCAATTTGAAACATGACGTGCATAAATTTTTTCTTACTCCTACATTGATGACACTATTTTTCATTTAGTTAGTTGATTCAATTTTTAAAGGCTAAAAATAAATTCAAATGAATAAACCTGATGACGAGCGTGAATCATAAAGCACGCGCTCACTCACACATATATACCATATTGAAACTGAATATGAGCTATTTATTGTTGTACATACTTTTTAGTTAAATCGTGGTGACAGACGTCCCATTTAATCCTCATATATCTAAAATGTAGACATTGGTTATTCACATATTGTCGAAATGCTGTCTGTTAAAATCTCAAATGGCAAATTGTTTCCAATCGCAATTAGAAAATCAATAAATGCGATTATCGTTCATGCTCCATTTTAACTATTGTTAACGTTCCTTGTTTTTTTTTTATCTGATCAGACAGACAGACGATGTTCCGATATACCACAATTACAACACTTATACTTCAATCATGTGTTATTGTTATTACTGTTTCAATACCGTTATGATTTGATAGAATAAATAATGTATCATTAAAATGAGATATTAATTGAACACTTACTGATAAAATTAATTATGAAATCCAGGTAATACATTGTAGATAAATCATACTTCACTTTCTGTTTTTACATAAAAATTTATTTCTATCAAATCGATGTATCGAATTAAAATTTATATTCAAATTATTTGTCTCCGGGCTGAGCTAGTGGTTAACTCGTCGTCACAAATCAATTATTTAACAGCTACTTTTTAAAGTCAAAGTCGAAGGTTCTGAGGTTCAAATCCTAGTAAACGTTAGTTGCTTTTATACGGATTTGTATACTAGACAGTGAATACCGGTTGTACTTTGGTGGTTGGGGTTCAATTAATCAAACGTCTTAGGAATGGTTAACCTGAGTCTGTACAAGGGTACACCTTATTCGCATATCATGTATAACATCCTCATCACATTGGGCTGTGGGGAGGGGTTGCTTATTACTTTCTTCTTCTTCTTTCTTTTCCTGTTTAGCTTCCATTAATTACCGTTCAGATAATACTTCAGAGGATGAATGAGGGAGATATGTATGAGTGAAATGAAGTGTAGTCTTGTACAGTTTCAGATCGACCATTTTTGAGGTGTGTGATTAATTAAAACCTAATCAACAAAGAACACCGGTATCCACGATCTAGTATTCAAATCCGTATAAAAGTGAGAAAAGTTATTCAAACAATTTTCTTGTACGACTTAGTATTCCAGAGTTATAGCAGTACAATGGCAACGCAGCGGTCCTATTGTTACTGTAGCCGGGGAGATCGGCATTGTTCAGCGACTAGACCGGTTTCGAACACGTGCCCAATTCACAACATTGTCACACTTTCACAAGCTACAGCTCCAAAACGGTAAGTCGTACAAGAAAATTGTTTAAATAAAAGTAGTCTGTTTTTTAAGATTCACAACTTTTCCAAATGCAATACAGACGAAAAACAATTTTTTCCGGTGAAAAAACCGAAACAACGCGTTTTTTTACAACTTCAGCGCTACCTAGTATTTCAGTTTCAAATTATACGGCATAGTTTTACAAACATTAATTATAGAGGAGAATGTCCTCTACATTTTTTGTCTGAAAAACCTTTCTCTAAAATGTATAGATTCAGAGAAAAAACAGATTTCAAAAACCTTTTGAGTTTTTCAAAAATCTATGGGAGGGGGATGTAAAAAATCTGGAGTTAAGCTTCCCTTATCACCCCTATCATATGGAAAATACATCAACCGGTAGGTAAATATTTTTAAATAAAAATACAAATTGACTGTACTAAAAGTCAAAAACATTATAGGCATTTACATAAGTTTGTTTTTTTAAATAAAGGTACACCAAATCATTTTGTTTTTTTAAATTATTAGCCGCTCGCTAGCGTTATTACTACAATTGTTATTCAACTATTATTTTTCTACTGATAAGACGTAAGTATATTATTAAAATTCATTGTTTAGCACTATAACATCTACATAAAGTCTTTACTTTATCAGTCCGCACTTAATTTTTTTGTAACTTATTTACACCATCAGTCAGAGCTTATTTTTCTTATAGTAATAATTTTAATTATAGCACTAAACATGCAATTCTTTTCTTGAATATACTCGTAGTGAAAATATTATTTGTAGGATTAAAGATCACCAGCATTTGGTTGAGCTTGGAATGATGTTTACTTTCTTGTATGTATTGTAATCGCGAAAAATGTCAGATTTCAAGGAAATATCCATTTTGACCACCCCTGAATCCATTTTAACTAGTTTCGGCATGACGTCTCTACGTACGTACGTACGTACATTAAGACTGTACTAACATCTAGTTGTGCAGTAATAAGCCCTCATTGAGAGGTTTTCAACGGTTATGATATACCGTTGAAGTGGTACTTATGTTCCCAGATTTACAGTACAATAAAAATTTTAATTAATGAAATATTTGGATTGTACAAGGGGAGGGCACATCGGTTGGAATCAGACTACCATTTCCTTTCTTTTTTTTTACTTTTTTTAAATTTAAATATTTTTATTTATTAATAATTATTAATCTCTGATTGTAAAAAAGTTTTACTATAAATAATAATTCAATAATAACAATAAAAAAATAAAAAAAAATATGAAAAAATAGTGGTAGTTATTGATGAAATAAAATCTGAAACTTTGTTTCAAATGCCACTTCATTTCCTGTTATTTTTTTAACTTCTTTTTTTTACATTAAATATATTGATTCATTAACAAAATTTAACCACTGATTTTAAAAATGTTTTACAATAAATAATATTTATTAATAAAAAAAAACATATGTAATAAAATATAAAAGAAATATATGTAATTTATTAGGCGTAAAAGGAAGTCATGTGGTGTCCACATCATATATTTTATAATATATTCGATTTTGTGAAAAAGAATAATGGGAAGCAGCATCAAATTTTAGTGTTCTTGGAAAGTATGAAATTTTCATATGCATATGTATCTCATTTTTAGAATGCCTACTACCGTTTCAATTATGGCTTCTGACTGACATAAATTATTTCAAAATATCGATAATTACATTTATTGCAGACAGATTTCTTTGGGTAATTAAATTTTCCAAATAAAAGATCATAACATTAAAAAAAATTTACGTTTGTAAAAATTAAATTTCATTAAATGAAAACATTAAATTTCATTATAATAGGATAATAAAATTAATTTTATTTAATTTTTGTTTTATATCTTTTTTTTTAAATCATTAAGTACATATTTCATTAAGTATTTAATTCTTACTTAAGTTAGTTAGATTTTCTTGGATATAGTTATTTTATGATTTTCACTGTTTAATATTAATAGCTGTGTTAAGAAACAATGGTTATTTTACGGTAATTGTTAAACAACATATATAATAACATAGTAGAATTCATTTGACGTAGGAAGAAACTTTGGTAGGAAAGATTAAAGTATAAAATGAAGAAGCACTTCGAAGTAATGAGAGAATGACAGTAGCTTTACAGAATGATATTTACGTTGCTGAAATTTATATTTTGAGATAAAATACTTCAACTAGTGGTAATTGAAAACATCCGTTTAAATATAAATGTAACAGTCTTTGTTTGGCACATTAATTATATTATTAGTGGTAATAAAAATTATAATATCATCTTAAACCGATATTAATAATCTAGAGTAATTTCAATAACAATTGTAAGCATAGGGAAGTTTTATTATGTTTCTACATTATTTGTATTATTTTTGCACTACTTTTTTATTTTATTCAAACTCATTTAAAAAAATATTTACTTTTCATTGCTTTTATTGTCTTAGAATTTCTTTTTTTATAACTATTTTTTATTGCATTTTAAGATCTCAAATGCCATAAAACAGTTTCATATTATAATTTTATTTGTTCTTCAGATTAATCAATAATTTTTCAAATATTATGTATTTTAAATAAAATGAAGGTATCTTGTAAAACCTTTAAACTATTGATATAATATGTTGCGTCGCGATTCAGAAGATTATAAAAAACTGGTTTGCTATACTATATAAAATACTATCTAAACCTTGTGTACCAGCTGATTGTTGAAGTTGGGGTTTAACTAGCTTTTATGCTGGTTATTTATAATTATTAACAAGCATTGTTATCTGTTTCTGTTTTCACCTAGTATTATTGGTATTTCTATCCACAAATTTCAGCGTAATATTCAACAAAATAATGGAAAAACCAAATAAAAACCATAAAATATACATACTTTTGTGTAAAATCAAGCCATTTTAGAATAGAAAATTTAATATTAGTTTTTGTAAAACGTTTTTAAGGTGGTTATGAAAGGAGCAAACAAAATAAAAATATGAAATAATATATTTACTTTTAGCATATCAGTGGATTACTACATTAAAAAAATCTGATGTGGACAACACATGACTTCCTTGTACGCCTATTAAACTACATATACACAATTTTTTAAAATGAAAATTTCAAAAAAAAAAACGAGAGATGAAGCCTGATTCTCGCACCGATGTACCTTCCCCTTATAAGATCCAAATATTTCATTAATTAAAATTTAATTTGGTATAACTCTGGAGCTAATGAAAATAAGTACCACTTATGATGTATCGTTAAAAAGCTCTCAATGATGAGGTCTTATTACTGTAGTTAAGAAAATCCAAAATCCAAATTTTGCTAGAAGAACTGCCGAAGCATTTATTGAACGGAATCTAAATAAAAATGTTTCACACTCTTACATTGTAAAACTTGTAAACAAATTCAAAAAAGCGGGATCTGTCATGAATAAGGAACGTACAGAGTAAAAGGTTTTAGAGGAATTAACTTTGGTTGAAATGTCCGGAATTAACCTTGGCTGAAGTAGCAAATCCTTAGAAGAGCTCAATTCGTAAAATACACCGTGAAACTTGGGTTTCTTATGGATCTGTTTTCATTACATTAAAATTGAATAAATTTTTTCGTCTAAAATTCAATTGCATCAAGAACTGAATGAGAATGATGCTGACAGAAGGAATGAATTCTATGAAGAAATAATTCAATTAATCTAAGCCAATCCAATGTTTACAAAATAGTATTTGTAGGGATGTAACTAAAGAAACTTTAATTGAAGTAAGATGTGAATTTCAACAAAAACTTTATTATTGTATACAGTAAAGTGGGTGTCTTTTTTGAACGAATGATTGATACTTTTAATCTACTAAGGTAAAAAAACTGTGTTTTATTTATTATTTTTTAGGAACTCGTATTGTTAAAAACCTTCATAACAAAATTAACAAATGAATGATTTAATCATTCATATTCATTTATGAATTAGTTTTTATTTAATTATTTAATCATTAAGTTTATCTGGTAATAAATTTTTCAACATGTTACCAGAAAAGAAGTAGGTTCCTTATTATTGGTTTCTCGTATGTTTAACTGATGTTATAATGGTACGTTTTTTCAATGCTGGAGAAACCTAAAACCCATATTTTTAAGAAGAACGGACGATTTCAGACCTAATGCTTTGGGTCAGTAACACGATATCCCAACATAACCTAAAAACACCACATTTTTAATCATAACTTCAATACCAGTGAACCAATTTTTATTTTATTTGTACCAAATTTCGTAAAATTCAAAGAGCTTTCTAATGAAGTTTCACAAGCTAGATCGTCTCATTTAAAAAAAAAAATTTTCAACGCTTGAAAGTTCAGAAAACATTTAAGGGCAAAATTTTGCGTTGCTAATTTAAAAAAATAATCTTCACAGTTTTAATCCACAGATTATGATTATTTCAAATGCTTTATAAAGTAATATCATGTAATGTTATAGTTATTTTTCTTGGACTGAAATTTAAAAAAATACTACCCTGAATGGTTTTTCGCACTTATCGAGCGAAGGGGAGGGCGGATTTTAATTTTACTATTACCAAAATTCATTTTTTTTTCGGGTCTTCAATTAATGTAATTAAATATCACCATTGCCATTTAAGATTTTTGAGTTGGGGCAGGTGTAGCGGAGAGGGTGGGTTCCAACCCTTTGAAAATAATTTTAGAAAGGTTCCACCAGAATGGTATACATGCCTTCAAACAGAAATACGATGGGACTGATAGCTGTGAAATAATAAATGCGGTAACTTTTTTGATCTACGTGAATATTAAATTAGTAAATTCAAATAATCCATGGTGATGGAAGTGACTCCGAAAGCGCTTGTTTACTTAGTTTTCAAAGGGGTGGAACCAACCCTGAAGTCTACCCCTTTCAAAATAATTTTCAAAAGGTATCCTCCGGGAATGGTATACATGCTTGCAAATATAAGGGACTGATAGCTGTTGAATAATATATGTGGTAACTTTTCAACTGACCCCCGGAATAATCTTTTTATGTATAATTAAATTGAAGTTAAAATTATTACGTTTATAACAGTCGATTGTCAATTAATAAAATAAGTCATACGTTAATAAGAATGTAACGTCATGTCCGTAAAATGTTTACAACTATTTTGATTATTAATTTAATAACTTCAAATAATCCCTGATGATGATGGTGTAATAACTCCGAAAGCGCTTGGATACTTACATTAAAAATCGTTGATAAGTGGAAATATTATTTTATACTAATTAAATTAATATTAACGGTGCTAATTGCTTAGAAAATTAAATCTAAATTTTATATCTCCGGTTTCGTTGAATCGGTATTTGGAACTGGAGTATAAAATGCAATGAGATATCCAGCGACTGTAGAATTAGATTCAATAATAATAAAGACAAAAATAAAACTTCGATTACAATAGAGAAACGAAATACAGACAGCGTATAAAATAAATAATAATAACAATAATGATCATAATAGTATTACTACTACTATTCTAACTGCGATTATTATTTCTATTAACAAAACTACTATTTCGAACTTGGAAAAACATTGATTTGTTTTTTTTTACATTGTTTCTGATGCATCAATTTTCTGTAATTTTACCCATTTTTAATTTAAGTTATGATTACAATTTAATTTCATATAACATCTGCTTCAGAAAAATTAAATAATCTGTTATTTTACTAATTAATTCAGTTCTCACTATTCTACATAATAAAACATAATGTAATTTAAAACATAATAGTTTCCGAGCTATAAACAATTTCATAATTGAAATGGATATAATTTTTAAATCTTAAAACATAACTTCGATGTGTTTTTTTACGGAAAAGTTGGTTGAATTATTAATAACAAATTTTACTAAATCAAAGAATCAAGTTTTTTCACAAATTGGCTTTCTAAGGACTACGGGAATATCATTTCTATAATTTCTCCTTTTTTTCTTCCATAGTTCCTTTATTATTTTTCTGAATTTTCTTTTTTCGCTTTAGACCACCGATGTTCTCTTCCATCATAAGAACTTTTGTCTTGGATACTACTCTTCTACAAATTTATTTTTTCAAGACAGTCTTTTCTAGATATGTAATGTTTTTTCAGTTTTACTTTCCTTTGTATAATGCATTTACTTGAATTTCTGAGATGCAAAATTTATCGAAAAGTTTTTTTTTATTCGTTCTGGGCTCATTCGAGTAACATGACCCAGAAAATTTAATCCTCTGTTTGGAATAGTTTCGAAATTTTTTTTATTTTATTTCAATTTTATTTTTTTTTATATTACATATTTCAATGTTTGATTTTAATTTATAACCTTCTTCAATTAAGCTTTATAAATTATAAGTATTTTAAATAGAATTTATTTTCCCAATTTTTTTGAAATTTATAAATTTTGAACTCTTTTATTAATTTATTTTTTAAAAATAATTGTATATTTACAAAATATAAATATTAGAAAGACTGATTAATAACATATTAAACATTTTTTATTATCTTTTTTGAAAATTTTTAATTATCTGTTTTTTTAGTAGAACTTTAAAGGATGTACGAGGTGAAGAAGATATGTAAAGCAAAAAGAATACCTTTATTATTTATTTAAATTTATTGTAAATTTAAATAAATTATCTTTTATTAAATTGCTGTTAATATAGAAAATAAATAATTATATTAAATAAGGCGATTTTTGGCAAGGATTATAAAATTATATAGCTTAAAATGTAAAAGGAGTAGATTTTTTAAAAATCTTTTAATACAGAAGAATATTGTGAATAGATAACATAAATTTAGTACACAATATGTAAGTTTTAAAACGAACTGAAGAATGAAGTTTCTGGTAGTTTCATGTAAAAAGAAGAACAGGGTTGATGGAAGAAAATTAATAGCGTCTAAGTTTAGAAAATGATGTTTTACAAGAAAATGTATTGGTTAAAATTACCTAGACTGAAGTGTTCGAAATAAATAATTTATTATGCATGTTCTAGAAGTTATGTTAAGACTCATGATAGACAGAAGTAAAAATATTTATAACTGATAAATATTTTAAATATTTAAAAGCAAAATTTTTATAACATTAGTTTGAGGAGTATACTATTAAAATTTTAATTTTTTTTATAATCTTAAGTGAAAAATAAAAAGTCTTTCGAAGAGTTCTGTAAGTTTAATTTCTAAACGTTTACTTACTAAATTTACATATTAATATAAATAATTTAATGAAATAATGATCCCTTACCGTTTCAGTTCGGTTCAATCTATCATTTCTTTAATTATAATCATCCTAATTCCTATGTACTATGATGGATTGTAGGCTTAAATATATGAAGTTACATACTTATCAACATGTTAATCAATCTAAGTTGGATTATTAGATTAATAATGATAACGCAGGATATTGGTCGTGAACATGAACTTTGCATTATCGTCTTCTATAATTATTTGCGAACTAGGATTTTCGTAATACGTAATAAACAACTATTTCTCTCTATTAGTATTACCACTACATTAACGTAGAGGTGTCACTAGTTGAGATTATAGCAGTCAATATTTGTTGTAATTTTAGTAATGCCCAAATACATAATGTTTATGTTATAAAATTTTTAATGAAAATTATTTTTTATTTAATTTTATCATTTATTTAGAATGCTCACGATAAGTTGCTTTTTCGTAAAATCATATCACTTATATTTTCACTACTATTGTTATTATTATATTTTTAAATAATTTTTTATCTGTCCTATGATTGAGTAGCCTACTGCAAACATCTTTTTTTTTATGAAAGAGCGGGCATCAACAGCTATGGTCATTAGCCCGGTGGAAATTGGTAGCGTATGAAGAGATGTCATGCTTGACCGGGATTCAAACCCCGGACCTCCGCAGGAAATTCTGAGACGCTACCTTTTCAGCCACGGAGGTCGACAATTAATATTTTTAAAAATTTTTATTTTAATGTTTAACAAAATCTCAATTAACAATTACAATTTATATAAATAAAAGACAATCTTCGTTTTGTGTATGTTCTAATAACTTACAACTACTTAACCGATTTCGCTGAAAATTTTATAATTTATATCATTTGTCCCGGGCTGTTTACATATTATTTATTAGTTTCGTAATATCTAATAAAATAATAATTTAATAACATAGTATTAAATCGTATTATAAATACTTAAGGACGTCGTTATTGACATAGACAACGATAGTCGATATAAACGATATGTCTGTCTCCTTTACATATAACATCAAATTTAGTAAAAAAATTTTAGGTTATTTATTTATACGTTTTTTATTTCCTTGTACGAAGTAAAGGAAGTATTGTGATCGTGAAAAATTAATTTTTTTTTTTAGAATGGAAATATCCATTTTTGACTATCCCTGAATCCATTTTGACTAGTTTCGGCGTGACGTCTGTACGTACGTACGTATGTATCTCGCGTAACTCAAAAATATTAACCGTAGAATGTTGAAATTTTGGATTTTGGAACATCTGTTGCAACATATAGTTGTTCACCTCACCTTTTGATTGCAATCGACTGAATCAAAAGTGTCCAAAAAACCCCAAAATCCAAATAAATTTGGATTTTGAATTTTTTCTCAACTGCAGTAATAAGCCATCATCATTGAGAGCTTTTCAGCAATATATCATAAGTGGTACTTATTGATTTATTAGTAATTATTAACCTCTGATTGTAAAAAAATTACAATAAATAATAATTCAATAACAAAATATATGAAAAAAAATGTAATAAAAAATATAAATTTATAAAACATATACGAGGTGCTACCCAAAAGTTCGGGAAATTTTACCATAAAAATAAAATAGCTTACCAAAACTTATAATTTCCACTATCTCCTTCAAAGTAATCCCCTTGGACATTGATAAAGTGATCCCAGCGTTTTTCCATGATTCGATGCATCCCTGGAAGTCTGCAGGTGTAAGTGTTCGAAGCACGTTCTGCGTTTCTTCCTGAATCTCCTCAATTGTGTTAAAACGACAGCCTTTCGATTGAAATTTTATTTTCGGAAAGAGATAAAAGTCGCACGGGGCAAGGTCAGACGAACAGGGTGGGTGGGAAATCACTACCGTCTTTTTCGAAGCCAAGAAATTCCAAACGCCTAGCGATGTGTGCGCGAGCGCGTTGTCATGGTGCAGAACCCAGCTGTTGTTACCCCACAGATCTGAACGTTTGCGCCTAATGCTTTCATGTATCCGTTTCAAAACTTCACAATAGAACATTCCATTGACAGTTTGACCAAGAGGAACAAATTCCTTATGGATAATGCCTTTGATGTCGCGAAAAAACAATCATCATGGACTTAACTTTGCTGCGAACTTGGCGTGCTTTTTTGGCCGCGGTGAACTTGGCGACTTCCACTGCGACGACTGCTGCTTAGTTTCAGGGTCATACCCGTACACCCATGTCTCATCACCGGTTATGATGTTGGAGATGAAGTTAGGGTATCTCTTGCTGAATTTTTCAATTCACTACAGACAGCTACGCGATTTTGTTTCTGGTCGCTGTTCAACAGTCTCTGTATGAATTTTGCAGCAATGCGTCTAATGTTTAAATTTTCCGACAAGATGCGTTGCACGGACCCATATGACATTTGTACGATTGCACAAAAATCATGGATTGTTTGTCTACAACCTGCAACATTTGCCTCTCGCACTTTCGCGATTTTCCGGTGTTGCGCTTGTTGATGGTCTTCCTGAACGCTCATCGTCATCGACTGTCGTTCGTCCATCTTTGAATCGTTTCTACCACAAAAAAGTTTTACTTTTACTCATAGCATTGTCACTAAATGCTTCCACAAGCATGCAATGGGTTTCTGCACCTGTTGCATGAAGCAAAATTTGATGCAGGTTCTTTGCTCTTTAAAAATCTGCCATTTAGAACTTCGCCGAAGCAGTAAAACATAAGGTTACACAACCGCACCAAAGTCAACAATGCAGCCTCTCAGCGACACATCTGTTGGAACACCGATTCACAAAGAGTACTGTTAACTACATCTAGCGGCAGCAGGTCGTACCAGCAATTTTTCGCGTGCGAAATTCAAATTTCCCGAACTTTTTGGTAGCACCTCGTATGTAATTTAACAGGCGTACAAGGAAGAAATTGTGTGGTATCTTCATTAAAGTTCTTTTATGATTTATATTGTAGTGATATTGGCAAGCTTTAAACTGCGGTAACATTCTGGCATTGTCGATGCATTGCCGGGTCCACTAGTATCTCAATAAACAAAAAAAACACACTAAAAATTAAGGAAAAATAATTTTTCAGTTCGATTAATTTCTACTACCTCTATTTTTTCTACTTTTTGAAGCCGATGACAAGTCAGCAGTTAGTAAATTTTTATTTGACAGCGTCTTAGAAACATCAAAATTTAAGGAAGATTTAAAAAAGACATTTAATAATTTTATTTTAAGACGATTTATTTGCATTTTAAAAGTTTTTTTTTTTTTTTTTGTCTTCAGTCATTTGACTGGTTTGATGCAGCTCTCCAAGATTTCCTATCTAGGGAATCTTGGAATCTAAACTTTAAAAATTTATTTTTATTTAATATGAGGAAAGATCTAAATTAAAAACCTGATTTTATGAAATGATTTATCAAAATGATAAATCTGCGTGTTTGTTGTCATAATAAAAAAGAATCGACGGAAACTAAATCTTTATAAAATTTAAATATATATTTATTATTATTCATTGAACTTGTTAAATTTTCTAATTCTCTTTGTTTTTCTACAAAAAATACGATAATGTAGAAAATTATCACTATAGATCATAATAAGATAATTGTTCAATACTGAGCAGTGATAGCAGAAAAAATCTTCAAATCGTCTATGGATAAAAATAGAATTTTTTAAAAATTCTTCAAATAATGTTAGGAAAAAATTATAATGGGGACAACAGAGAAACAAAATTTAAAAAAACCCACATCGAAATTTGCCTATTTGGTGTTAAGTAAGTTATATAAATAATAAATATATATAAACTGACTAGAAATTTTTTTTAATGTAAATTAAAACATAGTAAAACCTATAAAAATCATACTCCACCGAAGGTCATGAAACTTGACTCTCTTTAACTTGAAACAGTCTTAACTTAACATATCAAATAACAGTCGTGATTATTTTAAAAACTTTTGACTAGAACCGTTGAATAATTGTATTAAGTTACTGATCCACGAAGTTACAGCCCATAAGCCCAGATACGTCTTGGTATGAGTTGATAGAGCAGAAACTTGCTCTCAAATTGTTTTTTGTTTAACCTCCGGGTCCATTGTTAGATATTGCTACAGAGGATGAGATGAATGATATGTAGCGTGTGTTAAAATGCCATGCCTGACCGGGAACGAACCCGGTCCTCCGGATGAAAGGCCGAGACGCTACCACTCGCGCCACGTAGGCCGGCTAGCTCTCAAATATTAAGTGGAGTCATTCTCTAGTAATTTCTCTGAAATCTGAATCCTAATTGCCCAGACTCGTTTTTTATAGGCTTTTGAAAAAATGTGATAATCACATATCTGATTTTTTTTTAATGGAAATATCTCCACGAATTCAAAATATTATTGTATTTTCGGTTTGTTTTTTTTTTAATTTCCACTTAGTATCGCTGAAAATTAAAGTTGATATGTTACGAAATTGAAACTCAAAGGTTTTTTCCAAGTTTGGCCGAGATTACTTATGCAAAATTTTGATTTCATTTCTTTTTCTTCTAGGCGTTTTCTTTCCAAGTTTTCTAATAGTTCTTCATTCTTTCGATTTCTTTATTCCTTCTCTCTTCTAATCGGTCATTGTTAGTTTTACTTCTTGTCTTGGAAACCCTTGAAGTCTTGTAGCAGTTTTCTAACTGTTGTTCTAACTTGTATTATTTCTTCAAATATTTTAATTTCTTTTAGGTTTAAAAGATTCATTAATTTCAGACCTTTTTTTTAATGTGGTTGCAGATTTTTTTGTGAGTTTTCTTTCTCTAAAGTTGGCCTAAAAAAATTTGGCTCTTTTTTTCTGATAGAATCTGACATTTTTTTAGTTTCATTGTATTTTAAAGTTTTACAAATGTTTATTACTTCTGAATTGGTATTAGTTTCACAAATTTTAATTTTTTTTTCCTTTCAAGAAACCCTTTTATTTTATTTTCTATTGCATTCGATTTTAAACTTACGAACTATTCTGATGCGTACAGGACTTCTAGTTCGATTACCGTATTTACTACCTTTTTTTTTCCCAAGACCACTGAGGATAGTTCAGCAGTTACTCATTGTGCATCCTCAGTGGTTGCCTGGTCTCTAATCTCCCAGAACCCCACAGGATCCGGCGTAGGTCGCGCACCCAATAGGCCATTACGCAGTCTTTTCTTTGTGCCATGTCGCAAACCAGTTCCCCTCCAAGGAGAAGATATAGCCAGGTCTCCGGTTTTTTCAATTTTCCCCGAACTCAAGGGGTCCCCGGTCAGTCATCGAGAGCGGCCCGCCTCAGCGAACCACCCTCTCATGACCAGGACTGCCCTTGTATTTCCCTACCACCAGTATCTGTCCCATCCCACTCACTAGGGTCCCACTCCTTGATTTATATTATTATGGTTACCATAGAGGCTACGTTATCCCATTCATGTTTTCCTTTTAGCATGTACTGCAGCGTGTTTTCCGGATGCAATTGACTTATCCCAAATGATTGCCTAATCTCATCCCATCTATTAGATGTATATCGAGTGCTCTACAGAGTCAATTTCAATACAGTATCGGCAGTCTGGGTTCATTCGCCTTCCAAAACGATGGAGGTAGGGCCCAAACTCACCGTGTCTAGTTAACAGTTGTGAGAGATGGAAGTCCACCTCTCCGTACCTCCTGTTGATTCATGTTCTGACTGGGGAATTATTCTTCTGGTCCATCCTCCAGTGTCCGACGTTTCCTACGGTGGGATCCTGGCTGAGGCTAGATTGAAAGATGTCATTGCCGAGGTGCTGAAGATGACCTCCGGTAAAGTCCATAAAAGCTAAGTACGAAGGTGGTGGCGTGGCGAGCGAACCCCTCATATGGGGGGTATCTTCCCCTATGGGGTCAGGATGACCATGGGAGAGAAGCTGCGTATAAGCTTCGTTCCCCCGGCGTAATTCCACTTCGCCCGTCCCCTGAAGTCCTTTCGTTACTAAAGCCTTCCTAGCAGGAATACACCTTTGGGGGCCCTAGTGTTTGGAGGGTGCAATACGCTCCTCTTCCAGCGGGAATCGCATGTGCTGACGAATGAATAATTTACTTAAATAAATAACATTTTTTCCGTAAATAAATTGTTTTCAGTTGCAGAAATATTGTATGTTTTTATTTTTTAAATGTACATATAAAATAACTCAGCATCGATTAAATTTATGCTAGTTCTTATAAATTTTATTAATTACTGAATGAATCATAATGAAAAATTAATTTCAGTTAAAAAAATTATTTTTGAATAATTTAAGAATAAAAATTTAACAAGTTCAAGTTTATTACTGGGGAGGGATTAAATAAAGTTTATGTAAGTTCTTCGAAAGTTCATTAACATTTAGCTTTTATAAAATGATTTTTTTATTAGCAAAAGTTACAATATAATATATTTCGTTTTTCCATTTTTTTAATTATTTTTCTTTTGATTTTTCATAGTAAAAATAAATATAAAATAAAAATCCTAAACAAAGGGTAATAAATTAATGAAAACGTTGAAATTTATTCAGTTTTTATTAAAAGAAATAATGATAATTCTTTATGTGTAAATATATATTATACGTCAAATCTTACATAACTTCAAATTAATTACGGATAAGAAATACGATTCCTAAGAAATTAGAACGACTGTTAGTTTGTATAACCAAGCAGATTGTTTAATTACTTCGACAGACAATAAAATGAGCCAACCACTTCCCAATAAGTGCCTTAAAGAAAAGAAAACCTTTTTGGTTTTTTTATTAACCTAATTAACGGTTACTTTACTTCTCCTCACTCTTTATACTTCTTTAATATTATTTCTTTTATTAAATCTTTCTTTTTGTTTTTTAAGAAAATCTGATTTCAGAAGTCAAAGAAAAAAGTATTTGATTTTTTGAATTCATTCATTTTTATCTTCATTGCGGTACATTTCTTTTTCTTTTGATAAAAAATAAGTAATAAATTATTTTTCTAATATATACATATATATCTTTTTTTTTCTATGGATACGTTGTCTATTTACTATTTCATTACTTTGGACTTATTCATTTTCTGATTTCTTAGAAGAATATCAGAATTTCATTTTCTAAGAATAAATTCAAAAAGTTTCTTGCAAACGTCAATAAATATTTTTAAATTTTAATTGGATATTATATTAGTTCGAATAACCTGTCTTATTCTATATTTTATTTTATTATAAAGAAATGTAACTTTATATTTTTGAAATTTAAGTTCAAGTAAACGAAACCTTTTCAAATTTTAATTATTTTTATAATTAGATTTAACTTTTTTTTTATTTGCTTATTATTTAATATTTTTTTCATGTAAAAATATAATTTAATATCATAAGTACCGTATTTTGTTTATATGTAACAACCAGTGTTATACGGGGTGATTCAAAGAAACGGGTAATTAAAAAAATTAAATAACGTTAATGAAAAGTTATTTTTAGAAAATTAATTTTATTTCATGTAATTGTACAAATGTTGCCATTTTAGGATACATACATTTTAGTGTATTTTTTAAAGATGACATCTTGCAGGTGACCTCTTCTACGTAAACACTCACGAAGTCTCTTCGTTAAATTGTTCATGGTTTGAGGTAATATCTCAACTGGAATTTCCGCAATTGCTTCTCGGATCTTTGCCTTCAGTTCTTCCGTTGTAGCAAGTCTACTTTGGAACACTTTGCTTTTAAGGTGATCCCACAAAAAGTAATCGCAAGCTGAGAAATCAGGCGATCTGGGAGGCCATCTAATGTCACCATTTCGTGATATGACACGTTGTCCAAACAATCGGCGTACAGCTGCCATCGATATTCGTGCAGTATGTGATGTTGCTCCGTCTTGTTGAAACCAGGCTATGTTAAGAATTGGTGGAAATTTCTTTTGTTGTTCCACAACAAAGGTTTCAAGCACGGCTACGTAACGAGCCAACGTCACTGTAATCGTAAGACCGTTGTCATTCTCAAAAAAATAAGGGCCTATAACACCGTAAGATGATATAGCACACCACACGGTCACTTTCTGGCTGTGCAACGGACGCTGGTGTAGCTGCGTAGGATTTTCTTATGCCCAGAATCTGAAATTTTGCTTGTTAACAAATCCACTGAGGTGGAAATGCGCTTCGTCTGACATCCACAGTTCGTGAACAAACTCTTCGTTATCATTTATCTTCTGAAGCATTACAATACAGAATTGTGCTCGCACAACTGCATCGTTCGGTTTCAGTTCTTGGATGATCTGCAACTTATATGGATGGAATTGCAAGTTCTTCACTAACATTCTTCGAACACTTGAACTATGCAATTGTAAAGATGCTGAGAGACGACGGATTGACCGATATGGACTTCGTGTGACAGCATCTTGTAACATTCTGTGGTGTACGGACGGTTCGCTCACAGGCTGGAGGTTTCTTTTTCAATGCCGAACCAGTTTCCTCAAAATTAGATATCCATTTTTTAATTGCATGTGCTGATGGAACACGGTCGTGCCGTCCCAGATTAAAAAGACGGCGAAATTCTCTACGCGCTCCCTCCACACTGTTATTGTTTTTGTAATATGCTTTGCTAGCAAATGCACGTTGCGCACCACTCCAAGGATCCATGACAACTAAATGGCAGGTTAGGTTAGAGAGGCTGGCGCCACTTATCAAGTGGTATCAATCGCCCACGGCTACCAACACTACTTTCAAAATTTCCCGTTTCTCTGAATCACTCTGTACAAGAATATTATTTTTTCACTTCTTACTCGCTAATACAATATTTTTTTAACAATAAAAAAATTTACAATCAGTTTATATTTATGTAAGAAAATTTTTGCAGTCATCCTCCTCTCTCGTACTGCAAGCATTAGGCCCGTTTAATGCCGCTTCATATTTGGTCCAACCATCTCTTCCTTGCTATGCCCATCTCGAGTACCATGTGAAGGGATCCTCTTATTAACACAATTATCCATCCTTTCTACATGCTCAAACCAACTCTTTGATGGTCTTCAATTCTCTAATTCAAGCTATAGATTACAAGTGTTCTATAATATTTTCATTCCTCAGACGGTCTCCCCTAGCGATCTCCAAAGTCTTTCTTCGAAACCTCATCTAAGCGGCTTGCAATTGGCTTATATCTTTTTAAAACCTATATTTCACTACTATAAAGACCAGCAGGAACTGCCATCGTCTTGTAAAATTTTAATATTATATTTTTCATGTTTTGTTTTTAAGAGATCTAGATATGGTACCGCACATACGGTTGAATGTCGTTAATGCATAGGTATACCTATCCAGTATATAATATTAAGTATCCTAAAAATTTTAAAATCTGGGATATCATGGGATCAGGGATGGTTTTTTTATGTACTCAGTTTTTAACTAAACAATCAGTTTAATTCTTCCTGTTTTCTACATTTTCAAATTTTATTTATATGAGAAACAAAATTTTTTTCCTTAATTAATATTTTGAATTAAATTAATCTTGTAAACAAAACTGTGACAAAATAAACGTTTTATAAAAATAAAAATAGTATAATTTGTAAAAAATATTAAATGATTTATCCTTTTGAAACCTACGTGATTCTACTCCACAAAAAAATTGCATCACTTACTTTTATCTCCATATCTGACTGAGACTATTTTGCCTGCATGATGTAGGTTGCTTTTAAAGTTTTGATAAACACAAGAAAGTTTAATTAATTATCTGATTTTAAATAATTTTGCATTTCAAAACGCTGTATGAATTGAAAAACCAAGAACAAAAAAAAACATTAAATATATCTGTAATAGTAACAGGTTTGTATACCAAATCGTTTGATTCAGTGACCACAAAGTAAAAGCGTTTTGATAAAACGTAATTAAACAGTTTACAATTATTTAAGCCGTAACAAACTAATTAATGTACTAAAGAGAATTATTACCACACATAGTCATAAAAATTAATAATATTTTTTTGTTTATTTTAGTTCATCTAAAATTTAATTACATAAAATCTTCTAAATTGTAATCAGTTGAAAAAAAGTAACACTATTTAAAAATTAGTATTAAAAACCTGTTATATAAAATTGCTGTTAAACTATCAATCATTAACAGATTAGCTGCTAAATTAAAAAACAATTCTTATAAGAAAAAATAAAAAGGGATTTCGATAAGCGTAGTTATAAAATAGGTTTTAAATTTAAAAAATTAATATAAGAAAATTTATTTAATTTAAACTAAACTAAAAATGGGTTTACGTAATATTTTACAGAGAAATTAAACCTACAGAGGTTTATACTATAATCTCTCTTAATTAAAATATATTTTACTAATAATAGACCTATAACTGGAAAACCTTTTGTTAAAATCTCCTATGATTAGTTATTAAGCAGTTGCAAAAGTGATAATTTCGAGAATTTTTCCCAATTCACGTTATTTTGAGTATAATTAAACAGTGTTAAATATGAAGACTTTTTGTGTTTGTTTGAGTATCATTTTGTGGATATATTTCAATAATAAAATATTATTACGCGAGTACAATAGAAAAGTGAGTGGAAAATAAAACAGGAGTGTTCTTCATTTTACACCCTTACGTTGAGCCGATTGCAAACTACCGACTAAATTTCTGCAAAATGTAACGAAATTTGTTAATTTTAGGTTGTATTTAAATAATATTCGTTCTAGAATGAGTTTATAGATTTTCCTTCAAATTAAATTGATATTAACGTATTCTTATTTACTTCCTTGTACGAAGTAAAGGAAATAATTGTGATCGCTAAAAATTTCGGTTTTCAAATTTCAACGGAAATATCCATTTTTACCATCTTAGAATCCACTTTGGTTAGTTTCGGCGTGGCGTCTGTACGTACTACGTATGTATGTATGTACGTACGTGTATGTGTGTGTGTGTGCGTGTGTATCTCGCATAACTCAAAAACGATTAGCCGTAGGATATTGAAATTTTTGATTTAGGATTGTTGTAACATCTAGTTGTAAAACTCCCTTTTTGATTGCAATCGACTGAAAAAATGTGTTCAAAAAAGACCAAAATCGAAAAAAATTGGGTTTTTCAACTTTTTCTTAACTGCAGTAATAAACCCTCATTGAGAGCTTTTCAACGATACATCATAAGTGTACTTATTTTCATTAGTTGCAGAGTTATAGCCAAATGAAATTTTAATTAATGAAATATTTGGTTTTTAGAAGGGGAAGAAACATCGGTTCGAATCAGATTTCATGTCCGTTTTTTTTTTGTTAACTTTTTTTAAATGTAAGTATATTGATTTATAAATAATTATTAACTTCTGATTGTAAAAAAAAAGATTTACGATAAATAATAATTCAATAATAATAAAAAAAATAAAATAGGAAAAAATATCAGAAGTTAATGAAATAAAATTTTATGTACTTCTCATTTTAAAAACAAAAAATGTGTATATGTAATTTAATAAGCGTAAAAGAAAGCCATGTGTTGCCCACATCAGATTTTTTTTAAATTCCATTAAAATAAAATTTCAGTTTACTGCATTAAAGAAAAATGTTTGCGTTGAACAAAAATGATTGAGTTTAACTAATCCTTCAGTGGTATTCTACTACCTTTGTATATTAGTCAATAGTTTCGTGAATTTTTCTCACTCGAGAAGGATGAAATTTGTATACTGTATTATTATTATTATTATTATTATTATAATGACAAATGTTAACATAAATTGGTTTAATGGTGTACTTCGGTTCACAGACAATTGATTCAAATCTATATAAACATATATAACCTAACCTAGCACTTAACAGCTCACACGCTGACAAGGACGCAACTAAATTCAACATACATTCGATAAGTACATGACACTGTTCAATTGTTGTTCAATTCCCGTACATTCATGTTTATCACATTAACCTGAACATCGTTATATATAACCCGACTGTGTAAAATAATTTTTAATCACTTTTAGCGACAATTTACTTTCATTTTTTCAATGATTATGTATATAATTCTGTTTACAAATAGATTAAATCTTATCCCATAAAAAAAATAATAATAATATTCGTGGTGCGTGTCGTACGAAATATTAAAAAATTAAACAATTGACTTTAATAGCGGGATAATAACATTTCCATCTTTCGTACAAAAAGTTTTGGGTCATATTCTGATAAGGCATGAGACTTTTTATGCCCTAAATAATTTAATTACCATTTGGAATTATAATTGGGTTCAGCCTGTTGTTACTAAAGAAAATTAATTCAAATAAGGTTTTACGTCCGGTGATTGCTTTTTTTGCCCATTTTATACGGTTTGTATGATACCCATATTAAATGGTTTTTTTATTATAAATATCAGATGAAAACTGATTTCAATGATACTTAAAAGTACGAAAATTTATGTTAATTATAATAGAAATTAACCCTTTGACTACAAACGAGATATTTAGTCTCATCCATTATTTGTTCTATTTACTCGGTATGGATATCCCTTGATCCTACAAAAGCTTATAAAAACATCATTCCATGCTTGTAAGTGATAAGTGGCATGAAACTATTCAAATGTTCCAGTGGTCGATTATTCTCTCTACAAAAAAAAATCTGATGTAGACAGCACATGAGTTTCTTGTACGCCTATTAAATTATGTGTAAACATTTTTTTTAAATGAAAAGTACATAAAATTTTATTTCATTAATAACTTCTGATAATTTTTCATTTTTTTTTTTTTATTGTTGTTGAATTATTATTTATCGTAAATTTTATTTTACAATTAGAGGTTAATAATTAATCAACAAAAAAAAATAAAAAAAAGGAATTGAAGTCGAATCGATGTCTTTCCTCTTATAAGATATAAATATTTCTTTAATTAAATATTCATTTGTCTCTAACTCTGAAACCAATGAAAATAAATACCACATATGATATATCGTTGAAAATGTCTCAATGAGGGCTTATTACTGCAAATAATTGTTTTGGATTTTTGGCCTTTTTGGACACTTTTGTTTCAGTCGATTGCAATCAAAACGAGAGGTGTACAACTAGATGTTACAACAGTCCTAAATCCAAAATTTCAATATCCTATGGCTAATCGTTTTTGGGTTATGCGAGATATGTACGTACGTACGTGCAGACGTCACGCCGATACTAGTCAAAATGGATATTTCCGTTGAAATCTAAAAACCGAAATTTTTCGCGATCACAATACTTCCTTTACTTCGTACAAGGAAGTAATAACATTACTTTTTTCCTCTAAAGAAACTTATTAATGAGGGATACAAAAGTAAGTTTTAAAAAAAATTAAAACAAAACAAAATATTGGTATTTAAGGGGTTATAAATTATACACCTCTAATATTTATAAAAACCATTTAAATAAATATTTTTAAAAACTTTTTAATAAGAAATTCTTCTTGATAAAATAGTTTCTAGATATTTATTCACAGTTATTTATCCATTTTTGATACTAGAATTTTGTGTTATAATAAAGATGTTAAGTATTATATCGATAGAATTAAAAAAAAATAATTTAAATTTACATTGCAAATATTTATTAGAATCACAGTCTTTACATTTGTTCTTTAAAAGCTTTACTAATTTGTTATGAATACGCATTTCTTATGTTTTAAATTGTATTAACTAATTAATGTAAATATTTATATTCAACTTCATTACTATTGTTTGCTGGAAAATTAATCTTCACTACAAATTATACTACGTACGAGGAGAATATACATCAGATATAAGCAGACGTAGTATTTAGTAGGAACAGATCTTTCAGTCACGTTTCAGTAAATCAACACAAACCCATATCGAGTGATAAAAATGGATACATTATTTCAAGCAGTTTTCTAGCACAGATTAAACTATAAAAGTATTCTTGTTAATATTGATATTAAATAACGTCGTCATTGTTTTCTAAATATTTTATTGTCCTGCTAGATATATAGTAATATTACTAATTTTCACTTGAGCCATTATATGTGTCTATAAATTCAAAATAACATTTTAATCTTAAATATATTTTGTACAAAAGTTGTTTCAAGTATAATTCAGTACAAAACTAAAATGAATCCAATGCAAAAGTAAAATTTTGTAAACAAAAAGGTTTCTCTCCATTTTATATTTAAAAATAAAACGTCTTTACTAGTGTTATTGCATATTTTATGTGCTCTAGTTTTTAGCATTTACATTGTCTTACTTAAAAGCATATTAAAAAAAAAATACCGGAAGTTAACGGGCACCATGTTTTATATTAAAAAATGATACATATCTTAGTAACTTCTTAAGAATAACTTTGTAAGTTTTTTTATTAAAATCGATATCAGGGTTATTAGCTAATGATAAAATAATTTAACGATACTAATACAAATAACCATATGCTCAATAGGGAATTTTTTTAAACAATAAGTCGACTTGGAAAATCACTGTTTCAAATTATACCTGTGTAGAAATACGTTATATTCTGTAGGGTTATATTAATTTTAATTTTTTTAATTTTTGATTTTTAAGTTAATCAGGAGAATTATGAAATTTTCATTATTTGAGGAAGCCTGCGAAGCCGAGGTAATCCCAAATCACTTAAATCTGAGTAAGATTCAACCTGCTTTAAAAATCAATAGAATTTATGAAAAGCAATGATAAAATTATCGTTATTTTTGTTTAGTGAAGAAAGCTAGATGCGTGGTTTCTGAACTTTTCGAAGTTGTGGATTGTTTTACTTATTTTTAAAGCAAGATGTGTATTGAAAATAATTCTTTAAATTAGATAGTATTTCAATTTGTGTTAATTGATAGTCAACTTTAGTTAATTGATAATCTCCGTAGAATACCCGGGGGAAAATATATTACTGATAATTTATCAAGCTCCGCATGCAAACATTTTTATAACCTTTTTTTAAGAGAATCCTTAAGGTTTTCACAATATTTCATATTTCCGTTAAGATTATTATAATAGATTTGAGTGTTATTTTCTGCTCTTCCTGACATAGATACTTTAATCGTATAACATTCTTAGTTGACGCGTTTCAGAGTCTAAACGTACTACAAGTAGTTTTCAGAATGGATGTACCTCGAAACGCGTCAAATGCGATTGTTAGAGTGACCGCTAAGAAGGACAGTAAATAACACCCAAATCATTTAACAAAAACATTTTTGAAAAAAGTTTTATTCTATTTTAAAAACAGTATCGTAGGTAATAATGGTTGTTAATAAAACTGATTAGATGTTTATAGTGATAGTAGCACGGGCTATCAGATTAATAAAGCATATTGAGTTTTTAACTTATTCCTGAAGATAGAACATTATTTGAATAAAAAATGTTTCAATAGAGTGATATTTAAAATTTGAAGGGGCTATGAAATAACGAAATTGTAAATGTAATTTATGTTGCCTGCAGGATGAATTTTGTTTATTTTCGGTTTCTTCTGGTATATTTTCTAAAAAAAGTATATTTTGCTAGTCTAAAATTTTTTAAATGTTACAACCATCAAGATATTTCAGTTTTTTGTAAGTTAATACAATTAGGAAACATAGCGAGCGTAAGTAGCAAAGGATTTTAAACTTATTAACAGCTCTACTGCCGTTTTCCTTGATTAGTAGGGTGTGTTTTTTTGAAACAATTGTTTAAATATTGAGATATTTTAATTTTTTTAATTTAAGCTGATAAGTTAGAAAATGTAATTTAGAAATGCCCTTACTTAATGTTTCTGTTGTACAATTACGTCCAAGTTTTATGACATAATTAAAGTTTTATTTGTTTCTATACATTTTTTCAAAAACAAGTTTTTGAAATGAAGGATCAAATAAAATAATATTTTAATTTTGGTAAATTAAACTTGAAAAGATTTTGAGAAGTAAATAATTTGTTTTAACCATTTATTTCTGTTGAAATGTTTTTTTAGAATTCCTTTTACATGTTCGTACTACGCTATGCGTCACTTAATGACATAAATTCGAAATCATTTCTTAGAAAGTTTCATGATAGTGTCTAAAATTTAATTATATACTACCCGCAGGGCGTGCCTAAGGCACGCCTCCACTGCTACTCCCTCCGGGCAGGTTACCCTGTCGGGCGGTGTCTCGGATTGGGATTATTAGGTGACCAAAATTGATTACCTCTTGTGTAAAAATAGTTTATTTTTTTTGAATGAGGAAAATTGTTATAATGAAAGTTAAATTAGAAATTTAACCCTAGAAATTGATACTAACGAATCGGGGTTTTCCGCTAGTGATCGGTACATTCATGTGCCTACTTTTTGGTTATAGTTCATTATTTTATGAAGAAAAACAGTCACATAAATAAATAAAAAAATATGTAAAAAAATTGTTAAAACACTACTCTTAAATTAAACACACTAATAGGTAAAAATAATTTTAGAACGGTATCTCAGAATGGATTTGACAACAAGGTTTATAGTACATAATCTTACATATCACCATTATAGCTGGTTGGTTGTCAAATCCATTCTGAGATACCGTTCTAAAATTATTTTTTATATATTAGTGCGTTTAATTTAAGAGTGGTGTTTTAAACATTTTTTTTTATATAGTTTTTATTTTCTACTTTTTATTGCATTTAATATGAGTGATTTTTAAAATTTATTTTTATATATTTTTTTATTTTCTACTTTTTAGTAAAACATAAACTACTTTCTTCTTAAGTTTATACTTTAGAGCTGCGCTAGGGCACAGTTAGAACGTATTTAGCAAAAGATTGGATCGGTACATTTTACGGTAGGTGAGTGTAATCAAAACATAGAATTAAATGATTTAATTTCCGGATAACCAAGATCCGGTGGATAAAAAGTATATTCGATGGGTTAAACAGTTAGCGCTCGATCTTTTGATACATTCGCCGTTTGAATCGAGAAAATCGGTCGAACGGTTGCCGAGATATTACGGTGGCACCCCATCGTACCCTTTTCCCAATTTCCGATCGGCGCCCCGGGGGCACTTGAAAATATTATCATTCGTTGAGTACCACTGGGAGCGGATGGCACATTAAGGAGGGGTCAAAAAAATTTTTCAGAGCGCTAGAACCGACCGTTTTCGATATTTGCGATTTTCATCCGAAAATTCGGATCCGGTTAAAAAGTACAAAATTTTCTCAAAACCTCGAGATATATACTATCGATATATATTCCGTATATCGATATAAAATAATATAACAAGTAACCACCAAAATAATATAACTTGACCACCACGAATCACGTTCTAACGAATCGAGATTTTCCGGTAGTGATCGGTACATTCCGGTGCTAAGCTAAGAGGAACGCACACAATACAAATGACGTTTAGTAGGGTAGGATAAAAAAATATATATAGTTTTGCATGATAAAACATGTCGTTTAAGGAAGCATAGTTTAAATATAACAACGATTCAGTTTTTACCAGTGAAAATTTGGTGGGGATGGTTACATGAGTTTGCATCCTTTGTGGGATGTTGACGGTCGACAAGGTCTTTGTAGGGGTTACTAGTTGTTTGGTAAACTTTTAATCGTCCTCTATTTGGGTCCAAATTCAAGAATAGCCATGATTAAAACTTTTTCTGAGAGTTATACTTTGTTTATTTATAAGTCACAATATTATGAAGACTGCTAAGAGATTGAAACTAAGCGGATTTTATATAAATATTTAAGGTAATATTAAATCGGTTCAGTATTTATTAAAAAAGAAAGAAGAATTATTACGGAAGACTAGCAGAATGGGAGAAGAATTTATTATGTATTATTGGAATAAGAAACGCGTAACATTGTTAGACAAGCAATAAAATAAAAATATAAAATTAATATAAAAAAAATATATATATATATATTAATATAAAATTTTTATTTTGATGATGTTAGAATAAAGGACATTCTGAATTTTCTAGTATATTGGCTACACCGGGCTTGCGCGTATAAGCATGAATATGATTTAGTTTGACTCGCCACCAACGATATCTGTCTAGCGACGTAGTAAGAGAGTAGCGCATGCGTACAATGGGAGTTGCAGGTTTCAACCTGCGTACGTCTCGCCAGTTGACTTCTTACTCTCCCGTTCGTAATTATTGTTTTGTGAGTTACCCTTCTCTATTTTGTTCGACTATTGTTTTTATTACTTTGTTGTACGCACTATACTGTCATTAGGTGAGTTTAATATAACATTTAGTAATTAAATAATTTTAACACATATATAAATTTGATACTGGATTTTGGCATCGATGGATATTGATATTAATATTGTACTTCCATATTATATTATTAATATAATATATTATATTATATTATTTATTTATTTATATTTCTCCAATCAGTTTTCCAGCTATGCTAGAACACCAGGTTTCAGTGTGTGTGTGTGTGTGTGTGTGTGTGTGTGTGTGTGTGTGTGTGTGTGTGTGTGTGTGTGTGTGTGTGTGTGTGTGTGTGTGTGTGTGTGTGTGTGTGTGTGTGTGTGTGTGTGTGTGTGTGTGTGTGTGTGTGTGTGTGTGTGTGTGTGTGTGTGTGTGTGTGTGTGTGTGTGTGTGTGTGTGTGTGTGTGTGTGTGTGTGTGTGTGTGTGTGTGTAGGCAAATGCAGTTACTGCTACCAGTTTGCCAGACCAGTAACTGCTACGTAAATGTAAATCTACAGGTAAACATCATATAGTCTGGAATAAACTTAGGTCGACCACTGCTGGGTCGTGTGGTTGAATTGAAACCCATCCACCAAAGAACACCGGCATTCGCATTCTATAATATATATAACCTCTTATTATTATTACATGTCATAGTGATTTGTAGTAAATAAATCTTATTTATGAGTCTGGTGTACAGTATAAAGAGCTGAGAAAGCGAAACATTTTGCGTTGTTTTTAAGACGGATTTTTTAAAAAAGAATTGAGTTTTTAATTAGTTTCTCGCCTGATTTTTTTAAATAAATGTTTAGTACTTACGTATTAGCCCATTGATCATAACCAAAATGATCCCATAACATTGAATATACTTCAAATTTATGGGATCATTAACATATTTTATATAGTAAAATATGAGCATTATTGCTAATAATTAAAGATATAAATTAACCAAACTTAACCTACGTTCGCTTCGCTCGCTAATATAGACTAATTAACAGTAATGTTCTGATTATTTAAATAATAGATAATTGCAATAATTAATGAGTTTATTATTTAAATACTCAAAACGTTACTGAGTTAATTAGTCAAGGTTAGCGAGCGTAGGTTAAGTTCGGTTAAATTAAATTTATAAAATAAATAAATATAAATGGTTATAAAAATGTTAATACGAGTAAAATGGTTATATCTGGTGATATTAACAATAACCCGAAAGTTTGCAATTTATTGGTCGACAGGCGAATACATAAGTAACCAATGTTTAGTAAGAAAATATTAAGTCTACGTAAATAATTGTCTATATAAATTCTTAATTAAATAGGGAAACTTTTCAGGTATTATTAGATTTATGTCACTACAGTTTTATAAAAAAAAAAAGAAGTGATTTTACGCCACTAAAGAACAAAATAAATTAATTAAATACATAACGTGTAATACGTAAAATTCTATTTTAGTATCTTTAAACATAGGCTATCGGTAACTTATTTTAAGATGCATCTTGTTATAAAATTTTACCATTTTTATTTTTTTTAAATTTAACTTTATAAAACAATTAGTAACTAATTATTAAATCATATTTGATTTTAGTACTTGCGTAATCTGCACGATAAATATATTACGCGAACTTTCTTGTCCGTACCCTCTAAATTTTTGTCAATTTGAAATTAATGAATCTGTTTACGCTTATCTTCCTATTAATTCATAATAGGATACTGGTAAATGTAATTATCCTCTAATAAAGTACCACAAGAATATTTTATAAATAAGAAAATATTATTAATGGAATAGTAATGTATATAAAAAATTTAAATATCTTTCCATAACTTTTTTTTTTTTTTGTTTTATATGTGCATGTGGCTACGTGTATGCATATATTTTCGTTTTCAAGGACTACATTGCAATTAAAATTATTTATCTAAGTTTTAATCGGTTCATACGCTTTTATTACGCATAATCTACATAAATAAAAGACAATGTTTTGTGTGTGCTATAACTTCTTAACCGATTTTGCTGAAAATTTCAAAATTTATTCTATTTGTCCCGGGAGTGTTTATATGTTATTAGTTCCAAAATATTTAATAATTTTATAACATATATTTAATCGCATAATAACACCCCGAGGAAGTCGATATTGATATATAGACAATGACAATCGATATAAACGATAGCTCTCGATATATTCAACGACGTTAAATTTAGTAAAATAAATTTAGTTTATTTATTTTTACGTTTTTTATAATTTATATAGTAGTGATATAATAATAGTATGATTTATACTATTATTTATAATAGTATATAATATACTATTATTATATATTGTGTAATTATTAATATTACACAAGTAGTATTGAAAAAGTCTAATTTTCTCTTTTTTCTAATATTATTAGAAATTAAATATTTCCTTATTTATTTTTATAAGCCGTTATCTACACACATGTTGTACATATATGTATATGTGTATATAATTAAATTTTTTTAATTATATATATATGTGTATTTTCTTCGTAAATTTAATTAAATTTATATATTTTAAAAAGGATTATTTATATAAATAATCCTTCCGGGTAAAAATTGAATTGCGATCACTTTCGGCATTTTGCCATCATCAGGAAAATATATAGAATCTACACTTAAAAAAAAACCGGGACGATACTTATAAGTTTCTCTATTGAAGGATTATCATCGATAATTTTGATGATGCTCGAAAATTTACTTTAACAATATATATAAAACCGTCAGCAAAAGAGCAATAAAAAATATTTATATTTAGTACTTATTAATTATTTTATTCACCAATGAACAGACATATATATCTTTATTTCTTTTGTGAATTGTTTACAGTTTAATCATGCTGTTTCTCACGTTCCGAACGCCAGTTTTTTTTTTATTTCTCAAACATTATTTTTTTGATTGATTTTCCACAGAAGCTTTGAAAAGCTTATAAGTGGGAATATGTACTTGGGAATGATAACATATGAAAAAATACCATTCACACCGGGATTCGAGCCTGGGACCCCCGGAAGAAAAGCTAAGACACTCCCATTCCACAACGTAGATCAGTATTTTATTTTAGACCTTTTTTCTTATTGCCTTTTTTTTTTTTGACCAGTGGAACCAATTTAACATTTTATTCGACCATATACCTTCATATATATTTTTTTTGTAAACGATAGTACAAAAAATTTAAAAAAAATTAAAATTGTTCCATTAGTATTCCCTGTTACAGTATATTCCTTATTTCTATATCAGTATTAATAATGTCAGTCTTTTTAAGTTTTATTTTTATCTCCTGATGATGACAACATGTCGAAAGCGCTCGGAATTCAATTTTTATAGGTGAAGTTAATATTTTGATTTATATTGTTTTTATTTCTGATATATACTATCTATTTACGGGTATATTTAATAAAATTAAAAAACTTGTATTCATAAAACTATTAAAATAAACACGAGTAATAATTTACTTAAGATTTCTACGTGTTGCAAAGTATTTATTTTTAAATTGATTTTGAATGAGTTGATTTTAAATTTTTATGAATTGCAAGGAATTAATGCATTTCCAAAAATATTATTAAAATTACTTCAGGTTTTAAAATATTTTTTTAAATAAAATATTTTACTTACTTAACGGTTACTTAACTACTTTTCGAGAAACTACTATAATAGTAATGAAAATTGCGGTTGGGTTATATAATGCAAACCCACCGGGTTGGTCTATTGGTGAACGCGTCTTCCCAAATCAGCTGATTTGGAAGTCGAGAGTTCTAGCTTTTTTAGTCCTAGTAAAGCCAGCTATTTTTAGACGGATTTGAATACTAGATCGTGGATACCGGTGATCTTTGGTGGTTGGGTTTCTATTAAACACACATCTCAGGAATGGTCGAACTGAGAATGTACAAGACTACACTTCATTTACACTCATACATATCATCCTCATTCATCCTCTGAAGTATTATCTGAACGGTAGTTACCGGAGGCTAAAAAGAAAGGGTTGTATAATGCAAATATAAATGGTGTTTTACAATTTGATTAGCTTGCTTCTTAATTTTAATTATTTAAATTAAATTAATTTTGTTTAATAGTATTTTTGGATCTTTTTCGGAATTCCCCCCCCCCAAAAAAAACACAATTTTTTAACCGATGGGCCAAAAAACCGATGTATTTTTAATATCCAATAAGAACTAGATGGGAATATTCATGTTTCAAAATAAAAAATAAAATTTGGTAGTTTTGTGTTTCTCCCCTCCCTAAAAGTTTGCAAGTTTTGCACTGGAGATAACTGAAAGTAGCAAGAAATATTGATATTAACAACAAGCAGGTTTGAGAAATAACCCCATAACCATATATATCACCATTTATATTTATTTATAAATATAATCTAACCAAACTTAATCTACGCTCGGTAATCTTACTAATTAACAGTAAGGTTTTGAATATTTAAATAATAAATTCAATAATTATTGCAATTATTTATGATTTAAATGATCAAAACATTTCTTTTAATTTTTCGAGGTCAGCGAGCGTAGGTTAAGTTTGGTAAGATTAATCAATTTTTAATTAATTCAGTTAATTATTGCAATTATTTATTATTTAAATTATCAAAAAAATTACTGTTAGTTAGTCGAGGTTAGAACTCGAAGCGAGCGAAGGTTAAGTTTGGTTGATTATATTTATAATTTATATCTATTATTATAAGCAATATTTTTTATACTTTTAATATGTAAAATATGCTAATTTGGAGAATGTTTAAAAGAGGATGTTAGTGTGTTATCGGGTTATTTCTCCAACGAAGTTATTGTTAATATCAATATTTCCTGCTACTTTGAAACATGCATATTCCCAACTAATTGGATATTAAAAATACATAGATTTTTGGCTTATTGGTTAAAAAATTAAGTGGTTCGTTGAGGGGAGGAATTACGAAAAAAACCGTATTTTTTTTAGTCTGTAATTTTATTTTATACATTTTTTATGAATGAATAATTTATGAAATATCTAATTATTTATGTATTTTTTGTTTGAGAAATATATTATCAGTTGATTTGTAAATGAGGTTTTATTAAATCAACTTTATATTTTAATATTTGCATAGAAACAATGTGGAATGTAATAACAGTATATAAAAATGAATATAATGAGTGTTTCGATGTAGCGAAAAGAAAATTTTTAATGACGGTTGATCTTTTAAACATCCTTATGATTGATGTAGTGTAAGCATCTGATTGGAATAATAATAGTAATAATAGCACTACTATTGAATTCAAGATTCCGTTATAACGTTCCAATTACAACCGAGGGAAAAAACAGAGTAAGAGTTTTCCTGCAGTATTACAATCCTAAAATCCCATACTAATGACGCTTGAACTATACTTTTTTATACTCCTTATTGAATATATTTGAATATAAACAACATGCATATTATTATTGTATATGTATATAAATCAAGAGTGTTCCCTATATTATAATATTATATCGGCAAGGTGGGGGAGATAAGTGTGAAGTACGTAATTTTTTCTAAAAAATAAAAAAAAAACAAACCAGTAATGATATCCAGGACAAAATATTATGAATAAATAAAAGAGCAACGAAATGAGAGGGGTGAAATTTTTAATGAGAATCCGCCACGTTTGCCGCCTTTCATCAAGTCCCAACACGAACTTTATAAATAACAATCTACTATAACAGACAGACTTAAATAAAATAATAATACATTTGTTGTATGTATGATGTGTGTGTGTGTGTGTGTGTGTGTGTGTGTGTGTGTGCGCGCGCGCTCTTGTGTGCATCAGCATTGTATTAAAATAAATATAAAGATACAGATATCATTATTAAAAATATATAGAATATAAAAAGGTTTAATCTGCGGTACGTATTTAAATATTGTTATTGACCAAAAAACTACGTTAATGGAATTTTCGTTTTAGTTTTCATATTTTGTTATAATTTTACCCTTCTTTAGTTTTACCCTTTTTAATTTCTTTTTACTCCTTTTATGTTTTATGTTTACCTTTGCTCATCTTCATTTTTTCTTTTATTGTCTCCACCTTCTTTGATATTTTTTTCTTTTAATTCTTTTATCGTTAAGGAGTAAGGAATAATGTGCCTTTCTTCCAATCTTTAAAAATTATTCATACATTGAAAGGTTTTGTTATGAATTTTAGTAAAAATGATGTAAGATCAACAGGTTGGTAAAAAAAAATTTCAAAAAAAGCAAAAAATAAAATAAAATCGTCAGATTTTCACTTATGAAATAATAAGGCCCTTAAGGCAAGACAGAGTTTAAACATTTTTAATTAAATGTTATAAATATATAACTTTAAAACTTAATGAACCAAATATCAGTAAATACCCAATATCTATAAAATATAACTGATATGAAGTAATCGAGTTGGTTTGGTCACATAGTTCTAATATCTGAGGGAAAAGGATTATGTTTCAGGTAGGAAAAATGTCAGGAAAGGAGTGATGGCACGTTAGCGTGGAAGGAGGAAGTTAATAAAAGCCAGTCCGGACAGATAGATTTCTACGAGTATGTCAATACTTTGACACCGCTACATAGAAAAGTACGGGGTAAGTAAATTAATAGTCTATTCTTTGGATATACCCGATTGGTTACGTCACGGATCCTTGAAATCCTAAATGAGATTATTTAGCTGCGAGAATAATATTGATAAATAAAAGTTAAAACCTGTTCTCTTTATAAAATTAATTAATGTATTGCAATTTCTTCAGAGCAACAGGTCAGTACAGGATTCACTAAATTGGTCTTTAGATTTCACGTCGCGGCTTCGCTTGCAAAATACATAATCAGAATTACAAACATAAATTTCCATTATGATGTTACAAAATTTCATAAAGATTGATCCAATAGTGGTAGCATAAAATAGCAAAAATTAAAAAAAAAAAAACATTTATTTTTTTCACTCCTTATAATATTAAAATACAAAAAATTCGAAAATAGTTTTTGGATATTTATTTCAGGAGAATTTGCCAGCCCAAATCGAATGAACATCTCGTTTAGTACAGCAGAGTAAGTGGAAAATTTGTAATCATTGCTCGAGAATTTTTACCTTTTTTCATCCATTTCAAGATTGAATTTCAAAAAAAAAATTAAATAAGTTTTTAGATTTTCAAATGAAGATTACGCATACCAAATATCAAGTTGGTATCTTAATTTGTTACAGAGAGTTAAAACAAAGTAAAATTTAACATTACTCCATTTTAACCTTTTAAACTTGGAATTCAAAAAAATTATTTCTTAGTGTGCACTTACTCCGTAAGAAGAACGTGTACACGTATACAAATTTTCATCACTTTATCTTCAGTAGTTTTTCTAGGCGTTCATTATAACTCAGTCACGACATCTTTATATATATGTATATATGTGTGTGTGTGTGTTTTTGTCTGTTTCTGTTTGCGCACGCGCGTGTGTGTGTATTTATACGTGTCCTTTAAAGGTGTGGCCAAACTCTAGGAAGGGATTTTATTTAACACACTGAAAAAAAATTTTCACTGAATATAGGTCCGAAAAAGCATATTTTTCTGTCTGTCAGCCATATTGTGTTTTTAAGAGAAAAATTATTTTTTAAATTCCTTGTATCCGCTGGGGATAACGCAATAAAATCTTGTATCTTATTTTCAACTATGATTTTTTAATAAAAATAACGAAAAAAAATAACGGTAAAAAATAACGATACTCTTCGTTGACAAATTTCAAAATGGCGGTCGTTTCAATCTTTCAATCTTAAATATCTTAGAAATTATTAGTTTTATCAAATTGTGTTGTATTATAAAACTTATGAAACTTTTTTTTTGAACAAAACGACAGCTTAGTCGTAAAAATCTGACTAGAAACAACAGAGTTATTGCAAAAAGTAAGCCTAAACCGATATGGCGGCCATCTGTTATTTTTATTATCGAGGTTTCTAATTAGAATTTGCTAAAATTAGGATTTTTAATCAAAAATTTGATTTAGTTATCGATTGAGCCACAATAATAAAAAAAACAAAACGGCTGCTATATCGGGTTAGGGCTAATTTCTGCAATAACTCTGTTGTTTGCCGTCGCATTTTTTCTTAAAAAAATACAGAAAATGACGAACAGACAGAAAAATATGCTTTTTCGGACTTATGTTTAATGTACTCTTTTTTTTCAGTATGTTAAGTAGAATCACTTCCTGGAGTTTGTCTCACTTTTAAAGGAAACACTGTTTCCTTTAATATATGTATATATATATATATATAGATATATATACTAGCGTTCAGTCACGGCTTCGCCCGCGTTATCAATGCGGCTCCATATTTTTAGGTAGATTTCTTAACTTTCGGAAAATTTTCAACATATCTTTGCGTTATGTTTTTATTATATTTTAAAGCCGATATTGACTGTTAACAACAGTTTGTTATTTAACGGTAACATGGACGTTCCTCCTAATAACCATTTCAACCGTCTAAGCTTAATTTTTAATTGTTTCCTCTTTTCTCTCACATGATTTTTCCACGTCTGGCGGCGGATCAAATGAAGTCCTAGATATCGTACTTTGTCGGGATGAGGGATGTGAACTCCATCCAGGCAGACTCGTGAGCAAACTCCCCTCTTCATCGAAACACATCACATGACTCGACTTTACATTGACTTTGACATGAACCATCAATTTGGCTAGCCGTTAAAATATTTGTATTAGGATGATTTACGAACATTTATCTGTTTGGGTTTCCGTTTTTAAATATCTTCTCTGTTATCCTTAATAAAATACGGCAAATTTTCCCACTGTAGTTTTTGGTACAGCCACCGCAGTATTTTTTTCCTACGTCCGAACGTGAAAATATTTATTAAAACTTAAAAATGTTCATTATTGTAGGTTTTCAAATTATTGCTATTATTATTGCGCTCGCTGGGAATTTGATCCACAGAGTCTATTAATATTAATTATTTAGGAATTAATTTTCAACGAGTAGAAGGTTATAAAAAAACATATACAGGTCTTCGTAAGATGTTATAGAGATGAAGTGCTACTTAAACTCCAACTTATAAAATCTACATGAGCTGGTGGAGCAAAAGTTCAAACTGTTACCACTCGTACACACACACACACACACACGCGCGCGCGCGCGCGCAAAGTATATACTGATACATCTGTTGTTACTATTACGCAATGTTAGTCCGTCCGGTTGCTTGCTTTTACTCGTTCGATGTGTGCGTATGATGAGGTCAAATGTTGTGTTTGTATAAAAGTAACTTTGTGTCCCGAGATACATGATCGTCGTACCCTCTGCTCTCAAACGGTAGCCCTTAGATAGAGGTCCCGATCCTAAGGGAACTTGGTCCCTTTCAACCTCTTGGGACGTAAACGTTTTGAACTGTACCACATTTCCTTTGCTTTACACCCACTTCATATATGATTCCGAACAAATCTTCCTTAATATCGCATTTTGTATTCACTCTGTGCATTGAATATACTATTATTTTACCAAGTTTGTAATAAAAAAGGAAACACATTGAAAATGTTACTTTCATGTACTTAATTCCTTTTACTCTGAAAAATCGTGGAATAAAATAAATAAAAGACGTTAAATATATTTGTAAAAATTTACGACAAACAAGAAAAAATGTGAAATTAAATTGAAATTTAAGCGAAAATTACAAAAATTGCCTTAAATTTACAGAAATATCCTCGTGTTTGTACAAATTTATATGATAAAAATTAAACTTGACAGCAAGATACCACAATGATATAATTATTCTTATTTTGTAAAATACAAATAAATATTATTTTCACGAGTAACAAGTGTACATTGATATTTTAACATAATTTAAGTTTTATATTGGTTGTTAAAGAAAACTGGATATATATATATACATCCAATTTTGATAAGTTTTGATTATTGTTATAAAAGTATAATACTTTTACTAATATAAATAATCAACACTAATTTTCTAATTCAGCAAGCATCATGTAATACTTGTGTGAAGCGTTTTTCTTTCTAAAAGTTTTTTTATTTCAAAATGTTCAAAAACGTTTTTACTGGTGATGCTTAAGAAATGAAAGGATTAAGTATTTATCAGGAAAATATAAAAGTTTCATGATTTTTTGAAAGTTTTTATGAACCTTTTTGGAGAAATAAAAATTTTGTATCTTTTAAATTTAAAAAACAATATATATATATATATATATATATATATATATATATATATATATATATATATATATATATCGTATACGGTACTTGTGCTCGCTATTACATTTAGCCGAAGTCTGTTTATGTTCTATTTTTTGCTGAATATTTTTGTAGTTATACTTCTTTTGGCGCGTTAGAAGAAACTGATCAGAGTGTATTTTCAGTAAGTTACGGAAGTTGCGCGCGCCGATGTAACAATGTAACACACCATGAAGATTTGCGCAGGCTCAAGTAGATCAGTTACACGCACATGCGTGTAGTGTCTAATTCAGTCAGTCGCTCAATGCAATTAAGTGATTAGCACGAGTTGTAAACATAACAGATATTGAGTCGTAATTAATATTAAGAAATCCGTGTGTATAATAATATACACGGATTTCTGAAGACGGATATTTAATTCATAAAACATTATTTATATTATATATTTTCTTTTTGAAGTTATTTTGTGAAAATTATGTATCAAGATTTGAGGTTATAAGTATTATTTTTTATGAGTAAAATTATTTTTTTTAATGACTCAGAAAATAGTACACATCAGATAAATTCTTGATTTTGCATAAACAATTTTAAATTTACCAAAAACTAATCGAAATATTTTAGATGAACTTTGTTTTATATGACAACGAATACTTCAATGCTGTTTAACTGTATAAAATAATTATTTTATATTATTTATATATTATTTTATTTAATTTAAGTTTTATTTATTCAAACTTTTATTTATGGTATTTAATGTCGTCTATCGATCATTTGACTCGGTTCATATTTGTTTGAATGAGTAAAAAAATTTTTTTATTATTTACGCAAAAGAAGTTTAACTTCTAACGTGCGTACATAAGTACACACGAGCGTTTTTTTTTTGTTTTTTTTTTTATTAAATAAATGTAGCCTATTTAAATTTTAAATATAAGATTTATTACAAAATTTAACCACCTCTATAATTTCAATTTTCAATACATTTTAGTCCTATATGGCATTACCTTATACAGAATTACGAATGTGTATGTTCGTACAGTACTTCGTAATTTAATTAGGCATGTATTATTGTTGTTAGCCTGCATATAGTGCTTTGTCCTTGCACGTAAATCATTTGAACTATACGGTGTGAAAATGAAATAATGTATAATCCAAAATATCATTTTCCATTTTGCGTTTCGTAGAATGAGTAATAATGCAATGTATGTAGATACTCTACGGTATACACCGCTTAAATCATGATTTTATACTGTAATTCGATATAACCATTTGTGTAGCAAAAGGTCAAAGTTCATACATTGTATACTTTTCTTAATTAATTGATGATTTAACGGGTAAATCAAACAATACTTTCCTTCGTTAGTGTTTCAGAATGTACTAGATATTAAAATAATATGTGAAAAATAATTAAATATAATTTACTCAATCTTTTGTAAAAGTTACACATTTTTTTTTTTAATAATTTCTTTCCCTTGATTTTTCAGTTTTCTCAGTTTTTACCGCTGATAAGTATATGATTACATTTTCTAAGTGAATTTTAGGATTATTTATTCAATTATCATTTTCGATAATTTATAATGAAACAAATGTCAGTTGAAATAAAGATAATCTTATAATCTTTGTCCTTGTAAATCAGATGTATTGGAATTTATTTAATTCCTTCCATAAAATGAATAAAATGTACAATTTCTGGAGTATTAATTATTCTATAATACAGACCATTGTAGAAATAAATTTTCCTTAACGTAATAATTATTTATCCTTTAATTATTATCAAAACCAAACATTATGTAAAACGCAAACATATATAAAAAATAAGTCGTTTGGAAAATTTCATGGCCGTTCTAAATAATAATAAATGTCCTCTGATAGGCTTAATAGAAAAAATAAAGAATGAAGTTGTTTCCCACTGAGTTTTTTTAACAGAACAGGAAGATATTAAATAGTAGTTAAAAGAAATTTTGGTAATATGGTGAAAATGTCATTCTATTTATCACACGGAGTGGAAATATTTCGCTCGATTTTTCAAAAAAGTATTGTAATTTTTTGAATTTTCAGATGATAAAAGGGGTTATCCAAGTAACATTTTATTATTATAACACAGAGTACAGCAGAATCCATTAAGCGGTTAGGAGGGTTCAATGCTTTGGCGGTAGTTGGGGTAGGCATGTACACGTGGTCTCCTTCTTTTTCGTCGGTGACCCTGTTTCAGTTGCCAACATGGTTTGGACCGTAGTACATCGTTGCTTTACCGTGTACACGTATTTTAACAACCAATCTATGAACGTGACGCAAAGAGCTTTTCGGCAACGGTTCAACATTCCGCGCAACAACGCCATTCCTATTGCGAATACAATTCAGTCCTGAGTTAGGCAGTTGGAGGAAATTATTAGCACACTAAGAAGAGGTACACGTGACCGATAGGTCCATCAGAACACCAGAGAACATCGATCGAGCAACCACCAACACGTTCTTTTAGAAGGCATAATGTTGCCTTTGGGACGTTTTGATTTCCTTAGTATTTCTCCCGTCACCACCCCATTCGGCCGCCCCTAAGCATAAGACCGAATGACTGTGCCACAAACGGCTGCTGAGCCTCGAAACAGTTTAGCGACCGGTGTCCTAAATAGCTCCAAGAGCTTACCTAACAGCGTGAGTGGACTAAGCGCAGTGCCATACACTACCGGATTACGTATCCCAACCGCTTACTTGTCATATACTTACTAAAATGGGTAGGCGCACCCCGTCAACTGCTAAAATATATATATAACATCCATAAATTAAAATTTACTTCGTCTAGACAGCAGTTCGCTGCCGCGCCCAGGTCGCTGAATGCCAGCTAACCTGTTCACCATATTAAGCGCTTGGAGACTTAATTGGCTGGTGGTTAGCCATGTATTTCTACGTTAGCTTTCCACAGCAGTACGGCAGGAGTCTTTTCCGTTAAGTAAACTACTGATGTCGGTTGAACAAAGCAACCTCATCAAGGAACTCTCACACGGTTCGACAATGCGGCTCTCGCCACATTGACTCGCTGCTTGTGAATGGCCAATTTTCTCCTTGACCTCTAGGTTCCAGGGTGGCCCGGTCTCTGGCCTCCCCCAAGAGCAGGGCAGTCAAACATCAGCTGTTCATTTGATTGGACCTCCCCGTAGATGGCACAGTTCATCAACTGCCAGGCGGAACCGAAACAGATATTGGTCCAAATTAACATGGTTGGTAAGCACCTGGGCACCCGTTTCCCTTAAAAACGATCTCGAGGCATAACATCCCCCAGATCCCGTATAAACTTGTACAACTTGTTGCCTTTGGGATGTCAAACCGCAGTTTGAAGAGGATTCTATATTTCAGTTTGAATTTTCAACCCTTAAAAATGATGATGTCTCAAGGGTTTAGGCAAGCGGACTACGCCATCCGCCAAACTTTTTGTAAGCAAATGCTTGCACAGATCACTCGCAAGGCAGCTTTCTTCAGCAGAGACGAGGCATATTTTGACTTCAGTGGGGCTGTGAATAAGCGAAGTTTTCACTATTGGGCTGAAAATAATCCCCCAAATTATTCACGAAAAACCGCTACGTATCCCTAAACTAACGGTGTGGTGTGAAAAATTATCGAAATAGGATCGTACTTCTTTGAGAAGGACGGTGTGACCGTGACCTTGAATTCCGAACGTTATGTCTCAATGTTGGAAAATTTTTTGCAGCCCAGAATCGAAGAGATTGTTGAAGAAGATTAGTTGGGGGACTTGTAGTTCCAACAGGATGGGGCTACAGGTCTCGCAGCTTGAAATTCACACAATGTGACAAAAACTTTTCCCGGACGTTTGGTCTGTGAAGTGATGAAGAGTGACCTGTGTGTTCAACAGATTTTAGCATTTGTGATTTCTTTCTTTGGGGATATATGGAGGAAAAGGTGTTTAAATGTCACCCTTACACCCTACCACAGCTAAAGGAGCGGATTATTGAAGAAGTTCACGTCATACTCCTCTCGCGAAATGTGTGAACGAGCTGTACCAAGCTTCAGTGATCATCTCTAGCACTGTTGCTGCTAACGGTCGCCATCTTGAGTACAGTATTTTCAAAATTTAATGATTATTACATGGTATCTACCGCTAATTTAGAAAATAAACATCTTTTTTCTTTATATATCCCCATTGCTGTTTTATAACTTCTCTAAACTGCTTAATCGGTATCGCCGTATAGCCGTATACTATCTACAATAACCGAAATTATTAATGAGATATGAGTGTAAATGAGAAAAAAAATTGAGCAAGTTTTGTATGATTTTTTTTAGCTTATAAAAAACACATTAATAATACAAAAAAAAAAAACATTGTTACAGCAACATAATTTTGGCTAGATTTTTGATTACTCAATGCAGTATTTTATAAAAAATAAAAAAATAAATAAAAAAAATTATTCCAGTTAAACTTACAACTGGATTCATTTTTAGGAGGCTCTACAGTATATGTATCAACCTGATTTGATACTTTTCATGAAGATAATTTATTATCTTTATTACTGACAATTATTTATGATTTTAGTCAGATGATCATTCAAATTAGCATTAAATTTTCTTCTATTGGTCCAGTTAGTATTTTCTGTAATCTATTTATTTTCTTTTAATTTTTTTCAAATTCAATATTTGTGGCTAATTCAACTGATAACCTATTTGCGAGTTTTATATTATCTGTACCTTTAAGTACTCGCAAATATCACTACCAAATCCTGATAGATTCGACAGTCATCATGATTAAATCTTTTCATAGAGATTCAAAGATGCTTACCTTGTAGCTTTATCTCTTCTTATTATGCTGAAGAACGTCATCATCCTTTGAGTGGTTGTTGACCAATTTATATTTACCCAAGGCCGAGGAACAAAATACGAGATCTAGTAATTCTTGTAACAAATTTTATGTATTAGGAATTAATTTTTTTTATAAACTTTTAATTCCCAGATTGAGTTTTCTTTACAATGTACAGTTCTAATAAACGTATAGGCCTAATGGTTGAACTGTTACTTTAAAATTAACACCCAAATAACCCGGATTTAGAGGAAGTAACACCTATGATTAGTCCTGCGGTCATAGATGGATTCATTAATTCTCTTTCCAAAACTTATAGAACATAAGGATCTAATTATAATAAGAGGAAATTTTGTGTGCCAAGAATCTTATAAGAGGGTCCCTAACAAAATCTTATAATTCATATCCAAGGAAATTTCTAGATGAGAGTTTTAAATTGATCAACGTAAATATAAGCTATAAAAATGTCTTTTCCACCATATATTTAAGAGCCGCCTGAAAACATCTTTAAGTTTTTGTTAGGTAAGACCCTTAACATTATTTTATGTGTAGTAAATTTTTCCGGCTAAATATATGTCTTACGGCATATGTGTATTATATATTTTACTAGGCAACGATCTTTCACTTTCACAACTTTCCATCGCTTACAATTTAAGCGCCAGACTTAGATTGGGTTCGACAGTATATGACAATTTGACAATGATTAATTGTTTTTTATATTTAGTCTTAACACAAACAACAATTGATTATTTATTTTAAATTAAAAAAAAATTATATACTGCAAAAAATTTTAAAAATAAATCATTTTAATTAAAAATAAAGAAGGTTTTTTCATGTAAAAATTAGGTAATAGTACATTATGCAACGAAACTATCACGACAGTCATTGATGCACGAGTGTTTAGTAAGTTACGACACACGCCTTATCGAGTGTCGTAAACTTCGCAAATGGGCATTAATGGCCATTATAGAGAGTTGCATACCGAATTTCTTCTACGGCTGAGAGAATATTTGGATTATTGATCTAAATCAGTGAAAGAATACATTGTTTACGGAATATTTTCTTTTAATTTTTCAAAAAAAAAACTCAACAATAAATTTTTGTGGCAATATGTTATCAGTCATATGTTCTGCCTTTTTTTTTTTAACATGGATGAGTATTAAAGATATTTTTTTCTCAGAATCCGTTATAATTAATAAAAGGATAAACAGTGTAATATAGAAACTTTGTGTTTGAGTACTTTCAAATTAACCTGTGCTTGCTAACTACTTCCTTTTTTTGCCTCCGGGACCACCTTTCGGTTTTCCTTCAGAGGATTAGATGAAACAGAAATTTTTTAACGTATGATAATTCATGCCCGACCGGGATTTGAACCCGGGACCTCCGAATGAAAGACCGAGACACTAACTGTTAAATAGACTAAAATCAAAGTAAAAAAATTGCCGTTACACTAAACAACACACGCTTCTGATAAGTCAGTGGCCAAAAAGAGTAGGGTTTTGATTGTTTAAACACCTTTTCCTTTTTCTATTTACCCTCCAGAACCACCGTCAGCTATTCTGAGGATGTACGAGTATGAGAATGATATGTATGAATGTAAATGAAGTGTAGTCTTGTACAGTCCCAGGTCGACCATTGAGATTTGTGGTTAATTGAAACCCAACCACCAAAGAATACCGGTATCCACGATCTAGTATTCAAAATACAAATAAACAGTGGTTTCCAAACTTTTCTGAGTAGCGGCGCCCTTTTTCAATTAAAATTTTGCCCCTACCTCATGTAAAAGTATGACTACTTGTACGTAAGAGACAAAAAGAAATAAAATTGTGTATCTTCATTACGTTTTTTGCTTTATTAACATTAAATTAATAATTATAAATGTCTTGGTTCAATTAATTATGAAGCTTTTAAAACATTTCGCTGCGCCCCTGTAAAGAGGCCACGGCTCCCCGTGGCGCCGCGGCGCACAGTTTGAGAATGACTGCATATAAAAGTAACTGCCTTTACTTTTTTCAAAATCAGCTGATATGCGATGACGAGTCACCACGACACCAAATAGGTGGGTTAAATACCTTTATCATAATAAAAAAACTGTTTCACATTCAGTCTCGTTATTATACAGGTTCCTGCCGCGTAATTTAAACATTATAATACACCCGTAGAAAAGATTTGCAAATATTTGAGAGTATTATTTGCTTTGCATACGATTAATTTTTTTTTTACTTCTGGAAATAATCCCTTTAAAGTGATCTTGTTCATGATTTATGTCATATGTGGTCGAGATAGGATTTATTAATTATAATCTTAAAAGGGATGATTCTCTCTGTAAGAAAATCTCAGCACTACATCAAATGCCCTATAATGAGTACCTTATATACCATACATGTTTCTTCTTTCTTTATACTTATCTTCTTGTGATAATTATATATGCATGATATTTTTACCTGGATGGTAAATTAATTATTTGTTGGTATTATTTTATTATAAAGAAAAAAGAAATTGTTCAGAACGTAATTGTTTTAGCCCACTATATTTTTCTAATGCTGCATAGGCAATATGTATTATGTTATCATAAAGTTGGTAGGTATATATATATATATATATATATATATATATATATATATATATATATATATATATATATATATATATATGTATACGTGAACGTATGTATTTTAATTTTTACATATTAAACAATTCAACTTTTTACATCCAGTAAATTTTTTTTTAAATCTGTAAAATAAATATTTCCTTTAAACATTTCCTCTGAATATTAGTTTATAAAATTAAATACTTATAATTTCGTTTAGCATCCGGTTTTTATTTTTCTGTGGATTTTGTTGTATTTTCAAATATAACCGTTAAACAGTGTATGAAAATTTTCATCATCCATTCTTTGGAATTTATATGCTTTTGAAAATACATATTTACAAATCTATTTTATCTTTGTTACGTAGGGCCTCAGACCATATTGTTATATGCAAATTAGCATCTGCACACAGGTAGGAATTTATACTATATATGTATCCTTCGACCAAACCGTTCTATACATCCAACAAATAAATATAACATGTGTGTGTATATATATATATATACAGAAACGCCCGATTATATTTATATTTTCATTTCTCTTGCAGTTACAGTACTCAAATGAAACACACAGCTGCACAGATTTGCAAATATTGAAAACAAATTGAACGTTGCTAAAATACAAATAGAATTGAATGTTGTTGTTGGGTTTTCTTCTTTTTTTTTAATATTCAAAAAACATTGGTAGTTTTTGTTTTCTGATTTTTATGAGATTTACCTTTGGCGTATATAATTGTTTCAATATTTACAAAAACAATTTTTATAATTTGACTTTATTAAAATATTTTGTCTACATAATAACAATATTTAATAATGAAATAATTATGCAGACAGTATTAAATTTTTATTTGAATATTAATACGATTTTTGTAATCAAGTGCATTTTAACATTTTATATTGTATTATTTTGTTACTATTTCTATTAGTTTTTTAAAACAATTAATAATAGTTTCACATCAATCCTTATTAAATAATTTCATTTTTAATTGTATGAATTAACCTATTTTTGCTATTCAACACGACAATAATATTCATTATTTCAATTTCATCCGTTCATTAAATTAAAATTTACCCTAAGCTTTTTCTCTAATATTCAAACTTTCTAAGAATATTTTAGTAAGTTGTCCTTTACATATATTTCTGCATTATGAAATTGACTTAACATAAGTTTTTTAAGTTGCTTTGATATCTTTATAATTCGATTTGTAAACGATTAGTTCTACTATAATTTTTTTTTAATAAATAATTAATTATAGCCCAACCAAATTACACTTAGAGAAAAAAAAATTGTTACCTGGACATTTATAAGTGGAAATGGTAAGGAGCTTAAAATAAACGTAAAAAAAGTAAATGGGTGAGCGGAAGTGGTGGAGGGGCGATTTGGGGACTTGGGGAGTTGAAAAAAATTTTCCAATACAAACGTTGTAGATCATGCAAAAATCTACAACTTTTGTAGAAGTTACTTTTTAACATAACTTCAAAATATCAGAGAAAAATGCGAAAAATCTTCATTTTTTTCGTTTTTTATTTTTCATTTCCGCAAGTAATTTAATTTTGACGAAACTTTGTGAAAGTATACCTTTCTGTATTTTAAATAACCACAACTTTTTTGACGTAAAGTTTCGCCGGAAATCGCACCACTTTTAATCCCATTTCAATCTCCCAAATCAACCCTCTATCACCAATCAAAATCAACCCTTAACCACCCATGCTCAAACATTTATTTTTTTATGTTTATTATATTTATTTTACGTTTATTAAATATTTCCACTTATAAAAGTGTAAGAAACAGTTTTTTCCTCTCTAAATGAGTTATTTCGATCGTTCTGTTAACCATATAAATACAATTGTTATGCCTTGGGAGTATAAAATAGAAATTTTGTAGCGTATGAAAAATACCGTACTTGACTGGGATTTGAAACTTCAGACGAAAGGTTTAGTTTTCAATTTATGAATCTCCTATTTAACAATTCCTTTTTTATTGGTAAACCTTACTCTATAGTTTATTCCATTCAAATAATAATCAGTTACGATTAAAATGAAATATTATTATTTAAACCAAATATTCACGGAAAATTTATTTAGGATAAATCGTTAAATTATGATTCATCACAACATTTAAATTTACAATAAAATAAAACAATAAAAAATTGGGACATTTTGATTTTATCAGTTACTTTTATCAATAGCTCTTGTATATATATAATGTAGGAACACAAAAAAAAAAAATCAAATAAATATGAATATTACACAGGCAGTATTACTATAATATGATAGTATGGTTGATAATTTAGTTAATTAATTACATATAAATTAATAAAAAAAACATTATGTAAAATGTATCCTTCGTAATGATAGACAGTATTAAGAAAAGCCTATCTACTAAGGCTAATAAAAACACCTTAACAGATAAAATGTTAACCTGTTTGTTGAATTTTTAAGGATAATTTAAAACAACTTGTAATGTGTAGTGTTAGACATATTTAATCTAAGATAATAAATGGATTTTTTTTTGTATTAATACACCTAGATAAGGGAAGTTTTACTAATTTAAAAAACGTACTCTGTTATTTCGCTTGAATATATGTTAAAATTTAAAAAAAAAACACAGCATGTATAAAACATTTAAGTGTAATTACTTCTCGGTCTGTATATGTTTAATAAACTTTTAAAAGCTGATGATCAGTTCAGCTGACATCATCTGTACACCGTCATTAGCATATGTCATACAATTACCTGATAGGGAGATATTTCTACCAACCCACCGGGTTGGTCTAGTGATGAACTCGTCATCAAAAAATCAGCCGAGAATTGTAAGGTTCAACTCCTAGTAAAAGCTGTTATACGGATTTGAATACTAGATCGTGAACACCAGTGTTGTTTGGTAGTTGGGTTTCAGTTAACCACACATGAATGGTCGACCTGAGACAGTACAAAACTATACGTCATTTACGTTCTATATATCATCCTCATTCATCCTCTAAATCAGAGGTCGGCAATCTTTTTCTCAGTAAGGGTGCAAAATAAATTCATAAGTTCTTGGGACACATGAAAAGTTATTGGTGGCGTCAAACTATTATTGTAAAATAATTTGATAAATTTGTCTTTAAAATCAATAAAAAAAAATTGTTCTACCCAGTCAACATTAAAACAATAAATTCTTTTTCTTCTACAATTATTCATGATGGGCTATTTATAAAATCCATTTAACCCGTACGATACCGTATTTGATAGTTAAAAGCGCGATTATCTTGCGTGATGTGGTTACTAATAATACGTAAATAATAAAATATAGTCAATAATACTATCAAAATACGTAGCACTCAGGTTACGGTAACATACTACCAAATTTATCAGAAGCGAGAGTATTCCTACGTGCTAAGTAACAAGTGTATCAGTGTATGACCTTGATTGCTGTTTGCTGATAGCTCAATTATATTGTCTTATATACGCGCGACGCCGATACGGTTATTGGGCTTATTAGGTGTATAATATTGTGAGGGCGTATAAAAATTTCATCGAGGTCGCCATGGCACCCGTGGACACCGTGTTGCTGACCCCTGCTCTACAGTAATAGGCAGACCCTTGCTCAACAGTAATGGTAGTTTTGTAGGCTAAACAGAAAAAGAGAGGTCACTTTTACCAAATGTAAATGTTGACGTTTTTTGGTTGATTTGTGGACGTTAATTGGTTGATCTTTTGGTTTAGATTAAATTTTTGAAAATATAAAACAACTTGATATCTTTAAGATATACGCGTATATGTGGAATCCATAATCAATACAAGAATGACTGTATCATCTATAGATTTTGTTAATATTGTAATAAGAGTTTAAGGCAAATTTTCTTTTTAAAAAACAAATCTGATTTTATGAAAAATATGAGAGATGTCTTAAGAACTTTAAAAAAATATATATAAATTAAATCATTAACACCTAGGTATGAATTTAAATAGACAAAGGAATGGTATGGTTCGTTTTCATCTATTTTATATTTTAAGTCAGTGTGCTGTATATTATTTCATAGGGTTAAATATTTTCCCATTGTCGCAAAACAGGAAAGTAATGCTGCTCAAAAGTATTACATCTATTATACTTAAAGAAGTAAGATTTGTTCAATAATTTTTTCTTTTTTCTGTTTCCATCGATATCAATTTTCGGGTAATAATTTGTACCAAACAATATTTGTTCATTCATTTGCTATAACTTTAAAAAATAATTGCCTGTATAAAGCAATGGAAAATTGCTTTATAGCTGCAATTTTTAGATTTCATCCAAAAATAATGAAGTTTGTGATAACACATTGTTTTAAGATAAAATCTGTTAAATGGTTATTTGTTGTATACCTTCTTTTATTAAATTTAATTTTTTGTTTTGTTTTAATGTCATAACCAATCATATTTTCGATTAGTTTATTTAAAAAATATTTGAATATAAAATATATGAATTTAGCTTGGAAAATTTATTATTTTTATGAACTATTTTTCTCATTAGATATCCTGCAGAGAATATATTAGCAATTTAATATAATCCTATAAAGATATAAATTGAAGAAGAATGATTCTGTATAATGTAGTTTATATTGGAAAGGGAAAGCGAGTAAGAGACAGAATTCATGAGAAATTGTATTGCTTCCATGGATGGTTAAATATTTATTCGTTTTTGTTATAACTGGTACAATCTGGACGATCTTGTTCCGTTCCAGGATCTGTCACCTGGTGCCTCTTTTCCCCATTATCATTCTTAGCTGCAATCTATGCGAATGAATACAACTTAGCCTACGTCGCTGCACGCCACCAACCCTTTACTGTGATTCTTCATTTCCCTTTCATTCTTATCTACATCACAACACTTTCCAATTTCCTTTCTTTTCTTTCTTGTACATTAATACGATTTTGACTGTTGATACCATTGATTTTTCTTCTCTTATACTTTTACCAACATTTTACGATGAACAAGTGAATAATTTTGGTTGTTTCTTTATATTCAGTTTATCCCCGCTTTCGTTTCACTGAAGTTTTTTAAAAAAAAAATTATCTCTATGTCTTGAAAAGTTATTCATTCGATTTTTATGAAATAATAATTGAAACACTAAGATATTTACATAAATTACTTAACAGTTTATTTAAAACTATTTAACAGAAATACACGTAAAAAGTCACAGGATTAGGTAAAAAACAGAGAAAAAATATATTTAGAACATGATATTTGTGATAAGTCCAATTTTTCATAACTGCACTTACAAAATGATAGAGGAGGTTTAACCTTTCTATAAAATATTAATGTGGAGAATAAAGACGTATTTTAGAAATATAATATTCTTTTGTAGTTAATTATTTTTTTATTTTTGCTGCAGTGTTTAATTTGCCATCGGTTCCAATTTACCGGAACGGTAAATAAATTTGAATACAAAAAAAGATTACATACTGACATACAGAGAGGTTTCAGATTAAATCACTTAAAGAACGGTATATGTATGCAAATCTTACACAGTAAACATAAACATATAATAAACATAAATAAATACATACAAAGATGAGTCCAAAGAACATTGAACAAGTCCAAAGTTCAGAACGTAAACCCCCCCCCCCAAAAAAAAAAAGTCTTATCACACGAACAACTAATCAAACAAAAAAACAGTGAAACGAATCAAAGAACCAACAAATGTAAATGGCTGAACAAAAAAAAAGAATTTTGATGATGCAAAAACCCTAGGGTAGCTGTTTCACCTCAAATCTCGGAGAACTTACAAATCTAATATATGCAGTCGCTTTAGGTGACTATATGCTTTAGGCATATATATCTAATATACGCACCGCTTTAGGCGCTGTTATTCAGGTGATTAACCGCAAATCAACTCACATGTTTGTTCAGTCTCATTTTGTATCTTGTACCGATTCGCCCTTATCTCAGCTTTAACGGCTGGTAATCCCAGAAAATTGTGTATTTCAGTATTTTTCGTAAACCACGGGGCTTTTGTTATATTTCTCTTTATCTTTTTCTCTTCTCTTTGTTATTTTCTCTTTTTCTTTTTTATAGTTTGTTTTGAAATCGCTGTACGATTTCGATTTTATTCTCGCTTGTCGTATCCCACAGTTGGTTTCTGTAGGTCCAAATAGGTTTCAGAACTGCTGAGTATAGCAATTGCTTGTTAGATAATAGAAGTTGCGACATCTGTGCCTAGCAACCAATACATTTCTGTGAAGTTAACGTAAAGGTACGTTCTTTTCTCCCAGTCATTAAATATTAATATATTAAAAAAATTGTAAACAAATGGTTTTCCATTTGTATCTACCGGTTTTTTAAATTATTAAAAAACACAAATTTTAAAAAACTGCGATGCCCATTGACATTATTTCTACTCATCGTAGTATTCCTACTTTTACTGAAATTTTGAATGATGTCTGGGCATAACTGCGGTTCAATATTACAAGTTATTAGTCGGATCGTATTTTTAATTTTTTTTGGTTTTGTGTGATTATTGGTGTGTACCTTATTTTTTACGTTATTCCAAATAACATATCCAATGTCAATCTACTAGAACTTTGAGATAAGTTAATATCATTATTTGGTAAAAAAATCTGTGTTTAAACGCTATATTCAATAAAGTTTTCATTTTGTTGAATCTATGGAATTTCACACTTTCGTCCATATTTGGTTATAAACGTTCATTTTTACCGTATTGCAGCGTTCCATTCAACAGGAAGCGCTTAGCTATCTTCATTTTCAAAAATTAGAACCACGTAACTTTTATATCTCATAAAAGTCGCAGAATGATACCTTTCGAATAAATTTTGCTTTTTACACCCATTAAGATAAAAACTATCTTCTTCACTTCAAACAACATAGTAAAATATGATTATCCACTGCTTTATTTTCAAGCTACGTATAAACTAACGTACGGCTTATTAGAATAACTAAATATATATTTACAGTCTGATGCCTCCAATTCTTATGTTACATGTATTTCCTTAAATTTCGCCATGTAGTGTGGTCTTGTTAATTCCTCCTAATTGTTGTAAATAGCATGAGATTTACATTCTTCTTCTTTATTAACATTATCACGAATCTCGGTGATGTTTTCAGTTGTATAATATGAAAGAGATTGCTTAGCAATCTTTTAAATATTTGTTCCTCAAATTTATGTGATATAAAACTAATTAATTAGCTTTCCCGTTCGCCCATTATTACAACGAATCATGTGGTTTGGGAAATATATTTTTTCTCATAGCAGCCATTATGGTAGTAAGTTATAAAGATTACAGATAAGTTGTTCTACAAAGTATCGTTTATGATTAACATTTTAGTATCCAACAGATGATAAATATGAAACAAGAATATAGACTAGAATTGGTTATATCTGGTAGTTACAGCCTAACTAAATCCGATCACTTATTATTTATTTTATTATTTTTTTTAAGACCATAATGGATCACTTTAGTTCATTTTTTTTGGGAAGTTATTTCTTTTCTTGTTGATTTGTTGTTTTTCAGCTTTTCTTTTTTGCCAGTAGTTACAAACGGTTTCAGATCTTCTTGCCCTTTCTTGTTCAGAGTACACCCGGCTTATTGTTTTCTTGGATTTTGGTAGAAATCTTGTTTCTTTATTTTCTTATTTCTCATAGTTTCCAGTTTTCGTTTTTAGGTTTTCACGGGTTATGTCTAATTCCTCCATGTCTTTCTGTACTTCGTATAACCGATAACTTATTTATTTTATTTTATTTTCACGGGTTATGTCCATGTAATTCCTCCATGTCTTTCTGTACTTCAAAACGATAACTTATTTATTTTATTTAGAATCAATTATTCATATATTAATAAATTATTCGTTTTGATTTTATTAAGAAATCAAAAAGTAAACCCTGTGTTTACACTCTTGGAATGGTAAGAAACGTTATCTGGACCTACTAAACAATTAAAAACGACATTTAGGAATATGATAATTTTCGTCATTCGATTGACAGTTATACACAACTTTTAAATTAATAATTTCCCATTAAATATTCCTTTATAATTAAATATTCAATTCCTAGTTTTAGTGTAATTATTATAAGCATCAACATATCAAAACCACCAATCTACTCAATGCTGAATTAATTATTTAATACGAAATTATTATACAATATTAAAATTTTGGCTTTATACAATTAATTATTTTAAAATTAAGTTATTTTTTTCTTCTACCATATTTACACATAATTTTATTTATTTTTTAAAATTTTTTATAGTATTTCTGTCTTGAATCATAACGAGCCCGTATATTAGGAATGACACATTCATTAGATATTTTTATTTCCTTATACCAATTAAAAGAAAGTATTGAGATCGCAAAAAATTTCGGTTTTCAGATTTCAACGGTAATATCCATTTTGACCATCCCTGTATCCATTTTTCCTAGTTTCGGCGTGACATCTGTACGTACGTATGCATCTCGAAAACCTCAAAACGATTAGCCGTAGGATGTTGTAATTTTGGATTTAGGACTGTTGTAACATCTAGTAGTGCGCCTCTCATTTTGATTGCAAAATGAGACCAAAGGTGTCCAAAAAAGACTAATAGGATTTTGTACGTTTTCGTAAATACAGTAATAATCTCTCATTGAGAGCTTTTCAACGATATATCGTAGTCTAAGTAGGACTTATTTTTATTGGTTCCAGAATTATAGACAAATAAACTTTTATTAACGAAATGTTTGGATCCGGTTCAAATCCGACTTCATCTTTTTTTTTTCTTTTTTTTTTAGTTTAAATAAACTAAAAAAGATTTAAAATATTGATTTATTTTAAATCAATATATTTAATTATATATATATTAGTTTATATTTTTATTCCTTTTACGAATTAATGGAGGTATTGTGATCGCAAAAAAAATCTCAGTTTTCAAATTTCAATGGAAATATCCATTTTGATCATCCCTGAATCCATTTTGCCTACTCACGGCGTGACGGCTGTACGTACGTATGTTCATAATAATAATTATTATGGAGGTTAATAATTATTATTAATCTTGAATTGTAAAAAACATTTACAATAAATAATTATCAACAATAACAAAAAGAAAAAAGAAAAAATAATAGAATTTATTAATGAAATAAAATAAAATGTTCTTTTTATTAAAAAAAAAAAGCGTAAATGTAATTTAATAGGCGTACAAGAAAGTCATGTGGTGGTATCCACATCAAATTTGTTTCTTTGAATTTTTTTTTTTTTTTTATCAATAACAATCGGTTCAAATTCCACATTTTAATATTTCTTTATCATTCTGAACAAAAACGATTATAAGTTATTTTTACCGTTTTGTTTCATCTTCCTATTGAAAGTATTTTAATTAAAATTAAGAACAATAAATAAAAATATTTATTATTATTAAACCACAAAATTCCTTGATTAACAAAAGATTTATTTTTCGTTTATTGAAAAGTTTGTTGCTTGCTGTATTTGTAATTACTTTTCTCTTTGAAATAAACAATAATTTGATCGTAATTAATTATAACTCTATTTTAATAATTTAATCCTTTGCACTATAAATGATAATGATGTCGGGAATGATATAAAGCTATAATAAATCAATTATTTTCGTTCTGATAAAATTAACTAACTATAATAGTTTTGATGATTAAAACAACCAGTAGTAAAGGAGTATACTAGTATAGCAAGTATGTATATGTTTAGTAATCCGTATTAACAGTTAATCCATGCATCAAATCTGTTTGCAATTTGAGTCCCTAGCCAGATTGGCTCCACAATAACTAATATAGTGCATATTGCTTGTAATGTCTGAGTAAATTCTACGAAAATTCTCGATTTATATTTATTGTATTTATCGTTTTAATTAAAATATAACGACTAATTCCATCACATATTTTGGTCTTAATTTTATAAACATTTACCTCCCATCATTTTGTTTCTTTTCTTAAAATACTTATTATTTAATTTATCTCTGATTTAATTAAAATAATAGAATAAATAATTTATTGTTAAGATAGATCATTTCTGCTCTTCACACCCAATAAAGATATTCGTAAATATTTTGTCAATACCAAAGTAAAAAAATTCCATTTATATAAATATTTGAAAAATAGAAATGAAATTAAAAAAAAAATAAATAAATTTCCCAAAAATTCCAAAAAATAGGTTTGTTCTATAAATACAAATTTATTTAAAGTTCAATTAAATTTACGATTTTTTATATTATATTTTTGATATGGAACATAATGTAAGTTTTTGATTTGGAAGATTGTGGGTTTGAATCACGAAATAGTATTTTTCATAAGCTATATTTTCTCTATTTTATTCACAGCTTATGTGATCAAGATAATCTTCTAATCATTCATGACTATATAAAAAAATACCTTGATTTCACGATTATATAAATAAAGAGACGACGTCTTTTTCGTTTGTTTCCGATAACCGCGAAAAAACTGAACAAATCATCAAAATCAAAATTTTAAATGTAGCTTTCTTATTATGACCTTCAGAATTTTAATTTTTCTTGTTTAACCTCCGGGACCACCGTTAGGTATTGCTTCAGAGGATGAGATGAATAATTTGTAGCGTGTGAAAATGCCATACATGATCGGGATTCGAACACGGGACCTCCGGATGAAAGGCTGAGACGATACCACTCGTGCCACAGAGACCGGCTTCCGTGTAATGTGTAAACATTCGGAATGTTTACACATTTTAAAACTTACCATTCCCTATTAAATAAATCATAAAGAAAAAGAAACATATAAATAAATAATGTATTACTTCTTTTAATAAATTTAATGTCTCTGTCTACATCCATAAATATGGCCTATATCGATTATTGTCAATTTCAATATCGACTTCTTTAGATAGTCATTATGTGATTTAAAAATTTAATCTAATTATCTGTAAAAGATCACTTTGTATTATTATCGGAATATATGTAAAAAAAATTAATTTTGATCTTAAATTAAAGGGAATGACTACTGTTTATATATTTCACAAAGTTTTGATAGTTTGAAGAATATAAGATTTCGATATCTATTATCGACTTCTTTGCAATATTATGTGTTCTACTAAATTAATGTCATTGTCTAATCTGTAGGCCAGTCGAGAGAACTTATCCGCACATAAGGAAAGTAGCATTCTGTAGATTTTTATACATTTAACTAGGAAGTTGCATTAGTGTAAGCCATACATATAATTGGCTTAGATCCGACTTTTAATTTGATTTTAATATCTTCATAATGCCTAGGTCAGTGTGGTCACAGATTAGAAGAAGAACTTCTAGGGCTATGAGAATTTATGAACGTAAACTACGTGAATCTACGCCAAAACGTTCTTAAAAAACTTGAAGAGCAATGTATACGCTTTGCTCAAAGTTCAGTCTTCGTGAAATGTGTTAGATCTCAAATCAGCTTTTGATTATCGCTCTGAAACTGACCATCTGAATTTTAATGACATTCAAATAGGTAGCACTATTAAAATATGTAACCATCGGAATGCTAAAAAATTGAATGATAAGACTTCTGGACTTTCTGTGCTTACAGAAATTAGTTCTTAAACAACTTCAATAACCTGTTGATTTCATTAACAGTTTTATTTTGAGAACATATCTTTTACCTAATCATTTTATTTTATCTGATATGTTGTGAAAAGTAATTTTTCTGAAAGCAATAAAAATATAATTAGTAAATAAACTATCTCCAATTTTTGGAGTTCTACATGAGGAGGCGTTGCCGCGAGGGTTGATGGTACTACTGCAAATAATCAATCATATTTTTTCAATTTAAAACGTTATAAAATGGAACCATGCAATGATTTTTCTTTAATCTTTTTCTTAAGTGTTATATTTTTTGTCAACCGAAATAGGTATTCTCGATTTAGATAAAAAAAAATCTTCTGTGTTATAAAGTTTACTCCAAGAATTTATTTTAATTTAATAGATTTTCCTTTTGGAAAATTAATTTATTTCTACTTGCTTTTATATTCAAGGAATTTTTCATCCTTTTAAAATCTTCACACTATTAAACAAAAATAAGCTTTGCCAAAAAAATTTAACTGTTTTAACACGTTCAAAGTATAATAACAATACGGTTCTCTGAGATATGTTTTAACAGTTCAGATAAATAATTAAGTAATAACATTCCACAAAAATTAATTTTGTTGGAAAAATTTATATAAACACTTTTTCCGTAACATAATCATTAGAATGTTTCATAAAAAATCTTTCTCATGAAAAGGATTATTCATACATTCTGATAATTTGAATTAGATTATTTACTCCTAACGATATTGTTATTAATGTAGTGTAATTTTAAAACCTTTTAAGTGGCAGATTTTTTAAGAGCCTCAGAAAACTCATAGAGGGGCAAAATATTTTTTAACAGTTTTTTCTGATAATTTTATCTTTTATGTTTAGTTCGGAATTCAAAATAAGTTAGATAATAATTACAACTTAATTTTAGTTTAAATATTTATTTTATTGAATATTTAATCATGGTTGCACCATGTAACCTTTGTCCCACTAACATTACATTTTATCATTTTTCTAATAATTACAGTAATCATATAATATCTCCCTTTACCAAATTTTATATTTATCTAAGGGGTGGGAAAAGGGGAAGGAAATGTGGTAAAAATGAAAATGGGGAAGGGGAAAAGGAATAGATGGAAACGGAAAAGGGTGAAAAGGAAAGAGGGAAAGGGTAAAAGTAAAAGGTTAACTTTTGTGAAGTTCCTAATGTTCATTTTGTTAATGTTTTATCAAGCTTTCAATTGTGTTCACTATATATATATATATATATATATATATATATATGAATAGCGAAGCATTGCGGGTCTGCTAGTATATGCTAAGTGGGTCTGCTAAGTATTTTTATGTATTATTTTTTAAAAATGAATTGAATAAGATTATTTTGAATTTAAAAGGAACATGATTTTTAATTATAGATTACTCCATAAATTAATCAATGTAGTGCTACAAGAATTACAAGTTGACCAAAACTACAGAAAGGGCAATAGGCCAATTGTCATTTGAACTTCCGAAATATTAGTAGTGGTTAGTTGTTGCAAAATTAATTTTGAACATTAAAGTTCTCTTATTCTCGTTCTTGTATACTTTGATAAGTAGCCTTAACTAACAAGAATATAAAACCTGTGTTCATAACTAATTTATAACTTTAATTAACATTATTTTGAAAAATTTTCAAATGTAAGCTATAAAAAGTTTGCTTAAGTAAATTAATCCCTTCTGTTATTTTTTTAACAATATACACTGCTATAAGTTAGAGATAATATCTGCTTAATAAAATATTTATTTAGGATGCATTATTTATTATTATTGTATTTTTTTAATTATTCACTTTTGAGAATTCGTCTGTTTTTAAACTTGTTTGTTTTTCATCGGGCTTGTCTTTGTTTTTTCTTTCTTCTTCCTCACTACGTCATTATCATTCTCTTTTTTCCCTTCTCTTCGCTTAAATTATATCATTTTATATTTCCCCTTCTTTTCTGCTTATTATTCTTCTATTATCTTTTATCCCTTTATATATTACTTCTGTTTGTTGTTGTTCATCTTCTCCATTTGAAGCTAATCCCATATGATTATACGTTTTATTTATTAATTTTCAATTTACTCTTAAATTATTAAATGGCTTAACGTGGTGTTATGCTATTATTTACTATTATCTACCATTTTATTTGTTAGATTATTTTTCATCCAATTCTAATCCATCAGCTTTTTTTTCTTGTTGTATCTTCAACGAATAATTTATTTGTTTATGATAGAATTATAATAAAAAACAATACCTTTATTATTTAAGATGAAGATAACTTAAGTATTTATAATGAAAATAATAGATGAAAAAATTTGAAACAGATTGGGAATAAAAATATCCAACTATATATTCTTTACATACATTTATAATGTAATTTGAAACCGCATTTAAAATATATTAATTCCATTTACAAATATTATAATTCCATCTCATCGCACTATAGCTTAATATTACCTCAATATTATTATGTTTGTTATGTAGATGATGCGATAATAACATCATGTAACTTATTTATATTGAACTGCAGTTCTCTGTTATTATAGTTATGTTGATAGCTTAAGTCGACGACACTCATGCATCTCTATCAGCTTGTTCGATGGAAATTGTAGCTGAACCTCTCAACCTAGAAATTTTTAATTTTCTATTCCAGTAAAACTTTAAAGATCATATTGCAAAAATATTATATTTTAAAATTTCTATACTTAAAATAAATATATGCTAATAACTATTTATTACTGAGTTTTTACATAATATTTTCATAAACTTATAAATAGAGCTTTTGATGTTTTACTATAATAATAATAATCTTTTTTTAAGAATGTAGAACCACCTACAGCGTTCCTTATAATGATTCCTAAACACCCTAGACGAACATAAATAGCCGAGCAGCAGGAACAAATAGGAGAAAAAAAGATAGCAAGAAAGCAAAAGCCATGATATACATGGTAAAAAAGAAGAAAATTACATAATATTAAAATAAAAAATAAAAAACCTATAAAAAAAGTAGCAGAGATTATAATGCTAAGCAAATTAAAATCAAAAAACAATTTAAATTTCAATCTTAATAAATTATAAACAGCAATAATAGTAATAATAATTTAATTAATTTATAATCATTTCCAGATCAATCATATAAATTCGTTTTAAAACTTGCACTTACTGGAAGAAGTCAATCTTATTTTTTAAATATTATGCAGTGACCATCCTCCGGACGGAAGGAGTTATAGTTTATTATAGTAACTCAAATGTCTTTGTTTATTTCCATCACGTTTGGGTCCTGATATGTCTTTCTCCTCAACATCAGGTTCCTACACATTAAGAATAAAATAATAATATATAAAAACAACATTATTAACAAAACAGAAATCAGTATATATATATGTAGATCAAGTAATATTATATTATTTTTATTATGCTTTTACGGCCATCATGGAACCACTTAAGTCAATTTTAGTTGGATCTTTTCTGAGAAAAGCGTGTTATTTTACTCTTCCGAGCTGCCCACCATTTCTTCATCCGTTCAGATCTTGCTTTCTTTTCTTCATCCGTCAACATCCTCTTCGTTATATATATTATATTATATTATACTAGCCGTGGCCCGCGACTTCGTCCGCGTCGGAATCACTTAATTTATTGAATATAGCTGCCCGGTCCGGCTTCGCACGGTTGGTGTACCCATTTAAAAAAATAAGATATTTGTTGCAGTCATTCAGAGTTATGCGCGTATCTACAGTATGATTGCGACGCGTATTCTCTCTAACTTGCAAGACGATTTTCAGTTTCTGATGGAAAAATATGTCGTGATTCTCTATCACGACATATTTTTATTGCCCTAGCTTGTAAACTATTTCTAGAAAGTTGAGATCTTAATCTTTTGGACATTTTGAAATGATAAAAAAACTAAATACTACATCAACTAATACTAAATTATTTGCTTACATGTTGAATAGGAATTAGCCTGTATATGAAGTGGTGATTAAAAAATTATAAAAAATTCAAAATATTTTCAAGGAAAAATAATCGATATCGCACACAACCGCTGCGTAGCCGAACGCGCGAATGAGCCTCTCAGCACTTTATTTTGTGACATTGACTCTCGCACCGCAGTGACACTTAGGTCACATGCTGCTGCCTAGCTAGCCGAGCGGGGTGTGTGCGGGGCGAAGGAGCAGAGGCAGGCGATGGTGGGAACGGGAGCGTCAAGAGAGACACGACGACGACGGACAGTTGCTAGTTACTGAATTACAAAGATAGAAAAATTAAAATATGTTGCTTAAATAACGCGGTAAAAAGTAGCCTATGTTCATCAGGGATAATGTCGGCTTCTAATGGAAAAAGAATTTTTCAAATCAGTCCAGTAGTTTCGGAGCCTATTCAATACAAACAAACAAACAAATCTTTCCTCTTTATAATATTAGTGTAGATAAAAAAAAAAAAATAGACTACGTTTAAAATAAAAGTAAATATGAGTAGAATTATCTATATTTTCAATTTTTTCAAAATTCAGTTTTCTGGATATTTCATAGAATATACAACAAACATAAATTTACTAGAATACCCGTAGTCACATTCACACGTACATACATCCTGACCCCATACGGGAAAATACCTGCCATGTGACGGTTACGATCACCACGCCACCCCCTCCGTTCCTAGCCCTGATGGGCTTTATCATAAGAGATCATTTTTAAAACCTCGGCAAAAGGCATCTGTCAGCCTTGATATTGCCTCAGTCAGGATCCCACCGATGCGAATGCCAAATCACCACAGTTATTCTTCTTTGCAAGAAGTTTAAGATCATCAGTAAACAGCAAGATGTTGGACCGAATGTCTTTCCCTAAATCATTAACAAAAACATTAAATAACTAAGGTACAAATGTAAATCTCCGGATCCCAGATGTTGCCACATATCGTTTAAAGTTTCTATTGAGATCTTGACTTGGAAAAACCTGTTGGTAGGTAGGAATGTAACCAATTTAGTATAGGATCAGTAATTCCATGCTTGACTTACTTAGCCAATAGTATGACATGAGGCACCTCGTCAAACGCTTTCTTAAAATTAAAGAATATAACGTCAATTTGTTTTCTATTCTCATCTCCAGGGGCTAAAAATGACATCATCTCATTCAAGGTTGAGGTAGTAGGTCTTTGGGTTATAAAATCATGTCTTTCCCTAACCATGTTGGCGTGAATCAATAGCATTCTGTAGAATCTCATTACGCGAAGACGATTTTTTTGAAGATCTCTGCAACCAAATTCGGCACAGAGATTGGTCTGTAATTTTTTACATCTTGTAAGTTGCCCTTTTTTTCGGAATTGAAGATATTAATGTAATTTCCAGCAATTTGGGAAAACAGAAGATTTTAAACTGATATTATTTATGAAAGCGACATGAAAAAATTTCTTCAGTTCCTTTTAATATAATAGTGAGATTCCATCAATGCCAATTGCAGAATGCGGCTTGAACGCTGCAATAACTTTAATGACGTCACTTCTGTGTCAAAATTATTGCATATTTTACCAGTAGAATAGTAGTTACACGATTTACCATTATTACCTATTGAAGAACTGCATGGTTGGTAGACGGACTGCAAGTATTTAACGGACTTCTCCCAGAAATCTTTAGCGTCCGTAACAACATTAAACCCTATAAAAATAAGGCGTAGACCGCTGGAAATATTTAAGGAAAATGTTATGTATTTTCAAATGTTCAGTGGCTTAGCCAACACTTCGTCCTCAATGCTAACTTCCCTCCTAATCTTATCTGTAGTTATAAGCAATTAGCTTTTCTACTTAGTTCCAAAATCTCCTTGTATTGTGTAGGCAATCCTGATGTTTTAAAATTTTTTATGGGCCAAATCTTTTCTCTTAAAGCATCTAGGTAGCTCGGGAAGAAAACCATAAAGAATATTAACTAATCGCTCTTTTTTTTACGGCACACAACGGGCAATAGAGATGGGCAAAATTTCATTAAATATGCTAACCGCCTGTGTGTTCAAGAACTCTAATCATTGACTAAATTATCATGACTGGTTTAAACGTTTTACTGACCAAAATTCCGTAGATATTCTCGACATTACGTTTTTTTATAGGTGAAGCGTGGTTTCATCTGAGAGGTTATATTAATTCACAAAATACACGACTGTGGTCGACAGCTAACTCCTATGAATTACATGAACAATATTTACACGAAGCAAAAATTCGAGTCTGGGTCGGTGTGAGTAGAACACGCATTGTGGGTTAAATCTTTTTTGAAAATACAGTTAATAGTGATCGTTATTGTGATATTTTAACAAACTTCATTAGTCAGTTAACAGAAGTGGAAATCAATCATGGTTGGTTTCAACAAGATGGCGCCACTGCGCACCCAGGTCAATGACTTTTTACGAAATGTCTTTGGTAACGTATAATTTCGAGGGGTTTGTGGCCTGCACGATTGCTTCGATCTGACTCCTTCAGATTACTTTCTGTGAGAGGGTAGAGAAACAAGCAGTGTATCGCAACAGACCACGTACGATTGACAAACTAAAAACCGCAATAACGGCATGCATACGAAATATTCCAGTACATCAGTTGGTTAAAGTGTTTGAAAACAAGTTGAAATTTATGCAATGACGTATTGATAATAGAGGAGTTTATTCTGAACAACTTTTATAAACTATTCCAGTTATTGTAATATCTGTTTCTATATTAAATACAAAATAATAATTAAGAAAGTTTTGTCATTACACTTCCATGATTCACGTGCCCAGATACCTTCCGAACGCACTGTAGGATGAAATACGAGTAGAACTAATTTTATTTTTTTAAAAATGTTTTCATATTGATTTTTAACTTTTTTTCATTATTGGGTTATTTAGTTTTTCCTTGCGTTTCATCAATCTGCCATTTTTCTGATTCTTTTTATTGTTATATGTTTTCTATTTCACTTCTGACAGTACAGTTCTTCGAAACTACTTGTGAATTTAATTGAAGTTCTATATAGCAATAGTTTGTAATTTTTGAGAAATCTCAATGGGGATTCCGTTTTAATGTGATTATATATAATTTACTTAAGTAAGTTTGTAAATTTTTCTCCAACAAAAATTTAGCCGATTGTAAATAAAAATGTGAAGAAAAAACATTTATACAATAGGTAAATTTTCTTAGCAGATTGTATAACTCTTGTGTAGTATACTTTCTTGAATCAGTTCCTTGAAAACTTTAAATATAACGATATGTATATGAATCTTGTTATATACGTATTTATTTAATTTAGATGAAATTTCATATGATACAAGAGGTGGTAGAATGGAATGTTATAAACGGTTTGGCCATAGAAATTCTTCAGAGGAAAGAAATAGATTTTTGTGACTGGAGCAGGGAACAGCAGGTATAAAAAAAAGGAAGAGAATAAACGAAACACGGCTACTAGGGGTGATCTGGAAACGGCATAGCCGGACTTGGTTTCCCTCCCTGGTGGCTTAAGGCAGGCAAGAGACAAGACCGAGTCCCGGTTGCTGTGGCGGGGCCCAGGAACCACATAGCCGGGCTCAGTTACTCCGCCTCAGTGATTTGAAGCAGGCGAATCAGATCCGCCTCCCTGGATTGAGTCTTGCTTGAATGCCAATCCGACCCAGGGGAGCAGGAGAAAAAAAGATGAAAATTCGCAAAATATACTGTTTTTAGGATGAACACTTTTGTCAAAGCAAAATAAATAAATGAATAAAACAGTAACACCTTTTTCTACTTACCTGTAAGGTTATTTTTTAAATAAAAAACGGGTATAATATTGTTAGTTATGTATATTTTTTTACAGAAAACCGAATAGTTACTAATAATTTAGTTATCAGTAAGAATATAAATATTTGATTAACTATAGTTTATTTGTTTATCAATGTTTCTTTATTAATAATCACTTCTAGTCTACAGCTCGACTCTACTCGAATTTCCAGATTTAATGTGCTTAACACGAGCATCAAATCGTAATTAAGTAACAAATAGTAATAATAATTCTGTCTAATCATCGACAACACATAGTTTTTAACGTTGTTTAAATTAGGATTAGTTCGGTAGAGGAATAATGACGAAAGATTTTTCATCAAAGCAATTAAACCGAGAAATTTATTCCTTATTTAAAAATTATATTCATATTTGATTATTATAAATATAATCTAAACAAAAGAAAAGAAATGTTCTATTTCATTTAAAAATATATATATATATATATTTATGCATGTGTACTCAGATACACTTCGAGAGGTAAAATGGCAGAAGTTTATTTATGATTCTGGAAAATCTAATTTTATGGTATAGGAAATGAGATAATATTAATCTTTATTTTTCTTTTAAAGGCACTTTAATTAAAAAGGGTGTGAGGTTATCAGTTTATATAAACATAATTTGTAATGTATTATTATTTTTAATTAAAACTATGTTCATATAATAAATGAATAAAGAATGGTATTAATATCGGTAGTATAATATTCATAGTATAATGCTGGAAATATTTTTAAAGGTTTTGAGTACGTCCATTGTAATATTGTAAAACAAATTTATGTAAAATAAATGGTAACATATTACTATCGTTTATAATAATATTTTTTTTGTTTTTTAAATAAAGATATTTTGAAGAAATTTGATTGTTGAAAAACCTTCTACCGTTACAGATTGATTTTTAATTATGTAATGTATACCTAAAATAATTTTAAAAGCATTACTGTTAAAAAGAAAATTCGGGCAGAATTATGTGAAATGGATTATAATTTAATTAGTTGAAGATAATAAAATATAGTAATTAAATAACTTTGTTTTGATAAAATAACGTCCTTCCATATATAAGTGGTGGACAGGTATACGCGACTCAGTGTTTTTAAGTATATAAGTCTTAATGAAGAAGTGTCCTTTCATGACGGGAGGATCGTCGATCATGAAAATCAATTTGTGAGTTTTCGAAAATGCATAATACGGCGCAGTAATTAATCGTTAGACGAAAATATAGTAAAATTTATTATATGAGATTTGTTTGGAAAAACACAATATGAAAAATATTATTAATATGTTTTTTTCCGAAAAACAATATTATATTGTGTTTAGCATAAAAATGTACTGCCCTGTCGATTTAGATAACGACCGTTTAAACAGATTTTGAATCATCTTCATCATTGAGGTGCCACTATTATACTAAGTCATCGTTTGAAGCTGCATAGCTTATATACAGCACCAGTAAAATATTATCCTTTTAGAATAATCCTTATATTTAAAGAAATGTTACTAGATCATTGTTTAAAAGATAACGTACCATGATATATATCTTCTTCATTGAAAATTTTCTTTAATCAAGTTTATTTTTGAATCCACAATAATTGTCAACTTCCTATTTTAAAATTTTTACTGCGTAAAACTACATTACAAGAGAATAAAAAAAATTTTAATGATTTTATTTGAGGAAGGTAATTACAGTATATGTTAGATATTTGAAAAAAGTAATTGTATTACAATTAATTTTGTTTTTTATAATGAACACTTTCTAAATAATCGCTGAAGTGATGTGTTAAATAATCACTTTAGTGTTTCTAAATAAACACAAATCATTCGGTTTAATTTACGAATACAATAAAATACTACTTTCTAATGCATTTAAATAAAAAAAACATTGTTTTTTTTTACAAAATTAATTAACAACAACCTGAAATTTGTAGTTCTAAAATTTAATCATTTAAATTTTTTTTTTTTGGATATGTCTAAATGATAAAAAATCTTTTATGGACATCATATGATTTCCTTGTACGCATATTAAATTAGATACACATTTGTTTAGATTGAAGAGTACATAAACGTTTATTTCATTAATAACTTCTGATATTTTTTTTTATTGTTATTATTGAAATTATTTATTGTAATCTTTTTTGTAATTAGAGGTTATTAATTATTAATAAATCAATAAATTAAAATAATAAAAAAAATTGAAGTCGGATTCGAACCGATTTGCCTTGCCCTTGTAAGATCCAAATATTTCATTAGTAAAAATATTATTTGGCTATAAATCTGGAACCAATGAAAATAACTCCCACTTATGTATATCAGTGAAAAGCTTTCAATGAGGGCTTATTACTGCAGTTAAGAAAAAGTCTTTTTTGGATACTTTTGGTCCAGTCGATTGCAATGAAAAGGGAAGGCGCACAACTAGATGTTACAATTGTCCTAAATCTAACATTTCAACATCTTACGGCTAATCGTTTTTGAGTTATGCGAGATTCATACGTACATACGTACAGGCGTCACGCCGAAACTCGTCAAAATGGATATTTCTGTTGAAATCTGAAAACCGAAATTTTTCGCGAACAAAAAACTTCTTTTACTTCGTACAATGAAGTAAAAATAATTTTTAGATATTAGTCTTTATTTAGTGTTCTACGTGAATTATGATTTAATAGCAGGTATAATTAATTTGAAGTCTCTTTCTAAATACATATAATATTAAAAACACAAAATTTATGAAACTAAAAAATAGACATTTTTTATTGTTTTTATAATTCGTTTTAAGTTTAGAACGAATAGCACTTGAATCATTACTCAGTTATTTGATATAATTTATATTTTTTATTTTAAATATGAACAACACATTGCTTAGGAATTATTTCTTTTTATATCTTTTTACGGTAATTTTTCCCAATAGTTTTATATGGCTAGTCAGAAGATTGGCGGTATTTTGTGACTGGATGACTCTTCTGATGCCAACGTTATTAGAGAGATTATAATGTATTTTTGAATAAAGTACATTACACCTGGTTACATTTAAACAATATTTTAAAACCAAAATAAAATTTTAGATTTATTTAACTCCAATAATTTAAAAATTATTATATAAATATTACTTCATAATTACAATCCTCACAAAACACCGTCATTACCACGTGCATGTGTACGCCCCACCACGAACACACACCAACACATATTCAAAAACATCGGGAAAATGTGTGAGTTCTTATTCAAAGAAGAAGATAGCGGTTGGATTGTTGAATTTATGTAGTAAGTAGATGGAGATGAATTTTAGATCTGGTAAATTCACATTATACTGGATGAGCAATTTAAAGTCAAACTGCTACAGAATAAGAAACACAATTGCAACGTGTATCATTTTATGAATGAAATGGAATCGTAAATTAAATTAAATTGTGTATTTAAATTGGAAAAAATTTACATATGAAACTGTTTTTTTACAAGGTACACGTGGCTAAGCTGGACACAGTGATGTACTTTTGTGATCGAATGATCATGTTGAGAATATCCTGACCGAAAACATTTTTGTCACTGCCTTCGATTTCTTGTTGAATGTCCGAATTTCAGATTATCGATAACGTGAAAGTTTGACTACAATCTCTATACTACACATAGCATCAAAAAAGGTTAAAATCTCAAAAATCCGGAAGGAACTGCTCTCTGGTTGGAGTTCGTTCTTCCGTAAAAGCCGCATGAAAGCGTACTAGTGAATCGTTTTTGTGTGACAAGTTGCTCTATCTTGTTGGAAGTCGTTGTACTCTTCACTATTTGTTAATTGAGCGTAAAATTCTTGCATAAGAGCTCGGCACAAAAAACCTCTGTCCGGTCCCCTCTGATAAAAACTTCTGTCCGGTCAAAAAAATACTGGCCCACCACTTTGCAGTTAACAGAAACAGCATATTATCATTCTGAAATGGAGAAAGAAAAATAATTATGGCGCTACCGGAGAAGCAAATTAAATTTGAATTGAGTCGACTCGAATTTCAGTCGTTTGAGAATTACCTTTAAGATACTACAAGCGCTATTACTGGTTGTGAATGTTGCTAATCTCATATATTATTGCTGGAAACTATTCATGTTTCAGTACAGTGTAATTTCGTTCTATGCAGTTGTGTTTTTTTTTAAATGTCTTCTTCGATATTTGAAAACATTATGTGAAAGCTTATGGGCGGTTTTCTCATCTTTAAATGGATATTCAAACATTTGGTAAAGATTTAGTCATCAAATATGTGTTATACATATTAACACTCCCAGATAAAGGACATCATGCCTCGTTTAACATGACGTATACCTTCTGGTCTATTTGTCCATCGATAATGTTTATCCATACATCAAGTCGCAGTAATATCTTTTTGTTTGTCTAATTTCTTAACTTTTTACAGTTATCTAATGTTTTAAGTTTGAGTCATGAAGACTCTTACGGCTTGATGTGTATTCTATACCACTTTGTTGCGATAAATTACGTATAAATTTTTTCGGACCGGTAAAAATTCTTCTTTGAATATCAGTAACTTCTGGAGTCCTAATAGAAGGTCGCTTATTTCATTTTGGGTTTGAAACCGACCCCGGTGGTACGACCAAATTGTGTATGCTATTCTGTGATAGGATACTAGCATTTTAAAAATTTTCCGAAAATATTTGACGTATCTTTTATAAAAAGATCCAGAACGCCCATAAGCTTTCACATAATCTTTTCAAAGATCGAAGAAGGCATTTTAGAAAAACACAGCTGCATAGAACGAAATTATCCTGTATGAAACATATGAGATTAACAACATTCGCAACCAATAGTGGCGCTAGTAGTATCGTTAAAGGTAATTCTCAAATGACTGAAATTCGAGTCGGCTGGATTCAAATTTAAGTTGCTCTTCCGGTAGTGCCATAATTATTTTTCTACAAATTTAAAAAAAACTTCTTTCTCGGTTAACAGTATCATAAATAACTTACGACTTATTTATATAGTTATTTAAATAGGAACCTTTTATTTTAATCATAGAAATGCGGTATTATTATATTCTCTGGTTTTGTGTAATTATATTGCGTTGGTTATGTGCCGTTGGTTAAATTTGTTGGTTTTTGTGGTTTTTCCATGTATACATAAACGTGTATCAAGCAACCATATATGGTTATATTTGAGGCTAGATAATGAACATATATACATTTTAATATTGTAGTATGGTACACCACTTATGATTCTGTATATTTGAGTCTTAGTTTGTCATAAATTAATAAAGATGATTTGTTGTTAAATTCTTTTTTTAACATGATTATTAAGTATTTAGGGAAAATACACGATACATTCGTTCCCTGCGGTATAACAGAATAGTTTATGATATTCGGTTTAAATGATTAGGTAAATATATAGATTAACTTGATTCATCAGTCTTTTTCTAAAACCATATATAAAATTAATATTGCAAACAGATTATGCGGTGATTGCGAGTAAATAGGATTATATTTTTTAGGATATTGTTTTTTTTAATATTAATACCATATTTATTAGAATTGATTTTTTTATTTTTATTTACCATACGATAGGATGACACTCGCTTCTGGAAAATTAAATATAACGAATCTGTGATCTTCTATCCACGTCACAAAGATCAAACAAAAAGTAATGCGCTAAGATCCTTTTCAGAACATAATTATCCTGACTGAGTTTAGTACAATTTCTATCTATTTTTACGAAGTATATGTTACGGTGTTTATTCATGTATTAAATGTAGTGCGCATCAGAGTAAGTAATATAAGTAAATATATACAGAATTTACATTATAGTTTGATAATGTTTAATCCAGTTACAGAAAATACAAATTAAATATTATTAATGATGATAATAACATAACATACGTCATACAACTGGTACGTTGAAATGCATCTGTAAGTAATCAAAATGGAATATTTTAGTGCATTATAAGAAAGAAATAATGTATTTTAACATTAAAACGTTTTTTGATTATCTCCTTGCAATAATATTCGTTGGTTATAATACAATCTATATAAATAAAAGTGTAATTGTTCGTTTGTTCAAAATCATAAATCTTCGAAATTTATTCACCGATTGCTTTGAAATTTTGACACAACGTTGCATTCGAATACGCGAGTGCTTTTATATACCTATTATTTATATACCTTAGATGTCACACCTGTGACATGTAAAAACTTTCTTTTTTTTTTTAAATAACAACGCTATCTGTTGGATGGGAAAGCAACACATGATACACTAAACTTTTCACGTTCTATTTCAATGTTTCCGATATATGTGTCCACTGTAGACTAAAAAAAAAACTGGACCGATTTACGCGTGGGGAAAAAGGAGAGAAAGGGAAAAATCAAAAAAGGTAAAAGTGAAGAAGGGGAAAACGGAAAACTAAAAAGGGAAAAGAAAATGGAAAGGAGAAAGAGGAAGACGCAAAGGAAAAGGAAATGGCGAAGGAATGGGAAGGGGTAAGGAAAAGGGGGAAATTGGGATGAAAGAGGAAAAATAAACTGAGTATCATTTTGAAAAATAAACTTCCAACTATTTAGTTTTTTAAATATTGAAAACATTTTTTTTTTTTTTTTGAACTGGTAGTAAACAATAACAGCCAATATAATAAAGGACAATTCTTTTAATTTTTTAATAATGTCACAATATATCAGTAAATGCATAAGTATTCCTAAGACATTAATAAAGCTTTGAACGGTTTTAAAATTGTTAGATTTTTTTTAACATTAACTATTAGAATTACGTTATTTAATTTAATCTCAAGGTAAAATGTAATAAAAATAATAATTGTGACCATACATTTTCCTTCGCATCACCTTGTTATTTAAAAAAAAATTTCCAGTTTAGTTGATATCTTAGAAACAAGACTATTTATTAAAAATTGTTTTTTCTTGTTAAATTCTATACGAAAATTATACATCATGTGTCGATCTTTATATTTAAAAAAAGCTGAATCTGGATTTAATATGACGGGCAGAAATTTCAAACTTTCTTTAATAAGGTAGTTTGTTGCTGCTTTACGTTTTTCTTTCCATATCTATCTATATAAGAGTATAGATTCTTCTAACATTCTGCATATCTTCACTTTTATTCCAAATAATAATAAAAATAAGTTACCTAATAAATAACAAAACATTAGAAAGAATGTTTTGTAAAAATGAAAAAGCAATTAAGCTTGGTAAAAATGAAAAAGTCATTTTTTTTGTTAGAATTATTTTATTATTTTACGTAGGATTAGATGGAAGGGGAGTTGGATTAGGAGGAGACTTCCCTCAGTCTTTTCCCTCATTTCTGACTCATTCTGACTCAGATCACATAAAAAGAGAAAATAAATTAAGAATAAGGAAAAGATGTAAATTGTAAGAAAGGACAAACTAGTTGTGTTGAAACCGCAAAGCGAGGTAAATCCCACTCGGATATAACTTCAAGTTTTCTTCAAGTAGCGGATATCCATGCTACATAGAGTTTCTTGGATGATCTTTTTTTTTAGAAAATTTCTTTTAGCTATAACTCTGGAACCAATGAAAATAAAAACAATTTTTTTTTATGCTTTTTTGACACTTTGGTCCATTCGATTGCAATCAAAAGGGAAGGTGCACAACTAGATGTTACAACAGTTCTAAATCCAAAATTTCAACATCCTACGGCTAATCGTTTTTGAGTTATGCGAGATACATACGTTCGTACGTTTACAGACGTCACGCCAAAATTATTCAAAATGGATTCAGGAATAGTCAAAGTGAATATTTCCGTTGAAATCTGAAAACCGAAATTTTTCGTGATCACAATTCTTCCTTCACTTTGTACAAGGAAGTAAAAATCTTCAGTTATAATTTAATCCTATGAATGTGTTACTGTTATACATTTTATATATAAATATAAAAAAAAATAAAAATATTTTGTTTTTTTTTCAAAACAAAGAATATTTATAAAAAAATCACAGCAGCTCTTTAGCTACATACTACTTTCCTTAGTTGTTACGAACAGAATATGATCTGTTCTTAGTATTCTGTTGTAACACCTGAGGAAGGTAATGTATGCCGAAACAGCTGTTGTGATCTTTTAAATAAATTTTGTTCAGATTTCCGCGGTGAGTGGTAACCTCTCGGTGTTTCATCCAGAGATCCCGGTTCGAATCCCGGTCAAGGATGGTTTTTTCATATCCTACAAATTTCTATTAGGGCAAAATTATTTTAACAATTAATGACTGTAATATCACAAAAATAAACAAAATGAATCTGTGAAAACATATTGTGTTTATTTTCATTTGTGCTGATGGATTTTCATCATCCATTGATTAATTTTATATATATTTAGAAATAACGATATATTTATGTTTTATTGGAAGAATAAAAATTTAATCATTATTTTATTAATTTTTACGGTTTATTAATTTTATAAAAATGTTTTCTTTTCGTAAAATTACAGATATTTCCATAATTCTACTAGATATGATTAAATATTTACTTTGAGGTTATTATACAGGTAACATGCTTTACACGATATTATGTTCCTTGATCTCTTGAAATATCATACAATTAAAATTATATCTACCAGAAATTATTAAGAAAAGGCTAACTGAATATCGTTTTATAAATACAATATCCTTTGCATAAAATACAAATATGTTTTATTTTTATAAATACTTACAATTTTAAAAATTAGATTAGTTTAGCATTCGTTACTTTTTTCTACATCTATTCGTATAGTTATAATAAAATCTAAAATTCATTAGAACATTGTCGTGAAATCTGTTTATTCAATTTTTTTAAATATTAATACGATTGAGATAAAATAGAACTTATCAGTTTTATGTATAAACTAAGTTATTAAAGTTAAGCAATCTTTTTCAAATTATTTTCAAACTGCTACGAAGAAAAATTAAATTATCTCAGCTTGATCCAACTGCATTAAAACTACTGTATTAGAGAAATCATAATTTATGTTTTAACTTGTTTATTTCCCGGTTTCGTCGTACCATGTAAACAGCCAGCGATTTACTCGAAAAAAACTTTCTTTCCTGTTATAGTAATTCATTATAATTTTTGTCATTCGTAGACTAAAACTGCTTTAAAAGTTTTATTAGACTTTTATAAAGTTTAATAATTAATTAAAGTTGTTTTATGCTCTTAATTGATATTAACAAAGGAAGCCTAATTTTTATTTACTTAATAGTAAATTTACTTTAAAAGTTTTTATTTCCTTTATAATTTTTATAATATTTTAGTAGAAAAATAATTTACGTAAATTTTTCTTTTTAACTGTAATAAAGAAAACGCTTTCATCTGCATTAATCTATCAGAAGACCAATTTCTCGGCGGCTAGTAGGAAAATTAATAATTTGGTACCAGAGGGAAGATGGCAAAGTCAGGGATTATACCAGTTATCACAAAACTTTAATAACCTAGGTTCACACAAGACTTTATCTCACTCTCTCTTTATCTTTCTGTCACACTCTCTCTCTCTCTTTCTCTTTACTCCTTCTGTACTGTTACCCTCATTTTCTCCCACAGGATATTCCTTCCCTTCCTTCCATTTCTTACGATCCATACCCTCCTAATTCCCTTTACAACTCCTTATCATACACTTAAAAAATGCATTAAAATATATCAGTATATTTTTTTACCCTAACTTATTCCTTTTTTTAAGAATGCTTATTTTATAATCTTTTATAAAAGAAGGAAGAACAAAGAACATCCTTGTATTTTTACGATTCTTTTTTCAAAGGGAGATTAAAATTTCTTTTAAAATTATGCCTTATAAGAACAATGATTGCTCTTTATAAAATAATACCTTTTAACGATATTAAAAGGGGCAAATATTATACCATACTTTATTTTCCATTTCGTCATTTCGTTTCAGATGTAATATAAGTCTGCTTATTTTATTTACATTAGTAACTGTGGATTTTGAAATTTCAGCGTTTTTATTTGTTTAATTTTTTTATTTTGTGTTTTTTCTTATAATGCAGATAAATGGGGGTAATCTATGATTTATTCATCTATGACAAAACGATTTCTAATAAATTTATTAAATAAGTTTGAAAAAAATTATTTAATTTAGACCTTTTTACCTATTATTAAATAATTTTCATTGAAAAATAATTTTAATTGTTATCGCAGTGAATGTTTTTATAATCTATTTTTCTAAAATCATTTGATTTTTAATACAACATGAATATGTTATTCGTTATTTTCTGGTCATTAATAAACAGACATTCACCTGTTGGAATAATGTAATGTCTGTGTGTAGTAGACGTACTAACTGACGCTGTTATGAGGGACCTCTGGCTTAGTCACGATTTACAAAAACCATCTATACTACAGAACCAAGTAAATGTAGGTTCTGTAAATGAATATTAAAGTTTTATATTAAATTACTGACCTTTAGTTCTGCTAACCATAAGGAATCCCGAATCTAGTACTTTCGGAGATATATACTCTAATTAGACCCTTTTGAACAACAATCAATCTACCTGCGTCAAAACCATAAAATCAGTCCAGGTGTTATAAGATTTAGGCGGCCTCCGTGTTGCGAGTGGTAGCGTCTCCGACCTTTCATTCGCAGTTCCCGACTTCGAATCCCGGTCAGACATGACAATTTTACACACGCTACAAATTACCCATCTCATCCACTGAAGCAATACCTAACGGTAGACCCGAAGGTTAAACGCAAAAAAAAAAACGTATATCAACATTTAATTTAGTGAATCATTTTCAGTCATTTTTATCTATTTTTCATGAGATAAATTATAAAAACGAAAAGTTTTTTCATTGAAAAAAGACCAGAATTTTTTATCTCCAATGTTGTAACTGTGCCTTTGCTGGGAGTACTTTTATATATCTCCATAGCTTGTATATATATATATACCACTATAATCTCAATCTATAATCTACCTGCGTCATAACCATAAAATCAGTGCAAGTGTTATAAGATTTAGACTATAATCTATACCTACTCGACATTATAATGATTCTTATTATATTTTGCGCATGAAAAACGATGTGGTATCCAAATCCAAAAACTATAAAATTTAATTAAACTTACTTTAATCGACACTGAATCAAAAGTCAAGTTTCTAGGTGAGTCATCGAACCATTCAAATGAAAGCTTTACTAAGACAAGGAGATGGTCTTTCAGCAATGCTTTTCTTAGATAAATTCATAATAACCTTCTTGAAAAATAATGATACTAGTGCAAAAATAGGACCAAAGAACCAGAAAATCACAAATAAATGATTAGTTTTGCCGACGATTTAGCCCTCTTTGCAGAATCAGAACAACTAGATTAACCAATTAAGAGAGAAATAGTTTATAAACATGGTTGCAGATCTCTGCAATTTCTATTTAAAGATAGAAAGGATGAAAAATATCCCCAAAAGACAATGGAAACATAATATGGCAAAATTATAATCACAAATCCTTTTAGATATCATGGAGATATAATCAGTAGAAACGAAAAATAAACTCGGGTTTGAAACCAAAATAACAAAAAATTAGAACTGTTAAACTTTAATATAAAAAATATTTAAAATAAAAGGAATCTTTCCTAAACGGAAAATTAAGACCTACAGCATTAGTATAGTAATAATTTTAATACACTATATTAGTGTTTCTCAAACTTTGCGTCGCGGCAACCCGGGGAGCCTCGACCTTTTCACAGCGGCGCCGCGAAATATTGTAAAAGCTTCGTAATTAATTGAACCAAGACATTTATAATTATTAATTTAATGTTAATAAAGTAAAAAAAAAAATAATGAAGATACTTTTGAGTTCCATTTATTTTTATATCTTACTTACGAGAAATCATACTTTTACTTAGGGTAGGGAGCCATAATCAATCGGCTTGGTCTAGTGAAGACGCGTCTTCCCAAATCAGCTGATTTGGAAGACGAGAATTCCAGCGTTCCACTCCTGGTAAAATCAATTATTTTTACACGGATTTGAATACTAGATTGTGGATACCGGTGTTCTTTGCTGATTGGGTTTTAATTAACCACACATCTCAGGTCTGAGACTGTACAAGAATACACTTCATCTACACTCATATATATCATCCTCATTTATTAATAATATTTGAAAGGTAGTTACAGGAGGCTAAACAAGAAAAAGAAAAGAAAGTATAGGGGCCATGGAAAAACTTTAATTGAAAAAGGACACCGCGACTCGGAAAGGGCGCCGCGTCTCAGAAAAGTTTGGAAATCATAGCTATAGTGTATTATAATTATTACTACACTAATACTGTAGTGGCTTAATTAAAATAAACAGTATTATTATCATAATAAATGTTATATTATATAATATATATATAGGTGTATTTTATATATTCAATTTAACGATTTTTAAAGGTAGAAAAAAGGATATTTTATTTTAATAGTAAAGTGTTGAATATTCCGGTACTTCCTTCTAAATAAAATTTCATAGGAGTACTTTGGATATAAGTATGAATCGCTGTGTCATATTTAAAATATACTTTCAGTGAAGAGAATATGAGATTATATGATTTGTTTCAACAGCTGTTACGTAAGGTAACAGATATTATATCTTGAAATAGTATTATATCAAGAAAAGAGGTAAACTGAATTTCAAATTCCTTACTTCATTTCTTCTAGGAATACAGCAAATTGTAATTGAATTAGTTATTATTTTTATAAAAGTAAAAAAAAAACAAAAATAATAATAATAATATTAACTGTAATAATTTAATTCGATATTCGTGTTAAAACTGCTTAAAATAGAATATTTTGAGATATACGTCTGGAGTAAGTTATAACGTTTTATTGCTTTATATTGCTCATGATTATTAAAATATATATATATATATATATATAATTTTTTTTTTTAAGAAGAAGATTATTTGATTATTAATTAAATATAAAATATTATGTACAACGTGTTCAATTATAAGCTGAATGCTGTGTTTATCTAGTTAATCACAATAAAGCAAACGTTTATAACACCAATTTCTTTGACGTAGTCTTTATCGGTCCAAGAGCGATCATTTTTAAACAGTGCCATTAATTGAAGCCCTACTAGATCAAATTATACCAATGCATAATTTTTAATACTTTGTATTTAACTTAAATCCAGTACCATACTGTTTTACATATATATCTTTATAACGATCCTGATAGTAGCACCTTGTGTTTATAACAATTGAACTACGGTAGGTTTTATACCGTGACTATAAAGGGTAAAAGTGCAGGCTGTAAAGAATTTAAGATAATATTTTAACGCCCAGAAATACAGAGAAATAATGTTCTATCTACGTCTTATTTGACGAAGATGATTTCTTTTACTGTGATCTATGAGGGAATGTAAGATCTAAAAAATCTGATGTACACAATATCAGTTGTATCGAAATATCAACGAAACCATAGACTAATACACAAAGGTAGTAGAATACCATTGAAGGATCAAATAAAATCAATCATTTTTGTTCAACGCAAACATTTTTCTTCAATTCAGTAATCTGAAATTTTATTTTAATAGAATTTACAAAAATCTGATGTGGGCAGCAACACACGACTTCCTTGTACGCCTATTAAATTATATTTACACATTTTTTTAAAATGTAAAGTACGTAAAATTGTATTTCATTAAAAACTTTTGATATTTTTCCATATTTTTTTTTAATTTTGTTATTGAATTATTATTCATCGTAATTTTTTTTACAATGAGAGGTTAATCGATACATTTAAATAAGAAAAAAAAAATGTAGATGAAGTCTGATTTGAACCGATGTGTCTCCCTAAAATCCAAATATTTCATTAATTAAAATTTTATTTGTCTATAACACTAGTACCAATGAAAATAAATACCACTAATATCATATATTGTTTAAAAGATTTCAATCAGGGCTTATTACTGCAGTTAAGAAAAAATCCAAATTCCATTTTTTTTTGGATCTTGGACTTTTTTAGACACTTTTGGTTCAATCGATTGCAATTAAAAGGGAAAGTGTAGAAGTAGATGTTACAACAGCCCTAAATCCAAAATTTCAACATCCTACTGCTAATTGTTTTTGAGTTATGCAAGATACATACGTATCCCTGAAACTAGTCAAAATGGATATTTCCGTTGAAATCCGGAAACCGAATTTTTTCGTGATCACAATAATTCCTTTACTTCTTACAAGGAAGTAAAAATAATTGGAAATTTAGAAATTTAAATAATTCGGTTTATTATTGTTACAAAATAAATCATTTGTATAACTTACCTTTCGTATGAGCACAACCATACGATTTAGTCCTTTATTTGATATACGGGACTCAATTGCCAATTTGGGAGAAGATTTTCTTAAAGGAGTATAACATTGTACTTTAGGTCGAAATTTCACATGCATTTGTTTTTCTCATTTAGAATTTCTAATCATCTTTATACTAGCTTTATATAGATGTTAATACAATAATAATAATAATAATAATATCAATCGTATATTTGATGTGATACCCGATTTTGTGATCCTTGCTTTTTGTGATATGGTATAAGGTTTGATATGATACCCAATTTTGTGATTCTTTGGTTAACATGTGGTATAAGGAACGAATTTCTCAGAGCTATATATGGATGAAGCGTTCGGGTGTCAGCATAAATGGTCAATTTCAATAGATAAAATAAATGCATCATTTATTCGCAAACGTAATATTCGTATATATTGTACGAAAACGTATTTATGGTAAGATGCAAAATATCAATAATTCCTTTGACATAAATAATCTGTTAAGATATCTCAAGAAAAATACTGGTTGGATGATTAATATTACAATTAAGAAAAAGAGAACTAATTGTGAAAAAGGAGAAAGACTTAAAATGATAAATTGAATTAGAGGTATTATAATAGTTAAAACATTTTTTTTCATCTCTGCATTAAATTTGAAATCTCTGTAGAACATGTAACAAAGTAATGAAAGTCTTTGAATATAAACAAAAACTCTTAACTCAGCAAAAAAGTAGCACATGTAAAGGCGTATAATAAATTGTAATATATTAATTTTTGTGCCAAAAATTATATTTTTTAACATAATAAACTTGTTTTATTTAAAATTAGAAAATATAATCTCCTTAAATTCTAGTATTAATTAACAAATGTTGTTAAATTAAAAAAAAAGGAAAAATTGTCTTTGTGAACAACTAAAGATTCAATGGCATGATGAATAAGCAAACTACAATAATATAAAGTTCAATATTTTATCATCAGATATTTCTGAGAGAACTGATTTTAAAATTAGCATATTTACATTGATGAGAAAATACCGTTTAATTTCTTTTTATAAACTTCTTGTCCCCATTTGTCAATTGTCTTCTTGTCGATCTCCGTGGCAGAGTGATAGCGTCTCGGCCTTTCATCCAGAGGTCCTGGGTTTGAATCCCGGTCAGACATTTTTCATACGCTACAAAAATTCCACTATCACATCTCATTCACAAGCTTCAAGCTTATGTCGCAATATCAACAAGCTTGAAAATAAATTGAACCTTTAATATCTGAAAGAAGATAATTTGTTACATGTAAATATTTCGGCTAGTTTATGCAGAATCGTAGATTTTTAATTTGCTATTCCTATACCAGTGAATGAAAGTAAACTAAAGTTGCTAGTAACAAATGAATAGCGCTCTAAATAAGGAATGTTTGTTTTAGAATGGAAGTATACTGCCTATAGAGAACTTGAAGCGTACCATGGAGAGGTATTAGTTTTTTGTGTTCCTTCCATACATCGTCCTTTTCTCAAAGCTTTCCCTTTTGATTTATCCTGGATTTCTTAGTTTCTGTTTGTGTTCTTCGATTTTTGGCTAAAAATTAACTAAAATGATCTTTTAGCTAAAATCTGAGGTAACCTCAACCAGTTAAAGTTATAGGGACCTATTTAAATTACTGCGTTTAAGTATTTGTGTGATTTGAGAAAACGGTTTTCTCTGTGGTATTTCTGAAGACTCTTTCGTAACTGCTGTTTTTACGGAAAGTCTAACCATGTGCTGCAGTGCTTATTGGATAAAGCCGGTGTTGTTAAATTCTCAGGGTACATGGTATGAACGTTTAAGTCATGTACATACAATAATGTTTGTTTTTGTTAAGGATTTGATCTAAAGACATTTACCGGTGCTTCGATGTACCCGGTTTTTAGTTAATATACTGTTCTTGTAAAAAGGTTTATTAAAAATTTCAGGAAAAATAATGAAAGAAATTTTAAAATAACTTTCCTGAGAGTACTATACACTCCAGTCTAATTAATAAAATCTTTCTTTTGGTGTGTTACAAGGCGTTATCTATGGAAAGATAATGCCTTCTTTGTAAATGACTCATCTCCTTCTCCGTAACGATTCCACTGCTATACTTAGAGAGAGTAATCTTGAGTCAGGAAATACAAATATTATAACCGTTAGACTAAATAACTGCAATGCGTTTACCCTTATCTACATAATAGTCTTATTCTCGTCTTTGTTTTGAGTATTTACACCATCAATCTTAGTGTTTTAATACATAGTACACATTTTAACAATGTTTGTTACTTATCTTTAAAGTCTAATTATAAAATTGTAAATATAACACCATTAAAGGTAGTTACCTCGTTAATTCGAACTTTTAATGATCCGGATCAAGTAAGGATAAAGTCCAATAACTTTTATGAAAAAACTTATATTTCTAATTCCTTAGGTTTCTATAATAGCCTATAAATAGATATAAGAAAATAACATTTTCCATTAAAAAATAAGACTATTTAATTATATATCTTAATTCTTTAGAATATTACAAAATCGCTAGTTTGATTTAGTGCAATGGAATGATGGTACGTAGGATTTAATTATTTTTCTCTATGGAAATTTACTAACTATGACTGATTTGTAAATGTTCACCTACTTACTGTAGACTTCATGAATGCCTTTATATCAGTAAATTTAATTCAAAGAACTTTACCAGCGATTTTAGTCAATAACAAACCTGAGATTTTATTATCCAGAAAAAATGTTTGATTAGTATAAAAATATATTTTTTTTTTTTAATAATAAATGGTACAAAATTTTCAAATAATTGTTTTCTTTTAGACACATATTTAATTTAAAACCTAATTTATATAACGAAAATAACAAATTTTCGGGAAATATATTAATTTTTTCTTGTTTCTAGAGACTAATTTAAAAAAATATAGTTTAAAAAACTAATCTTTCATGAAAATAATTTAATGAAAGTTTACCTTTAATTGAAAACCTTTAGTTGTGAAACATAAACGCAAACAAATAGAGGAAATGTAATAATATAAACAGATTAAAAGGCACTTAATTGGGTGTTTTAAATTTCATTTCAATCTTATAGGTCAAACTCCCTTTTATACATACCGGGGTATACTTTAGTTAAAGATTCAAAATTTAAAGTTCTATTAATTTTGTTCAATTTTTTAAGAACTATTCTTTTAAGAACATTTCCGTAATGAAAAAATTAATTTAATAGAAAAAAAATTCAATTTAATTTTTATGGTAATTACAAAGTTTCAAACTCATCTATATAAATAAAAATTGTAAATGTTCGTATGTTCAAAATCTTAAATTTCCAAAGGTTCTTCACCGATTGTTTTGAAAATTTTACACAACGTTGCATTCGAATACGCGCGTATTTATACAAACCTACTTATTATATACCTAAGATGTCACACCCGTGACAGGTAAAAACATACTTTTTTGAAATACAGCGCTATCTGTTGTACTTAAAAGCAATACACGCTATGCTAAATATTTTACGATTCCGTTTCAATGTTACCGATGTGTGTGTCCGGTATAAACTAAAAAATTACTGGATCGATTTAAGCGCGGGGAAAAATTGAAAAAGGGAAGAAGGGGAAAATTATAAAAGGGAAAACGGGGAAAAGGAAAACGGGAAAAGAAGTGGAAAGTAAAAAAAAATAAGGGGAAAGGGGGAAATAGGAAGAGTGTAGGGAACTAAGGTAAAGAGAAATGAGGAAAAGAAAAAGAGAGGGAGGAAAGGGGGAAATGTGGTGAAGTGGAAAGGGAATGAAGTAAAAATGGAAATGGGGGAAAATAGGGAAAGGAGAGAAAGCAAATGGTGGGAAGGGAAAAGGGTAAAGGAAGAAAATGTAAAAGGGAAGTTCTGAAGTTTTGAAGTTCCGTAATGTTCATTTTGTTAATGTTTTATCAAATTTTCATTTGTGTTCATTTAATCTATAAATATACTCAAATCTAGCAATAGCAAACCATTGTCGGGTCTGCTAGTTTTCAAATAAAAATTAAAGCTATTATAGTATTTTAAAAAGCTAAGCATATTATAATTATTAATTAGATAATTCATGGTATTTAAATGTAGAATTAAGGAGACATGTATAAGAAAATAAAAGGATAAAACATTAGAAAAAATATTAATTATGAAAATGAAAAAGTAAAGGTATAAGATACGAAAAAAGGAGCTATAAAACTATGATTCAAGCAGCATGAGAACTGAAAGAATAGAAAAAATAACGAAGGGTGGAAAATGAGGAAAAAGAATGAGAAAGGATGATGAATTGAACGAAATAGACAAGAGAAGCAAATGAAAAATTTACAGAAGAAATAAATGAAAAAGAAAACAATAATAAATAAAGAAGACAAGGAAATGGAAAAACGAATTGTATTAAAGGGGAAAAATTTCAAAAATGAGAAAGTGAAAGTAGGTATAAAAAAAATGAAGAAAGACAGATACTTGAAAGAAATGTAGAATGACTTCGTGAAGAAATGTTTATAACGTTTAAACAGTAAAATGGATAATAATACATGAACGATTAGGTCTAAAGAAAGGTGGTTAATGCAGTGAGTTTTTTGGTTGCTCATACATACATAGCTATTAATGTATAGCTTGAAGTTTTACGAGTTGTGTAAGCACGTGTAACTTTAAGCTTAAAGAATGAAAACTAAAAAATGAAATGCAGTAAATCAGTTAATTCAGTTTTTATTTTATTACAACTGTATATTATATCACCACAATCCTATATATTACAGTATAATAAATAATAAGATTTATCGTAAATGAAAAATATCTCCCATTATTACTCCTACTCAAGGATAACAATTTCTCAAGCTTCTACACGCATACACACACACACACACACACACGCGCGCGCGCATACATGCACACTATATAGTCTCCCTTATATAAAAACCTATTAGGATAGTACCCGTCAAAGTTAGATCGTAGAAATTTGTTATAAGTAAAAGAAAGAAAGAAAATAATAATAAAGAAAGACAAAAGTATGAAGAGATAAGAAAAACAGTGGATGAACGGTGGAACCTAAGAACCGCGGTTCAACTATGTGATCAATACCATTATTTTGTCACTGCGCTTTATATCTTGGATTAAATTGTCAGACAAATGCTGAAAGATGTCTCAACTTTTGTTGTTTTCTAAGAATTCTCACGAGAGCGGTGCGTCTTTCTTTTATCTACCTGCCTTGAAGACATTGTCAGAAAGATTTTTAAAAGAAAAAACTTCTGGACCTTTACCTTATTTTTACCTTATTTCATGTTGGAGGAATATAATAACGTCATCAACACGGTTTTATGGAGAAAAAGTTTCATCCTTGATAAACTGTCGCAGATTATAACGCCCCTTCTTTTGTATCTAAACGTCTTCCCTCATTCCAACAACGTATCCGTTATTTATTCTAAAATATTACTATGCTGTATAACCTAATTATTATTCTTTTTTATTATAGTCAATGATTATACAGTGGCTCTGAGTATTCGGTAGACTCATTTCAAAATTTTTCTTTCCAAATTTCAAATTTAACTTTATTTACTTTGAAAATAAAATCTAATTTCTTTTTTAAAATAAATCCTGACGTCTAAACAGAAACAAATGCAGTGATGTCGGATTAAAAAAAATACGTAGTAATATGTTAAAATAAACTTTTTATAAAAAAAGAAAAGAGAAAAAAGGTTTGACAAGACTAATTATAAGGAAAGTAAAATGATTTTTCATCATTTCTTACTAATATACTGTATATATATATATATATATATATATATATATATGCAGTAAATCTAGTATATCTGAAATCCCCATCCATTTAGCTAGAAATCATACAGGAAAATTCTTAAATTTTTATGATAATGAAATTATTTTTGTTAATAACCATAACCAAATTTGGATATGATGATAAATTGACAAGTCTGGCTAGGATTCAAACCCAAATCGTACCGAATGAAAGGAATGCCGCTACAAGTCCAACTTAGAAAACAGAAAACTATTATTCATTTTCTTTATAGTAATTTGTATTAATTTTTAAAAAATCTATATATTTCTCCGTAATAGAATCAGTACATAAAACATTTCATACTTGATATTATTACAGAAAACTATTATTCATTTTCTTTAGAGTAATTTGTATTAATTTTTAAAAAAATATATATATTCCTCCGTAATAGAATCAGTACATAAAACATTTCATACTTGATATACAAATTTTATATGTGTAGCATTTTCGATGACGTTGCAGAAAAAAGAATTTATTAAAAAAATAACCTGAAAAGAATTCATCTCTAATTTTCAAGAATTTTTATTTTTATTGTTATCACTAACCGATTAGAGCTCTACCCCCTCTTCTTCTAAATTAGTAAATTTATTTATTTTCATATTTTAACGTAAAACCTTTTAAAATTATTTTATTCGTCATGCAAGAGAGTATTTAAATTTTTTGACGTTGACAGAGTAAATTTGTTTAAATCACAGAGTGAGTTTATTTAAATGTTTTTATTTAACCTATAACTAAATTTTTAATCGGTGACAAAATTAGTTGAAAAACTGACTATTTGGTCTTTGGTAATTTAAGCTTTTTTTAAAAGCTTAAACGAAATTTATAAAATACCGTCTTGTTAATTAATATTCATTAATTCTTTCATTGTTAATATCGTTTTTAATTAATTTATTAAACAATACGTATTGTTATTTTCAAAAATATAAATTATTAATATCATATTTATCCTTTTTGTGATGCTGATACTTTATATATATATAAAATAATCAGACAATAATAAGAGGATAGTTACAATTATTTAATAAAACGTAAATTTATTATGAGGGTTTTATTAATATATTATTTATGTAGCGTAACAGTAATATATTTTCTTAAATTCAATATTATGAGTTTTTTATTTGTCTCTGAGTAATGTGTAATAAATAAATATTGAAATATATAATTTTCAATATATAAAGCTATATTTATAATTATCATACAAAACAATAAATTTACTATAATAATAAAATTATAGTGTTACATATGTTGTCGTTTTTGTACAAATGTGGTTTTTATTATGTTGTCCTTTTTGCGATTATATGTTAGCATTTAGTTATAGATAGGTATTACCACTAGAAAAATGTACGAAATACGAATAACTACTAAGAAACTGTGGTGTAAGTGAAACTGCAGAATATAATTTTACATTCTTTTCACTTTAATAATAAAAGAGGTTTAAATTTTTTTACACAGCTGATAGTTATAAACTACTATAAATAAAATACTATATTTCACTTAAATACAATCACGTTGTTGACGTTCTTTCAAAATCAAGTCAGAAGTTTCATAGGGTTTGTTTTGAGACCCATATCTTTACTGCAGACCTTCCGACAACACACAAGATTAATGTCATTTCCTTTGTAGATGACACAGCTGTTCTCGCTGTTGATGCCAGCCTAACTATAACGTTGAATAACCTACAATTTGAGTTAGATTTAATAAACAGGTGGATGGTACATGGAGAATATTTATTGACCAGATAAAATCGAACCCTGTGACATTTACGACGATGAGAAACGGTTTGCCTGCGGTCGACCTTGATGACGTTATAATTTTGAGAGTGTGACTGTCACATAAAAGTTCACATAAAAGAGAAAAGGAAACTTGAGAAAGTTCAAGGAAATGTTCTGTTCTGTTTGACGGGACGGGTAAACGTTCTTGTTTGTCTTTGTGTAATAAGCTGCTCGTTTACTCAACAGTTTTGAAACATATCTGGAACTATGGGATCAAACTACGGGGCACTGCGAGCAGAAACATGTTGATATCTTACAGCGGTTTCAGAATAAGGTAACGAGGTGTATAACAGAGGCTCCTTGTTTACAAGGAACAATGAGATACAGAATTATTTAGGATTAAGGTCCGTGCGGAAGGAGATAAAACGTTTCAGTTGAAAATACAAACAACGGCTTACACACAAATCACTTGATAGTAAAACTACTAGACAATGGGGATGACATTAGAAGTTTTAACCGTCTGAAAATTTTAGACTTAAGTTTCCCTATAGCGTCTTATTATGTCTATAGTTAACTCGAATGTGTGTATAGTTTATTAGCTATTCGTTTTTAATTCAGATTGCTTCATATACTTTTCTTTTTTATACTGGTTCGTAATTTTTTTTTACTTATATGTTATTTTGCTTTCTGATGTTCTAGTAGTGTTAAGTGAAATTTATGATTGCTAATTGTGTATGTCTGGCGTAAAAGTATTTTATACTACTGTGTAATTTTTGAGAAGTTTCACTGAGGATTCCTTATCATGTAATTTGGGAGGTGATTCAGTTTAATAAAGGTTTACATAATGTAACCGGTTATAAATAAGTTTTGAAAATATAAAAAAGAAAATTAACTTGAATTCACTTGCGCCTTACCTATAGGCATTTCACCTAATTAATTTCACTTCGAAAGTTAATGCAAGCATTAAGATTAACATCACGATCTAACATTCTCTAGTCAAATAATCTACTTGAATTCACAAGATTCTACAAAAATTTGCATATTGATAAAGATTAAATCTAATAAAGATTGTATTTTAACCGAATAAGTTGCATGTACCTATACTGTTTTTATAGAAAAAACTCCCTTAAGTTAATTCAATCACAATATACCAATCACTGTATATTGTTTGTTATTTTTAACATGAAGATTTACTTAACTTCATCTTATCTGGTTTAGATATAGAGCATGCTAAAAATTATTTATATAATACATTAAATTTGAACGGGAGTATATAATGATACGTTATTTCATTATTTAATTAAATTAACAATTAATATAATTCACCTTATCAGCACGTTGATACGTTCTTTAGATCTTTCGTATACTAGAAGAACCGGGACAGTCATGAATGTTTTTAAATTTTAACAATGTTTTTTAAACTTCGACTTTAATGCATTAATTTTAAGTCCTGATGATTGTTTTCAAGTAAACCGAAAGATCTAGAGAACGTATCAACGTTTCTAGTAAAGTGGATTATATAAATTGTTAATTTATTTATTTAACATATCAGCGGTATCATTTTTGAGAAATATTTTATTATTATGATTTTTCTTTACTAAATTAGATATTGCTTGAATGAAGCTCTTTCATACAAGTACATAATCTGTAATCGACCAGATTTGTCAACGTTATATTTTAGATATATATTTTATTATATATATAATATATATATATATATATATATATAAAATTTAGATTAGATATATATTTTAGATAAATTATTAAAAATAAATAAATTCTAGTTATTTTTCATCTTTTGCTTGACGTCTTTAAACAAATTCCAAATCTTTACATCCTTTACATCTTTAATGATGGAAATAATTGTACCACTGTATAATTTCCTCTTCTATGCTCTATATTTATCTATTATTTTCAGAAAAAATATATTTATTAAAGATTTATACAAATACCTTTAAAATTAATTGTTTTGTTAATATGATTCTATTCAGATAACTGTACTTTAGTAATCCTGGTTAATTTCTACCTATATCATAACAGCCTGTATATATTACATTTAAAAGTGAATTATTCTACTCCTACGGATTAACCACAACAAAAAAATAAACATAAAAAGTATACATATAAAAAAAATTTATTAAACAAAAAATTCAGTCTTATTAATTTCAAACGTTTTAAATTAATAATAATAATTAAAGCATACGATAAAAGTATAAAAAAAATGTAGTATTATTGCTCTCTTTAAAAGGTTCAAAATAAAACATAAATTGAACAGTTGCTGCTTTCACATCAAGATAAACGTGATACTTTTTTATATTTCGTAAAGCATATCGCTTTCGCGTAATAAGGAAAATGATTTCACAATAGTAAAATTATTCTTTGTTTTTAATATTTGATTTGGTGCATCCTGAAGTTAATTATTTTATTTTCAATAATAAATAAGATTTTTCTATTAAACGATTATAATTTTTTTTTTATTTTTTGCTTTTATAATTATTAATCTTAACTTATAAGATTAACAGACATTCATTATTAAATTTTTTTTTAGAAAGGACACAGCAACTGTTTGAATTAATTTTTTTTTTAAATGTTCTAATTGAAAGCTATTCTTAATTTTGTTAATTTATAATTTATTATATTCAATTGCAGTTTTTATTAATTTGTCCCAAGCTCTCAGGATTTCTTGGTTTGAAATTGTTGTATAGTAATAAATCATTACTGAAGTAAAGCAGAGAGTAGATCACACTGTAATAATAGTTTGCATACTAGAATAAAATAGAATTCTCTTAAAGCAGATAAGTGATTGTGAAAGACCTTTATTGTGGAATATTTATAATAATATCCAATATGTTTTTAACATTTGTGTATTTCAATTTCCCTCAATGTTTTATATAAAATAGGTATTCATTTTTATTGTTTCTTCTATTATAATCACAAAATTATACTTCTATATTTTATTTAAAAAAATATGATTAAATGAAGATAATTTATATTACATAATAAAATAATTATATAGTACAGCGGTCTACTACACAGTCAAAATTTATTTTGTAAAAAAATTCATGTTTTATATACAGTAAATTATTTATTTTGTTTACATTACGTAACTAATTTAACGTAGAATCTTTTTTCAGCCGGAAGGGAAATAAACGTTTATACAATATTAAAAACATTCAGTGTAGCCGTATAAACAGTGGTTAGAAGCTATAAATATTTCATTTTTTTTTTCAATTCATAATTTAAAATTCAGTTTTAAGCAGTTGTTTTTGTTTTTTGTGTTATTTTTTTTTTTACTGCGGAAACGCATACATAACCATGTGTTTGTAGTTGTTTCTGTGTGTAGATACGTGCCCATATATGAGTATATAAAAAGGAGTAAAAGGAGTGAATTTGTGATATGTTCACAGATTCACCTCTTTGTATACGTACGTTATTTATATTACAAGTTTAATAAATGTTGAGATGTTTTATAAATTTAAGAAAATAAGTATATATTTAATATTTTCTTTAAGAAAATTATAAATTACATTTATTTTTTTTTATGTAAAATTTTTCTTAAAAAAAAACATCAAATTTTATTATTATTTAAATTCATTACTGTTCGAATAACTAACCGCTTCGGTGTAATACCTCAGTTAAGTGTAATTACTCTATATATTAACTTTGCCGGTTCATATTTTGTAATAAATAAAAGACATTGTCAGTTGATCATTAAATATTAATTTTAATAAATTACACGATCGTACATGCTTGTATTTTAGTTAGAGTTATATTAAATGAAAATTACATAATTGATGAAGGTGATGTAAGTGTACAGGAAAGAATGAGATCTAAATTTAAACTGAACAATGTATTAATAATAAAGAATTACTAATACAAATGATAAATTAGACCAGCTGTATATAAACAAATTTATTTTTTTTTTTATAAATGAATAAGAAGAAAGTGACAGATTATATGTTTTATTAATTAACAAGAAGAAGAACAGAGTGAGTCTTAACAATTACGTTAATCTTGCCTAAGTTATCTGGAGTGACTACTTTTGCTAACTAGTTAAATAGAAGAACTTTGATTGTGTGTCAACGTGGTACGGTACGTAAATTCGTATTTAAATCGTATATAAATTACGTGGAAGCATTATGTTCTATATTACAACATCAATATCCAATTAGAACCAAAATTTACATAAAAGATAATAAGATGAGTGGAATGATTATTTGATTACATCATTGTAAAAGAAGCATGTAAATTACCTTACTCCCCCATTAAGTATTACGTAATCGGTTAAGATCTGATGAAATAAATGTAGATTTTCTTAAAGTTGGTATAGAAATTTATTAGATTCTATTTTTCGTACCTTCAAAAATTGTTCATAGATTTTAATTGAAAATTTTTAAGGTAACTCTGTTGTTAGAGGTTTGATTTAAGAGAACATTTTGGCTGATTATAACTTACGAAATGTGTAAACATTGTTTAAAATTTGAAGCGTTTCAACATTTTTTTTTTAAGAATAATGGTCAAAAAACTCATCCTCTTCATGTTACAACATTTCGATTGCAAAGTTGACGTGGATAGAGAAGTCTGTAGGCTTCAAAGCCTTAACATCTGTAAATGGTATGGACTGATATGTCATCTTTAATTAAAAACATATGCGTATTGTCATCACCGGCGTCATAATTTATAGCCAGCCTTCCTAACAGATTTTTTATGAGTACGCAGAAAATACTCTTCAACACGTCAATATCTTCTGCAAACACCCTTGATCATCTTGCACTCTTCTTTTCGTTAGACAGATATGAAGTCGTTTCAAACTGATTACGATTGTTATTGCCAATTGGACGAATTAAACTTTCTGCTTAACGCACGTTGAATTGTAACTACAGATTCATATTTAATAAACTAAAAAACATAGAAGATTTTCTGTTCAATAATCGTCTTTACTAATGTTACTGTCAAACGGGATTGATGGTCGTTGATCATCACTGGATCTGCATTGATAATAGTCTTATAGGAACTGAGTATTTGCAAATGTTTAGAGAGGAAAAAACGTCATAATTAGAAACATACGGTTGTTTACCCGGGAAGTATACTCTCAAGGTAAACCCGTTTTCCAACAAGATGCAATATGATGCATTACCCTACTTCAATAGAGAAGTAAAATAATTCTTAATTGCTGAATTTACAAAAAAAATTATAGGTCAAAGAGAATCAGTGAAATGGTTAGTACGTTCTTCAGATCATACACCCCAGGACGTTTGTTGTAGAGCTATTTAAATTTCACTGTTCTATAAAGTCAAGAAAACCCTGCAGGAGATATTGAAGACCTGAAAAACAGGATAACATGTCAGTTATTTACTTCTGATATGCTTTTATACAAATATAAACATTCAAGGTGGAGTATACTCCTACATAGAAATAGGTAGGAGTACCTATCTCTATGTATATAATAGCTATGTGCTATAATAGAGGATTCTATTTTGAGCACGCAACTTCCTAATAGTATTTTCTATAACAAACTAATAAAAATTTTCAAATTTTTTTGTTAACGGTAGATTTAAAACGTAATTCAACTTCGGAAAAGCACAGTAATTTTTTATTATTACCTAATGTATTTGTAGTTGGTACAAATCTACGTATCGAACATTAATAAATAAGCACCCTGAGTAAATAGCTTCTTAGTGGCGCTAATGTATTAAAAAGCGATAGAGATATCAATACGCCGTTTTTGTTATTAATTAAAATAAAAGATAAGTTGAATCCAATATAGTGAGAAAAAATGTAGACCAACATTTTATAATAAAATAAGTATTTAAATCCAAAACAGATACAATATTGGTCAAGATTGTCTAAGTTAACAATTTTAGAAAAAAAGATAGTAGGAATATTTATATATTGTAAGTAGAAATACATGTTAGAAGTCATAATAAAATTATTGATATAAAGTTTACACATGTAAATAATTTTATCGCAAAACATTCATATTAGTTAGTTATTTAGGTACAGATAGAAAATCAGGGTTAGGAGGTGAAGATAAAATTAAACATAGGAAGAGACACAAACATTCATTAAAGCATTAAACACCGGTTAGCTACTGTCATTGCAATATTGGATATAGATCTTGATGTTTCATTGGAGATGATTATTTCATAGTAAGGGGGTTGTAAGTATAAAAAGGAATGGGGGTTATACAATGACTACACATTAATTTTAATGTGTATGTCATCGGACCTTAATAGTTGTAATTTAATTGAATTTAAACATAGGAAATGTGTGTTTAATGTGACTTTAAACGGAAATAACTTCATTCTATTTGATCTCTTGGTTTATGATTATTTCAGAAAATCTTGTAATGTAAATGTTATATTTTAAGCTATTAATATTTATTTTTTTTTTTGTACTTAAAAATTACTTTTAATTCTATTAGAATAATTTTTTGTTGTTGTTAAATTTACTTAAATAAAGCCAGGAATTATTGAAAAAAAGTTTTTGAAAATGTTTATTCAATGAAATAGAATATTCATTTAAATCCATTTTTATTATATTTAAATCTTTTAATTTTTCAAGCCAAGATGCTCAGAAATATAAAGCAATTACAAAAATGTTTAATATTAGTGTATATATATATATATTTTTTTTTTTTGCTAATGGGTTGTATTTACAATAGGTTTAAAAAAAAAAAAACATTTCAAAACCATAAGTCAAATGAAAATCTACATGAGGAGAATGAAGATCATCCAGTGACAGTCCTTGTTGGATACAAACATCAGAATGTGTATCAACCTCATTGACAGAATTACATAACATTATAACATCAGGACAATTATTAGCAATAACAATAAGATAAATAAATTAGTAACAAACGATAAGTAAGAATAACTTACAGCAAAAGATAAGGGGTTATTAAGGGAATAAAATGATAATAATAAATATGTTAACAAATAAGATAATAACAACAGTAGATAGTCCTGACAACCAATATTAGAATATTAAAGTGGCAGAATAGTGGTATTGTCAGTGGATAATAAGGCTTTTAGAATCCAGAACAGTAATAATGTCAATAGATACACAGCATAACACTCTTTTAATAACGAGCTACTTGACGTAAAACTTGCATTATCAAAGATAAATTATATCATGAGTATCTTCAATAATCACTTATGTCCAGCAAATAATGCCTTTTCAACCGCCTAAAATACCCATTGTTATCAAACAGTTTATATCTAAGCGGTTATCATATGTATTTAGCTATGATATGCAGTTCCTGCTTAATTTCCATATTTCCTCCTATATGTGGGAGATCTGTAAATAGTTGTGAACCTTGTTGTTTGTCACAAACCAGACTGCCTTCGTTTTATTTTTCTGTACCTTGTATTGAAATCATTGGATCACCTTTATTTTATTGACAAAACTTGTTGCCCATAGTTGTATACCATCAGTCCAAGTTAGTTTTAGTAACATGTTGTATATCAATAATTTATTTGAAAGAAACAAGTAAGAATTCCTATACAGCAGCTAGTGCAGCCGCATACACCTCATTTTGTTTTTTCTTTTACATGATTTCTTCACGTTAAACAACAATCAAGGTGCGTATATAGGTACCGCTCTGTGCTCACAGCAGGGATTTTGGTATTGCCTAGATATACATGAGGGCAATGGTCTCTCTCTTCTTGGTGATTGTTACTTGATCCGACATTGTGAGCATAACTGCTATGTATTCTTTATCCTTTTAAATTTATTTGATACTTCAACACTTGAAGTCAGTTCACTGGGAAACAGTGGAACCAGACTATAAAGGAATTAAAAATCTTCTTCGACAGCCCTTCTTAGGTAAATCAGTCTTCTGGCTGTCGCCAAAATCCCAGCCGCACAAAGATCTCAAAAGAGGAGAGGATTGAGGAGGTCTCTAGAACTCCCTCATGGCTTTAAGATATAGTCATTCTTGCCAACAGGGAACAGACATTCATTATAACTTCTAAACGGGCCGTTTTTGACTAATCTTAGTAGTTTTCTAAACCTGTGGGAAGCTGTGTTATGAGCCGTTTTATACTCTTGGTTCCTGTAGTATTGCCATCTTCTTTGTATTCACGTTTTAGTCACAATAAGTTCCATGATCTCCCTTGGGTACTCTTTGCCTCCTCCCACTTCTACTTAACTCAGTTGAAGTTGAGCTCCAGGCTGCTTCCTGCGCATGATCAAGGTCAAACGCTTCTTTTCGTCATCAATACCTTGTTCACATTTCAATGACATATCTGTAGGAAGCTTACCCTCGACGCAGCTCTGGTAGGATTTTCAGTCAGTCCTACTATTGTGAATCATCAGGAAGTGGCTTTTCTGAATCACCATTGTGCTCAGGGTCAGTATCAATGGAGAGTGATTGTACTTCACGTACAATCACTCTCTTCACATCTATATACAATGAGTCAACCCTGAGTGTAATTTAAAAAATCCAGTAGATCTGAACCTTTGATTTTGTTAAGTTTGCACTAGACCACAGACAGAATTAACTGCAGCTTAGTAATAGATTTATGTAATGCTCTTCTACGAGTAGTTATCAGTCTGGAGCCCAGAGTATATGCATTGCATTCCAGTCTTCTCATATGATAAAGGGACATGAAGTAATCAGAAAACGTGAATTGATATAATGAGTATAGCGTGATGAGGTGGACTTGTTGAGACTCTGAGAAGCCCAACCCACTCCTACACTTCTATCGAAGTTGCTTAAATGTGACTGGTTTCAAGCGGTAGTAGCTCAACATGCTTTATTCCATTTTTTATTAGAAGCACAGAACCTCCGTGAGCTGTATCATCAGGTTGATTAGTCGCATAAACTGAGTAATCTCCGATTCTCAAGTAGTTCCGCTCTGTGAAATGCATTTTTGAGATGAGAACTTGCTTTAGATGTAAATCGAGTGTGTGTGTGTGTGTGTGTGTGTGTGTGTGTGTGTGTGTGTGTGTGTGTGTGTGTGTGTGTGTGTGTGTGTGTGTGTGTGTGTGTGTGTGTGTGTGTGTGTGTGTGTGTGTGTGTGTGTGTGTGTGGTGTTAATATCTTATATTACAATATTTTATACATTCACTTACTTTATAAAAGTTTAAAAAGCAATATTGCATTACTCTCAATTGACTTTAAATTACTTCAAAATGCATTTTCCTATTATAATGTTATAAATTTTCTTTTAAAGAAAATAATAGTATTTTATGAAATTGTAAATGTAACTCGATATAAGATTACTCACGTGTGAGCGAGCGCGCCCACACAAACACACTGTAATCTTGTATACTATACCCTAATGATTTCATTTCTTGAGAGAAAAATTGAAATAAAAAAAATTCCCTTTCGGCACGCCAGAAGGCGGAGGTAGATTTCACCGGTGCTAAGTAGGGGATAAAAAATATTTTCATCTTAAAGTTAAGAAAAACTTTAAATTTACTCAATACGACAATGGTTGCATGTGAAAAAAAGGTTCACATATTTAGCATACATCTTATAATTCCAGCAACATTTTGGTCATCCCTTGCCGTAAGGTTTAGTCATACCAAAAATTGTTACAAAAAAAAGTTTTAGGCAATGTTTCGAGGACTAACGACCATTTTAAACCGATTCGATACTGTGCTTATTAAGGGAGGTATGATTTGTTTGTTTTCAAAACCCTATATTTTCCACCCCCTAGGCCAATGGTTGGTAATAAAAAAAAACTTTACTTAAATAAGTTTTAAGCCCTTATTTAAAGATTAGTTGTAACTTTAAACGAACCCGATATTTTACTTTTTTCGAAAGTTATAGCAATATTATTTTTTTCGAAAAGCCCTCCCCACCATTTCCACTCCAGTGGTCCAATATTGGTCGTTAACGAACTCGTCTGAGATTGTGGGTCGAGTTATTTTTAAGGAACAATTTGAAAGTGATTGATGCAAAATTACGGCAGTTATCATGTCCACAAGAAAGTAAATATATATATATATATAAATGTACATATAAACTTTTGAGCTGACGGTGGTTTTGGGGTCTGGGGAATGTGAAACGTGAAGATAAGTCGAAATTTTCCAGAATTCGAATCCAGGTACCCATTACAACAGGTAGCTTTCTTATGAAATCTACCTAATTGTTAGGTTTTCTTTTATTATTAGCGAATAAAACTGAGGCCTGCTTAAGAAAAAAAATCTCTTATAATTACAAAATTATGTCTTATTTTTGTAGTCGTTACGGATTTTCCTATGTCTATTTTCCAACATCTATTTTATATCCTCTATTTATAAAACGTAAAGTCGTTTCAAAACATTTAATTGAAAATTGATTTTAGAAATAAAATAATATTTATTTTTTTTAAATTATTTTTCATCGATTCTTGAATATCTGTTTGTTTTTATTTTCTTAATTCAATTATATAAATAGCCTTTTTTAAAAATTCGGTCAAGAATTTATTTATAGTATTATTTAATCAAAATCACATTTTTTTATAACATTTCAGTTACCTCTACCCAATCGCCATGACATTTTTAATAAATCTTATTATCACTGCACTACAAAGGGATTTTCATGATTGTTAAGGAAACATCAAATAATAGCTTCCTTTCTAGATTTCTATAAAAAACAGTTTTTAATATAAAACTGTATTTTACAAATAGTTATATATTTTTTTTTGAAACAAAATAGTTGCTGCCTAAAATAGATTATAGTAAATTTAGTGGTTTTATATGAAATTTGACCTAATAATTGAAAAGAAGTAGGTTCCCGGAACCGTATTTTTAGTAATTCTTGAAAACTCTAGGGTAAAAGACAAAAGATTGGATCGAAAATCAACTAATTTATGTTCTCATTATCTTATTGGCTTTGGGGCCAGTTAAAATCATTAGTATACGCGTAAATGTTTAATATAAGAGCAGAATTAGTTATTAGAATTCTCAGTACGTTACAACTACAAATAAACCATTTTGAAATATGGAAAGCCATCAAAAACATTCTACGTCTGACACATATGCACTGTGTCGAAGCACATTTTCATCAGTTTTATATTTGCATGTCGGCTTTTTTTTTAATCAGCGGGACCACCGTTAGGTATTGCTTCAGAGGATAAGATTAATGAGAAGTAGCATGTGAAATGCCATACCTGACCGGGACCTCCCGCGACCTCCGGATGAAAGGCCGAGACGCTACCACTCGCACCATGGAAGCCGGCAAATTGTTTATAATTGTTTCTTTTATATTTGTAATTTTTCAAAAATATTTAATCCTTTTGATTTGTAATATTGAAAATATTGTTTCAATTAATGCTTTGTTAAAAACTTACATCTTGTTTATATATATCTTGTTTTTAATAAAATTAAAAATTCTTACATTTGTGTTTAGTTTCTGTAAACTTTATTCATACCAGTATACTAAGAGCCAAATTCTTTACAATTTTTTTTAAAAACTTTTATGTGTTTATTCTCCTTCTATGTGTACTAACAACTAGTATGAAAAATACAGTTCTGCGACCGATATTTTAATTAACAAATTTCATATAAAACTACTAAACTCATCCCTTAATTTGGGTCCCAAGAATTATAGTTTGGTAAATTATAAATCATAAATTATATTTTACCGAAGGCACAGAAACAGCGAAATCATTCATCAGTTGAGATTCGCTAACAAGCGTTCTCAACTCAAGTTTACATGAACTTCCTTTTTTATTTTCACCAGTAGACCATTTCCTGTTTTTTTTTGTAAATCACTATGTATATAAATTATATTGAATGAAGGTGAACATTCTCAAAACTAGATACGTTGCTATAATAATACTTCATACATATCTTGTCTTTATTTTATTACTACTAGTCCAAGAAGATTATATTAATAAATAAGTAAAGACGGTTTTTCGTAGTCATTACAGAATAGATTCACTGATTTTTATAAAGTAGATGTTACATGATTCATTATGTTACGAAAATAAGATTTTATCAAAACCAAAAAATTAAAGTTATTTCACTAGATATAATTTAGCATCAGATTCAACAATATTACACGTGTAAATAGTAATACCATTTAAAAAAGAGGACAATATAAAAAAAAAAAAAAAAAAAATATGTATGAAACTGTTTTCTTTATTAATTGTTAAATTTATAATTTTTATTACTAAAATAATAATCAGTTAAATATGAAATTATAAAGTACAGGTAATGTAAAATTAATCACTCTCCATTCTTTAGACGGATAGCTAAACATTTTTAATAGAAACTTCAACTTTTGCTTAAAGTTGAACGCAGGATTCATAGAATCTGCATAAACAAAAAATATAAACATGAAAATCAGTACAGATTATTGCCTAATAAATTTCTGTACGAAAACTTGGAATCCTTAATTGATACTATGAAAAAGAAGCGAATTTCTTTCTTTGCACACTTATTAAGATTAACGCAGGATAGGATTACTAACAGAATTATCGATCAGTTTTGGTCTTTAAAAAATCCGCCAATATGGATCAAAGAAATTAAAGAAGACATGCAAGAATTTAATTTGACTTACGAAGATTTACTTAATAAATCCGAAAAATTAAAATTTCACAAAAATTGTCAATATCTAATAATATTCAATTACAAAATAAATACCAATTATCATAGATAATTAATAAAATAAAATAAACAACAAAATTGCCTACGTCTGTAGTTGATTAAGTAACATCTCGGCATTTCGTTCGGAGTACCAGATTCGAATTCCGGTAAGGCATTGCAGCTTTTCATACACTGAAAATTTCGATCGGGCTAATGACCATAGCTTCAGGGTCCGATCTTTCAAAAAAAAAGAAGAAAATGTGAAATACTTACAGCAGAGCTTTCTAACCAGGGATTTCACTTCGACCTATAGAGGTTACGAGCTGGACTAGTGCAAATCCCTCCTACGGTGAAACAGTTGTTCACCTCTTTAGTGGTAAACCAGGAATCATTACTTAAGTCAGCTACAAGAGTCCTTTGAAAAGCTTATTAAACGTGTTTGTAGATTGTAATCTTGCGGCTTATTCGATTTTAATCATTTTACTTTTTTTTTACTAGAAGAGGTTACTTATGATTAAGAATTAACACCTATTTAATGTAAAAAATTTGTTGCCCACTTGAAATTATTATCATTTTTTGTTTAATATTTTCTGCCATAAACTTGAAGAGCTTTAAAGATGAACTGGGAATTCTAAATAATTCTTATAATCCTGTAAAAATGTCAGATAAAAAAGTACTAAAATAAGACCTTATTGATTTGTGAACTAATTAGGCTTTTGAGCAATGTTCAATAAATACTTTGGAATAATTCTTATAAATTAAACTGAATAATATGCTTTCAAGAATTCGTGAAAAAGCATTTTTACCCTCGTTCAAATTGTAATATCACAAATGAAACAAGTAAATTTCATTTGTATTCTGTTACGTTACGTTATATACATAACGATAAAAATTAAGAATCTTCTAAATTTGCAGACAGATCTGCAGTTTTCAATCGGTAAGAGAGTTTCAATTTTTGACAAAATTGTCAATAAGAAGCAGGAGAAAAAAATTCCTGGAATTTTATACTTGTATTTAGAATTTAATCTGCTCTTTAAGAGTTTTTTTTTTTTTTTTTTTATAAAATAAAATTTAATTCAATTAGTATTCAAGTAACAAGCTTAATGTAGCTTTAAACTCGTGAAATTTTCTCTTAAGTTAAAAACTTGTATTTTATACTCATATTCTTTCACATTAGTTATCCTGTATGGTTTAAAAGTTAGTCGTAATACTTCCTTATATAGAGACCTTTAGACCAATCATTTCCATAAAGTTAAAATACAAGTTATTAGTGATTTAAGTCTATTTTCTAATGTAAGTTGCTAGTTGAATTTTTCCTTTTGAATGCTTTAGTTTTTCCATTATAAAAAAAAATAAAATTAAGTTGGCCTTTGTTTTACATTGTTTACTACATTAAAATCATATTTTGTGTTTTTTTCTATTACTTCCGAATGACTGAAAGAAAAAAATCTCTTCACTTAAAGAAAAATTTATTCCAATAAATATTTTATAAAATTATCTTTTTTAATTTAGTTTTTATTTAATAAATAAATTCAATAAGCATACAGTTAATAATTAAACTCCCCAACAACCAGTTTCGATATTTTCTTACTTCCCGGACGTATCTCACTAATGCTTATCAGTTATTACCATTCAAATAATCAGTTACTTCATCCTTATTCAAATTATTACAATCAAAATATTTTCATCTAATTTCAGTTAACTCTGGGCAAACATCTATAAAATGTTCAGTAGCTTCTATCACTATAAGGTTAAATAACGCACACTGTTGCCTGTTTGCTTCCCTTTTAGGTCCATTATTTAGACCAAATAGCCCACACCGCGTTGTAAATATGGTACTCATCTTCGCCCTATCATACTCATCTGATATATTAATCTCATCACCTAGAGTAAATACCAGCTATTTGTACAGAACATTACAGTCGGCTCGCTGTGCTTTATCCAGCCACAAGACCCACGAATTTTCTGGCATTTTTCCCGTTATATAGATTAATGTAGTTGATCCTCCAAAAATTCCCTGTCTTTAGACAGTAGGCACCGAAATCTATTTCCTAATTTCCTTAAATATTTAAACCTGCCGACCATTTGGTACACCTGTTATTTAGTCACATTATTACTTCAAAGTAAAGGAAGTATTGTAATTGCGAAAAATTTCGGTTTGATTTCAACGGAAATATCCATTTTGACCATCCCTTACTATGAAAAATACAGTTCTGGGACCGATATTTTAATTAACAAATTTCATATAAAACTACTAAACTCATCCCTTAATTTGGGTCCCAAGAATTATAGTTTGGCAAATTATAAATCATAAATTATATTTTACCGAAGGCACAGAAACAGAGCGAAATCATTCATCAGTTGAGATTCGCTAACAAGCGTTCTCAACTCAAGTTTACATGAACTTTCTTTTTTATTTTCACCAGTAGATCATTTCCTGTTTTTTTGTAAATCACTATGTATATAAATTATATTGAATGAAGGTGAACATTCTCAAAACTAGATACGTTGCTATAATAATACTTCATACATATCTTGTCTTTATTTTATTACTACTAGTCCAAGAAGATTATATTAATAAATAACTAAAGACGGTTTTTCGTAGTCATTACAGAATAGATTCACTGATTTTTATAAAGTAGATGTTACATGATTCATTATGTTATGAAAATAAGATTTTATCAAAACCAAAAAATTAAAGTTATTTCACTAGATATAATTTAGCATCAGATTCAACAATATTACACGTGTAAATAGTAATAAAATTTAAAAAGAGGACAATATAAAAAAAAAATATATATGAAATTGTTTTCTTTATTAATTGTTAAATTAATAATTTTTATTACTAAAATAATAATCAGTTAAATATGAAATTATAAAGTACAGGTAATGTAAAATTAATCACTCTCCAGTCTTTAGACGGATAGCTAAACATTTTTAATAGAAAATAATATAATAAAAAAAATATTTTATCAATTAAATAAACGTATATTTTATTTCCTTAAAAATTTAACCTGCCAACCACTTGGTACACCTCTTATTTAGTCACATTATTACTTCGAAGTAAAGGAAGAATTGTAATTGCGAAAAATTTCGGTTTGATTTCAACGGAAATATCCATTTTGACCATCCCTGAATCAATTTTGACTAGTTTCAGTTGACGTCTGTACGTACGTATATGTATGTATTTCACATAACTCAAAAACGATTAGTCGTAGGATGTTGAAATTTTGGATTTAGGACTGTTCTAATATCTAGTTGTGCACCTCCCCTTTTGATTGCAATCGACTGGACTAAAATATCCAAAATCCAATAAAAGTTTGGATTTTTGTCTTTTTATTAACTGCAGCAGTAAGTCCTCATTGAGACGTTTTCAATGATATATCATAAGTGGTACTTACTTTCATTGGTTCCAATGGTGTAGCCAAATAAAAGTTTAATTAATGAAATATGTGGATCTTACAAGGCACATCTGTTCGAATCAGACTTCATCTCTTTTTTTTTTAACTTTTCTTTTTAATTTAAATATATTGATTTATTAATAATTATTATCCTCTGATTATAAAAAAAAACTTACGATAAATAATAATTCAATAATAAAAAAAAATTGAAAAAAAAACAGTAGTTATTAATGAAATAAAATTTTATGTTCTTTTCATTTTAAAAAGATGTGTATACTCATATGTAATTTAATAGGCGTACAAATAAGTCATGTGGTGCTCATATCAGATTTTTTTTTAATTTAAATATATTTATTTATTAATAATTATTATCTCTGATTGTAAAAAAAATTTATAATAAATAAAAATTCAATAATAACAATTAAAAAAAATATGAAAAACATCAAAAGTTATTAGTGAAGATTTTATGTACGTTTAAAAATGTGTATATAAATTATGTAAAGAATAAAGACAAATAAAAAAATAAAAATAAATAAATTTAAATTTAGTTTCTGAATCAAAAACAAATGCACGCATATAATACCAACTTAACTGGATTTATCTTCCTTACAATCAAAGCAATGGTAAATGTATCAGAGAATATCCATCGCTTTGGTTAAATACTGTATTCCAAAAATATTAAATCCTATTTTTCTCCTTCAAGTTTCTAGCCTGTATCACGTTGATGTAAACTGAGTATTTTATTGGCGGTTACAATAATTGATGTAGAAAACAAGGATGCAGAGAAACAATAGGATTTAGGTTTCTTGAGAGGTAGTGAATTTGCTAGAGTGGCAGTATTGCGCCTAATACTTTTACTCGTTTGTTGATTATGATGCAGTCCTATCTAGTTTGTGTATGTATGTATGTATGTATGTATGTATGTACTTATGTACTTATGTATGTGTGTGTGTGTGTGTGTGTGTGTGTGTGTGTGTGTGTGTGTGTGTGTGTGTGTGTGTGTGTGTGTGTGGTGGGTGTGTGTGTGGGTGTGGGTGTGTGTGTGTGTGTGTGTGTGTGTGTGGGTGTGTGTGTGTGTGTGTGTGTGTGTGTGTGTATAGGAAAAAATCTAGAATTCTAGGTAACACGTCATGGAAGCTACGTCGAGTTTTGTTTTTCTTTATTATTTATTATACTTATTCAATATTATTTTTGTATTTCTGTATTTTCTTTATTGCGTTTTGTGTGGTTGGTGACGTAAGGAATATCGTTAATCTACGATAATACTGAAAATGTAATATTGATTTTCATTTATATATGTATGGGTATCACTTGCGCGTACGCTATTTATAATGTACTTATTGACAACAGCAGATAAGTCGTTGAAACTAAAACATTGCTATTTGAATGCATTCAGGGTACATAACTACCAGGAATAAGAAATAAAGGGCATTTGTTGATGCTATTATAGATGAATAAATGTTTTCCATACCGTTTTATAGTGCTGTTGAGAATTGAAAATATAATAAAATATTTTCTATATCGCGTAATTTACAAGTGTTATCCATGATGATTGGTCATATTATATCTGAAGTTCACAGAAAGTTTTTGTTGTTTTGGATTTTGTTGATACCTTTTGAAATATTATAATAGTACAATTTTTAATCTCATCACAGAAAAGTCTATGTTTTTTATGAAATTAAAAAAAAAATTGCACTTAATCTAAAATAAATTTTAAATGTTTGTGAATTCAATTTATTTTTCTAATTTAAACATACAACTACAAATACGGAAATATTGTACATAAAATTAACTTAAGAGGTTAGTATTTATTTGATTTTTATCACCCAGATTTATGATACGATAAAAATATGCTAATTTTGAATGAAAAAAAAAATAGAGCTTAAACATTCTAAGCCGTCATACAGTTTGAAACTGGAGATGAAGTAATTCAGACATCGTTATTGCTTCATATTTACGCAATTGAAAATTGGACTGTATAAATAAGTTTAAATTTTCCAAGTCACGTCTGGTTTGTTTTGTTACGGTAGATTTATAAGTAGATATTAGTTTAATATATCCTTCATAACTTCATTACATTACCTTATTTGTATGCAACTAGAATACTTTAACTGTTATAAAACATTATATTGCAGCAACTATCATAGTTAGTTATTGAGCTTACTATATATTGTAATATAAAATAGTATATTTTTTATTAATGTTTAATAACTGTTGATAAACATTTTTTTTAAAAAAGAATACAAAATTATGTTACGTTTTATGAAGCTTTTCCTTTTTATATTTTATTAAAATGAATTTTTATTGCACCGTAGTGTTTGAATAATTATGTATTACGATTAAAGCAATATAAATAGTTTGTTAATCCATAGTGAAGTTCATTTTTATATCTACACTTAACTGCACACAAATGCGTTGTACATAAGATATACTTAAATGCAGAATATTGTAGAAAATTGCTATTTATGATTTAATTGTTTCAAAGCCTATTTACAATGGGTTACATTTACATAAACCTTTAGTAAATTGAAACACATTTCCAATCACATAATAAGGAAATGACAGCGAAACTTCTCAAAAATTTCACACTAATATTATAAAAACGTTTAAGGAAGCACACACAATTAGCAATTATGAATGACACTCGACGCCACTAGAGTAATAGAAAGCAAAATATGATATCATAATTAGTAGAAAAAAAAATCGATGAAGCAATGTAAAGAAAAAAGAAAAGTACGTGTAACAGTTTGAAATTAAGAGTCGAATAGATAACGCACAATACTCACACCTCGACGTTATTATAGAAACATTAAGACACTATAGGGACACTTAAATCTAGGACGTGCAGACGGTTCAACCTTCAGTTATTCCCATTGCCTAATAGGTTCACTGCCAAGTCATTTGTGCGGTAGTTAAGCCGAAGTTCGTACTTTGAACTGAAACGTTGTATCTCTTCCGCACGGACCGTATACCTAAATAATCTCAATATTTCATGCAAATGAAGGTGTTACTGTTATACATCTCCTCGTCGGTTTATTCTGAAACCAGTGAAAGATGTCAAAATTGCTTCTGCTCGCGACACCCTATAGTTCGGTCCCAAAGTTCCAGATAGGCTTTTAAATTGTAGAGTATACCAGCAGCTAATTAAATAAAGAAACGAGAACTTCTGTCTAACAACCAGAACATTTCCTTGAACTTTTTCTTAAGTCGTATTCTCTTCTTTCTTATATGAAGTTTCCACGTGTCGGCGATCGAAGAATATCTCACTCTCTCAGGTTATGGAATTAGAATGTCATCAAGAGCAGTCTCCTCTCTTCATTGTGAATGTCACATAGTTCGATTTTGTCCGGTTAACGCCATGTATTTAACCATCTTAAAATATTTATGAAAATATTTTTATCCAATGTAGCTTTTTCTAGAAAAAAATAGATTGATTTTATTCAGGTATCTTTAGTCTTTTTTTTCAGTTTAGCCTCTGGGAATCACCGTCAGGTATTACTTCAGAGGATGAATGAGAATGATATATATGAGTGTAAGTGAAGTGTAGTCTTGTTCAGTCTCAGGTCGACCATTTCTGAGATGTGTGGTTATTTGAAACCCAACCACTAAAGAACACCGGTATCCGCGATCTAATATTCAAATCCGTATAAAAATAACTGCTTTTATTAGGATATGAACGTTGGAACTCTCGACTTGAAATTAGTTGATTTGCGAAGACGCGTTCACCACTAGTCCAGCCAGGTGGGTTTCTATTCAGGTATCTTTATACTTTGTGTTAATCTGATAATTTTAAATGTATTCTGTACGTCTGTTTTTCCAATTAATAATTCTATTTATTATAATATTAAACTATTTTTATGTTTTCTATTTTATTTTTATGATAGTATTATTAGTATATATACTACAATGAGAAAAACAATTTGATAATCGGTTTAAGAAAATAGGTGTCATGAAATAACAAAATTTCTAAAAGCAGATTAAATTTACCTTGTTTGTACGTTTGTGGATGTTAATATATCTTTCAACTGGATAGATAAAAAAATTGATGAAATTTGGTGTGGTAATTCCTAAGTGAAGATCATTAATCATCTATAGATTTGATGGTGGGGTCTTAAAGGACCTGTACAAAGGACTTATACCTCGGCTTGGGATGAGTATGTAAAGTTTTACTTGCAAGAGTTTTGACGTCTTTTTAAAATAAATTAGGGTTTTGTTTATTCATTTTTTTTTCTCACAGTGAGTTCAAAATTCGAAAATGTGATTCTTTTTTTAGACATTTTCTCTTTTCTCCACATATGATAACTTGTGTTTTTTTCAACTCCGCAGCCGTTTTTATGTAACAACTTTTATCCAAATTATTTCTGGATGCCCCCAGTCATGTAATCTACTTATATATAATTTGTCTATGTCAATGAAATGTGAAAATTTAAATCGTTAAAATAGGATATATAACTTTTCTCTCTTCTGCCTTAATTTATTAACATCCTCAAATAACAAAGAACGTGTCGTAACGTTTTGAACTGCTTTTTAGAACATGTACTTTTAAATTTCATTATTTCCACCTCAAAATGTTTCTACAGAAAAATACAGCCTCTTGTATTTAAAACATGAGATAAAGAATATCCTCGTGAAATTTTCAGGTCGTTTTCCAAAACTTTATTTTAGCAATGGTGTATGTTAAAAAAATGAGTATCGAATAGGTTTTTCTCTAAAACACTGTAAACTGAATTTTTACAAGAACTGAAAAAAAAATTAAATAGCATTTCAACTTAAAGAAATGTACTAAAAACTAAAAGAATATATAATATCATTCTAAACATGTTTCTACTTTATGAATCCTTTAAATCAACAACAGAATTAAGTGGTACAACTTTGTAACCGTTAAATTGCTGTGAATTTAAAACAGTTTATTGAATTGAACGATTTTTTTTTTTTTTTTAATCAGTGTCGCTTTATATGGAAGTGAAACTTGGACAATCGGAGTATCTGAGAAGAAAAGATTAGAAGCTTTTGAAATGTGGTGCTATAGGAGAATGTTAAAAATCAGATGGGTGGATAAAGTGACAAATGAAGAGGTATTGCGGCAAATAGATGAAGAAAGAAGCATTTGGAAAAATGTAGTTAAAAGAAGAGACAGACTTATAGGCCACATACTAAGGCATCCTGGAATAGTCGCTTTAATTTTGGAAGGACAGGTAGAAGGGAAAAATTGTGTAGGCAGGCCACGTTTGGAATATGTAAAACAAATTGTTAGGGATGTAGGATGTAGAGGGTATACTGAAATGAAATGACTAGCACTAGATAGGGAATCTTGGAGAGCTGCATCAAACCAGTCAAATGACTGAAGACAAAAAAAAAAAAAAAAAAAAATCAGTACCATATAAAGAAAATTCTATTTTATATTATTTGTTTCATTTTTATTTCCAATGGTGGAGATATAGGTAAGTTTCAAAAAAAAAACCAGCCATCGTTATGAAAAATTATCAATTTTCATAAAACACACAAAAAGGAAAGCTTGCCGCTTGTTAACAAAAAGATAAGCAAAATGACACGTCGATTAGTAGATAAATAACCACTCAGTGAGCTAAATCTACTTAAAAAGCGGGAATATTTGTTATAATTTTACTAATTTTAAACCTAATATATGTACAAAAAAAATATGTAGGTGAATATTTTCAGATATATAGGTAAATATATATTTGTTTAAATAAGCTATTTGTAAACTTTATTCATCCGTATGTTGTAATTATTAATCATGTTTGTAATTCAATAGAGATTGATACTGATAAGTGTAATTTATTAGTTTTTTTATATTAATTTTATTATTACAGATATTTGTTCAATATCTGTTATACTTTACTAATATTTTTTTGATCTACTAATTTTCTTAAAATCTCACGTGAAAATAATTTCTATCCCACCTTGTCTTCCTTCGTACATTTAAATTTTTTTTACATTACCATATAGCCTAGTTTCTGTTTAAAATGTAGATTTACGCAATAACAATTGAGCTTCAAATTTTGTAGTGTAAAGAAATACCTGATATTCTTATTTCATATTATGTAAGACCATAACCAGTGTGATGTTGTCTTATTCATAATGTTACTCTGCTCTAAATCGATTGTGAATCTGAATTGTGAATCTGAACTATTCTTTTTTTTCAAGGAATTCGACGTTAAGTATTCTTATTACTCGGTTGAGTAAGTGTACTCGTACCGTACGGACGTGTTGTTGTGCTGCTCCGCAATTATAATATTTTTGGACTGGTTTTTTCGGCTTTTTCTTGGAGACGGACAATAGGTATTGTTAGGTGAGTCTTTACTGGATGTGTTTTGACATTTTTACGATTTTTGTTTAACGGACGGATTTTTTATTGTGATTTTTGTCGTTTCAACCTTATTGTCACTGGCAATAAGGATTATAGTGGAGCGTCTCTTCGCTGTACGTGATTATTCGGTTATCTCCAGCTGATAACAGATAACATATCAGTAAGTAATAATATAATTAATATAAATGTTATTTACGATAACTGATTACATCGATCAAGGACTTAGGAAATTCTCTAATACTTCCTAATACTTCCAGGAAATTTTACTGAGTGCTACGAAGCGAATTTAGTAGGGGGAATTCCTTTTCATTCATAACTCCTGCAATAGTTACCCTATCCAAAAACTTCCTTGATATAAATCCCGATCACAAAAATCCTCAACTTTTGACCCCTCCCCCTTCCCCCAAAAAGTTTTATTAAATTTTTGGGAGGATACATTTTACCCCCCTCGACCACTCGCTGGACTCGGAATTGTCTTCTGAGTCCAGTGCCACACCATGAGAAGGCGTGGGTCACTTCCTTTGGAAGGTACATTCTCCCAAAGTGGTGGCACGACGAAATCGTCTGTAGCCAAGAAAATGGACATCAAAGGGAAAAAGAGGGCCCGTCAGGGCTCCTCTGAAGAAGTGGATGGGTCGCCCTACTCATTTGGCAGTCTGGTTCAACAGCTTGGACAAGCGATTGATGCCCTGAAAAAACATACGGGGTCAGGTTTGACTAGATATATAGCAGTCCACGAGCAGGAGTTGAGGAGAATACATGAGGGCTTAACTGATCTGTCTGATGTGCCCCTTCCCGTAGAGGTTAACACGCAGTCCACTCAGACTGATCTTGCTTCTGACACGGATCAAACAGAAATATTAAATCTTGATTTGTCTGATGATGAATTAATTGAGTTACTCCCGCGCAGGTGGTCTGCGTGGGCAATGAACAAGGCGAAAGTCGTTACTCTTCCGACAGACGGGGATACATGTCAATTTGTTGACATCAGTAAATCGAAGAGAGCGGCCACAGAGAAGATCCAAGCAGGCATGATCGCATTAGACTCCTCCACAATGATGGAGAGTATCCAAATGGAGGCTACTAAGAAAAATAAATTTACTATTTTCTTCGATTCCGAAAAAGGGGAAAAGCTTGCGGCCAGATGCATTATAAATGCATTAAGAAAGGTACTAGTCAGTGTACGCAAAGTGACCTATATTCTACCGACTGGTGAATATGGCAATATTTTGAGAAAAATACTTATTTATTTGCATAGAACCAACGAGGAACCTGCAACATTGGTAGTACCCAGGAAATCAGATTCAAGCCGTAGGCGATCTAGGTCTGCTTCGGCTCGTCGCTCGACGCCTCCGGTTGAGGGGAGCAAGATAGTTGTTATCAAGGGACAGGGCAAGTCCTATGCGAATTTGCTCCGTACCATGAAGGGCAAAATAAACAAGGAAGAAGCTTGTTCTTTCTCTAAGAAAAGGAAGAAACAATGAATTAGAGGTCAGGATCAAGAATGTCGAGCAAGCAGCTCAATTTACTACGGTGCTTAAGGACAGAGCGGCAGACCTTCAAGTGAACGTAAGAACTAGGGGTGATAGAAGAGCGGTTGTGCATATAAAGGACTTAGAAGAAGACACGTCAGAGCGTGATATAAGTGAGGCGATAGTTGCAGTTATTGGTATCGCTGAAACGTTCCGGATCACCTCGATAAGAAACGCCTACGGTAATACACGTAATGCTACAGTCATCACAAATCATAGGGCAGCACTAAAATTGATTTCGAATAGACTTAGAGTTGGCTGGGTGCACTGCCGCTCATACATCAGAACGGATCCTGTGAAATGTCATAAATGTTGGGCGCTGGGACACACCAGTTTTGAGTACAGAGGTCCTGATAGGTCGGCTTTGTGCTACAACTGTGGGGGTACAGGCCACTTTATACGTGATTGTAAAGCGGCGTCCAAATGCCTCGATTGTAATGAGACTGACCATCGCACCGGAGGCGTAAAGTGCGGCAAAGCCAGAAATGATTAGTATAATATTGTCCTATGCGAACAGGAGTATTCTGTCCCATGATTTAGTGAGAGAGACCGCCAGGGAATTGAATGTTGACATCGTGATTACTACTGAGCCTAACTTGGGTACTGCTGCTCGTCATGACTGGCTGGCTGATGCTGTTGGTGATGTCGCTATAACAAACATCAGTAATAGGATCGGATGGCAGTTGCATCATAGAGGAGAGGGGATTTTAGCGATTATTTTGCCGAATTTTGTCCTTGTGGCTGGATACGTGAGTCCTAATATTGGAATTGCTGAGTATGAACTTTACATTGACGAAATACAACGGGTCAGCTTACAGTCACCGAAAAGAGCCGTGGTTATGGGTGATTTTAACTGCAAGGCCACGATTGCTAGTAGCAGTTATACTAACAGAAGATGGCAAATCTTTACAGAAATGATGATGGCGACTGATATGGTCTGTCTAAATGACGACTCTTATACATTTGAAGCCAGAGGTCATAGATCTGTATTAGACCTGACATTGGTTGACAATAGTTGGGATCCTTCGCTCTATCAATGGAGAGTTTTGAGGTCAGAAACTGGTAGTGATCACTTTGCCACGTTATTTTCTTTTGACGGTATACGACCGGTGATCGGGAGAACATCAAAGCCGCTGAGATTGTCTAAAGGACAGGTAGAAGTAGTGGTTGACAAAGTTGCTCGTAATCTCATGGATGGCAGAGAGGTTACGCCTTTTGTTCTGCAGGAATTAATAGTCACGGAGATGGCGAAGATTCCCCAAAATATCAGGGGGTATCAACCTGCTTACTGGTGGACTGCGGAGATTGCGGACCAAAGACGGATTCTGCAGTACTGGCGAAGGAGAAAATTTAGACTCCGTAGAAGAGGCGGTGCTGTGTATGAGCATGCTGTGGTAAGTTATTGCTTGCAGAACAGGACCTTCCCTAATTGTTGGAGGGAGTCGCGCACTGTGTTCTTGCCCAAGAAGACTGCTAATGCAGAAGTGGTTGGTTACCGCCCGTTGAGCCTCATAAACAATACGGGGAAAGTGGCTGAGATATTGATCGCAGAAAGGTTACTGCTTGAGCTAGAGATAGGCGGGGGTATTCATAACAACTAGTATGGGTTCAGGCGTGGCAAATCGACGCTTCAGGCGATTGAAAAGATAACTAGCTGGGCTAAAACTGTCAAGGCTGGAACATGGCGCACCAGGAAGATTCCTTTACTGGTTATGCTCGACATTAGAAATGCTTTTGGGACCGTCCAGTGGGACTCCATCATGGCGGCTTTAGTCAGAAGGCAAATAAGCCCTTACATTAGGAGACAGATCTCCGAATACCTGTCTGAAAGATGGACTACGGTTAGCACGCTTGATGGTGACATACGATACCAAGTTCATGGTGGTGGCCCCCAGGGGTCAGTACTGGGACCATTACTTCACACATTACAAAGCGGAATATTTATTCCGCTTTGGCAAAAGAAGCTCTCCACGTTGTCGGTACTGTGAACACGATGACACAGCTGAGCATACAATATTTGAATGCGATAAATGGACAACACTTAGGTTTCGCACGGGAATACAGAATCTCACACCCGAGGAACTAAACAGCTTCATATTGAGTTCTAGACAAAATTGGAATAATTTTGAAAAATTCTCCTTTTTAGTTTTAAAAGAGAAAAATGATACTGAAAGACGTATGGGGTACTAATAAAGACTGAAGTAATTGTAGAACTAGGATATTCATGAGTATTGTCTCTTTATGAAACCTACGACCGCGAGTAGGCGTTACGAGATCGGACTGGGAATGTTAAGACCGAGACCCGGCTTCGTAGTTGGCGGCTGGGAACGACATAGCCGGGCCTGGCTACCTTCTGCGGGGTTAGAGGCAGGCAAAACCAAAAGACCGAGACCCGGTTCCCGGGGCTGGGGCTGGGGACGGCATAGTCGGACTCGGTTCCTGCCCTGGGGATTTGAGGCAGGCAATGTAAAGAAAACAAAAAGAAAAGATCCGACCGGGGGGGCTGACCTACCGTGCCGGACATACAGTCAGTGGGTGGGGAGACCTCGTTTGAGTAAAAGGACACTTCCTCGGGCTGCGTATACTTAATTGGATAACCGGCCCGAGTGAGTGGGGGGGGGGGAAGAGAAAAAAAAGTATTCTTATTACTCAATATTGCTTATAGTAACTTTTTCTTTTGTTTTCGGACAACATAATATTTCCTGATATTTGCTGCTTGCTAGAGGCCATACTAAAATTCGGTAACTATCGGAGCAGTGGGTTGACTGGTTGTATTTATTTGGTAGTTAATATTTTAAAACAAACTTTCACTGATTTCATATGGAAGAAATTTATTGCAGTACATCAACATGTATTTTCACTACAAAATAAAAACCGAATCGGTGAGATCGGTGCATTTATATTTTATATTAAAAAAACGTACATATGAGCCAAATTGGGAATATCTTTTTTTAATAATTCAGTTGAAAGTTTTTTTCTATTAATACAATTTTATTTTCCTTGGATTGATTTTTTTATTTTTTTAAACAATATTATTTTGTAATGTTTTTTCCTGGCATCAGTCAAAATATAGAGTTTTTTCATTTCTCAAGGTTTCATAACCGAGGGAGCCCAAAAAAGAAAACAAAGGTGACGGGGTAATGTTCGTACGTGTATTGGCGTGTTTGGAGCTTAATAACTTTTGACTGGATGAACTGATTTTGATGAAATTTTATAGATTTGTGGACAATTTGTTGGTAAATGTTTGGCATCAATATTTCAAAAGGAGGTAGATAATTTTTTTAAGAACAATTTTCTCAAAATTTTGCAAATACGAGTATAACCTCAATACATCCATACTTGCTTATCTTACCATATCTTACCAATTTCTCCTCATCCCACAAAAATTAAAATAGCTATACTTTTATTTACTGAATATTTTTTAACCGGATCTTTTGATTGTCGATTAAAATATCGATTTTTTTCAGTTTTTTCATTTATCATTATTTTTCCATTTTATAATAAACAGCTAAGGCTAAGAAAGTATAACAAGTTTGTTTCAATTTTTTTAAATTTATTTTAGTGTCTTACTGTATTTTTTTTTAGCGCATTTTATATATGTTGTAAAACATCATTTATTTTATTATACAGGACACATTGGAGTTTTTTTTTGAATTCGTAGGAATTTTATCTCTTCTTGTGATTGACGGAATGTATTTTTCTTTTTTACTTTATTTCTCTTTCTTCATTCCTTCCCCACTTTCACCATTTCTACTTTTTTTTTGCATGGCGTCTCTTTTCCTCTCCCCACATAACAAAATGCGTTGAGTTTGGCTTAACAGTTTTGGTGGCTGGCCTAGCGCTGGAAGAGAGATTCTGGCAGACGTTTCCAACTTGTAATTGTATTTCAGTAATACAGTGTATGTGCGAGCAGGGAATATAAAAACACAGCTATGCATATTTAATAGGGATTACGTAGGACCATGAGCACACTCCCGTAGTACTAGTAGGGAAGGATGGCTGCAGTAATCACATTGAAATAGCCGCGTAGGCTTAAGCCTTCTCCACCCTTTCTACCTTACCACTCTTTACTCTACCTCCAAGTACCCCACAGAAACACACACACATTCACCTCCCTCTCCTTCCTAAAACTCTCACTGTAAACGTCTAACTACACACATATTACATATCCTACCACTTTACCGCCACACACATCCTTACCCCGTCTTATAACAAAACTCTCCTAAACAAACAAACCCCTTGAACGCGACCAGCGTAATTTTTTTCAACTTTTTATTATTATTATTATTATTTTAAATATGTATAAAAAAGGATACGGAATGTGCTTTCTGGTTAAATATATTTTGAATATATCTGTGAAATCATTTTTCAAAAAACGATGGCTCATTAATAAATGAGAATATATTTTATTTAAAAAAGACAAATTATGGGGGAATTTTTTATAAGTAAAAATAGTCGCCTAAAATATACCTTAGCAGTAATGCAATAAATTGACTTTTTAAGGTGACTGAAATAAACTGTGTTTGTCGCTTTGGATCTCAACGGTCTCTAATAATTTTATAATTATAATGGGTCTGGGTGTGTGTCTGTAATAAAATTTTATCTTGAATAAATTTGATTTAACGGTGTATTTAGTGGAAGTTTTCCCATAGACTACAAATGAATAATATTTCTGATTAATTCGAAATATGAATATTTAATTAATCTTTTCTTTAAGTTTTTTGCTTCATTAATAAGATGGATCTAAAAAATATGTTCACTTTTTAAGACTCTTTACTAAAACGTAAAAAATTAATACGTTCTCATTTCTTTAAATTTCTTAATTTTTTTTTTTTTTTTTAAGTCGGCGCCAAATGAAAATCAACAATTTACAAACTCTATTTTTTTAGATAGATTTCATAAGAAATCTACCTATTGTAATGGGTACCATGATTCGACTTCCGGAAAATTTCGACATATCGCGTTCACATCCCCCAGACCCCAAAACCACCGTCAACTCAAAAGTTTATATATAAATTTACACATATATATACACGAGTATATATATATATATTTCGCTTTCTTGCGGACACGATAACTACCGGAATTTTGCGCCATTCACTTTCAAATTGTGCCTTAAAAGTAAATCGTCCCAAAATCTCCGTCGAGTTCGTTAACGGCCAAAATCATACTATTGGGGTGAAAGTGGCGGGGCTTTTTCGAAAAAAAATCGCTATATCTTTCCTATTAAGTAAAAATCGAATTTGTTTAAAGTTTCTATTATTCTTTAGATAAGGGCCTAAAACTTATGAAAGTAAAGCATTTTGATATCACCAATAATTGGCCCAGGGGGTGATAAAAATGGGGTTTTGAAGACAAAAACATTATACCTCCCTTAATAGGCACAGTATCGGATTGGTTTAAAGTGATCTTTAGTCCTCTAAACATTACCTAAAACTTATTCTATTACATATATCCATATATACTTATCTATTACAAGTTTTGATATCCCTTACGGCAACGGATGACCAAAACCAAAAAAAAAAAAAAAAAAACAGAAAAAATAATATCGCTATAATTTTCTTATTAAGTAAAATATCGAATTCAATTAAAGTTCTTAATATTTTTTGGATAAGGATCTAAAACTTGTCTCGGTAAAGTTTTTTGATATAACCAAGCCTTACAGCAAGGGATAACCAAAATGTTGCTGGAATTGTAGATGGGGTTGTCGTATGCTAAACATGTGAAACATTTTTTCACATGCAGCCATTTTCGAATTGAGTTAATTACAAGTTCTTCTTAACTTTAAGATGTAAATCTTTATTATCCCCTACTTAGCACCGGTGAAATTTACCTCCGCTCACCAGTGTGCCGAAAGGAATTTTTTTTTATTTATGCAAAGTTTTATTTACATTCAGTTTCTTGTACAAAACAAACTATAAGTACATTACATGATAAAAAAAAATGGTTTTGATAGAGGTAATTTCCAGTGAAATTTCTCAAAAATAAATTGTGTACTTATATACACCGCTAAAAATGTATATTACATGAATGAAAAATGTATGTGAGAAAAAATGTGAAAAATACAAGCAGTGAGAAAAAAATTTAAAGATGGTGCTCAATAAAAAAACAGAATAAAACATAAATAAATCTGAAAAACAGTAATGAAAGAATAGACATTAATAGTTGTGGGAAGAAATGATTAAAATAGGCATTATACATTGCCCAATAGATTCAAAACGTGGAGACGTTTCATGCGTCTAATATTTCAACTATTATCCAGCAAGTTCCCAGCAGAAGTGTTTTGATGGCTGTTTATTCGGAGGTTATATCTTCAACTAAAGCGTTGAATTTCTTCATGAACGCAACGCAATTTCATATATTCATAGACCTCGCTGTTCCTAACAGACTGTGGTACTTACTTCTGTTATGCTCTAAATCAGAAGCTGATTTCAAAAGTTGAAACTTAATAAAATAGATGTTTAAATAGATTAAATATCCAAATATGATTTATCTTAACAAGTACATATATTTTTTTTAAATAGATTTTATTTATTTCATTTTAAACAAGTTTTTATTATCTACACTTTAGTTTCATTTAAAATATAGATAATTCTAAAAAAAATCTGATTAACAGAAAAAATGTAAAATTAAGAGAAATTGACGTAGAGTGCTTTTCAGCGTGTACTTAATTCCTTTGCTGTTCGGTTATATGAATTGTTATTATTATTTTTTTAAAAAATAAAATAAATTAATTCAATTTTTTGTCTGACAAGAAGTGGTTAAAGTTTTATATTTGAAATGTATATAATAACATTTCATGGTACGTTAGAATTGTCTCATTTTTCTAATTGTGGAAAAAAGCTGACATCACAGTTATTTCTGATCCACGGCTTACACACACAACTTAATTTAAAATATTTCTCATTTTATTTAAATATAATATTTTTCGTTAATTTAATTCAACGATTCTAATTAAACTGCGCGCGCATACCGTATTTAATCGCGCGGATTTGGCGGTACTAGCGAAGACGATTGGCACTAATTAAACTAATGTAATTTCACTACTTAGATGGAACAAATTTCGTACATACGGTTGGCAGATTGGTGTAGCCGCGAGGCTTAACGCACGGATACCGAGTCAACCCGGCGATCGAAGATCGAATTCGAGACCCTGCCGGACTGATTTACCATTTTATTTATTTTTTTATCAAACATGGTTCGTTGGTATGATTATAAAATTAATAACTAAAAAACCCACTTACCAACAATTCTTATATATATATATATATATATATATATATATATATATATATATATATACGTTCAAGCGCTTTCAGAAGAAAATTTCATCATCAGGAACTTAAAAAATGTAATGTAGATAGTAATTTATCTATCAATAACGGTGGAGTTATTCATAATGAAAAGACGTTAAGTCGACATAATTTTAAACATTTGACGACCACGTTACCATGTTTATTACGTAACATTAACCAATTTACATGACAAAGAAATTTTAGTTTTATTAAGATTATAACATACATTTTTTAAGTTCCTGATGATGGAATTTTGTTCTGAAAGCTCTTGATCGTGTGTATATAAAAGAATTGTTGATAAGTGGGTTTTAATTAATTACCTATTCATACCTTAAATATTACTCGTTTGTTTAATTCTACCGCTCACTTGTGATGTCATAACATAGCAGACGACTACGACAGCATTTTTTGGGGTGGGAGTGCGATTTTGCATAAAGTTGTTTTCAAATATTGTTATTTTTTTAATTGTTAACAAATGTGTCAAATGATCTTAATTATGCAAAATCTCCAGATACTGAGGGTGACCTTGCTGTACAGCCTCACCCTCTTGACATTTTAATGGTTGAAAATTTAATGGTAATAATGCCCGATATATAGCAGTAATATAACTAGGTTTGGTCAAAATCGGTCCAGTAGTTATGGAATTATTTAGAGGCCAACACCGAACACAAACACGTACATACAAACATTAACATCCGGAAATCTTTTTTTGGATTCCTCAGGTGTCAAAATAACAAGATCTAGTGAAAAGTGCGTATGTCCAGATTGGACGGATACCTATAGTGCTACTTAGATGGAAAAGTAAAAGAAAATTAAGATTTACACGAGATTATCTTACGCGAAATATTTCTTCTATAATAAACTTAATATACAAAGAGTTATCGATATTTTTCAAAAGTTTATATTTATAAACAAATGTCTGTTGTAATGTATACTTTCCAGTCTGAATCGTAAATGAAAATTAAATTTTCAGATTTAAAAACTTAATATGAATTAAGGATAGTAAATATTTAACTTATGGCATATGGTAACCGATTTATAAAATTGTATTTTACGAAAGATAATAGAATATTATTTAGAATAAAAATATCACAAAGGGAAACAATTCGTTATAATTTTAAATGAATTTTAAACAGCGAATAAAACTGGCTTTAAGCCAATAAAAACATACAATAATTTATTAACAGAATTAAACAAATTTGACAATACTCTTGTATTAAGGGTATAGTAGTAAAAATGAATTCGTTTTCAATACTATATTTTCATTGGATGTGTTGTTATAATTAGTATATTGTGATGGGAGTTGAGTTGTAAATTCATATTCCATGTTTTGAATTCGAGTTCGAAGAGCGGAACCCTTTATATTGATTACCTGTTGATTTTAATCAAAACTGGTGTAAACTGGGTTTGCTTCTACTCAGTTTACATTGCATTACGTTTTCAGAAATGTTTTATCGGTCAATCTACGAATATTGGCAAATATCTCTCTATTTCATTATGATTGCTGTACTTTTATATTTGCATTTTATCTCTAAATATATGATTTAACATAAAATTTTTCACCATGAAAGAAAATTAATTATTTATTTGTGTAGAATTTAGTTGTTAGTAACATATTTTCTGTTAAAAAATAAAAAATTCAATATTTACGGAATTATTTTAATTTTGTTTTAATAATCTATATAGCAAAATGTCTTTCATTAACAGGCAAGGATACCTAAGCAATGTAAATATGTCAGCCGAGAAGATTTTAATTTAATTCTGAAACCTGAGATAAAATTTATTTTAAATGATTTATCTTCGATTCCAACATTTCCTTTTTCCCTGATATAAGAATCTTTCTGTAGAAAAGTACATTTTGTTTCTTCTAATAGTTTTTGTTAGTTATTCAAACCAAACGCTTTAGAACAGAGATATTTTTCACTATATAATCAGATATTTGTTTCAGTAAAGAACTTTTTTTAATAATTACCCTATTTAAAACGAAGAAATGATCATTGCTAAGATGATTTTTTAAAGTCCAGGACAATTTATTTTATAAGCAACCATTCTTGCTTGCACCATCTTAATTACTACAGTTAAGTGGGAGTTATACCCAATAACGTTTCAAAAACAACTGTTGACACGCTTTTATATACTATTTCATAAATGTTAGTTTGAAGGTTTTTTATGGTTCTTAAAATTCAAAGTTTTCCTTAAAAAATGTGTTATTTTACTTTACAAGTTATTATAAAATACTAACATGTTAGACTCGAATAATGAAATTTTAAAGTAATACAAGTTTTCATGTTTACATATTTAATTTTGAACTAACGATTAAATAATTTTGTTTCAAATCAGCAGGTTTTTTAATGAAAAAAAAAGCATATTGTTTTTTCCTACTCTTTCCCTGAACATTGAATTTTACTTACCGCTACATGGCGATTTCCCAGGTGTCCCTTACTGCATCAACTATTTTTTTAGGAGAGGTTCTTGTCCCCTAACAAGCAACGCTACAAGAATTCGGTGATGTATATTCAACGTGAGTTCCCATGAGTTTTTACTGCTCCATATTAGCGACTCCACAAACGTTTAAGTATAAGCACCGAGATTAGCATCAAAAAAATGAAACCGATGATTCACTGCGTAATGCCGGAACCGTTCCATTTCTAGTACATCGATTTGGTACGCCTGCCAGGAATTCGAGTACATCCTAACCATGTAGAGGAAGACACCCTCTTGTGGCGATTCCGGTCGCCACACCATCCTTTCCGTTCTGAGTACTGAGGGGTTTTACCGGAGGTCGTTTTTAGACTTTCTAACTGATTAAATTCACAGTCATCAGCCAGGCCACAGTTGGGATATCACCGATGCAAATGCGTCGGCAGACATTTACATTAGTAAAATTATTATCTCGGCCAATACCTTCTCTCTAGGCTTCTTTCGGACATCTTCAGTCTTCTTTTCCTACAATACTACACTTTGAACTAGCTAATTGAGTTCGCGGAAGCGCGAACCCCGCGCCTCGTCCAATTTTAATACCAACCTACAACATGCTCCCATCATTAACATTCCCTTTGATAGTACTCAGCAGGGTTTGAATCAATCTTTTAGCAACTTTGATAACGAAAGACACGCCATTTTCCCGAAAATACCGCCGAAAATCCTTTGTTGTGTGTTGAAGCAACCAGCATGATTTTTGCGCCTAGAGAAGAGTGTCTTATCAATTTTTATGACCATGATTTCCCCAGATATTACCTTGCCTGTCCAGTTCAATGTAGTGGACACAGACTTTTCTCATGAAATCATTTCAGTCAACTACTATATTCGGATCCATACTCAATTCAAGTTGACACCAAATAACAGTTGAGAGTTCAAAGGCCCAACTATTTAGAAAACGTTTGACAGTCGCGAACCTGTGGTTTGAATTTTTCAGCTACTTACCGACACCCATATTAAGTTTCGCCGGTAAAGACATATAGATTGTTCATTGCGATTTGTTCTCGTTCCCGATAGAATGTGTGCATCTGCGTGGCGCAGATGCAGGAACTGAATGGCATCGTGTTCATTATTCAAATTCCAAACAATAATATTAAAAGTAGGTAAAGAAATTGAATTACTATCACGATAAACGTACAAAACCAACTGTTTGTAACCGGCTGCAATACATTATATACAGATATCGAGATGAATCTATATCATTATAATAAGGAAACTTACTCTTATTCTCCTTTCCATTTCAGGCGGTTAATTCTATAGAATTCCTACATTCTTAAAAAAAAAAAACTATTTGTTATTTAAACAAATAATAATCCGTTTCGCTGATATTCGATAAAAGTTCTAATCTTTTTGTTTAAGAAATATTTAACGAAAATCCGTTAAAATATGAATTTCAAATTCACTTTGCATAAGTACAAATTTGTTTACCCCTTACTTCACTTTATCTTTGACAAATTAAATAAACAGTTTTCATTTACTTTAGTTTGGTACAGGATTATAACCTGAACATAAAGCCGGCCTTCGTGGCGCGAGTGATAGCGTCTCGGTCTTTCACCCGGAGGTTCCGGGTTCGAATCCCGATCAGACATGGCATTTTCACATACGCTAAAAATCGTTCATATCTCATCCTCTAAAGTAATGCCTAACGGTGGTCCCAGAGGTTAAACAGAAAAAAACTGAACGTAATAATAAGAAAAGTAAAATTTAAAGTTTATGACTGGTAATTTTTTTTTTTACTCTTGAACAGTAGAACTGTGATATTATATAGTGTTCAATACAATTCATGACATTCTCGTTAGTCAGGCTAGATAATATATAATCATTTTATGGAAACAAAATTGTAGACAATAGATTTTTGAATACAATTCAAAAATCAAAATTGTTGAAAACTAACCAGATAGTTCATAAAATAATAAAATATTAATAAATTTTACTGTATATGTAATTATACTTTATATTCTTGTGTGGCTGAAGAAAGATCTCTTACACCATGCCATCTTTATTCTTTTACTTCCAGTTAAATTCCAGTTAAAATATAAAGAACTTGATATCTCTCATTTAATTTTAGGATATTTAAAATCCCCACTGTTTTCCATTCGTTTTTCTTTACATCTTCTGCTAGTTATAGGTTTTTTAATTTTTCTCTTATATTTTCCAACATTTAATTTTTCTGGTAAAAATTTTAACATTTTCTTTTAGGTTTTATGTTTTACATGCATACAGAAACACGCTCAAAATATATTATTAGAGACTTCTTCAAGTCCATCGTAATTCCATCGTATTTCATAATATTCCGACATTTTAATTTTATGTCTTTATTTTTCTTTAATGTGATTAATCATATTCAGCCTTCATCATTAATGTATTCATAATTACTCATCATTTTCACTCTTCTGTTAATATAATATTTAAGTACGTTTTTTTTCGTTCAATGCGTCTTCCTTTAGCGTTGAAATTCGTGGCTTTTCCTATCCTCATTACCTTTGTTTTAATGAAATTAAGTGTCGTGCAATATTTTATTAACCATACACCACAGAAATGGTTGACCTGAGACTGTGCAAGACTATACGTCACTTACACTCATACATATCATTCTCTGAAGTAATACTTGACGGTGATTCCCGGAGGCTGAATAGGAAAAAAAATCTGTTATAATTTCTACTAATTTTGAAATCATCCCGTGAATATCCGGTGTTTTATCACCTAAAACCACCATAAAGAAATATATTATCTACCGGTTTAACGTATCAGAAGCTTTTCTTTCCCAAGGAATATAGCCATATTAAATGGGAAAGTAGAGTGATCATATCAAGAAAGTGGTATCGGGTTTTTTGCAAATCTTTACATTTTAGGATCCAACTAGTTTATCTAGAGCAAAAAGAACATATTTATGTATGTGCGTATGTATGTATATTTATGTTTCGCACTGCTTTTGGCCTAATATCTCAGGATTAACCAAACCAATTTTCTTCAAATTTAACTAAACTATTTCTGTATATGGGGAATTGGTTATAATAATTTTTTTAAAGAAAAAAAAGTTTTAAAGAAAACTTTGAATCAAATTACCTTTAATGGTGGATATATTGATGTTCCAAAATAAATTGTTTTTTTCTGAATCAATCCCCACTCTCAAAATTGAAATATAAGTTTTTCGTTCTTTTGCTGTATCTCCCTTTAGTTTAAATGTTTTTCAAAAAGTTTTTGAAAATTTCTACATCATATATAGAGCTTTCAATAAATGTATACAATTATTTTTAAAAAAATAGACCCCGGATATAAAATGCAGAAGATATTTTGAAAAAAAATTTTCTATTCTAACCTTTACTTAAGGGGATGTTAGACTTAGAAAAAAACGTTAATTAAGAAAATTTATTATTCTTAACCTATATTTATTCCTCCACCTCTAAGAAAAAAAATATATTCTGTTTCTTTGCTTTTTATTTGGCTCTAACTCTTTTATTTGTTTTATTAATAGCCGGGAAATTAATTCAGTAATTTGCCAGATTTATTACAATATTTCTTGTGATAAGAAAATTAAAATTAAATAGTAATAGAATAATATTGATAACGTCCACTTTTTTCTAAAAGAAAAGGATATTGATAATATTATTTACATATGCTAGGAAAATACTACAAAAACTCTCCATTTTATTTTTTTTTTTGTATGTCGTACACCTTCGTTACTTAATAAGAAAGTCATTTTTTTTACAATTTACTAAACTAATTTAATTTAAAATTCTTGTTTATATAATAAAAAAAATAAATTACAACTAATTAAAAAAGTTAGCATTATTGTACTTCGCAGAAAAAAATTATAGTTAGAAAAAATTTTATATATTTAATATAATAACACTGAAATGTTATATCATATAATAGCCTAATATGCAATCATTTTGAATGTACTTTATATGCGATAATGAACAAACAGCATATAGAATAATAACCGAGTTTGTGTAATGAGTTTTGAACGGATAATGTCAAGAGCGAGTTTATACTATTACTTGATGTCGGTTAGACTATATGCGTAGACGATGTTGCTGTGAGTGTATTTTGCGTTTATGTTTATTTGCTGTTCCAGTAATTGCTTTAAAGGGTAATAACACGTGTTATTAGAATGTTACTAATAGTACCGGAATGTAATCGTACTTAATGACCATCGTCAAAGTGAAATAATAATAATAGTATTTGAGTGGCAGTGTGTTGGAGTAAAAAAGATCGCAGCGGGTGGTAACATTTCATTAACTTTGAAAGATAATTGTATTAATTTGCTATTAAATAAGTAATCATTCCGTAAGTTTATTATGTTCTAAGGTTTTATAGATTTATAGTTGTTTTGAATATCTAATATTAAAATGTCCTGTCATAAAATTTGTTAGAAGAATTAAATGGAAATAATTGGTAATGAAATACACAAATACGTCCGATACGGATGAAAATATTTTGCTTCGGTTTATTCGTATAGGGTTGCAAAAGACAGAATGTTTTCATATATCCCTTTCGCATCCCTCTCACATATTTTCTACCCCTATTTAATATTCACCTTCTCACTCGCACATTGCTTCATTCACATATCACAATATTATTATACCCTAAATCTCGTATCATTCTCTCTCTTTCTATGTATCTCAATCAGACCTCTTTCTATCAGTACTAACTTACAGATAATATTAACAGACACACGCACGCACGCACGCACATACACGTTCCTATCCACTCGTTTATCCACTCATTTGCACGCTCACTCTATTTTAAGCATTCATGTGCTCTCTGAACTCTATTAACCCTAAATTCCAACGATATACAGGACAAAATGAACTGCTTCAGCACGCATAGCGATAATTTTTCCCCAGCAATGAATGGACCCTACTCTCTTACCCTCACGGCCCACAGTCTCTTAACTATCAGCTCTTTAACAGATGGGACGCGAGAATTAAAAAAAGAAAAGAGGATAAATGATATTAAACAACAAAATTATTTTAATATTTAAAAATTATTCAAATTTCTCTCTCTCTTTCTCTCTCTCTATATATATATATATATATAAATAATAATAATTATAACAATTTATTATTTCATTGGCTTGTAGAATTTCATTGACTAATCTTAGTTATCTTTATAACGCATAGTATTAATTTACAATTCACGGTATTAATATGTTTTACCTGTTTTTTCTTTAAAATGTGTAAAACTGTTAAAAAACTAACAGGTCATTTTTTTTTATATTCAATCTTGTGTACTGAATCAAATAATTTTATAGATATTTTTAAAATTTAACAAATATTTTGCTGAAAACAACGATTGTCGATTGATAGGGATTAGAACGTAAAATTTTTTACAGTGGAAAATTAAAACAAAAGTAAAGTTTTATGAGTGGTGAAATTCATACAAAAGAAATTGTACACACTTACTTACATTGGTAAATCCACAGAGAAAATCAGTAAATATTTCAGAAATAAATAATTTAATATTGCTTTCAAATCTAATAGTTCAGAAGGTAAAATTTATTAAAAATAACAAAACCAAAACTGATAAACATAAAAAAATCAGGAGTTTACAAACTTTAATGTGGTTATTGTAATAAAGAATACACTGGGCAGACGGGTAGATCTTTTGAAAAGCGTATAATGGACCAAAAATCTTGTTTTTCTAATAACACCAGGGATTCTATTTATGCCTGTCATTTAATTAACGAAAATCATCTTTTAATATAATTTCAAAATATTATTTGTTGAGAACAAAACTTTGAAAATAAACCTTTTAGAGTCATTGGAAATTATTGAACTTTATAATTCTAATTTACTTCTCTCTTCAATAAAAATACATGGTGCGTTGGTATGTGTGTTGTATGGGCTCACATTTTTATTTCAGCTACTATTGGCGCAGAGAGGACCTCGTGGTACGCCGGGCGGCTGCGCGCAGCCGTTGTTGAGCGCTACTATCTAGTGGAAAAACTGAACTTACAACTGTATAATAAATTGTATTGTGTATTATAAAAAGTATGTTTTTTACATTTACATTTATTATACTTATAATTTTTTTCAAATTTTGTTTAAAATACCATTGTAGACATGAGTTTTTTTATTTTTTTTATAAAAGTAAATAAGTATAGAAGCACCATGCTTATTGATACAATATATATATATATATATATATATATATATAAAATATGTAAATGTATTAATCCTTTTACTTCATTATATTTCTGTCATCATGGCAAACAAAATGTAATTAAGTAAAATTACAAAACTTTTTTTCCTTTAATATTCATTAAAATCTATGAAATACTTAGTAGTCTCACAAACATGAATATGAACGTGTCGAGGGTTCAGGAGGCGGATCCCCTTGGCTAGACTTGATCAATTAGACTTGATCATTTAAAGGATAAGTTTCTAATCAATATATAGGTACCGCCCAATTTCTGAAATTGACCAATAATATTTACTGATAAACGTGTACCCCCCCCCCACTACTGTTGCTCATTATCATTATGTACTTTATCTCTACTGGTTTAACACATTTACCTTTTTCTTTGTATCGAAATATTAGAGCTTAAAAACTTATGTAATAAGTAAACTTATGTATATAACGTATTAAGAAGGTACGGTCTACCGAGACAGTTATTTAAACACATTTAATGAAAATCAAAAAATAAATATTGTTTCTTTTTTTAAATTTTTTATCTTACGATATTATTTACTAGTATAAAAATAAAATAATAAAAATATTTTTCTATATTACTTATTAAAATAAAAAAGTTATAAGATTTAACGTAAATTTAATTCTTACTTAATCTGTCTTCAGGTTACATAAAAGATGTTCGAAAAATATACATCTTGAATAGAAATATTTTAGATTAATTAAAAAATTTAATTAAAATTATAAAAACTAATTTATAAAAGAGTGAAAACTTAATGGTTTTCAGTCTTTTATCGACGCGTTAATACACTCTTTTATCGATTTTTAGGACGTTAATACGTCCTCCTAACAAAAATGTAATAAAATAATGTCTTCAAATAACGGACTTTGCAAAAAAAAGAAGATTTGGCTTTTACGCACACTTAAAAAGAATGGAAAACTACAGATTAACGAAAAGAATCATTAATTACCTTTCAAATTAAAAAAAAAAATAGTTTCAAGAAATCGAAAAAGATCTAAAGAAATAAAATATTAAACAAGAATTACTTTTGGAGGGAGATATTTTCAGAAAAAAGGTATAGCCGAACAATTAGATCAAGGCCTTTGCGGAGGGAGTAGATATACGGCTTTAAGTAGAGGAAAAAGCGCCTTGCTAGAACGGCTTAAAAGAAATTTCAAGCGTTTTCAGAAAAAACTGAGGAAAAAGGAGAAGAAAATTTTCCCAAAAATAGAGGTATCGAATGTTAGTAAAAGAATGAATGATTACTGGTAGAAAAGGAAACAAAATTCAGAATAAAGTTGTTTTCTAATGTCTCCCGTAGATCATCATAACTGAAATGAAAACCTTTAAATTAATCAATTGAACTAGTAAGAAATTATTAAATTTAATAAATCTATTTTCTTCAATTTGAAGGATTGTAACATCTCCTGATTTAATATTATATTTTAATATAATGTAATAATAATAATATAATATAATTTTATTTTAATATAATATTATGTTTTAAAATTATATCTCCTGGCTTAATATTTTTAATAACCTACCAGCCTTTTACAGTTAATTTTTTATATAGAAAACAAATATTTATTGATAACATTTTTTTGTCAATTTAAAAAAAAATCAATTATATTATTCCAGTGACGTTTCGAATAATTATTTTTTTATAAGTTGTAGAAATACACGAATAAAATTATAAAATAATAATGAAATAAAACTGATAGAATTATTCTTCCTAATACTCGTATATTATAAATCATAATACATAAATTTGCTTCGTAATTAAGGGTATTATAAAATATGAATACAGAATCATCATACTCACACGTATGCGTACATAGAAAATTTTCATAAATACATAAAGAATATTTTTACCAATTTTTAATCAATTTTTACTCAGATTCTTCAAATATTCGGGAAGTATTTTTCTTAATAAGTAATATTTTCCTTATTATATACCACATAGTTTTGTAAGAAAATCAGAGCAAATAATGATAAAAATATCATTATTTTAATTAATATTATATATAATATATATATATATATATATATATATATATATATATATATATTAAAAATCTACTAATTCTGATTTAAAAGAATAACAATACAAAAGTAGAAGAAATCACCGAAGACTATGAATGTAGTCATCAAAATTAGGTGATTATAGAATTACCTATTATAGTCGTAATTAATTACTACTGTATATATCTGTACAACAGGAAGACACCTGTAACAGGAAGACAGTTTTTGTTTGTTCGGGATAAACAAAAAAAAATACTCGATCAATCGCAACCAAATTTTTATCGTGTTTCTTGGCATAATTAAGGTATATAGATATAATTTGTCGCTAAAAATCGCGAAAAAAAATATATATATACGTAGTAATGGAGATTTGCCGATTGACACACACATACTTTAATGAATTGAATTAATGAACTGTGAACTGCGAGCCTCTTTCACTGTGACAATGAGCTGGGTTTGAACTGAATGGTTCAGATCAATCGAATGAATAACATTACAAAAATATTTGAATTAAATATACGTTAAAAAAAATAATATTAAATACATTTAAAGAATTTCTGTTTAACAATTTAAACAAAATTTCTGTTTAACAGCCTGGTATGCAAGTACCTTGCAGAAGGCTTGACAAATCAACTCGGAAAAAAAGGTGTCTCTGGGGTGCGTTTCGGGAAGTGCAACGGAGTGCTCTGGAAATATCTCAGCAAACAATCGTCCGATTTTCAAAACTCAAACGGGGTATTTGTTAGTAGGTTGAAGGCTAACTTTTGCATGCATCAGGTACACTCTCGATCTAACAGATTACGGTCATTCAGAAATGTGTGTGTGTGTGTGTGTGTGTGTGTGTGTGTGTGTGTGTGTGTGTGTGTGTGTGTGTGTGTGTGTGTGTGTGTGTTATGTGTATATAAAACTAAGGTATTTAGATATATTTTATCGCGAAAAATCTCGAAAAAATATATATATGTATATATAAATTTGGCCTGTTTGTTTGTTACCGTATCAGGCGAGAACCAATCGAGTGATTACTTGCAGGATACATTCGTGATATTCCAGGTTTAAAGCCATCGATTGAGGCCCTAGCTCCGTTGAAGGTTAAGATATAAAAAATAATAATTATTCCTTCGCCCTCAAGAAGGGCGAAGGATTATTTTACTTCATTATATTTCTGCCACTATGACAAAGAAATAAGTTATGAATTTTTCTTCGCAAAGGTGTGTGTACTTCATCTACCACAGTTACTATTATTCTATTCTCCCTTATTCTGTACCACCGCATCTTTACACTGCCGGGGTCCAAGAGGTGGAACCATCTGCGTAGATGGGAATGGCGACTAAAGCAAGCTCTGCAGATGTACAAGGCGCCGGTACCCTTAGCAAATTGGGAATGGCGAGAGAAACATGCTCTGCGATCATGGGGTCGGTTCCTTGTCCATTATTGAACAATACTGGATAGAGCTTCTTGCTCCATCCAGCATTCCGCAATCTTGAGGTCCCTGGAGGAACTAAGGGTTCTGCAATATTTAAGATCAATGGTTTGATCATATATCTCGGGGTGCAGGCTAATATGCAGACGGGCTGTACAAGACGGGCTGTTAGAGAGAGTTCTGGACATAGGATTCCGCAGGGTTTGGTCTTCTGACCGACACTGTGGAACTCGGCCTATGACGGCGTTTTTCGGACCGCACTTCCTCTAGGGCTTACATTGACGGAATACGCTGATGACCCCGTCTTGATTGTCGGGGCAAATACCAAGCGAGTGAAAGTGGAAAAAATAAGAGAATCCTATTACGTCATCATTAACTGGATGGCCAATGTGGGATTGATCAGGGCCACTGAAAAGACGGAGACGGTGGCGATTTCCACTCTAAAAAAGAAGCCGAGTTTGAAGGTAGCACTGTAAGTAGAGAAATCCGAACGAAACCGGCTATAAAATACTTAGGAGTTTGGGTGGACGCCAGGATTAGGTTTGGCACTCGCCTAATACAAGCTTGCAAGAAGGCGGAGATGATGATACGAATAATCTCAGGCCTTCTTTCCAACTCTGGTGGACCTGCACAACAGCGGAGGAGACTGTTGGCCGGTTTGGCCTACTCGACGATGATGGACTCGAAATTTGGACTTGTATCATAAGATATGGCATATATTGGGGGAAGTTAGAGACTCTCCATAGGATGTGCTGCTTGAGGGTAATTGCAGCATATCAAACACTCCCCCGTGAGGTGCCGGAGGTGCTAGTGGTCTACGGTGGTTACCGTTGTACTTGGATCGTTTCGGGCTGGACCACAAAGACCTATGCCCCCAGTGCAAGAAGAGGGTCCCCCTTTCCATGTATTTTATGAGTGTATAGGATTCAATGTAGAGCGCACCAAAATTCTGCGTACACTGGGCTGAACAGATATGTTCAGACATGAGGAGACGTTAGAAATAATAATTAAGGGAGAGAACGAATGGAGAGCTGTCGAGGATTATGTTAAAAACATGATGTCGAAGCTTTGCGAGTACGAGTATTTCCGCAGAAGAAGGATACCTAGGGGGAACTGGGTTGAACAGGTCTGTGGCTGAGTGCCTCGGGGGTTCCTGCGAGCGTGTGGTTGTCGCCTTGGCGTGGTGAGGCAGTAGACACTCCGCTCCCGTTGCCTGAGAATGTGCTTTCTTCTTCGAAGCAACGACGAATGGCCGTTATTGATAAGTGTGTGAGTTGTATGCTTGTCTGCTAAGCGAATGCGTTTGTGTGGTTATTAAGTGTGAAGTGTTTTGTGCTTGGTCTGTTATCTCTCTTTTTAGTCCTTACTGAATGTGAATGTGATGTGTTTTGTCTGTATGTTGGTATGGTTTGTCCTTGAGTGTGTAAGTGCGTGTGGTATGTGTGTCCGAGATATGTATGTTCCTGTCTGGTGTGTATGTTTGTGGAGTGTGTGAGCGTTTTCTCCTCTCCGGAAGTAATCCTCTATTAGCGCTTGCCAGGAGGGGTGGGTTGCCAGGGGTGGATGTTTAGTCAGTAGTGCGCAGGAATACATACGCACTTAATAACATCTTGCGGAACCTGTTAGCGAGCCCGAAAGTTCTTCCGTCAGGCCCGAACCAGATTTACGAACCCGTAAATGTGGTTCCTCCACCTTTAAAAAAAAATTAATTTTTTGAAAATATTTGACTTTTTAACAAAGCTCGTTTTCTTTACTTTTTTTTAAGAGAAGCCCTTACTCTGAGTTTTTTTTTTTGTTTTTTTTGTTTGAGCTATTTAGCAGAAATTTTACAGATACAGCTCATAACGTATTAAAAATATCACTTATCCATTTACTAATTTTTTAATTATATTTTTATGTATGAACCTGTGTATTAATATTAATTCATACACGCTTAAGTCTGTTAACCATCAATTATAGATTTTATGATTAAAAAACCATAATAATTTTAATCAAATATATATAGTATTAAATTATTAAAGAAAACAATATTATTATTAAATTGGTTTTTTTCACTGTATTTTCGCAAATTAGAATGACATTAGCTTAAATGTTTTTAAGAAATTTCAGAACAATTTATAATATTTTCCTACTCTATTTATTAGAAAATTTTTAGAAAAATAAATTGCTTAAATATTTAATTTTTATTAGATTCCTTTCTGGCGTTGTATCTTAAATACAAACAGAAGTATATTATTCTAATTGAAACTTGCGTAGCGTTAAATCAGCATTCTCTCTATCGTATTAAAATTGCCAGGTAAATGAATTACAGTAGTTGTTAAATACAGACAACAGTAACTGTAACTGAAAATCCAGTTCCAGCAATTCACTTTCCCATACTTACTCACTCACTCTCTCTCTGTCACTCTTTCTCTAACTGTCTTTTTACCTACCTCTGAGCGAACCGTTTCTGTTAAAGGTCTTATATTCCAATACGGAGTTCTAAGTTCTGCTTCAGTAAGCAACATCTCCCAATCTCCCAATCTCGACTCACTCTTCAAAGCCAGATCTCTTTTACATCAAAAACAGGCTTATAAGGAAATTTATTGGCTCTTATTATTTATGTTAAAAAACATTCGGTTCATTTTAAGAACAATCCTTTCCATCCTTTCTTAGTTGTTTGTAGCTCTCTATCCAATAACCTCAAAATATAGGTATAGAAACATTTAACTTCTGTCTTATTTAATCAGTAATAATCCTATTATATTGTATTTGGAATCAAAAGTTTTTATTTTATACAATTAGTTTTTGTCTTTATTACTGAAAGAAATTCGTATTTTCACCCCTTAATTCTCTAATATTTTATACAGCCTCTATCTTTTTCTGTCCTTTTACAGTTTTATCACTCGGAATAAGCCATATCAGATTTCATAAAAATTTGAAATTTAAAAACTACTCGATTAACCTTTACGTAAAAATGAAAGATAAATCTTGAGAAGTTAGTTCTAAAGGGAAAATCGAAGGAATCAGGTCACCCGGAAGACCTGTGAATAGATGGTTAAGATTAACCTACGTTAATCTTAAGTTTTACCTGTAAATTCTAACATTTACCAAGTCACTTGGTAAAAGTCCGAAAAAATCTTGAAAACACATTTATTTCGGACTTTTAGCAAATAGTTATGGTCATTATTGACATTTACCATAGACTGTTGGTAAAAGTTGAATTCTGTAATGAAATCACTCAAAAGTTACTTAAAAATTAACTCAAATTTATCTCTCCTAAATAAATATTACAATGAATCAATTGTATGACTGGAATTCTATGGAAATCAAAAGTACGCTGAAGGCAAAATCAACCTTTAAACACATTGTCCAAGTATAAAAGACAAAGGTAAATTTTTTTTTTTTTTTAAATCTACTCCCCTGAGCCGGTCTGACTGGTTGGTATTGGCACTCCAAGGGAGTGTCTGTTCTACTCTAATGGGCCTTCCCACCTACCGGCTATAAGTACGGCATGGCAGGTCGGCCCACCGGTCAGTTCTTTTGAGTTCTTTTGCCCCATACGTCAATACCATGTATTGTCGTGACGTGGCGATTGGATCTTTTCAGGTCTTGATATTAACCTAACGAAAAACCCTTAGGAGTCCCCAATGGATCATCGGAACCGACACACCTCGGCATGTCAGCCCTCACCACTGAGGCTGTCCACCCTGCCCTATGCTAAAGTTTAAAATCCTAGTCTCCTCTCATCGTTGTTTTTCTGCATTAGTATTCTTTTGATGACCAACTCAACTTTTTTCCAAGTTTCTTCACTGTTTAACATGCTATTGATTAGTCTGCCAGTTCCATCAGATGACAGGTCAATACCGTCTGTCTCTTCCCTCCATTTATGACATACATTGAAAGTATGTTCGACATCATTATCACAGTCACAGTACATACAGGCTGCAGTTTCCCTTCTATCGACTCTATACAGATAGTTATTAAAACTACCGTGTCCTGTAAAACACTGTGACGTGTCAAAGTTTATTTCACCGTGTTTTCTATGTATCCAGTTCCTTAGATTGGGATTAGCCTTCTGGTCCTGTCTCCAGGGCCTGCTGTGCTCCATCTCTCCTGCCATCTCTCTATTAGCCTATGCCTCGCTTCATGAACTTCAACACCTTGATCTCTTTCGACTCTGAAATGAGCCATAAGGTCGATCGGAGGCACTCCTGATAAAACGCATAACGCCTCATAGGAGACTGTCCTGTACGCGGAAACCACGCCAAGCAACAGTCTCATATGGGTCCTAACTAAGCGTGCCAAGTTCTTCTTTATTCGTAATGAAGGCCACCATACCGGGACAGCATATAATATCGACGACATAACTGAAGACGCAACAACCCTCCTTTTAGACGCTTTAGGTGCTCTTTGAGAAGTCATAATAATATTAAGAGATTTAATCATCTTATCAGCCCTATTGTAAACCTCGTGTATGTGTTCCGTAAATGCACCATTTCTCTGAAAGGTGACCCCCAAGTACTTTAATTTATCTGTTTCTGCTATTACTTGTTCATTGACCTGGATATTTAGCCGTTCGGTGATCCTTCTGCCAGTAAATGTAATAAAATTACATTTACCAGTATTTAGCGTTAGATTCTTTTCACATAGCCAACCATTTATTATCTGCAATGCCAAATTGGCCTTTTCTTGTGCTTCCAATTCATGCCTGTCACTCGCCAAGACCACCAAATCGTCGGCATAGGCCATAACTTCAACCCCAGCAGGATAGTCTAGATTTAAAATCTCATCAAACGTTAAGACCCATAATAATGGGCCTAAAACTGAGCCCTGGGGCACTCCACCATGTATATGTATCTCCATTTCTCCTTCTTGCGTTGCCACCTTGCATGTTCTATCAGAGAGGTATCTCATTACTTGCCTCCTCAAATATGGACTAACATTTTTTGCTAATAGCGCTCTATGTATATGGCTCCATTTAATGGAGCCAAACGCATTATTGATATCCAATGAGACAAGCAATGGAACACCCCTCGTCCTCCAGGTGCCGCGTCTTACATCTGTCATCCAGGAGACTACTTTCTTGGCGGCCATCACTGTGGAGCGACCTTTCCAAAACCCATATTGCTTTTGGCTAATCCCCACTCCTTGCTCAATTTCTCCAATAATCCTTGCAGCAAGCATCTTCTCGATCACCTTGGTCATATTATTTAAAATTCTTAACGGCCTGTATCGAACTTGTACCTGTTCCTTTCCACCCTTGGGGAGAAAAACAACTCTTGCTTCTCTCCAGCACCGTGGATAGCAGTCATTCTCTAGCCCATGGCTGGTAATGTCCGTCATTTCCCAAGGCCGTTGTTTAAAAAGTCTTTTAAGTATAGCGGCGAATTTTACGATAAACAGAAAATTGGAAGGCTATATTTTAAAAAACAGAATTTTTAGTTATATTTTTTATATCTTTCCTTAAGTTTTAGAATGGTTTGAACGAACAAAATCATTGTATTTAATGAAAAACGTTCAGTTGGGTTTCAAAACTTTTTTCCGGCAGGAAAAATTGAAAATAAATAGGGTTACAAAATAATCCGGGTGTTAGACCCGGACTGTGTATTTAAGAGTTTGTTATTAATTGATTATTCTCACTTTTGAAAATGAGAATTTTAATGCAATTTTCGAACTGAAATCCCGAAATTGCGAAGAGAATTTTTAAATTCGTGCTCTTTCCTATCTAGAAGTGATTTCGTTACAGAATTGTCAACTTTTACCCACAGAATATGATAATTGTCAACAATGACCAAAACTATTTGTTAAAAGTCCAAATTAAATGTGTTTTCAAGATTTTTTCGGACTTTTACCAAGTTACTTGGTAAATGTTAGAATTTACCGGTAAAACTTAAGATTTACCGGTATTCGGGGTTTTACCGTAACATATATATGTATATATATATATATATATATATATATATATATATACACTCAAATCCAGAAATAGCAAAGCATTGCTGGGTCTGCTAGTATACGAGGGTTATTTTTTTTCAAGGTCCGATCGGTCACGAAATTAAAATCACAGTGAAAATAAAAAATTGTTTATTTGTAACAAGTACTTACATAGTTACGCTATTTCTCTACATAGTCGCCACTTCGATTTAGACATTTGTAGTAGCGTGGTACCAACTTTCCAATACCCTCGTCATAGAACGCAGCCGCCTGTGTTTTCAGCCAGGTTTCTACGCACACAGTTTGCGGTACTGAAGTCTTTCACTCACAATGGTGTAGAGAGCTGACCTTGAAATTTCAGGAAACGAATCACACAATACAGAAATTGTGAACCGACGATTTTCTCGAATCGCTTCATCCACTCGCTCAACGAGATCATTGGTTGACACTCGCTTCATTCCCTGACCGCCTGCATCACTAACATCTGCACGTCGTGCTTTAAAGTTCCTGCACCATTGTCGCACTTTGCTGTCACTCATTGAATTTTCACCGTACACATTACTTATTCGTCGATGAAGTTCAACTACATTACACCCCTCAGCCTAAAGAAATCGAATTACCGCTCGTACTTCACACTTTGCGGATGATGCTATTGTTGTAGACATGTTTACGTGCTAACTGCGTGTTCAGAACTAAATGAAGTGACGCGGCCATAGAAGTGATTGAAGGCCATACTAGAGACGCTGCGCAAAGGTTCATCCGATTTTTGCGCGGGTTTTTATTTCGCGACCAATTGGACCTTGAAAAAAAATTTAATTTTGCAACATAATTAAAATGAAAATTGCTTAGAATAATAAAAAGCAAATTTAAACCTATGCATCAAATTGTAATAATTATCAATAAATATACAAGAAACAGCATAAGAAAACATAAATGAAAAACAGACAAAAATTATTATAATAAATATAACAAATTTAAAAAAACTCGGGGGGGGGGGGCTTTTGAGATCGGGTTCAGGAATTCCCATGGTTCATCGCCATCCTCCACCCACGCAAGCGCGTACAAAGGACGGCTCCCCAGGAGACTGTCCATCCCCCCTCACACACCGTTGTCGGTCATCACCTCTTTCGTGTCTTGAGGTCTTTACATAGGCTGTTCCTGAAAATCCAATCCTAATCTACCTATTTGTCAAAAATCGCCATCAGCTACGTTTAGCCTGAACCCCAAATCCTATACTCTTCCTCCTTGAGTTTGAGTATTTCCGTCACCATCCTCACCACTGTAGACCATTCACACCATCCCCGCTACATAAACTTCATAATGTTGCAGGGGTCAGCCCTTCAAGATTGGCTACTCTCTTTGCTCCGTTCAACCTTCTTTCTTTCTTTTTCCTGTTTAACCTCCAGTAATTATCTTTCAGATAATACTTCAGAACACCGGTATCCACGATCTAGTATTCAAATCGGTGTAAATATAACTGACCTTACTAGGACTTGAACACTGGAACTCTCGACTTCCTAATCAACTGATTTGGGAAGACGCGTTCACCACTAGACCAAACCGGTGGGTTTGCTCCGTCGCATCTAGGACTATCAAACACTGTGTGCTCCGGGGTATCTTCAGAGGCACAAAATATACATCCCGGTAACTCTCTCCTACGAAATCGATGTAGGTAATTGGCGAATTCGACGTGGCCCGAACTAGGCGTAGTAATCCACCTCGCTATGATTCCTCCAAACCCACGACCGCACATCCGGAATCAATTTCCTCGTCCAAGGAGATAATTGTGAGAGAGCCCCTTCCCCCTCCATTAGCCATTCATCCGTAGCAAGAATAAAAGCTTCTTTATTCGTTATACCCTCATAGGATCTTTTAACCTGGGCCACATTCAATCTTATCGGCATGAAACCAGCAATAACTTCAACGGCCCTAGTCGAGACAGTGCGGTATGCCGATACTACACGTATAGCAGCTCGCCCCTAAAGAGAGGTCAATTTGTATACGTTTCTCTTTACTGTGAGGGTGTCCGCCCAAGTAGGCGCCGTATATAATAACACTGACAGTACTACCGAAAAAATAAGCCGCTTAACCTATGGTCGCGGACCGTTCTTCATGAGCTTATACAAGTTGTCATAATCCCTTCAGCCCTTTTGGTAATCTCATTTAGGTGGGCATTAAAACGTCCATTATTCTCAAGCCACACGCCAAGGTACTTTATGCACCCCGACGTGACTACTCTAATCCATCCACCTGAATTAATATGAAGTGAATCTGTGCAATTACATTTATACAAATTAAATCTGTTTTACATATTTATCATATCTGAATTATTGTCTTATTTGTGAATGTTTGATATAGGAGATTCATTACAAATCTCTCATCAAGCGCTTATTGTAATTCTATTTACTTATGGTTTCTTCTTGGAATCGATTGTAAACAAACTAATTGTGGTACAAAAAAAACAAAAAATTAAACACACACATATTTTCTTTTAATGATGAAACTGAGACTGTTAAACCTACAATAGCATTTTTTTTTTTTTATAAAGTTGTGTAAAGCAATTTTTAGATAAAACTTAAAATGTATTATTTAATAGAAAAATATGTTTATTTCTTATTTATGTGCGTTTATTACTTGTTGATGTTATTTTTATTTAATCATTATGCTTTTATTAAAGTGTATTTTCGACTATTACGGAAATATCTGAAGTTTTGCGTAATGGGCTTTCTCCATTTCATATAAAAAGTAGATAGAAAAGCCTTTCTATTCTCCCTTAAATACGGCAGGATTAGATAGAAAATATTTTTATTTTTTTTTTTTAAATTCAAAGAAAGATTTATGAACGACATTCAACATTATTAGAATAATCTGAAGAAGTAAACTGAACTTTAATTCAGTTGGGATCTTTCCAAAGCTTAATAGAATTTAAGTACAATATTCCTGTTTGATTTTTGTAGAAATTTTTATTTATCAGACCTATAAATATAGAGTTTTAAATTTTTAATTTTGAGCTCTTAAAATTTAATCCACCTCACGTTTATCAAAATAAAAAACCAACAATAATGATTTCTTGGTTATTCTTTTTTTTATTCGTTAATTAATGATAAAAAATATACACTATTTATGCAGTTGATCGGTAGGCTTATCTTATTTTTTGATAATTTAATTTTGTTGTAAGCTTGGCAATGCCATGAAGCGCGATAAATTGCAGTAATTATTAAACACAATAAACACATTACAGGTTTATTCACATATTTTTTAGTTTTATTAATGAATACAGCAATAAAATATATATAAAGACGCTACCTTGATATATATGGATTCTACAGTAATTGATTTGAAAGAGATTTCCCACCCAAATGCAGAAATCTTTTATCTATTAATTTCCTTACATAACCAATCATATGATTCTCTGCATTCTATTCCTTCTAAGAGTTAAATTTAATCCGAATTCAATCTGTATTATATGTTTTCTCCAAGTTGAAATAATTACCTCAGATCAAACGATTCAGCAGAATTTCTTCAAGGAATTGATTTGAAATCGATCAAAGATCTTTTTCAAAATTTTCAATATTCTGGTGCGGTAACCGTTTTACTAATTTTATAATATTTAAAACAATGGTAAAATAAGTGTTTCAAATGAATTACCTTTTAAAAGTTGATAGTTGAAAGTATACATTGTATACAGATATACTTACAACCAAATTGAAATTATAATATTGCCATAGTTAAAGTATGAAATGAAGTAACATAGTAGTTTGTTAATTGATTTGTGATTATACTATATTATTTGTTTAGAAACAAAATAGAATTATTATTTGACTCGGTTACCATTAGCAGAACATAAATGTGACAGCTAGAAATTGAGCAGTAAAGGATCGAGAGGTAGAAATGTTTTGGACCACTACTTAGTAGTTAGTTACTAGCAATGAAAGTGAAGGTTCTAACTTGAAACCTAGCAAGAACTAAAGGAAAAGGCTTGCTTGTTATTTGGGGATACTTCTTGTATTGTGAGAAAGGCGCTCGTGTTCTGAAGTGAGGTCTAATTTCTTTATCAACTTGATACGATGAGTTTACTTTTGGTAGCAACTTTGAGGAGACAACTTAATAATTGGGTTCCTTCACCCCCTCTACATCTAACACTTGTAACATTCGCGCTACTTCTACCAGTACTGCTACAGAATACAACAATATTCTCTTAAATTACATAAAAACTCTTCACTAACTCAATATAACATTTCTGTGAAAAACCCTTTAACACTGGATGTATTTATCTTCAGTTATTCATGCTCATGCGCATACACACGCGCGCACACATCTAATATTCTTGTACTCTATTCCTTCTTACTCCCAATTTATTTATTTCAATTCAATTTATTTCTCTTTGCAAACAATTGTAACACTTTCTTACTGAATTTTAAATCGTGGAAAATTCTATTAAAACTTTATAACTTAAAAAAACAAAGTGCATTTAAAATTTTGTCCTTATATTTTACTTATTTTGTACGCTAACAGTGTTAAATTATTAAAAATTTAATTTTATAAACAATTAACATATATATATATATATATATATATATATATATAATGTAATGTTTTACATAAAAATGTATAGCAAGTGGAATAAAAAAATTTGCTTGGTTTTATTATGAATTTTATATACAAATATTTACATACAGATAGTACGGTAGAATAAATAAAGATCTACGAACAACAGTATGTAATTTAAAAGTTTTACTGACAAATAATTTTACCAGAAAACTGTTTAATATATGATAACATATATGCATTATATTATCATTAATTATTCAATATAATCCTCTTTAATATTACCACTGTAATCTATTAATAAATAAATGCTTTTAAACCATATTTCTTAGTTGTTGTTGTTGTGGATGTTGGCTTAACTTAAAGTAGATTATAGTAAAATCAAATATAATGCTTAATAATACCTGTTACCTATAATGTATATATATATATATATATATATATGTTTTATACATCTAAATTTAAATCCTATATTAGTTACATCCATTAAACATTTACAAAAAGAAATGTGCGTATATAGTTGTAATGTAAAACATAATAAAATATAATAAATTGTTCTCAAGAATAACAAAATCCCACTCTAGACTTGCAACGAAATAAGAATAAAAATTATTTCTAAGTTACTTTAACTTTGCCAAATATACGTAGTTAACTATTGCATATCAGTACTTAAAGTCTACTGAAATTCGGTAAAAATGTATATCAAGTGGTTTACTAGTGGACCCGACAATCCTTCGCTGTTGCTAAATTTTAGTGCCTGAATTAAATAAATTTAAAAGGATCCTGTAGCCGGAAACTGACAGATATATGTAATCGATCTTTTTTTTCATTTCTATGTACTGTTTCTTCTTCTGTTTCATTTAATCTGTATTCTCTCATTCTCTTAGCACGAATTTTATTTCGACTAATACTTTATCGTTCGGACGCATTGCTATTTTTAAATTATAAAAGTTTTATCTTCTACAACAAATATTAATATTATTATTTACGATTGTTTATATTTTTATAATTTAGGACTACAGTGACACGGACAATATTACAAAAACAATATATAGTACAATATTAATTCGCTATTAATCTTCTTTCTTTCTTTTTATCATCCCCGAAATGTTTACAAGGGTTCAAACCTCACCAATCTCACTACTATATAAATCATTAAAAAAACATTTTAAATAAATAACGTAAAACTTCTTTTACTAAATTGAATATTTATATATATTGAGAGATATCGTCTATATCGATTGTTATTGTCAATAGCAGCTTCCTCAGACAGTTATTATTGCAATTAAATATTATGTTGTTAAATTATTAAATATTATAGAAATAATAACATATAACACTCCCAGGACCAGTAATAATAGATTTTCAACGAAATCGGTTAAGCAGTTTTTGAGTTATCAGTACAGAAAAAAACTGAGATTGTCTTAATATAGATTACAATAATTAGTTGTAAAATGTATCCAAAAAAAAGTACAATGAAATTGTAAACCATACGGTAAGAGTCTCGCAGATATCATTTCTTCCGCTGAAAAAACAAAAATTTCTGTAATATAAATAAAATTGTTTTTAACAAAACGATACTGATATCAAAAAAGGTAAGACACTATATTTCTATTATCAAAATCTCTTATTAATTTAGATATTCCTTTAAAAAAAAATACATGTTAAATATTTATATAATAGACAATTAGATATAATATACAATATTAAATAATAAACAATGTTTAAGCGTTCCATATAATAACGAAAAAATATAAAAATTTGTTACAAAACTCTTACTGGTCCGATTTCATTTATTAAACAACGAATAATCATAAGAATTGTATTTTTCTGTACATGTGATATGTATTATTCGTTGTTTAATAAAAGAAATCGGGCTGGTAAGAGTTTTTTAACAAATATTTCTTTTTTTTTGCTTATTATATGGAACGCTTTAATATTGTTTATAACATATAATTAACATGTATTTTTTTCAAAGAAAATTCTTAAATAATAACAAATTTTGATTATAGAAATGTAGTGACTTACCTTTTTTGATATCAGTTTCGTTTTGTTTAAATCAATTTCATTTATATTACAAAACCTTTTGTTTTTTGAGCGGAAGAAATATCTGCGAAACTCTTACCGTACGGTTTACAATTTCATTGTAATTTTTTTGGATATCGCTGCATTTTGTTGGATTATTCTTTTGTTTTTTTTTATCAATTGCTGATTGTTATCTTATGAATTTATTATTAAAATTTATTGCCATGGAACAAACAAATTGAATTTCACGGCCAATTTTTTTTGTTGAAATTTTTATCAACAAAAACACTTCATACCATATTTTTTCTTTTTTGATAAAACTAGCTGTTCATGACCTTTATGAATCAAAAATCCGTGATGTAATATGGAAATATTATTTTGTGAGTGTAACTCTTTATTTTTATCGTTAAATTCGATTTTACCAATCGAATTTATTTCTGTTTTATTTATTCTTTTTTTAATAAAACTACTATAATCTCTTGTAAACTAATACTTTTATTTTTTTTTAAGAAGTGATGGGAATTAAAAAAAATTGTTTCATTTTCAGTACTGTCATTTACATAACAGCATTTTCTATTAAAACAAGGTGTAGTATAGTCACCGTAAAAAAATGAATAAAATGACATATTCGAGTCCCGCGGTTCATCAAATGGAAAAAAAACGTTGTTTAACAAAATTCAAGGTATTTTTTTGAAAGTATTCTTTATTACTAATCTAATTGAACTGAAATATAATGTTTTCACGCTTATTTTTTTCCCCCATTTTCATTTCACTGTTAGGTTAGATCTGATTAGATGTTTAGAACTGTAAACGTAATTCGTTGACTTCGTTGCCTCTTACCGACGAAGTTCTAACGAAGCCCGGGATACTAATGGATCAGTTACTAATACTTGATTCTTAACTAGTGATTACCGTAATTCAGATGCTTTACTCGTAAATACAATAATTAAAAATACTGCGCATCCCGTTTACAATTGCGTAAACGTAACTTTATAAAACTTTAAACACAATGATATTTACCGAAATAAAATTTTTCTATCCAAAACTTGAAAATAGAAGCCCATGAAATACAAACAAACTTAGAAATTTTGCATAAACTTAATCTTCTTCGAGTTGAATAAATAATATTTTGTAATTTACTCGTTATTGATTTATTTTATGAAACAAAGATTAGAAGGAATATGAAATTTTGTTTGAATCTTAATGTTATTAAAGTTTCCTGTTTAAAAATCGTAGAGTAGTTTTTAAAACATCATGTAGTTTTAAACAAAAATTGTAAGTTAATTTTTCATGTTTACTGAAATATTTGTAGATATGTAATTTATTTCTTATTGAAATGGTTTGAGAAAAGAGGATTTGGTACTGAAATAAAATGCTTTTACGTCTTTTTTTTTGTGAAAATATATCTTGTTTTCCCTCATAAATTTAATTGCAATTAGAGAGGTCAGTACTGTCCTTGTAAATAAAATTTGTTTTATATTTGGAGTGTATTTTTTTCATTTTTCTGTTAATAAATGTTTTCATAAGAATTTTTAACTTGTTTTATATGTTCGCAATTTTGTATGATTAAAATATTAATAACTTAAATATCTTAATAAGTAAGAATAATTCCCATTCCTTCTTAGTTTAAAAAATACACTTTTCGTTCATTTTTATAATATTTTATTATTTAAAATCATTTCCTTAATACTTTTTAATAAAAGTTCAATGACGATCAAATTTTTGTTTCAATAAGCCAATAATTTCGTTGGGTTGGTGTCTTTTTCGTGTTGTATATGAAGGCTGTATCTACACAAAATCACATTGTCATACAGCGTAAAATTTGTTTCCGTATTAATCTCTTCAAATATTTAGTTATATTTTTATACTATCAACAACTTTAATTATTTTAACTTGTTCCATAATTGGAGCTGGTTAAGAAAGTTAGTTAAAGTAACCACCACTTTTATATATATATATATATGATTTTTACTTTCCTGGCATCATAGCTCTAGAGCTATGCTGAAAGAAGTTGGTAATCTATAAAAAAATGGTGTATGAGTCATTTGCATTTCTCAAAACTTCATCACACAGGGACTCAAAAAAAAATAAAAAATGGTGGGTAATATTCATATGTATGTTGGCGTGTTTAAAACTTAATAAAATTTCAACTGATTTTGATGAAATTTTGTAGTCTTGTTTATATGGATGTATTTGTTGGTAAACATTTGGGAGTCAATATCTCCAGAGGGTGGAGTAGATACAGTAGTTTTTGGAATAAATTTTCTCAAAATTTTGGAAACATAACCCTACTTTATATTAAGTTCAGAACATGAATCGATGCTTAACTTACAATTAAAAAAAAAAATTGTCCCAAAATTCTTCCCTTCCCTAAAAATCGAGAAATTTTATATTTATTTATTGCGTATTTTTTAAGCGAATTTTTTTTGTCTTGCTAGGCATTGTAGTAGTGCAAGTGACCCAGATTAATACTTTGGGGGCAATGTAAGAGGGGGGATCCGATCAAAGTTAAAAAATATCAATCTTTTTGAAATTAAAAAAAATCTTTTTAATAAACTTTTAATAATAATATTACGATTACATTTCAACATAACTCACCCCCTCCCAAACAAAAAAATCTTTGGTATCATTTTCTTGGTTGTACATTTTTCTGTGGAATTTTTTTTAGTGTCTTTCACTTAACATACACTAGTAAACATAGGAAAAAAATTGAACGTAATTTGGAGATGGTGTAGTAGACAAAAAAAAGACGGATTTTTTTAACTTTTTACATTTTTATTTGGTTTATTTAAACATATTATTATAATTTTACAACAAAACTTCATCATAAATTAATTACATCCCCAAAAAAAAATCTTACAACGTCAGGAAAGTAATTACAACTTTTCTGTCAGCATTTATGAAAAATGTTCCATTTAAATATATTTATTTGCAATACTGAACAGTACAGCACGTAAAGTATTTGGAAAATTCTGATTTTATTTCACTTACCACAGTTACTGTAACTGACTTATTCGGACTTGGCAATCAGTATTTTTTTCCTGTTTAGCCTCCAGGAATCACCATCAGGATGAATGAGGATGATATGTATGAGTGTAAATGTGTAATCTTGTATAGTCTCAGTTCGACCATTCCTGAGATGTGTGTTTAATAGAAACGAGGTAAATTTTAACAAACAGAATATGAATTTGATAAAAACTAGGACCAGTTAATTTAATATTATTTTAGTTTTAATATATTTTAGAAAATTATTATCCTAAGTAACATATTTTTTTATTTATCTTTCTTTTTCTTATTTTAATCTTACCTAATTTTTTTTGACGTCTAGAGTAGTTAAGGTAAAGAATTATAAACCTACCGTAACAGTAAAGCATCAACCTAAATGTGATTATCTATTAGTAAAATGTAAAGCTTAGAGACCGCATCGTACCGTTACATGTAATACTAGTACAAGAGAAAGTGAAAGAGATAAAAAGTGAGAGAGAAAGAGTAACACTAGAAAGTGCACAAAGATGGCGGACGTTCTATCGCACATAATCAAGTTAAACGACCTAACACATTAAAGCCCTTTTGGTTAAACTTCACAGCACGACGAGAACAAAATACGCACCGACTAATTGAGTTATTATACGCTTCTGCCACATAATATACTCGTTTATTAGTCTAATATAGTATAATGTAGTAATGTAATATAATATAATGTAATGCTAGCGTATAAATTTATGTAATAATATGATATAGTTGTATAGTCTAATGTTCAAAATAAATTGATATATATTGCTTTTATAAACAAATAATATTACTCAAAATTGTCTTTGTTAATGAAAAACTTTTTATAACTTGTGTACGTATGTATATATATATATATATATATATATATATTCACCTACCAAAGTGTTCTACTAACCGAGGTTGAAAATTGTACTTTAATATTAAAATTTATTAATTTTAACTTAACTTAAGTAAAAGTAAAGTACAGTGTTAAGGAAAGTTAAAGTTTTCAACTGTTTTAATTTACTAAATATTCATTTATACACCTTACTGCTAGAAGTTTGCTTCTCCTTTATTCTAATATTGACTACATTGGCTAACAGTAAAGATGAACTTTGTGGTAGCTTTTTTTATGAACGTTTAATTTTGAATACAAAAAAAGAAAAACATTTTTTCTGAAAATATAATTGAGTAAAATTTTATGTTGAAAAATAAAGAATAATTGATAAATATGACATTTATTCAGGTTAAAAGCAAATATATCTTAATTAAAGAGAAAAAATAATTATTTAATTTTTTTTTTTTTCTGTGTTTATCTGTTATTATTATCATTATTATTATTATAATACAACACTTTTAGAGCTTTTACTTTTGCCAGTGACATTCCTTAAACTCGGAGTAACTTATATCAACAACAACCTACACTATTGTAGGTTAATATATCAAAAATGTTTCAAAATCTTTTGAAAAAAAAATGAATTTAAATGTAGATCCAATTCACTGATTTGTTTTTCCTTGTCTCACAATTTATTGATTTAAAATTGGTTCCGAGTAAGGAACCAGGAGTAAATCGTATTACGGAACGGAACGCAAGAATGGCGGGAGTTTCAATATTTCTTCCTACAGATCGCTGAGCCTGGAAAATGTCCCTTGCTGCTGTATCTTTCTATTATCGGGTGGATTTCATCGGTTATTTAGTGGCAGTTATAAATTTTAAGTTTTATGTATGGACGGATTTGGTAATTTGCGTTCCTATCCGTATGGTGTAATTTATTTACTGATTCTGACCGAGATAGACTAAGCTTTTGAGCCTAGTAATCTCGGCGTGATTCCCCTTCAGTCCATCTGCTGAAGTACTTTTGGTACCAGCACTTATGGGCTAGCAGGAGTGCGCCTACCGGAGCTCTAGTTGTTTGGAGCGAGAAATGCGCCCCGTTCTCCGGAGGGAGTCGCATATGCTGACTAAATGAAATTGTGGTTTCTTTGTGGATCGGTGTGGGGTGTTGTCTAGCTTTTTATAGTTTTAACAAAATTTAATTGAGAAAACGGTCACTTTCGCGGCCGGAATTTTTGTGCAGTTTCCATTTATAGGTTACGCAATATAGAGGCTCCTAAGCCGGGTTTGTCATTTTTTGACTTTCGTATCGCCTCTTCACGGTGCTTCGTTTAATACGGCATGAGGCCGTTTTCTTATATCCTGTGGAGTACGGTCCTCTGGGCAGATGTTCCGGAGATGGCCGTGTTCGGACACGGCCGCTCTTCCGAACAGTCTGCATGTCTGCGCCACTCCCACCTCGGATACGGTATATACTCCCGCATGGTAGCGAAGAGTGACGTTTCTGACAAATAAATCGTATTACAAATAGCACATGTTGAGGAATTTCCACCGAACACCCTCAATAAAACTTATACATAAATAATGCACATACATACATATACAAAATTCATATATATCACACTGAATAAGATCCCATATGTACAATAGTTTAAAAAGTGGTAATGAAAAGAAAATTATAACATCATTAAACGATGGAGAAAGACAAGCAAATAGTATTGTAACAAGCTCACAGAGATAAATGGAAGAGACTCCTCATCAAGTTATAGAAAAATGTTCATCACATATGTGATATAGAACCACTCAATAGTCGATCATATTCCCCCACGTCTAGCACATTTGCCGGCCTCCGTGGCGCAAGTGATAGCGTCTTGGTCTTTTATCCGGAGGTCCTGGGTTTGAATACCAGGCTTAGCATTTTCACACGCATAATTGCTTTTTCATCTCATCCTCTGAAGCAATGCCTAACAGTGGTCAAGAAGGTTAAAAAAATAGAAAATAATTCCAGTGCATGTAAGGGTTTCAGTCGCCGGACTTCCTTACTGCTGTCTAGAAGATTAACTTCAATTCATTCAATTGAAAAAATGAATTGAATTACTTGACCGGCGTAGCCGGGAATGCAATCAGTTGCCAAATTTGTTCGTTATCTTTTTAACCATTTTAATTTATTTAAAAATTTAGTTTTTCTTGTAACAATAAATCTGCTGGTCTAAAAATTTCTGTTTAATTGATTTCTTGTTAAACTCGAATGAAAATTTTATTAAAATTTAAATTTTGGGGTAGTTGATGTAATTTTTTTACGATTTTCAAAGAAGAATGATTATGCTGCACCGTAAAATTTACACTTCAACGTGACTTTCAGAGTTTTAGATAGATTGTTTCCTTTATTTATGTATATATAAAACAACTTTCAAGATATAATAAAATGAAAAAAAAAAAACGTTATAAAAAGAAACACATTATTATTAAAAGCAGGAATTTTAAAATCAGACACCGTTCTTTGTATCTCATATTCATGGTAATATTTTATATAAGTCCATTTGTCCCCTTACTCTTTATCGCCTCAATCGGTAGTGGGAGAGAAGGTAAAACAGAGATTATATGGCATAAATATGAAGGGCGAATATGAAATGAGACAAATAAACAGAAGTGTTTTAAGATATTAAAACCTATGCTAATGGGTTAGGCGTCAGCAAGAACAGTTCGGCGAAAGCTTGCAATGAATATACATGGAGGCGAAAGGGAAAAGCAGTCGTTAGCAGGGAACTGCCACATTCACAACCAACACTCTTACCCTATAACTCCACATCATCCCTCTTCGAATAGTCTTTACTTGATTTTACAATTTTACCTCCCCCTCCTGACTTTTCTTGCAGTTCCACCAGCCCTTATATACTGATAGTAGTAACATTTAATATAGAAAAACTTTCTCTTCATTTTTATGTTTTTCCTATTTCAGTTTTTTTTTAATAATTATTTATTCGTGAAATTTATTCTCATACCTGTTAGTATGGCTACATTCGGTCAAACATATGTGATGCATTCATTATTATGAATCGTTTATCGTAAATTAAAAACGGTTTACTCATTATGTTAATGAATAATTTCTCCATTAATAAATGATTGATCAATAAAATCTGCATTCGTTCTGTAAAATAGAATGTATTAAGTACGACATAGGCTAATTTCTTCACAGACAAGCCTAGAAGAACCATTCAAATATCATTTCATTTGGTTTCTTTCTTTTTCTTCCAGAAGTTCTTTAATCTTTCGAACTGGTTAGCTCCTCTTCACTCTCCTCTGGAATTTTTTCCGAGCAACAGGAATCTTTAATTCAATAATCTTCCTTCTATATTCCTTTCGATTCGGACAGTCTTTTTCTGTAACATTTAACTTTTTGAATTCTTCTTTCTTCTGTTTAATGTAACCTTCTTAACGTTTTTAGCTTCGTAGTCATCAAAATTTTTTTGTTGAGTGTGATTGGTTTATTCAGACCAAGGTTCCGTAGAATTTAGGTCGTCTTTTTATTATTGTTATTTCCAGGTCTTCAATTTCTTTATCATATATCTCTCTATTTGATATCAATCTGTAGCATCTTTCTTGTGTTTTTCTTGGACGATAAATCTTTCTTAAAATTGTTCTTTCTATTTTGAGTAGATTTTTCTCTATTATATATAATTTTAAAAAACAGCTTGTAATGGAATGCAAAGGTGGTGGGAGTTTCACTAATTCTCCCTACAAATCGCAGAACCTGGACAGTGTCCCTTGCTGCTGTGTGATTCTATAATCGGGCGTGTTTAAGGGTTTATTTTTAATGACGGGTCTAAGTTTTAAGATGTGTATTAATTTATATTTTAAGAACGGATTTATTAGCATTCCAATCAAAAAAAAAACAGCTTACTAAATTCCAATTCTCGAGCGCTTTCGGCTATTTTGCCATCTTCAAGAGGAATATAATTATGATTAAAATTATTAAACTACCATAATTGAATTAATTATAATATATAACAATTGATTGTCATATTATTATTTGTCAAAAGTTAAAGTCTAAGTGATCACATCCGTATTGCAATAGTTTCTCAATTGTTATCTGAACATAACATAAGAGTATTCTCATACAATATAATTGTATTCTAAACATAACAATTGAGAAACTATTTGAATACGGACATAGTCACTTAAACTTTAACTTTAGCTTTTAACGAATAATAATATGACTATCAATGTTTTAAAAAAAATGACCAAAAATTGTTAAAATGTTATATAAAATTCAATTGCGGTAGTTTTTTAATTTTAATCATAATTATATTCCTCTTGAAGTGGCAGAAGAGCCGAAAGCGCTCGAGAAAATTAAACTGAAATTTGGTAAGCTGTTTTTTAAAATTATATATAATTGTTATTATACCAAAGATGCCATGTTCGAAAAACTAGATTTTTCTCTTCTAGTTAGATTTGTGGTTCCATGCCGTATAAAATGATTAATCTTAAATGTATTATAGTGCCAAATATTTTTTGTTTTAAAATTTAGTTCTTCTAATTTTTGTGTTTTGGTCTTTCACTAGTTTATTTGTTCATATATAGGTTATATTATAAAAATTAATAAACGAATATAAATATATAATCAATAAATAAAAATGTTATTTATAACATTTTCGTATAATTCTATATTTTAAAGGAGTGTAAAATATAGTAAAATGTTTCATGAAATTTATTATAAAAGTTTAGTTTTTTCTAAAAATTGTAATAAAATCATTATTTATACACCAATTGATAAATTTATATCAGAGCAGTAAAATGCATGTCCTGTGACATCAGATAGAAATGGATTAATCCGTTTTTTTCTTCTATTTAAATAAAGTGGTACGAACTTTACCGGTAACATAACCGAATCTGACTTTAATTGTTCTTTCACAGAAATTAAATTTATTCTTTTCCTTTTATGTCACCTACACCGTATATTTTATGTAAAACGTTCTTTCCTTCAAAGGTTCTCAAACAATATGACTTTTTGAAGTCAGATTAATTGACAATAATAATATTAGGATAAAATTGTTTCACTAAAAAAAAACACTGAAAAAAAATTGCTGTGATTTTTTTTCTTCGTTTAAATATTTTGAATAAGGATTAAAGGTTTTTGATGGCTAGTTAAATATTAATAATATAACATAAAATCTTAAATAACATTTTTAGGCAGATTTCATAAGAAAGCTACCTGTTGTAATTGGTACCATGATTCGACTTCCGGAAAATACTTGTGGATATACTTATATATATTTTTTTTTATACTTATTTTTTATATACACTTATACTTATACACTTATATACACTTATATACACTTATACTTATTTTTTTATATACTTATATATATATTTTTTTTGTCTTTCCACTGTCTGCGTAGATATCTGGCTATCTGGTTTGCCGACTCGGGAACACGCACATACAGTTGTCCATGTGAGAAGCAATCCGCATCTAAATCTAAACCACACAATTCTAAAGATTGAACTTGAGTTCTATTGATTGTGATTGCAAATGCCAATCGAATTGGGAATGTTAAATGCAATCATAAAAGATTGCATTTAAATTGAAATGCTGTAGCGGTCGGGAACATGGGTATTCGAGGAATGAGGACATCTTCACCTTTGAAAGGCCCCGTCAAAATCGTTGCTTCCACTACGTTATTCATCAATTTCTTAACTGCAAGTCGCGTGCCGTTACAGAGTTTTGGCTGATTAATATTCCGTAACAGGATAATTGGCACACCTATTTTCAACTTTAATATGTGTGGTGGCATCCCTGGCAGATCAAGTGAGTTTAAAAATTCCCTTGGATAATTAACTACTTCATCTGCTTCCACAACGGTGTCTATCGACTTATGTGTAATTTCCTCACTTTGAATGCTGGATTGAATAACATTATTAAGTTGATAGACATCTTTATTCTTTGCGGCAAGGATAGCTCGTTCACTGAGCCGATCGTGATTTCTATGAATAATTTGAATATCAGGAAGTACTTTTTCGATCAGTTCTTCTTTCGATGTTACTAAATTACAAAAATTATCAGGTAATGATATTCGTCTAGACGTCTTATCGACTGGCAGCTGTCCGTTTCCAATGTCCAGTAACTGTAGTGAGAATACCTCAGCTGATGGATCATTCTGCAACTGGACACGCATATTCGTAGTCAACTGCAATGTACGTACGTGTCGCCACAGTGTTGAATATTTCAGGTAAGCATTTATTTCGTCTGCTGGTGTCGATCGAGAAATTACAGGCAATGTTTGCCTAAAATCTCCTGCGAGCAATATTAAAGCATTCCCGAATGGTTGAACGTTTCCACACAAATCTTGTAACGATCGATCAAGAGCTTTAAGCGATTTTTATGTGCCATCGAGCATTCATCCAAACAATGAGTTTACATTTTTGTAATACTTTTCCCATACAGGATGGTTTGGAAATATTGCTCGTGGGAGTCTCGATGATTTGCATATTTAATGGCAACTTCAGAGCTGAATGCGCAGTCCTTCCACCTGGTAACAATGTCGCAGCTGTTCCAGGCAAAGCAAGAGCTAAGGCTATGTCATTTTTTGATCGAACCGTTGCTAGAATCAATCTAATGAGTAATGTTTTCCCAGTTCCTCCTGGCGCATCCAAGAAGAAGGTCCCCCCAACTCCGTCATTTATCATTTGCATTATGCGATCATAAATGCCTTTCTTTTCACGCGTTAATTTGGGAATTTTTGATTGAATATATAACTGAAGATCACCAATGTTGTAACTCTGTTCACGGCGTAAATCCACATCAAATGAAGCAATCGCAGCTCGGGTGGGTGCTGGCATTCCCAATTGACTAAGAACTTTATTTGCATTAGCTAAGCACTTGTTTTCAATATTTGCCATGATTCGTTGTAAATACCTTCTGTAAATTCAGACAAAAGTGAATATTTAACCTAACAAAGGATTTTTTGGTCATTATCTAGGGATATTATTTTCTGTGTATTTGGTTATTTCGACTTTTTTTGTTTGCATAGTCTTAAGTCTATCTGGGCTATAAGAAAGTTGGGTGTTTTAATTTATTTACCAATCATTAGTCCATCCTTCGACCAATCATTAGTCATCCTTGGTGGCTTTTCTTTTTGTTTTGGTGTTTTTTTTTTTTTTTTTAATAAAATACAGATGTTTTAGCTGTTAAATATAATTCAAAGAAATTTTTAACTTAATCAGTTGTGATTTTGTTTACATTGGCAACGGCCATATGGGCTCTTTGTGATTGGTCGTTGTGTTTGACAGCGGCCATCTTGCATTCATCTGATTGGTTTTCCTTTGTTTACATTTCTATCTGATTTATTAGCCTCTTATTTATTAAAAAAACTGTACAAATTAAAAATAGCTAGATAGATTTATTAAAAATAGATGAAAACAATATTTGATGCGGGTTATATATCGTGCTAAAAATATGAGATCAGTCGGTGCAGAACATTTTGAGTTTTTGAAGCAGTACACAAACGAACTTAACATTTTTATATATATAGATATATATTTCACTTTCTTATGGATACGATAACTGCCGTAAATTTTGCGCCAATCACTTTCAAATTGTTTTTTAAAAATAACTCGTCCCAAAATCTCGGTCCAGTTCGTTAACGGACAAAATCTGACCGTGGGTATGGAAATGGGAGCTTTTTCGAAAAAAATATGCTATAACTTTGTTATTAAGTAAAATATCGAATTCATTTAAAGTCCCTACTATTATTTGTATAAGTGCCTAAAACCTATTTAGGTAAAGCTTTTAGATATCACCAACCATTGGGCAAGGGGGTAGAAAAAACTGGGTTTCGAAGACAAAAAAAATCATACCTCACTTAATAGGCACAGTATCGAATCGGTTTAAAGTGATCATTAGTCTTCTAAACATTACCTAAAACGTTTGTGGAAACAATTTTAGATATGACCTACCCCTACAGCAAGGGATGACCCTTGTTTCTTTTAAGGTATTGACCCTTAAAATTCCCTCTTCTCTTACGCAAATAGTTGAAATTTCAGAAGTTTAAAACAATTAAGAAGCTCAGTAAAAATAAAAGAAATTATCAAATAATAATAAATAAATAAATAATAAAAACAGAGCAACATTCAGAAGAACAATACAGGAATTAGAGTTTCAGGAGAGGTAAAAACCCACTTGTAGAAGAGGGAGAAAATGGACTCAAGAAGACAAAGAACACCACTCTAGGAAAATGAAAGAAGCGTGGGCTAAAAAGTTGATTAGCGTGCCTTCTAAATGGGCTATTCGAAAAGAAAAAAAAAATAATAATATATATATATATATATATATATATATATACATATACTATCGGACCCAACAGACGTTGTCCTGACGTGGCATTGTTCCATAATAAATGCACAACACATAAATATAAGTTACTTATTTAAGTTAAAGTTAGCTGGAATGTGGACGAATTTCATTAATATGACTATTAGTATGATATTATCAGTTTGTGATTGTTGTATTATTGTAATGGGTTTATTGATTAATTATGTGTAGTATGGTTAATATTTATTTTCACTAAATATTGAGATGTCCGATGAAAATTGAATTAAAAAAATCGAAACGTCGTAAAATTAATAATTAATATAATTAATAAATTTTCATCCACATTACTGCTAATTTTCATTAAGATTATTGTAAAAAAGTACCTCCTATAAATATATATATTTTTTAAAAATAATTTTGAAGTTTCATAACCATGTGATAGCTTAATCAATTAATAAAAAAAGTAAAGCACTGTAAAAAAAGCAACGTACTTAAAATTTTAGTAGAAAAATTTTTATAATTTTTCTCATTCTTTATTTATTTTCTGTAATATACATATATACACCTATGAACTATTTTATAAACAGATTAAATTATTAAAAATTTCTCGAAATTGACGTATTCTGAGACGAAGTTTTATGTCTGAATTTAAATAGGGAAATGGCAATAAACAAGTACGGTAATATCAAAAATATTTTTAAATCAGTACCAATTAATTTCAGTGATATAGTTAAATGAGAAAACAGAAAGAAAATGAGAAGAGAGTAATTTTCTATTACAAAAAAATTTTTTTTTTTTACATTATACAAAGAGATTTTAAAGTATCTAAACAGCTTCGTATTTTGAAATTGATGGATTCTAGGAGTTAGAAACAAGTGCAGATTTACGTAATTAAAAAACTATTATTTTATAATGTATTTGAAACTTTATCCGCCATTTTCGATCGGCTCTATTGAATCAAGGATTTGATGAAATTTTTTGTTGATATCTTTGATGGACTTTATTGAATTAATGATTTGATCAATGATTTGAACCACTACAACTTAATTCTCCTATACTTGATTAATTTAGAGACAATGATATACTTTGTTTGTATGTTGTTATAAGAAACCAATCTCAGAAGTTAATAGTTTGCTTTTTTGTAACCTAATACAAATTTTCATTGTTATAAAGTAACAGATAATTTATTAAGCTGAATTTGTATTACATTTTTAAAATTTAAAATTTTGTTCTCACCATCGAGGGAAGATGTGGATAACGGAAGGGTCTCTGTTATATCTTTAATCACATATACCCTGGCCGCCCCATACCATCCTAAAAAATTCTATATCCAAAATAATTTTCAAACGTGGATAATCTGTATTCAGCTTAAAATTTCAGTCCTTATACTTTAATTTCCTGTAAATGAAAATCAGGTCAAAAGAATGCTTGCTACCATTTCCGTGGAAAACACTCAGAGCCCTGTTAGTCAGCTATATGTGTTGTGTACTTATTTACAGCTGATACTGCCATGACGTGAAACGTAGACGGTATGTTCTGGACATGGGAATTATCCACCTCAGGGTTTTTTTATTATTATTATTATTAGTGTGAAGATTGTTTTCATTAATGTTTGGACCATTAATTCCGATACTGCCATGACGTCAAACGTAGACGGTATGTTCTGGGGACATGGGAATTACCCACTTCAGGACTTTATTATTATTATTATTATTAATATTATTATTATTATTATTATTGTGAAGATTGTTTTCATTAATGTTTGGACCATTAATTCCAACGTTAAGTGTTTAAAATTAATTATTTAATGTAATTTTGAAGGTAATATGAAGCAAAATGGTTACTACAGGTCCAGTTACCGCGATTTTTCCGGTTATTTAACTTTGAGTGCATATAACTAGAAAAAGAAGCATTTATTCAGAAGTGATTTTCTCCTTTCATTTTTCTCGTAAATATTTAGATTAAAATCATATATCATATGTCCATCATATTTAAAAAAAACAAAAACAGATTGATTCAATATGGCAGATCTAAGAGGGAAGGCAAAATTTTCAAAACACCATAAAGTAGTAATTTTGTAACTTTTTAGATCTGGTTTTATTTCTACCTCTTGAGTATGCTTCAATTTTGAAATACTATGGAGTTTCCATACATTCTCTCCGTATAATATACGTAACGGTTGTAGTGTTTCTGAGAATTTGAATTACAAGTAAGTCGAAGAAACTCTAGTAACCATTGTTTCATGTGAGTTTTATGAGTTGAAATAAGAGAGCAGTAATTAATTGCTTTGCTAATCGGAATTTACTTTTCCAGATTTGTACAGTGGAATGCTAATCCCAGTAAAATAAACATTATATTTTGTTGTACAAATCATCCTTTAACTCGGTTCACAATAGATTGGCTGAATATTGAATATTATTAATATGATTGAAAACAACTCGGATTGATCTTATATTCTTCTTGTAACTTAGCTTGTAACTTGCTTTACAAGTTCCATAATGCAAAGACAGACTGGAATAGGTAGTGTTAAGCTATAGATTAATAAACGGAATTATTTTATAAAAAAATACTTTATAGGCATATTATACTGATTCGATTCGTTAAGGGATTTGACAGTATTATTTTAATTTTAATATGTGGTGATTTGTGTTATGAACTTTTTGCAGGTGTATAAATGTATTTTTAGAAGGTTACATGTTAAAAATTTTATTTATTAAGTCTGAAAAACTTTGTGTTTTTATTTTATAGCTTATAAAATCAAAATGGATAATACCATCCAAAATGGTTGTAAATTATAACAGATAAAAGTTCCTAAATGCTAAAGTAAAACTTAAAATTCAATTATTTATTTTTAATGGGTATTCTCTGAAGGAACTTTTTAATTTCAACCGATCTCAGAAACACTCGAATTATTTCATCAACTGTGGTTGTATCTTAGTCTGAAATTCAAGGTTGAATCC